>NW_025333845.1:705961-1411923 GCF_019186645.2 Phyllostomus hastatus
TGGTCTTTTTAGCACCCCAAAGTTGTTTTCTAACAATAAGTCCAAACAACTCATTTCCATCAGGACCAAAGGCTTCCTAGAGCATATCCTTGAGAATGGGCATTTTTAGAAAGACTTTCAGTGTTTGGCTCAATATGAAATAAATTCATGTATGAAATGGGGAAGAGACATTTTCAGGAGTTCCAAAGTTTGTCTAGAGTGTGACTGATCTTGGCTGATGAATTCCTGCTGATGGGACAGGAGTCTCTCACCTCGCTACTGTGGAGATGGGATTAAAGATGAGGAATGGGCATCCAGTTTCTACCTATCCTTGCTAAGTAGGTAGAGGGTCTATCTATCTACCCTCTGCTGCTTCAGTCTCTGCCACTCCTACTTGTCCATTCAGCAGTCACTGCACTTGAGACCTAAGGGATTCAAAGGTGCTCCTGTGTTAAGCTGGAGAGATTGGGTATGGGTGATAAAGATTTATAGGTCTCTCTTCACTGAGTCTCTCAGGAGGGCATGACCCTAAGTCCCTGGAGGAATTGAGGACCTGCTAGTGGCAGGTGTGAACTGTTAATGAGGAATTAGCAGATTCTGTGGTCACCCCTGATGATTCTCCTGATCCCCAGGTTTATATGCCTGGCACACTCAGGACCTGGGGAAAGGTAGAGACTGAAATGGAGAGGTCTCTGCAGAACCACTGATGTGACAACAGCACATTCAGATGGAGATGTGCTTCACTGTAAGGGTAAAGCTAGTTGCCATCTAGAAATGGACAGTCATCATTACTTAGTATTGCTTCTTCCCTCTTAGCTTTACAAAGAAACAAAGCAACTAACTCGATGGAAAGAGCCTAGGTTTTTGAGTTAGGTAGAACTGGGTTTGAATAAGGCTCTTCTACTACATATCCTTGAGCAAGTATCTTAACTCTTCTAACTTTTTTTTTATATGATGAGGATTACTGTATCTTCCCGAAAAGGTTGTGAAGATCACAGTAACATACATAAAGCACCTAGCAGGTGCCTTGAGCCCAGGAGAATTAACGCAACCTTATTTTAGGTAGTACAGCTTGGAAAGAGTCAGCTTCAAGACAAACCCTGGCTATCTGAGATACTTGCTGGACCCATGTAGGGTAGATATTGGGCTCCAGTGGTAGATATAAGTTTCACAACATCATCCTTTTCTCAAAAAAAAGGTGCTCTTTTGCACTTAGAGGTACATAATAGAATGTGATAATGGCATGTTTCACAGAATGTTGCCCACAGTTCATATTTGTTTTGAGACCTAATTTTAATAAAATTGGGGGGTTACACTATCACAAAGTGAATTAACAATTTACAGAAAAGTTATTATGCTACTGTAATCATGTGTATTTAATATTCTAGAATAGTCCAATAACCCCTCTCACATTGGGTCTTTTCCTTATGGAGTGTGTGTGTGTGTGTGTGCATGTGTGTATTTGTATACAGTATAACCTAAAGAGGGCAAAAGCAGTTATTGAGATATGGCCCAGAGACCACAAGCAACAAGTTCACTGTGCAAATGTGATGCTTTATTCCTAATGGTTTTGAGTAAGGAAGTCAACCTGCCCTACTTTCTGTGGGGTACCTGCCCTAAACAAGCTGCCCATTTTGCAATAATATAACTATGCACATATAACTACGCACATTTAGAAACATGTTAATGATATGGAAGTCCAATTCACAGAACAAATAAATAAATAAAGCTGGAAAAGAACTTCCTTTGCCAATAGACCCAAGAAAAGTAGGTTGAGTACAAGACTGTTTCTAAATAAGACTGTTTCTAAATATTTTTCATTGCAACTTGATGAATGCACAGATATTCCTAGCATGATAATTATATTATTGTATGTGCAATTTCAGCATGACAATGATGTGAAGGAAGAATTATTCTTTCAACACATTTGCAGACAAACCCAATTATCTCTGAACTGTATATAAAACCAAGAAGCATGCAATATCAACAAATGTAGTTCAGGATTTAAGTTTGGTATAAAAGTGTGTTCTGATGAAATTGTGATAGGTACAGCTAAACACCGCAGTAGCTACCAAGATGAAGGAGCTTACATCAAAATGTTAAGCAAAAGATTTGCAGTGAAAAACACAAGTCAGCTAAATTAAATAACGTGTTTAGTGCTACAGTATGAATGGGGAGTTATAACAATTTACGAGTTAAATTCGAGATTATTCTCTTTATTATGTGATAGAATGAGAGCTGATCAAAAACAAGCAACTGCCTAATGAAGAATGATGATTATTGTGGGGAAACGATTTGTTGAGATGTTTAAACTATGGGATGAACTTTCAGTGCTTCTGGAAAATAACGTTTTTGATTCCACTTCTTAAGGTGTAAATTGGACAGTGAGACTTTCTTATTTGACTATATTTGGTATTATTTTTATTCTTAATACCTCCATGCAATAGTTTTTAATCAGAAAAGTTTTAGAGGCAAATATAGAAGTTATAAGTTTGGAAGATCAGGCTTTCTACAGAATATTACATTTCATAAATAACATAAATTTTAGTGAAATAAGTGATGAGCTATATATTATGCATCTACAAAAAGTTATCACTGAACACCTTACAAATTTAATAGAATGTTTTGAATTTTATTTTCCATCAAAACAAAATTCACAAATAGAAATTCAAAGATTTAGACTCTATTTCTTTTTTAGAAAGATAATTTCATCTATTAAAAATTGTTGGAACTGTCTACTAGTGAATCACTGAACATAAATGATAAAATATAGCACTGTTTATCTAATTTTAAATTAAAAATAAAATAAATGTTCTTAAAATAATGAAATTACTTTAAAATGATTTCTTACTTTTCTATTAATAGAGCTTTTAGTGAGTAGATTTCTTTACTACTCACACTGAAAAAGCAAAACCTAACCAAACAAAATGTACAAAGATAATTTAATTATAAATTATTGAGTACAAGTAGCATTCTCATTGATTCAACCTATTAGATAAATTAATAAGAAAGATGCAAGTTAGACTTCCAGCCAAGATGGAAGCATAGGTAGATACACTGTGCCTCCTTGCACAACCAAAAGAAGCACAACAAATTTATAAACAAAAAACAACCAGAACTGCCAGAAAATCTAACTGTATGGAAGTCCAACAACCACGGATTAAAAAAGAAACATTCCTCCAGACTGGTAGCAGGGGTGGAGATGGTCAGCTGGGTGGAGATGGCTTGCAGCAAGGTGGTGGCTGGAGGACCAAGCAAGGCAGTGACTGGTGGACCAGGTGGTCCCACATTGGCATGTGGATAAACCAGGAGAAACAACTGGGGAGGCAGACAAACCACCAGGGCTCCAGTGAGGGGAAATAAAGCCTCAAAACCTTTGACTGGAAAAACTTGTAGGAGTTGAGGCAGCAGAAGAAATTCCCAGCCTCGCAGGAGTTTGTTGGAGAGACATACAAGGTCTTAGAATGTACAAAAAATAACCCACCCAGGAATCAGCACCAAAGGGCCCAGTTTGTAGGTAGTGTTAGAAGTGACTGAAAGCCAGCAGAGAGCTGAACAAGTGTCATTGTTCCCTCTCCCACAACACAGTGATGTGGGTGGCCCTGCCCTGGCAAATACCTCCCCTTACTACATAACAGGTGTGCCCAGACCCATATATTTATATATATATATATATATATATATATATATATATATATATATATATATATATATATATAGGGGACTTATCTGTTATATATGTATAACAGATCAAAGCTCCAGAAAAAATATAACTGAGCAATGAAGAGATAGTCAGCCTCTCAGATGCAGAGTTCAAACCACTGGTAATCAGGATGCTCACAGAAATGGTTGAGTATGGTTACAAAATAGAGGAAAAAGTGAAGGCTGTGAAAAGTGATATAAAGGAAAATGTACACAGAACTAACATTGATGGGAAGGAAATGAAGACTAAAATCAATGATTTGAAACAAAAGGAAGAAATAAACATTCAGCCAGAACAGAATGAAGAATCAAGAATTCAAAAAAAAATGAGGAGAGGCTTAGGAACTTCCAGGACAACTTAAAACTTTCCAATATCTGAATCATAGGGGTGCCAGAAGGAGAAGAGGAAGAGCAAGAAATTGAAAACTTATTTGAAAAAATAATGAAGGAAAACTTTCACAGTCTGGCACAGGAACTACACATGTAAGTCCAGGAAGCTCAGAGAGTCCCAAAGAAGCTGGACTCAAGGAGGAACACACGAAGGCACATCATAATTACATTAGCCAAGATTAAAGATAAGGAGAGAATCTTAAAAGCAGCGAGAGAAAAAGAGACAGTCACCTACAAAGGAGTTCCCATAAGACTGTCAGCTGATTTCTCAAAAGAAATCTTACAGGAAAGAAAGGGCTGGAAAGAAGTACTCCAAGTCATGAAAGGTGACCTACATCCAGGATGACTCTATCCAGCCAAGTTATCATTTAGAATGGAAGGGCAGATAAAGTGCTTCCTAGATAAGGCCAAGTTAAAGGAGTTCATCATCACCAAGCCCTTATTATAGGAAATGTTAAAGGGACTTATCTAAGAAAAAGAAGATCAAAACTATGAACAATAAAATGGCAACACACTCACAAGTATCAACAACTGAACCTAAGAAAAACAAAAACAAAAACAGAATCACAGAAATAGAGATCACATGAAGGGATATCAGCAGGGAAGGGGTAGGAGGTATGGGAGAAAAGGTACAGGGAATAAGAAGCATAAATGGTTGGCATAAAATAGACAGGGGGAGGTTAAAAATAGTATAAGAAATGTAGAAACTGGAGAACTTATATGTGTGACCCATAGACATGAACTGAGTGGTGGAAGGGGATACAGGTGGGAGGGGGTATGCAGAGTGGAGGAGAATAAAGGGAGGAAAATAGGACAACTGTAATAGCATAATCAATAAAATATATTTAAAAATAGATGCAAATTCATTTGGTACATTAAAATGTTAAAAATTGATATATGTAGTATTGCTTCAAAAAGGAAATGTATATACATTTACATATAAGGTTTTTACTATCCACTTATAAGTTTTGTTTATAATTACAGAAAAACAAAATGTTATGATGTAAGTTCTCCACATTAATCACCAACATGTATACTTTCAATAAACACTATGTACAATTTCTGTCTTTATTTTTTCTGTTTATTCTGGTTATATTTATTATAATATATTTTGTGTCTTTTGAATATAATAATAGAAATACGAGTGGTATATTCTACAGTTATTTTTTAATTTTATTTTTCTAATTATTTATTTTATGAAAGCATTAATCTGTAGGTTTTAGAAGTTAAAAAAACAGTGGTTGCAGGCTGCAAACCAAAGTGTTGCAGGTTCGATTCCCAGCCAGGGTACATGCCTGGGTTGCAGGCCATAACCCCCAGCAACCGCACATTGATGTTTCTCTCTCTCTCTATCTCCCTCCGTTCCCTCTCTAAAAATAAATAAATAAAATCTTTTAAAAAAACAGTGGTCTTTCCTCATTAACAGTTTAAGAAGAGCTTATCTCGAATTTTTGTCTACATATTTTCATATATGTGTGTATCCACATTTGTAATCTGATAGTTGCCTTCTATAGACAAATAAGCTAATGTGATGGTTCTATGGATCTCCACTCATTCTTCAGTGTGTCTTCCAAAGTTTAGACTTGGAAATAAAATAGTAGGAAGCCAATCTGCATATATAGTCATTTCACATTCTTGAATTAAACACTATTAGAAACAAAGCTTATGTTTTTATATCTATCTGTCTGACTCTTATGCCTACCTCACAACTAGTTTGCCAGAAGAAGTACAGAATGTGAGATTAATTATTAGTTTTCAAATGCCAACAATAGCATCAAGCTATGAGATAGTTTATAAGCCTCATCTATTGATATTCCCTTCAGTTCCCTACATCCACTGAATATTGGTTTATGAGCTCCCACATTTCTCTCTACGCATTGCCTGCAACCCCCTGAGCAATGTTATCATCAATAGAGAAGATTTCCCCATCAACCTAGACTTGCAGATCTTTGAACCATATGGTTTCACACCTAGTCTCAAGCAATCCTCTCTGGTGGCAGGTTCTGTTCCTCTTATTCCTGGGGCTCAATGTTTCTGTGTTACTCTACAATCATAGAAATGAATTCTCCAGGAAGCTTTCCTTGACTCCAAGAAAGGGTTGAGCAGGAGGCTTCCATTGTGCTTTCCTAACACCCTACCGTCATCATTACAAAATGTAAGATAATCTGAATAAAGTATCTACACATGTGATATCCGCCCTGGGCTAAACTATAAGTCTCTTGATTGTATGCAGAATGTGCACTTGCTTTGCTTCTCTATTCCCAGTTTCTTTGCATTTTCTTTCATATAGCAGATGCTTTGTGAATGTTCTTGGACTAAAATTATGACATAAATAGGTTCAAAAATAGCAGATACAGGCATTAAAAACCTCCAGCTGTCTCTTTTCTTCTAAGGCAGACATTGTAAATCTGTTTCACTACTCATTTTAAATAACCCCTACATTATCTTCCTGAACACAGTAACAATACCTAATTGAGACTGGCATATGACATCAAGCATATATGCAATATCTGGCCCAGGCACAAAGATCAAGTACCTGGCCAAGATGGGGGCAAATGAGATGGCTGAGTGAGTATGGCTAAAATCTAAGAGGCAACAGAAATCAAATCACAAATACCTAGAGGATGGTAAGATATAGAAAGTCTGGAAGAGAGAGTATGAGGGGCATATTTGTTGATTCCTACTTTTATAGACTAGAATTCTAAATTCTCAGGATGAAAAGATAAGTCCCTTATTGGTAGGATCTTAATAGCTCATATCTGATATAATAGATATGGAATTCACAAAAAGAAGAAGATACAGGAAGAGACAATTTATGTGTGAGAAAATAACTTGCTGATTTTGTATAATTATTCTTTTTTAATCCAAGCCAAAACATGTCATTTTACTCATGGTCTGACAATAGGACAGAATATTTGCAACCAGTCTCATCAGAGTCATTGGCAGGTGGGGCAGTAAATTTGAACTTGAAGGAAGAGCAAAGCTGGACCTAATCTGTTTTCCCATGAACTGTAAAGGAAAGGGAGTATTTTATTTTATTAGTTTTTTTAGTTAGATTTCACTTACAGTATTATATTAATTTCAGTGTACAACATAGTGATTAGATTTATATAACTTACAGTGGCCATCTCTATAAGTCTACTGGGTACCATACATAGTTATTACAATATTGACTGTATTTCCTATGCTGTGGGTTGGGTGAATTCTAAATAATAGTAGTGAGCTCAGGTTTAAGCATGATGGATCCTAGATGAGAATGGCAGTAGTAATTAGTAAAAATACTAACATCATAGCTAACATTGGACTAGTGTTTTAAAATCTTCAAAGCATATTCATCTACAATTTGTTTAATCCTAGTTCCAATCCCCTGAGTAGGAAAGCAGACACTGAAATTTATAAGGAAGCTCACATATAAAAATAGAGAGCTAGAGTTACCAGCAAAGTGTCCATAAAGCCATAAAAATAAATTAACTCTAGTGGAAGGGGTATAAAAATAATCACAGATAACTGGGCCAAAGACAAAACATAGGAGGAGGAAATGAAGACAGTGCCTGAAACAATCCCTTCCTTTGTTCCTTTCCCAGGTCGTTAAGCTTTCATGGGAGCCATTGGTGCATGTAGGGGAATAATCATGGGTTTGGGTTCCTAGCAGGGTGAAAGATGTATGTACTTTTCAATTATCTCGGCTCAGACTCTATTTATTTATTATTCTTTCAGCAAACTTTAAAAATATCAGCTGTTGGCCAACTCACATTCTCAGCAAGATGGAAATAACCAGAAGGGAATAAGAGATAATCTCTTCTGATATTTGTATTTTTAGCAAGTTGGCACAGAAAGCAGAAGCCTCAGTCATTGTGGCTTAATTTAAGGTAACTAGAGTTCACAAAAACAATAAAAACAGGCTCTGATATTTTTTCCTTCCTGTGGAATCTGTTTTCACAAGAGTGAGGCTACATTCAATGGAAAGGAATATCACTGAACTGCAAGGGTTAGAGATTCTATTCTAACTCCACATTTATGACTTCCTTATAGAATGTCTACGAAAAGTCTGTTTTACTCTGTGGGCTTCAGTTTCCTCTTCTAGGAATGAGATTTGGATGATTCCAGTCCCGTAGAATCTAGCCCTGCTCCACTTCATATCCCCACCTCACTCTGCTTCAGACTCACCAACATTTTTTCTGTCCTTAATCCATACCATGCCATTTCCAGCCCAGGATCTTTGCATTCCTTGTCTTCTCTACTGTTTTCTTCCCCAGCCAGTTGTACTCTGTGGTGAGTACTGGCCAACAGTATCCATCCCTGCTGTGGATGCTCATCGAAACAGGAGAAAAACGTACACAAAGACAACCAGGTCCTGTGGGGAAATAGGGACAGAACGGCCACTCTCTCTAGTGGAGAGCTTCCTGTCTCCATTCCCAAGCAGATTTTTATTGAGAATACAGACTTAGTTTGTGGATTCACAGTCTGGCAGAAAAGATCAAAAGAAGTAGGTAATTTAGAAAGGTGCAGAAAGAACCCCCATTGTGATTCTGGGCAGAGCTTGGAGTTTTAACATATGAAAAGACTACATGACTCAAAAGGCTAGTTTTGGTTTCCTGTCTGGGCCTTCAAATTCTAATAACATCCTCCAGCAAACAGATCTCACAGGATCTTGCATATTCTATGTCCCAGGCCTGAGTACCCCAGGGATCCGCCATTTCTGGTCTGGGCTGCACCACCCCTGCTATTTCTACAGGCCTGAGTCAACAGAGGAGACAAAGGCAACCAGAAGACTTGGATTTCTCACTTCTAAGAACAAGGACTCAGGCTTTGACAAAGCCGAGGGGGCAGGGGTTGATGTCCATCACCCCTTCATTTCCACAGCCCCGAGTCTCCACAGCCCCGAGTCTCTTCCTAGAGGCCTCCTCGTGATCATGCCTGTCTTAGGCAATTCCCTCCGTGGGAAATCTTACCTGTCATTGGCTAACTGATCAAGCATAGGAGGTTTAGGCACAGAACAGGCAGCGTTCATGCCAGGGAAATAAGTTTTGTCTCTTTAGTGGCTCCTGGTCCAGAGGTCTCTCACTCAGCCTAAGTCATGGGGAGTTACAGCTTCCTGAGACCAGGCAGGGTGGTCCCCATCACTCCATCACTTTACTCAGCTTTATTTTTTTATTGGTTATATTACTGTTTGAAAGCAATTAATGTATTTGTGTTTTTGCTTATTATTTGTTACTCCTCCTAGAATATAAGCTCCATAGAAGCAAGGCAGATCCTCTTTCCTTATTATTAACCTCATATTCTAAATGCTTAGAATAATGTATGGCATATATTACTTACTCAGTAAATAATTCCCAAGTGAATAGATCATTTCTTTTTAAATTTACTGGAAGGACTCTATATCTTTCTTCAATCACAGCATATAGTATTTGCTCAATTCTAACGCTTATGACATTTGGATGCATCTTACTGTGACTGTTCCTTTAATGTAATGTTGCCCTCCTCATCCCCTTCCTCACTGCAGAAGTGTGTCACCTAATTGACTCTCTAGTGACCAAGAAAGTACATTCGTAGATAAGAGCTCCACTAGTCCTCTGGACAATGGTGTGCACTTTTAACTTTAGTGTTCAGATGAACTAGTTTGAGGTCTCACCTGTGTATGATGATGAAGGAGGGATCAAAGGGTTTTTTAGCTCCCCTCAATGAGAAATCCAGTCATTTTTCTAGATCTCTATTTTCAGGGATCAGGTCCTATGGGGGAGCACACTTCCTCAAGGTGTTTAGAACCTGGGAGCTACTCTTCCCTCCCAGCACCAGTGGGGACACCCTTGGCACTGATAAATATGCTACATTTCTAGTTTCCATTACAGCACTGCTGATAGAATTCACTGCTTATAGAAGACTTTAACTGAAAATGTTTTGTGTGCAGGGGGGAATGGGATATTTAAAGAGAATTACAGTGAAGCATAACATGGACAATAATTAGAATCAAACATTATTTATTATAAATGTCCTAAGTACATCCACTAATACCCTAAATAAAAAAATTTCTAGGAGGAAGACGCTGGCAGCCAGTGATGGGTGGGTGATGGGGACTTGAAGCTAGACACCTGGGGAGTGGCAGTGAGCAGCAGCGAAGGCAGCAGCCGGGACAGCGAGGGAGCAACAGCAGAAAGGGGCAGCTGGGTGTCGGCACTTCCGACCAGAGGGTGGGGAACTGTTGCTGAATGTGGCGCTGGTGGCCCTGGTGCTACTTGGGGGCCTACCAGCTGTGGGTGCGCAGGGGGGGTGGGGGGCGGGGCACGGGTTCCAGGCGCCGGGGCAGAGTCGGCCAAGGAGCACCCTGCCGCCACTCTGCTACATGTGAAGAGCGACTTCAGCTTGGAGCAGCTGCACCAATACTACGGGTCCTGCACCCCGCACATCCTGCTTGCAGTCAAGGGTCTTGCAATCAAGACCCATTGGCCTTCGACTTGACCAAAGGCAGAAAATTCTACTGCCCTTTGGGTCCATATGGAATATTTGCTGGTAGGGATGCCTCCAGAGGACTGGCGACGCTTTGCCTAGGTAAAAATGCACTTAAAGCTGAATGCAATGATCTCTCAGATTTGAATGCCTTACAAATGGAGAATGATTGAGAATGTGAAATGCAATTTAAAGAAAAATATGTTTATGTAAACAGACTGCTAAAACCAGAACAGTCATAATATACAGATGAAGAAGGGATTATAGGGGAAAAGGGTGAAGGGTTTGTAGAAACAATTGTAAAGGACACATGGACAATAACAAGGGGGGGTGGAAACAGGGGAGGGAGGTGAGAAGGGTTGGGATGGTGGGGAGGGGTGGGGGAAAAGGCAAAAAACTGTACTAGAACAACAGTAAAAAAATGTTTAAAAATAAAATAAAATAAACTATGCATGAACCAAGAGAGAGACAGAGCATGACAGAGAGAGAGAGAAAGAAGATACCAAGGATCACAATAAACAGGACTGAGCTTTGTAAATAACCAAATCAGGGGCCTTCAGGACTGCAATTCTTACTTCTTTTCACAGAATGTTCAGCGTCTTTGGATTTGGTTCACTGACTGCAAAAAAACATTCAACAGATTGTGTACAAGCTAAATGAGTCTAAGAAAATTTGAATACTAGACATTATTTATGCTGCCAAACTCATTTGTTGCAGTTGTTTGTGGTGTCTGGGGTTTCATCATCCTGAAAAGGAGACAAGAATTTTTTTAAAAATTTTAAAGAGCAAGGAAGTTACAAGGTTACTTTTTCTTTTAGGAAAAAAAAAATCAAAGACAATCAGAGATGTATTTGCTACTTAAGTGCACAAATCTCAGAAACAGCAAGGGATTCCCATTTCCTGTGCTGTGCTTTTGTTTTAGCATTGAGGGAAGGGGGAAATCTGGGAAGGAGAGGCAGGGCGCATGACAATTTGAATAGTTTAGGCTACCAAAACATTAAAATGTGAATCCCAAAACTTTTCTTGTTCAGTTCTGTCAGGAAAAAGGGGGAAAGAACCTTTATTTCTAAGAAATCTTTGGATATTAGGAGATGGGATTTCAAGTGTATTTAAGTAACCCCAACAGTAAGATCATTTGAAATAGTTTTCATCCTGTCCCTTCCACTAGATCAAGTCAATATTTATTGTGCCTTATTTCACTTACACAGACTTGAGTTATTTTTAGGAAAGCCCCTGTATGAATTCAGAAGTCAGTACAAGCAGCATTGAGACTGAAGTTGAAATATTCTGTTGACTGCAAAACCTTGATGTCATTCTGTGTATATAGAATGTAAAAGGAATATTCAGTGTTACTGCCACATATGTTAATACACACAAACTTAATTAGCATTGTGATGGCCAAACACATTTTTCCATGCTTTTCTCTTTTCAAAAAATTGAAAACCACATGAACAGCTTTATCCCCCAACAGCTTCCTAATTTTAGGAATCTGACCCTCACAGCTCACTAGTGTGGGTACATACAGCCATAGTGTGAATGTTGTGTGAGTGCGTGTGAATGTGCAAGAGCACCTTGGAAGGGACTCTGCAGATACTCTACACACCAGTGCCATTTTAATAAAGCATGTATAATGAACCAAAATAAGCTCGAGTTAAACTTTATACACAAATGGTAAGCCAGTGCATTATGATATGGTAGTCAGGATTGTGCACTTGATTCCAGATAAGGAAGGAAGAGTCCTAGAAATGAAAAAGCAGGAACTGGTTAACCAAGTTGTACACATGGTACCACATTCACTGTAACTTTAGGAAGAAATTCCATTTTGTAGGACACACTAAGAGATCTGAGTTTATTCAGGTAAAAATTGATATATAAAATGTACATATTTTTACTTTATATTTTGATGCCAACTGATTATACTGAAGTAACAGCACTCCAAGGGGTAATCATAGGACACAAAACAATAAAGGATATTGTACCAACAGGTATTAAATTCTTCCACTGTTGGTTGAAAACAGCCTTTATACATCAGTTATCCGATTTCAACATGACTATTTGGTTCTTAGTTGGAGACAAGTTATACCAAAAAAGACATTTTATTTATAAATCATCAATTAAAGTGAAGTCTCCTGCTTTCTGAGTGTAATACATGCAGTAGCCATCAAAGAAACAGGAACTTTTGACTGTAATTATAAGCTGAAGTATGTAAAATACAGCAGATCCTTAAATAACATAATTTCATTTAATATATATCATTTCACTATAAGATTGAGAAGATGCCATAGGAATTAATTCTTGTTTATTTCAGTTACCCTGTGGTAAAATTTGTTTGATTATATGTCATTTAAAGTTGCAAAACCTATCAATGACATTAAGTGAGAACTTGCTGTACTACATTCTCTTATATTCAGTCTTAGAATGTTTTGTAGAAAGTGATGAATTTCAGCCGAATCTTAGCTGAAGAATGGTTGTAAAGACAAGAGTGTTAGTGAACGCTTTGTGTGCTTTTCTGTAAAATATTTTCTGAACAAATTTGTTAAAGTACAGGTCCTCTGTATTAAACTGATATATATATGTGATATATATATATGATAAATGATTCATATATATATGAATTATTTGAGCCTAAAGTTCAGAAATAAACATACACTTGTGAATACAGAAACACTAAATATTCATGCAGTAAAAATTATGCAGTATGTTCATAAAAATGAGTAATTTTTGTGTTTTGGACTTGAAATAAACCATGTTCTATAGACAAAAGAAAAATAAATTTCTAATTGATATTTTCACTTTGTCTCTCTTTTTTAATGTCTTTGTCTCAACACATTTTCCTTTCTCCATAAGTGTAAATCTCAAATTCCAAATTTTTATTGTTATTTTTTTCCCATTTAGACTAACTCAGCTCTCTATTTTCATCTCCTTTTTCCTGGTCATTAACTGTAGAATAGCCACAGACAAAGAAATCATCAAGGAACTTTTTACACACAGACCCATCTCTTTCATAGAGATATTTTCCTGGTACGCAAAAGTACCTGCAGGCATTTTTTACTTTCAAGCATTTGCTTTTTAAAAATTATTGCTACATTAATATACACAAGCTTTTCCATTGTGCAGTGGAACATCATTTTCTACCTTTGATAGAAAGCAAAAGGATAACCTTATCTCTGATCTGCTTGGTCTTCACTCCATAGACAATGGGGTTGAGTGCAGGTGGAATAACTATATAGAGGTTAGCAAACATGATATGGAAAGTACGAGAAACATTATGTCCAAAGCGATGGGCAAGGATGGAGAAAAAGGCAGGTGTATAAAACATGAGGATGACACACACATGGGAACCACAAGTGCCAAGTGCCTTCTGGCGGGCATCTCGGGAAGGGAGGCGAAAAACAGCACAGAGAATGAGGGTGTAAGAAATAGCAATGAGAATGACATCTGAGATGACTGTCATGATGGGAACACAAAAACCATACCAGATGTTGATGGAAATGTCAGCACAGGCGAGCCGAGCAACACCTATATGTTCACAGTATGTGTGGGGTATGATGCGTGTCCTACAGAAAGGCAGGCGTGTGAGCAAAAATACATCTGGCAAGATGATGCAGAAGCTTCGAAAAGAGATGCCCACAGCAATTTTGATGATGGTCTTGGGGGTCAAGATAGTGTTGTATCTCAAGGGAGAACAAATGGCCACATAGCGATCAAATGCCATGGTCATCAGGATGGCTGAATCCAAGACAAAGCTATAGTGGAGGAAGAACATTTGTGTAAGGCACCCTGGGAATGTAATTTCTCGAGCCCCAAGCCAAAAGATACTGAGTGTTTTCGGAACACCAGCTATGGACAAGATGAGGTCAGTCATGGCCAGCATGGAGAGAAAGAAGAACATGGGTTCGTGAAGGCTACGCTCCACCGCAATGAGGTAGAGAAGAATGCAGTTTCCCACCACAGCCACGATATAGATGATACAGAAGGGAATCCCGATCCACACATGGTATTGCTCCAGTCCTGGAATCCCCACCAGGATGAAGGATCCTGGGTTGTAACTGCTTAGGTTGAAAATGACCATGGCAGACCAAGATGGCCCGGGTCCTGAGGACAGAGGGTGGTAAAGGATAGTTAGGTAAAGGATAGCACTCTCACTTCCAACAACTTATCATTATTGATTCCTAAGGATAAGGTGATCATATAATTTATCATCCAAAATAGGAATTTTTTAAGAGAATGAAAGTTGGTATTATAACAATGGCAAGTAACATTATAAATCAGGATTATCTTAGATAAAGTTAAAATATACAGTCATTCTACATATAGAGAATACTTTCTTCTTCTTCTTCTTTTCTTCTTCTTCTTTTTTTTGTACTGATTTAAACAAATTTTCTCAGGGAGCCTTCCAGATTGACTACAGCCACTCCTTTCATTATATAGTATACTCTTTTTTTTAAAAAAAAGATTTTATTTATTTATTTTTAGAGAGGGAAGGGAGGGAGAAAGAGAGAGAGAGAGAAACATTAATGTGTGGTTGCTGGGGGCTGTGGCCTGTCTGGGAATCGAAACCTGCGACACTTTGGTTCGCAGCCCACGCTCAATCCACTGAGCTACGCCAGCCAGGGCTTATAGTATACTCTTAATACAAGTTAACAAACTACTAAATATTCTTTTCCTTGGGTTGGTAGATTATAGTTTACATGAGTTTTTGGACATTTTTGGTTAAGATCTGCGTGTTCTGTCATTGTGGAATATAAATCTCTGCCTCAGGGCAATTACTTATACCTACCTACCTGGTGACTGGTTCTTAGAGTTGTGAAGTCAACAACCCTTTATTGTCATTCAAAAACTTAAGTCAGCTTACGTGAGCTAAGTTTCTACACTATGAGCTGACTTTCTACACTATATTGAATAATTTAATTCTAATTAGAAAAGTTTCCTACAGTGGAGGTTCATGGGCTCTGTTTCTGAAAAAAAGTTGTTTTCCAGAACTGTATGAACTATGTAGCTGCATAATAACCTAATCTTTTGGACTAAATGACACTATTAGTTAAGATTTCTGCCCAAAAGAAAAATCGTTTCCTTGTCAATACATATTCTATTAGATAGACAATAGACCCCTAGCGTACATACTTTCTCAGATATGCACACATATTTAATACTTACAACCTCAAACATGTTTTGTTTGATATGTACATTCTCAAGTACATTTTACCATCATATGTTTACCCTCACATTATCTTACACAAACATAAACTCCCCACCTCCTTCCCACACTCACACACACATACCACACACCCACATGCACTGCACACATATCAGTGAGAATGCAAACAAAATATTCTATGATTGGATTTTGGATTTTGGCACTTCCATTTAGTTTGTAACATCCCAAAACCTTTACTCAGAGAATTTCTCTTTTAAAAATTAGGTTATACAATACCTTCTTCCTTCTCCAGCAATGTGTTCACATGGAATACTATATATAATATACAAATAACTAACCCCACAGCAAGGCCAGGGACTCCCAAGATCAGAACTAAGAGGAAGATTGTGATGGCCATACACCTCAGATTCCAAACTTGATAAGGATATAACTCACTTTCAACCTTATCACTACCCCAACTTTTTGTCTTAATCTTAGGCCCATCTCACCATACCTTCTATCTCCCAGACCAGTACTTGTTTCCTCCATTCTTCTGCTTTTGGCAAATGAGAAACAGGATGTTCTTTTCTTTCTGACCTTCATTTATCTACACATAGAAACACATTTCTTATAGTTTTTCTATTTATAGGAATTGTGTCTTCACAATTCATATGGTCTAGGTTCTAGGAGCACAGCCCAGAGTTCAGGCAGTGGGCCAGGTAGTCCAGCCCCCATCTGCTGAGTGTTCTCCAATTTAAGCAGCTTCATCTTGTTTCCCTTGTTCACTGGAGACCTAAAGTTCATCTCTTGCCAACAGAGAGATCTGATTGAGCTGTTCAGCCATTGTGTTGAAACCTCTCTTCTGTGCTATTCATGGAATCAGCCCCCAAAACCATATATTTTGAGTCACAGCCCTTCTAGCTTGTCCGAGGTCATCTATTATATGTATGAACATATGAGGAGAGGTCTTCTTTATCTTTCATATTTTCATTCATTCAGATATAACAGATGTTTATACAGTCATTCAAAAGTATTTACAAACATACATGGGCACAAATAAAGTTAACTCTGAGGCTTGTCATTCTACAACAAATTTACAGTATGGGGCAGTCTACAAGATGGTCTCTGGTCTCTGCAAAAATCAGTGACATTAAAAAAAGAGAGGGGGCTTAAATGAGGAAAAGGCCTTTCATACATCAAAATAATTATAAGAGAATGAGCAGCCAAATGCAATTCTTGAGTTCATTCTGATTAAACAAACCCAAGTATAAAAATAAATAATGTGTAGTTAAAGAAATTCAAAATGAAGTATTAGTAATTACATGATATGATTAGTATTACTTTTATTATTTTGGTTTAGTATTATATTAGTTACACACACATATAGGTACCCACAGTGTCTTAATGAAGTATTGGCACAGATTATGTTCTCTGGAGCCAGAAAAGTAGGCACTTTAATCCCAGCTTCATAATTTACTAGCTGTGTGAACTTGGGCAAACTTACTTGAATTATATTGTCCTTCAGCTCCTCAATTATGAAAAGGGCCTAATATCTCTAATTTTTGTAGTTATTATTAAGATAAAATAAGGCACTCCCAAAACCACTCTTTAGAGTAGTACCTGGCCCAAAATAAGCATGTAAAAATTTTTACTTCTTTTTATGAGGTTAAATTTTATAGCATCAGTATTTTTACTAGTAGTCAGATCACAGAGTAAAGAAGAGAACCAAAAGAAACAGATGTGTAAAAAAACTAATAAGAGCACCCCTGGGCACACACAAACCCACACACTTAATTCCATTTTTTAGGTGAGGGCTACAGGTACTTGTCAGTACAGGTACTTGTCAGTACAGGTACTTATCAGTACAGGTACTAATACAGAAATTGCCTGAACACTTCTAATGGCTGATTTTAACCCAATTTTATAACTGTCCATTTATTCTAACCTTTAGAAGTCCATTTGATGGAGCGTATGTGCAAATATTGGAGACCATGACCTTGACTTATAGTTAGGAGTTGCTCAGGAAAAAAATGTTATAGTGCTTAGTTCAAGTTGCCTAGGAAATGGAGCCCAGAGCTTGTCATTCCCTTCTCCTTTTTCTCCAAATCTGAGTCCCAACCACATCCCTTCAAACAACCAGAACTTACCTAACCCTGGGATAGAGCCAAATAGAGAAAGACTGTGCTAACGAACACAGAGAATCTGCAAGAGGGGCAGACACACCAAAGAATAAGTGGAGAAGAGAGAAAGGGACTGGTGAACAGGCTGATTCCCTCCTCATTTATTTTTTTCTGGTCATTGCCCAATGTGGTGAAGAGGTAGATAGTGAGGGCCTGAGGGACCCTGATGCCCTCTCTTCTTTTCCTCAAGGGAAGAGTGTAAAGAAGCTTGTATTAACCTTGCCCATACCTATGAGTTAACAGTGCCTCGGGGTGCGCTTTTGGTTTTGCTTTTGCATGTGAGCTGATGTGCCTGTGAGTGTATAGTCCTGTGTATGTGTGCCCATCATGTCGTCTCGGTTTCCAGCTGATGCTCTCACTTACCAGATAAAAAGACTTTGGACAAGTTTTCTATAAAAAGGTGATAATATAGTTCCTACCTCTGAAGGCTTTATAAGGAGTGACAAATTAAGTAAGATAGTGCATGTGAAAATGGTTAAGTCAGTGGTGGACTCATAGTGCAACTGTTAAAATTATTAAATGGTCCACTTCAAGATATTCTAATACCAGTTTTCAGAGTGGGGCCCCAGGATCTGCATTCATAAACTCTACAATGGATTTTTTGTGAGGTATATGTGGATATGAGTATAAAAACTGGAAGGCAAGAAAGTGAGTTGGGCCTGTCTCTGTGAAGACAGGAGTAGAACAAAATCCTGCACATTAGTTCCTTTGAAGGTGTGCATGAGAATGTTCTTGTCGGGGAGTGAAGGGACACCTAAATATTCACTTTAACTTCAAGAGTATTATGTCGTAAACAACATCACTACCCCATCAAAGAAGCTCTTCTAGTGTTCCTAGAACAGTAGAAGCTCAGCAACAGTCACCTCACCATGTATATGAATGTTTTGTTGTTTTTATGAAATTGTGTTGCTGCTTTCCCTGAAATATCTAACGAATCCATTCCCCTCTCTGTCTTTATTGTCCAGCTACCATAATCTCTTACCTAAGTTACTGTAATTGCCTTAAAAGAATCATCTTATTTCCACTTTTGTCTCCCTCAGTGCATTTCCCACACTGCGACAGACTGCTTTTTCTAGAGTAATCATACTTCTGATGATGTTGTTTCTTAGCTACAACCTCATTTGGTTCTCATCTCAGTGTTGGCACTTGCCCTGACCCCTGCTTTTATTTATCTTCATCCAGATCTGTGTGTGGTTGTTACATTTTTATTATTTGGGACTGTACACAAATTGAAACTTTATTATAATTCTTATTGGTTAAAAATATACCTAAACTAATAAAATTCATTTCTGTGGGAAGGCTGCTAGATCTGCCTGTGGGTACCATCAAGAATTCTGGACACTGGACCTAAGAGGCTCTTTTACCACTGTTCTAACAGGTAGGTCAATTCCTTGAATTTGGCAAATCCAGTCCCACTGTCTACATGTTTGCCTTTATGTAAAGGCAAACAAATTTGCCTATCTGTAGGTATGTTTCCTTCTAGTTGGACCCAGAGAACAAATAATTCCATTTTCAAGAGCTATGTTTTTACATCCCACATTGCAAGACTATTGAAAACAATAGCCAAATGCATACCAGTGGTTGTTTGAGGTACTGGAAGTTGAGTTTTCTTTGACCAGTATTTTTTTTATTTATTTTAATTGTTATTCAAGTACAGTTTTCTGCCTTTTACCCTCATCCCAGCCCACCCCTCCAGCCCTCCCCACCTCCCTCCTGTTTCCATCCCCCCTTGTTTTCGTCCATGTGTCCTTTATACTTGTTCCTGCAAACCCTTCTACTTTTCCCCTGAAATTCCCTCCCCTCTCCCCTCTAGTCACTGTCACCCTTGACCAGTATTTTTAAAGAAAGGGTAGATATGTTTGAGTTATGGAAATTTCCTAATCTTACCTTTGGTATACTTGGTCCCCTTAGGAAGGCATCCATCTTTCTCTGACAATTGTGGGGAAAAGAAACCATTATAGGTAACTTGCATGACTTTTACATGAACACATCGTGTTCATACATAAGATTATAGAACTTAGAGTTTAATGTTGTGTTAACCTAGGCTGGTAAAAATAGTTTTCTGGTGAAGTAGTTAATGATTTTTGCTAGACTAAAACAGGAACATACTCTGGTGCCCTAGCCTCTATAGTTATGATTCACATCCTAAAAATCTGAGCTACACTCCCCACCCAGTGCCCTCTCCCAAACTTAAATAACAGTAGCAAACCAATTACTATTTTACATTCACATGTTATGTTTCTGTTAGCATGATCTAGGAGTGGTACCTTAACAGATAGCTGTCCCTGCTATCCAGCACTGTCATACAGGATACAAATCAACTATTTAAAAAATGGAAGTCCACAATTCAACCACTACCATGTATATAACAATTCATTCAACTGGAAATCATGTAACTCTTTTTAAATGATTCAGTGGAGATTACCCTATGCCTATTTTAATATTGTATGCATTTTAATTTTGGCCACTATCAATTACTTGAATTCCCATTTAACTATTAATATTTTGCACAATGTGGAATCAGATTTATTTCACAAGAGACTTCTTTGCCCATGGAAATGTATTCTTTGGTTTGTTTCTTTTTTTATTGTTTATGTAGAGTTGTCTTCATTTTCCCGCCACCATTTTCCCCTCCCCACCTCTCACCTCCCACCCTCAATCCTTCTCCCCTTTGGCTTTGCCCATGGTTTGTTTCTAATTGGAGTTGACTTTGCCTTTCCTTCAGACAGCTGACGGGGTTGGGTTTTCTTTGGTTAAGGAGGCTGAGGGTTAAAGTGTCCATAAATGGGTAATATAGAGTGGCTGCTGAATCCAGTGACAACCCCCCGCCAACAATCACCATCCAAAACTATTACAAACTCCATAACAAAAACAATACATGTATGAATATTGTTTTAAATAAAATTTAGACTTTGTTGCTACCTTTTTAAAACTCCTATGGCTTCCCCTTGTTCTTAGAATATTAAACTCCTTAAAATGATTTGGATTTTTTATCTTCTGCAGTCTCACCTTTTGCCATTTCCTCCACCTAAAGTCCATGCCTCTCTGTTAGTTTCCAGTGAGCCTTTTTTAAGTTCTGTTTATTTACATGTGCTAATTCCTCTGACTTTCTTCTTTTCTTTTCTTTTTCAGCTTTATTGAGGCATAATGGAAAAAATAAAATCTATATATTTAGTGTGTACAACATGATGATTTGATGTAGATACACATATGACAATCAAGTTAATTATCATCTCACACAGTTACTTTTTTGTGGTAAGAACATTTAAGAACTATTCTCTTAGCCAATTTCAAGTATACAATACTGTGTTATTAACTGTAGCCATCATGCTGTATATTAGACCTCCAAACATATTCATTGTATAACTAAAGGTTAGTATCCTTGAACTAGCATCTCCTCATGACCCCACCCCCAGCCCAGCCCCTGGCAAGAACCATTCTATTCTCTGTTTCTATGTTAGTCTTGTTTTTCCCCAGATTCCACATATAAGTGACATCACACAGTATCCGTGCTTCTCTGTCTGGTTTATTTCACTTATCCTGAAGCCCTTCATCCTTGCTATCAAAAATGGCAGTATTTCATTTTTTTCTTATAGATGAATAATATTCCATTGTGTATATATACCCAAATCTGATTGCCTCAAGCCCATTCATTACTCTGAATGCTCTAGAATATTGACTAAACCAGACTTAAGGAGATTAGCATTATATTGACTTCCCACAGAATGCTTAGCTTTTATTGAAAGGAAATTTAGGGTGTTCTACTGCTCTATACTGTAATAATGGACTGAAGATTCCCATGGAACTATATATTTTATAAGAATGTGATTGATTTCATTACTTGGAGCCCTTTCTCTAAAAGTTCTCAGAAGATATCTCTGTTCTTTATATTAGAAGTAATATTGCTTCTCTGAAGAATTGACTGGCTTCTCATTTGTAGACACTGTGAGTTATATAAATAAAACATGCTTACCTCTCATATAGGGTAGAGCTGTATTCTTGACCTATGTGTAATAAAAGAATATGAATTCATGGTTAAGTGGAAAGTATATTAGCCTTTTTCTTATTTTTGTAATCTTTTTATGTGTGCTTCTATTTACCTTTACTTTCTCTTTTACTTCTGCTTCACAGCATTTTTATTTAAGGTATTTAAAATATATCAAATAATTGTGAGGAAAAATATATGGCTATTGCCACACAATAAAAGAGCACATAGTCAAACTTCAGCTTCTGAATCTAAAGAACATAAATTTCCTATACTGAGAATTATTGTGAAAATATTAATCATGTGAATGGGGTGGCAGTAGGAGGTGGGAAAACAGTCTAGAAGTGGACCACACAGGAGTCTGCTGTGTGATTACATTTAAAAAGTGATGATTGTGTGAACCATTGTGTTAAGGGAGAGGTGAGCTCACACTGTACTGCTGAATCCAAGAGGTTGTTTAGAAAGAAGCAATAAGCCTTGAAAACATATTAAAAATGGGGGGAACTCAGACATCAGCTATCATCAGCACCAGGCAATCAGCAAAAATAGTTATTTCTTTGACTAATTTAATGGCTAAATGACTCACTACAACCAACCAATTGAAATACTGGATTTGAAAAGATAATGGATATATAGGGATACATTTTTGGCATGAAACTACATCTCTGTTGAGATACAGGAATGAAGAGATTTGGGGCCACCAATGCTTCCAATTGGTCAAGTTTCAAACCTACATCTTAGTCTGTATATGACTTTCATTTTATTGATCATAGGAATTTAACTCTCTGTTTATTTCTTCTTAGGGGACTCTCCCCACCCACATCTCATTTGGCTTTCTCAACATTGACTGACATGTGACATGGGGGTTTCATCATTGTCTTCTTTTTTTGTCCAAAATAAACACCTGCACTCTTAATTTAATAATTTCATGGTTGTTTGTCATTCATTCACTTAATAAGCATTGCTTATGCACTTAGTACATGCCAGGACCAATATTCAGTGCTGTCTAGAAGTGGATTGGAATAACTAAACTAAAAATCTGGAACCTCACAGAGTCATCACAGCAGAAATTACTTGCTCTGCCATAATATATAAACTACTATAACATATAAATCTGAAAAAAATAATTATTATTTAGAAACATCTTTATGATAAAAAGGAGATGCTGATAATTTTATTATTTTTTGTAAAAATTTTGTAACCATCTTAGTTATAAGAAATTGCAAAATTTTAGTTTCCAGATATTTTTAAAAATTATTATTTCCTAGGCTCAGAATTACTTGCTTATTTACTTAATTTATTTATTAACAGCTGTAATGACTGAGTACACTTTTGCCTAAAATTTTAAAGAAAGCAAAATCATGATATGAAGTAATAAGGAATTTTTTCATCTTTCTTTTCTCTGATGCCATTGGCTACAGCATCAGTCTTTACCTAAATGTGTACTAGGAACTTGCCCTGGGCTCTAATTTTTCAGGCATAGATCACTGAGAACCCTTAGGAAAGAGCACAAGAATGACATTGTCTTAGATCTGCTTGGCCTTTACTCTATAGGTAATAGGGTTGAAGGCAGGTGGGATGATTACATAGAGGTTGGCAAACCTACTGTGAAAGGTATGAAAGACATTATGCCCAAAGCAACATGCAAACAGGGAGAAAAATGCTGGTATGTAGAGCATGTGGATGACACAGACCACAGGGCTAAAGGCCTTCTTTTGGGAAACTCAGGAAGGGCGTTGAAAGGCAGCACAGAGGATGAGGGTGTGGGAGACAGCAATTAGGATCACATCTAGAATTACTGTCATGATGGGAACACAAAACTCATATCACATACTGATGGAAATATAGCAAAGGCAAGCAGAGCAACAGCTATGAGTTCACAGTGTATATAAGGGACGATATGTGTCCTACAGAAGGGTAGATGATCTACAAAGAAAACAAAAAGAACAATACCGAAACTTCTGAGGGAAATTCCCATAACAATTTTGACAATATCATTGAGTGGTGTATCTCAAGGGTAAGCAAACGGCCACACAGCAAATGTCATGACCAGCATAATAGCTGAGTCAAAGCCGAACCTGTAGTGCAGAAAGCATAGTTGCATGAGACAGCCAGGAAAACCGACTTTCTGGAGAGCAAGCCAGAAGATGGTAGTGTTTTAGGGATACATGCTGTAGTCAATATGAGGTCAATAATGACCAGCATGGAAAGGAAAAAGAACACACATGTGTGCGTGGAGACTACACTCCCACAGCAATGAGGTAGAGAAGGATAACATTGTCCACATTGGCCACAAGGTAGATGAAACAGGAGATGCTGCCTGTCTAGACGTGGTACTGCTCCAGTCCAGGGATTCCCAAAAGGGCAAAGTAGTCTGTGTTATGGATACTCAGATAGTAAATGGCTATTAACATCTGGTAAATAGCTTCTGTATTTAAAAAAGAAATTGCATGTAATGAACATGAGAAAATTGCAGGGTAATTCTTCCTCTCCCCTCTCCCTAGGTCCAGCTCTTCTCTTTCCTATCTGCCAAGAAACTCCCATTGCTATTACGAGCAATGCATATCTTGCTGATCTCTTAGGAAAGATTTCCCAGACCCAATACTCCTGGTACTAATCATTCAGCCACTCTGGAGTCTTCTTCAAACTATATAAAATGCTATTCCCACTTTAATGACTGAGTGAAGTTTAAGTTGTTGCTGCATATATGTAAGTATAGATAAAAAACAATCTAACCACATATAGAGATAGAAACTATGAAAAATTAGGCACAGTTGGGAAAATATGGAGATAATAATTACAGACTTATACCGTGTGCCAGGCTCTTATAAAATATAATTTATTTAGAACAGTCTTCTAAGATATTTATTTTTATATTTCTATTTTTTTTACAGAAACTGAAACTCTGAAATATGGTCTTACCTCAGATCTTGTATTTAGTAACTGGCAGAGCCAAAATCATTAAATCCCACAGCCAACACTCTCTAATGCTACTGCCAAAATCATTAAATCCCACAGCCAACACTCTTTAATGAGACAAACCTGTGATTGTTTCAGCACACTGCGACCTACCAGGAACTGAGAAAAGTCAGAGGATATAGAGAAGGGTATAAGGCAGGGGTGTCAAACTCATTTTCACCAGGAGACACATCAGCCTCATGGTTGCCTTCAAAGGGCCAAATGCAATTTTAGGACTGTATAAATGTAACTACTCCTTAACTAGGGACAAGGAGCCCAGCACTGCCACTGGGTAGAAACAAGGTGCCAGGCCAGATAAAACAAGGTGGAGAGGACCAGATTTGGTCCTCGGGCCTTGTGTTTGCCACCTGTGGTATAAGGGAAAACATAACGCTGGAATTTGTCCAGCACACCAGGCCTACCTTAGTTGCAATTACTTTCCTGATATCCCTGACACTATAGGGCCTTGGGGTTGTGGACCCGAATGTTCTCTGCGACTGTGATATGTGATGACTCACCATGGAAAGTGACAGAAAAAATGTACAGCTCAACCTCCAGCCCACACTTAGGATTTAATGAGGAAATTGCTACAAATATGTTTTTGATCAATATAGAGGTGACCCCTAGTGGAAGAAATATAGAATTTATATATTCTAAATTCCAGGTCAAGACAAAAGCAAATAAACACATTGTTGCCTGTGTCCGTGGGCTATGCATATATGCATATATGTCCTTTTGTTACTGAACAGCACTTGGGGTTCTGCTGCCCATTGCTTTCCTCTAGGCAAAAATTCTAGAGGTAAAGGTTTGGTGATAACGGAAATGAGTCTTTATTCAAAAGCAATTACTTAAACCTATCAAGCCACAGCTTTAATCACTTAAACCTATCAATTAAGGCTAAACTCTAACAACTGAGTTCTCCTATCCCTGTTTTTGGTTATCTTGTTTCTATATGGTTATTTTACAAACTAAGAACAACATAATATACAAAAAACTATACAATTTTGGAAGAATGGCAGTCTTCTGCTTCAGATCCTATTCCCTCCTGAACACCCAAAGAATAAACCTGCCACCCTCTGCCAGGCAATCCTGGTCCTAGGCTGTGCTCGGCGGACACTTACCCTGTAGGGTAAATGAAATCAGTCAGGTTCCCTCACCCAGATGCCTGGGCAATTAAGATAAGCAGTATTCCCATAGCCTTGGGAATGGGCCTACATGTGCAGAATCATGCTTTGTTATATAATATCTTGGCACCCTGCTGGCTTTGTGTGCATTTAGTATATACGGGAGTTGGGACTTTCTGTCATTAGACTTGTGACTTGTGGCATGCATAGATCACCCTACCCTAGAATAAAAGCATGTCAGGCATTCCCCATGGCTCCATGAACTTTCTTTTGTTTGCCCAAATCCTGAGTGAACCTGTTCAGCCTAGAACAGTCACAACACACTTCCCATGCAAAGCGCCATTTGTTGAGAAATGAAGGCAGCTGCAGCACAGTTATCCAGGCATCCTCCAGGAAGAAGAGCCTAAGAGCAAACCTGAGAGTCTGAGAGAGAACCAGTTCAGGAGCCAGGGCACTCTCTCTGAGGCAGAGAGCCATTTATTTCCATTGGCACTGGAGGCATTCAGCTTCTCAGCCAATCCCATCCTAGACTGCCCACAATTGCCTCAGCAAACTCCTCCTATGGCCCCTCCCTACTCCCTGGTGATCTGAGTTATCTTACCCAGACCTCTCTTAGTCACTTTGGCTAATCTCTTCCAGTCCCCCTCACCACTGCCCCTCTGAGATTTGTCAGTCTGTCGCAGGTATCCATGCTTCTGGTTTTATTTAGGTTGTCAGTTTACTTTGTTCATTAGATTCCACATATAAATGAGATCATATAGTATTTTTCTTTCTCTCACTGTCCTATTTTGCTTAGCATGATAATCTTCAGGTCCATCCATGCTATTGCAAAAGGTAAGAGTCCATTCTTTTTTACAGCCACATAGTATTCCACTGAGTAAATGTATCACAGTTTTTTAATCCACTCATCTACTGATGGGCACTTGGGCTCTTTCCAGATCTTGGCTATTGTAACTAATGCTGCTATCAACATAGGGGTGCATATATTTTTTATGATTAGTGTTTTGGGATTCTTAGGATATATTCTCAGAAGTGGGATCTCTGAAATGGCAGTTTCATTTTTAATTTTTTGAGGAGAGCCTATACTGTCTTCCACAGTACCTGCACCAGTCTGCATTCCCACCAACAGTGTACTAGGGTTCCCAATGTAAGTGAATGCCAGGATCAGGGATGGATGAAGGGAGGAAATGGTTGGCATTTGTAATAATGTCAACAATAAAAAAAAGAAGTGTGTGACATGCAACTGGGGGAATAGTGCCTCCCTCCTCCCATTTAAAAAACAAAACAAAACAAAAAACAACCTCTCAAAAAAGATAAAAGCAAATAAGCAACCTCCATAGCAAGAGTTAACCATTTTTGAGAACTTTTAACATAGTACACAAAGCTCTACATGAAAATCACTTCTATAATCCTATTAACAATATGATGGAATAGGTAAGAATGTTACATATATTTTAAAGATATAGACACTGAGGCAGAGAGATGTTAAGTAGTTTGCTGAAGGTCACACAATGAGAAAATGGTAGAGCTGAGGATCAAATGAAAGAAGGTTTTTCTAGACATCTGGGCACACCATCAAAATTCTCTATGGAGTACATGGCACATAGTATACACATGATATATGGACTGCAGGCGATATAAAATTAAGTCACATAAAACAGAAGACTGACAGTACAAAACAAATTAGCAGCATAAAATCAAGCACATCACTTAGATTACAAATACAGATTGTTTGAACTTCACTATTTAAAAGCACAGATATCACTGAGTCTTTTAAAATAAAATCTGATTACATGAGAAAAACTCAAAATAAGATTACCCAAAAAGGATAAAACAAAAGAATAGACAGATGCACTTCAAAAAAATTTAAATATAAAGGTAGGATGTAAAAATGAAACTCATAGACACAGACAACAGTATGGTGGTTACCAGAGGGAAGCGGGTGGGAGAGTAGTAAAGGGGAAAGGGGACCAAATATATGGTAACAGAAGATGATTTGACTTTGGATGGTGGGCACACAAAATATACAGATCATGTTATTACAGAAATGTGCACTTGAAATCTATATGGTCTTATTAACCAATGTCACTCCAATAAATTTAATAATAAATAAATGAATGAATGAATAAATAAATAAGAAGCAAGCCTAGCAAAGCAAAAATAAGAAAAAGGAAAATTACAGGGGGGAATTGGAACAACTGTAATAGAACAACAATAAAGAAAGTAAAAGGAAAATTAAATTAAAAATATTAAATGAAGTAAAAGATATTTTGTGTTATTAAAAGAAATACAACTTGCCCTGGCTGGCATAGCTAAGTGGATTGAGCTCAGACTGCGAACCAGGCATCGCAGTTTCAATTCCCAGTCAGGGCACATGCCTAGGTTGCAGGCCATGGCCCCCAGCAACCACACATTGATGTTTCTCTCTCTCTCTCTCTCTCTCTCTATCTATCTATCTATCTATCTCTTTCTCTCTCTCTCTCCCTTTCCTCTCTAAAAATAAATAAATAAATAAGCAATCCTTAAAAAAAAGAACATGGCTAAGAACATGGGATTCACCAAATAAATAATGACAAATATTTTTTAAAAAACAACAAAAAAAAGAAATACAGCTTAATGAACATGTTGTCATATGCAGATGTCTCTTCTCAGAACTCTTGTTTTAAATAAATAAGTACATAAATAAAATTTTCTTTTTAAAAAATTATTTCCCAAAGACTTCCTTTAATTATCCTGATTCTTCAAAACCACATATCTAACTCTAGCAAATTTAACAACCTGTCACTCACCTATCCAAAAAAGTTTCCTTGAAGTAGCCCATCATTCTGGATGATGTTATTTTGTTCCTGAAACTCAGCCACCCAATTCCAGAGGGATAGTTTTGAAGAACTATAATCTAAAACTGGCTGATGTCACACATTTGGACATCACTACATTGTATCTATCAAATCTCATAGTTCAATTATTTCTAACTTGTTCTTCAACAGCCTTGAGGTCTCTAGTGAAGTGAATTTTTCACTATTCATTCAGTGCCCAGGTGTCTTTGGATTTCTCTTTATTGGAGCTAAAGTCTATAATTAATCATTTTAACCATTCCTTTACAAATATTTTGTTTGGTGACCTTATATCACCTATGTGAAGCAAAACTCAATTCCTAGATTAATCAACCTAATAAATACTCTAGGTCTGATGGAAACCACTTCTTAACTATGCATATTTGTATTTCCATAATTCCATGATCATCAACCATAAGCTTAACCACGACTCAGTGATCCAACAACATGATCTTGTTCAGCTCAATCTCCCTACTCTCCTCTAAATACATTCCCCATCTCTAGTGCCCTCTTTCTTTCTCAAAAGATAATCTTTTATTTTACTTTACAGAGAACTGAGAGGCCATTAGATATAAAATCATGATATAAGGCAGGCATCAGTTCACACATCACACCATCACATCTCTCTCAGGTTATATATATATTTTTATTATATATTTTATATATATTATGTTTATATAAAATACTTATTCATGCCCACAGAACCATGTAATTATGTGCTAGGGAAGCACTTATAATTTATTTCACTTATTTGCCTATTTTCTGTTCTTCTTGAGTGTAAAGGCATTTTAATATTGATTCTGGGCCAGTTTCTGTAAAACACCTAAGTTTCATTAAATAAATAAATAATGTTTGATCATTGCACACAAGCTTCTCTTTGATATGGGATCTTTGTACTTTTTTAGCCCCATCTCCCTCACCCCAACTCTATTCACTCTTCTGTTTACTTTATGTTCCATTAAAGTGCAGTTTAAAGAATGAATGAGTAAATTAAAACACATATGCACACACACTACACATATACCCAGACACATGTGGAATCACAGACCAAGTCTACATAAAAGTCACATTCTTTTTACTGCTGAAGATATCAAACTTTAGAGTCCTGTATCTTGGATTTACATTTGATTGGTGTTGATTTTTTCATTATACCAAAGTATTTGATCTCTCTAAAACACCCATTTCTTCATAGAATTTTTGCATCAGTTACATAAGAAAAGGCCTCAGCTCAGTGACTAGAAATGTTAAGTTCTCAATGTATAGAAACTATCATGTAATATCATTATTATTATAAGCACATGCAAATACACACAGATGGCAGAAACCCACATAATGACAAAGTTTCAATCACAAGGAAACCACAGAGTCTGAGTCTATTCTAGATCTAAGCTCTCAAAGCATTTGGTTTTGGCTATTGAACTGTATCCTCAAGAAAATCCAATTCTATTTGTTTTCTTTTCTTTTTCCTAAATATATTTTATTGATTATGCTGTTACAGTTATCCCATTTTCCCCCTTCACTCCCCTCCACCCTGCACACCCCCTCCCTACTGGGGCCTGGCCTGAAACCCAGGCATGTGCCCTGACTGGGAATCGAACCAGCTACCCTTTGGTTCACAGACTGTTGCTTGATCCTCTGAGCCACAGCAGCCAGGACTGCAATGTGAATTTAATAAGAGAATGTATCTACCACAAAGAGTACGGGGACAGAAGAGCAGCATTCCCCTGACTCAAGCAGAGAGCAGTGAGCTCAGAGGATGATTTATGGCTTCAGGGACAATGCCCACAACTGCAGAGGATGTCTGTTTCCTAACATTAGTAGGGAAGATAGCTCTACCCATTAGTCACACTAGCAACATCCCTGTAACAAATATTAGCCAATGTGACTTGGTTTAGGCAAAGTCAAGCAAAGCAGATTCTTACCTCATAGAGAAAAAGAATAATAAAGATATTGGGCCCCAATGTTTTCATTTGTAGTCTGTAGGACTTGGAGCCCATCTTTGGGAATCTCTCTTTGCACTTAACAGAAACTGCCTTTGGAGGTGCCTTTTGCATTGAAAATATCCTTTGTGATTTAACTCTATTGCGTGATTTATTTTATAAGTATTTTTGAGAAGAGATGCCAGGTAATACCAGGAGTGAAGCAATGGAAAAGCCCAGCATAACTTGAACCATCTTCAGACCAGTTTTGGAGAGATTTAGTTCTTACCTTCCCAACAAATTTACAAAGTTCTGCAAAAAGCTTTTAAGAAAAGGAAGTACATTTTATGTACAAGTTATAACAGTTCTGTGTAATTGCTTTTGGCAGGAATCTTTGGTTTTGTACACAAGGAGGAGAAGACTAGATTGAGACATAGGATTTATGATATCTTGGCCAGAACCTCAGTCAAAATTTAACATAGATAGTGAGCTTCTCTCATTTAGGGAATGGTTTTGTCACCTCCAGAGTCCTTATTTAGCCAAAGTGAACAAAGCATCTAACTAGGAGCAATGTAACTAGCTCCCAATGTCCATCAGTATTTAGCTAGGAAAAGAGCAAAGGGAGTTAGCCACTGAGCTAAATAAACTGGAGAGCATAAGTCTGTTTGCTCATCCAGAAAGCTACAGCTTCACATCCCAAGAGATCACAGCATTACTCTGCCAAAGGGATTAACACTCCTCCCTTTCCCTCCAGTACCAGATTGTTGGGGGATGCAGGAGGATGTGTTTGACCATAGAGCCCTGTCAGTCTAACTAGGGGATTTAACCCTATCAAATGTTCACAAATGCTGGGGAAATTGATTGGTCATTTTGAAAAAGCACCTGGTTCATCCCAAACCCAGGCTAATATAATCCCAGAGGAGAAAAGACTCCTCTCTCTCTCTCTCTCTCTCTCTCATCCAATAACCTGTATTCACACAATGCATATGCCTGTCATCTCCATGGCCATGTGATCCTAGCAGCCACATGGCCCATGGCCATGAGAGCTCCACACGTAGGTTCCAGGAGGCAGCATGAACACTGTGGTACAGCAATGGACTGTAGCTGGAAACACACGCTAAGCTAGCCAAATGCTGGACTGGACTGGACTTTAATAAGGAGCAGAAACTCTGGGCAGTGACCTTTATTTTGGCCCTACTGAGGATAAGACTGGGCCTTGTCCATGGCAGTCTAAAGTTCTCTGGAGGCCCAATGAAATATCCGGGCCAATAGCAATCACCAGGCAATCAGATAGGTTTACAGTCCTCTACATGTCCCAGGAAAATGTCCCTCTGCAGCAACTTCCATCATGGCTTGCAGGCAGAGGCCAGGAAATGTACATGGGTGATATAGCAATACTGATAATATTCTCAGCAGTGAGGGGCATCACAATAGAACCTTTAGGGTTCCGAAGACACCCAACCATTGTCAGGCTTAGACAAGGGCCTGGGTGGTGACAAATATTCTCTTTCTGACCAAACTTTAGACAGGGTCCTCTGAAATTTCTTCCCATTAAGTTATGACTTTTAGGCTTCTCATGTTTGTATCTGCATTGTCCACTTTTAGCCAAAATCCTGTTGACTAAGTTTAGTAAAAATTTCCCACCCCCAGTCTCATCACCCTCAACATCTTATCAACCTACCTCTTAGTAATTTTTCATTTGCCAACCTCTGACCCTGTTTCTTGGCTATAAATCCCCACTTTTCCTTATTATTTTTAGAGTTAATCTCAATCATCCTCCTCCTTCTGTTAAGTCATCTAGTCTATGATACATTGTTAGGGAAACCCTAGAAAACTAATTAATAGAAAGTCATGCCAAATAAAAGTGGAAAGAAAGGGAGAGGTGGTCAGATGGTGTAGGTGAACTCAGGTGCATGTGGTGAGCCCCAGGATAAGGAGCACTACAAAAAGTACAAGGGTGAAGAAAGGAGAAGGTTCAGGGGCTCGGTGATCACAGGGTGATGGAGCCTGAAGAGTTCTAAGGATTGAAATATGGATAATCTGTCTGACAAAAGTAACATTTAAATAAGTGACCCATGGTTTGTGACATTAAATAATAGGACAGTGTATTTTCTTATGGCTTCACTGTATATTTTTTTTCCATGAGAAATAGACTGACGTGATGAGTAAGAACAGCCATGGAAAGAGTCCAGACCTTGGGATCAGTGATTCAAGACTCCTCAAAGGCATTGTTCTCAGATTCATTCTGGAAGCCTACAACCCAGTAGCCAGTTTCAGGCCTGATTCTGGAGTAAACATTTGAAACAAAACAGTTTTTCTTTTCTATTGAAGTTACTTGTTTTACTGTATACCTCCAAGATCCAGGTGATCTTCCCAGGCACATCTGCTTGCCAGTAATATTTCCCCAAAGAGAAATTTGGCAGCCCAAGACATCAAAAGAGAAAAATTACATGACTATACATTTCTAAACATAAAATGTTCCCAACTGTCACTTTGATCTATAGAAACAACAACATTCAAAAGAGTATTGATTGGATTTCACCATGAACTCCACTGTAGAAAAAAATTATATGGCCAGGTCAAGTATGTAGGGCATGTGTGTCTTCTGACACTGCAGGGAGGAATACTGGGAAATGACTAGGAGGAATTTGTGTTAATGGTTCAGGCATGAGTAGGTAATTTTAAAACTGTTGTATATATACATGTTTGAGAGGAACACATGTAACTAAGATTATGGGGCCTAATGGTAACCACGCTTCTGAAAAGAGATCAGAATATGGTGATTTGTAAGTTCTCAATAACAGTAAATTTCTTTGAGACCTAAAATGACAAATGTTCAATGTTTTTATTAAAAACATAGTGTTTTACTTCCGGCCAAGATGGAGGCATAGGTGGACACACCGTACCTCCACATACAACCAAGATTGGAACAACAACAATTTAGAGGCAGAATAACACCCAGAACTGATAGAGAATTTATCTGAACGGAAGTCGGACAGCCAAGAAGTTGAAGTAGACCCGTTCATCCAGACCAGTAGGAGGGGTGAAGAGGAGCAGCTGGGCATGGGTCGCGGCTAAGAGAGCAGAGAGAGTTGGGCGCATAAGGCAACTGGGGACACCTAAGGCATTTGGGGCATGCAAGATTGCAGTGGGTGGACCCTGAGTACACAAGCAACAGCTGGCAGACCCAGTGAGGCAGTGATTGTGGGGCAGAGCAGAGCGTGCAACCCAGGATCCCAGAGAAGGGACTGAGGTCCCACAGAGAATGGAACTACTGCCACTGTTCCCTCCCACCCCCGCCCCCACATACAATATCACAATCTAGCAACTGGGGTGCCCAGCCCTGATGAACACCTAAGGCTCCGCCCTTCACTGTAACAGGAGTGACCAGACCAAAAAAAATTTTAAAAAGAGAGAGATATGTCTCAAACAGAAGAACAGATCAATGCCCCAGGACTCAACATTTTAAGCGACCGAGAGATAGCCAATCTATCAGATGCACAGTTCAAAACACTGGTGATCAGGAAGCTCACAGAACTGGTTGATTTTGGTCGCAAATTACATGAAAAAATGCAGGTTACCATAAAAGAAATGAAGGAAAATGCACAGGGAAACAATAGTGATGGGAAGGAAACTGGGACTCAAAACAATAGAGTGGACCAGAAGAAAGAAAAACAACCAAACAGGAAAGAATGGAGAAATAAGAATTCAAAAAAATGAAGAGACGCTTAAGAACCTCCAGGACATCTTTCAACGTTCCAACATCCAAATTATAGGGGTACCAGAAGGGGAAGAGGAAAAGCAACAGATTGAACAGGTATTTGAACAAATAATAAAGGAGAACTTCCCCATTCTGGCAAAGGAAATAGACTTCCAGGAAATCCAGGAAGCTCAGAGAGTCCCAAAGAAGTTGGACCCAAGAAGAAACACACCAAGGCACATCATAATTACATTAGCCAAGGTAAAAATGAAGGAGAGAATCCTAGAAGCAGCAAGAGATAAGGAGACGGTAACCTACAAAGGAGTTCCCATCAGACTGTCAGCTTATTTCTCAAAAGAGACCTTACAGGCAAGAAGGGGCTGGAAAGGAGTATTCCAAGCCATGAAAGGCAAGGACCTACATCCCAGATTGCTCTATCCCGCAAAGCTTTCATTCTCAGAGAAGGTCAAGTTAAAGGAGTTCATCATCCCAGGCCCTTTTTTAATGAAATGTTAAAGGGGCTTATCTAAGAAAAAAAAGATTAAAAACACGTACAGTAAAAGGACAGCAAACTCACAATTATTAACAACCACACCTAAAACAAAAACAAAAAGTTTACGACACATGGGCATGAACTAAAGGGAAGGAATGTGGGTGGGAGAGGGTGTGCAGGGTGGAGGGGAATAAAGGGGGGGTAGTGGGACAACTGTAATAGCATAATCAATAAAATATATTATAACCACACACAAAAAAAGCAAACATAAGTCAATAAGTAATAAGCCTCCTCACTTACAAAGTTTCATTTCATCCCCACCTCCTTGTGATATGATGGGAATAGATATGGTCTCAGTGTGAGCCAAAGATTAAAAACAAGACCCAGGTCAATTACTCCAGAAGGCTCAGTTAAAGTTGCCAGGTTTCCTACAATTTAAAAGGAATTTTGACCCTTGTGGAAGCACAACATGATCTTCCAGTACCTGATGGTAAGTCTTACTTGGAGGAAAACATCAGGTCCAAGATATTTACCCCATGTTCATACAGCTCCTCCTAAGATGATTTGAATAATTCATGGTTGTTCATTTATTCAATGTGAATGTAAACCGATATACTATTACTTGTCAAGCATTATGCCATAATTGGGAGAAACAAAGATGAGTAATTATAGTATTCCTCAATAACTTGACTTCTGCTAAGGGTACAGCAAAAAAAAATGTATTAATGTAGGTTTTTCTCAAATCTCTCATCATTTTACACAATATCTATAACTGACCCCATTCACTCCCTAAATTAAACACACACATGTGCAATTGATTTCCAAGTGTTTATTTTTACTCAGTTTTTTCTCTTAAATGCAGGTTAATATATTACCTGGAAAAGAAGCCACAGAAATCAGTAACTTAGGATGTCTCATATGTACCTTACGCTTCACCAACCAAATTGTCTCCTCCCTTACACCCCTTTCTCTGTTACCGATATCCACTCAGTCACTGTCCTCAACATTACAATGCTTACTGACATTTCATTCTCTACCAAGCCAGTTTAGTCCACACCATTAATAGTTTTTAGTCATCTGAACATATTTACCATCACTGATTTATTTTCTTGAACACGTAAGTTCCAATATATTTTTTCTTTTTATCTCAGACTAACTTCTTCCATGACACCAAAAGGCAGGCCAACTTATGGGTCTACACACAAAAAATTACTTTGCTCGCTGTGTTAGGGGTTTGTTGTTGAATATTACAAAAACAATTCAAAGTGGATGAAGTAGAGAAAAGGAATTTGGGGGGATAGCTGTGACTTTAATCAAATTTTAGTTTTGAAGCTCCAACATTGTCATCAAGATCTGGTCTATGTCATTCTCCAATTCTATTTATGCTTCTATATTGACTTTATCCTCAGTTCATGAAGAAAACATGTATCTCCTCTAATAAATTTCTGGAAAAAAAAATAGAACTTGTCTTCCCAGTTACATCAGACTCTGAGGCCCTCATGGCACTGGCCTGCACTGGATCAAATGCCCATGTTAAACCATCATTGTGTTGTTGCTGAAAGAATATAAAGCAATGTTAGAGGCTAGTATCCATATTTTATTGGAATTAATTTAATATTAATCTGAAGTAGATCACGAGAAAATAGGACACATGTTCTAAATATAAAAGCAAACATCAGAAAAGTAGAAAATAGTAAAACTTAAAATTTTATACTAAAAAATCTGTTTAACTTACAAGAAGCTTGTCAATGAGAAAAAGCACAATTAAAACAGCAGGCAATATGTAGAAGCAAATAGGAATATAACTTAAATAGGGCTACATCAACGATTGCATTAAATTTTATTGTCTTAATCCACCTATTAAAAAGCAGAGGTGGTCAGACTAGATAAAAAGCTACTACAATTACTGCTATCTACAACAGATGTGTTTTGTATTCAAAGATACAAATATGGCAAAACTAAAAAGATAGAATTCTCATTTAAATGGTGCAGTAGGTAGTGAGAGTCCCACTCCACTGGGATTGATTCTTTCTTCCTAAGCCATACAATCCCTTGATGATAAAAGCACCAAGCCACTCATGCTTCCTGGCTTTTATACCAGCTCTTCTCTCAGCAGGCAATGCTACTCTCCTCCTGTCATGTAGGACTCACTCTCCTCCTGTCATGTTTGTTTATCAGAAAGACCTGCTTTCATTTGCTTGTTTACAGTTTAACCATTGTCATCACTTGTTCCACATTTACAACCTCTCTTATTATCATGACATCCTACATGACATGTTTGTATATGTGACAAGAGTAAACTATCACATGTCTACATAGAAATAGTAAGTGATTTACAAAAATCATTTGACTTCAATACAGAGTTGAAATTAACCTAACATATTTGGGATATATATCCCTCTTCAGAAATCTAGTCCTACTCCATTGAGTCATTCAGTGACAAACTGAGGTAATATTATCAACCCATTTAACACCCATAGTAATGGGGAAAAGGGTGATAGTGAAGGGATACAGATGAGGTAAGAGGTTTTTGGGAGTCTTGTACTTATAAAGAGTGAAATTTCAGCTTGGCCTGGATGTATGCCAAGGACATTTATAGGACACAAAATATGTGTGTGTGTGGATGGTAGGAAGGAAGATGGTATAAATATAATCACAGGATTCAGTCACACATCTAAAAATAGAGAAGCACAGATGAAATTAATGTCAGTCTTGAAAAAAAGTCTCAAAATATTAGGGAAGATCACTCAACAAGTTACCATTGACAATGAATTACATGTTAACAACTGGTTAATATTCAAAAATACACAGATGACTCTAAATAGAGGGCTTAAACCACTAGGACCTTGACATTCACCTGGAAATAAATAGTAAACTAAATAATCAGCCATATATATGTGCAAATGAGGTGATATGAAAAACACTGAGAGATGTACATTCTGTTGGGAAATTTGAGAAGGCGGGCAGATAAAGGGTTGCCCAATAATTCCAATTTGAAGATGTAAAGGTTGAATTGACTAATTAAGGAGTTGAAGAAACTTAGGGAGAGAAATAAAAATAGTATTAGGTAGAAGAAATGACCTGTTTATGGAAAATAAACAATCCACCTCTGTGTATTTCTTTGAAGAAACCCAAAACACTAAATCAAAAAGACATATACATCCATGTGTTCATTGTAGCATTATATACAATAGTCAAGATGTGGCAGCCACAAAAGTGTCCATCAAGAGATGAATGGATATAGAAGAAGTGGTGTATATATGCAATTGAACATGATTCAGCCCTAAAAAGAATGAAATCTTGCCATCTGCAACAACATGGATGGACCTACAGGGCATTGTACTGAGTGAAATAAGTCAGACAGAGAACAACAAATGCCAGATAATTTCACTTATATGTGGAACCTAAAAAAACAAAATAAATGAATAAGCAGAATTGCAATAGACTTGCAGATACAGAGAACAAATGGATGGTCGTCTGACTGGAGTGGGGATGGGTAAATAAGATGAAGGGATTTACAAGTACAAATTTGTAGTCACAGAATAGTCACAGGAATATTAAGTGCAGCATAGAGAAAATAGCCAGTAATGTTGTAAAATATCAATGGTATGAGATGGGTACTAGAATTATCAGAGTGATCACTTTGTAGGTTATACAAATGTGTAATCACATTGTTGTACATTTGAAACTAAACATCAACTATAAAAATTTTTTTAATGTTTTAAGAAATAGAATAGAGTTTTTTCAGAAAAATTACCAAATCCATTTCTTTGCCTAGTGCAAGGAAACATTGAGTTAGTGGTTGAAGAAAGAAACAATGGAAGGATATATCTAAGGTGAAAAAGAAAAAAATTTAAAGCAGGAGAGGACATCAGAGGGTCATGGGGTGCACTGAGGTAAGAGTAACCCTTGACACTTTGGGGAGAACAAATTCCCTGTGCCTGGTCCCCGGAGACACAAGTAACCCTCCCATGGGAGCTACAGAGATGGGCAGCTTCCCTCCTCAGACTTGCCAAAGGGCTGGTAATTTATCCCTAAGGTTGTGCACAGCTTCCCAAACATTACCAGGATGAGAGTACAAGAATAGCAATAAGAGGGTCTGATCCTGGCAAAGGCGCTAAGATCCTGTCTCTCAAATATACATTCAAAAAAGGCTTTCACTTTTGCTGACCCTCATCAAGAGCTTTTGCTTTACAAAGAGGGAAAACAGGGCTCCATCTCACAGGCTTCACTGGAGAAAAGCAGGAAGGGATTTTTCTGCCTGGAAAAAACAAAGAGTATGAATATTCTGGCTCACCTTGGCAAGGTAGAAAGTCAAAACTACAGAAATGGAACAAGTTCAGGTTAATACAGCCTGGAGAAATAATGGTCCCTCCAAAAAACAAATAAGACTCTTTGCTCTTTTAAACCACCCTTCTTTAAGGTTATTCTTCCTCTGGGCTCAATGTTCTTTTCTGCCACTTTAGTAGAGATACCCACTAGTAGAGCAGTTTCAGAACCACAATTAAAGACATCAAACATATTCAATCCATTCCCCCAAAGCCTCCTGCCCTTTTTTCCTCAGAAACTGGCCCACTTACTTTCAGGAAAAGTTGGGAGTCTTAGATCAGTGAAGAAAAGGTGTAGGTTTAGTCAAGATTCAGTCACCAAGCTAGAGACCAGTTACCTCCCCACAGGACAGAGGTGAGAAATGAAAGTTAATTTATAAGAGTGGAATGAAACAAAGGAAGCAGAACAGAAACTTAAGAACAAAAACAATGGGAAACTACCAGGCTTAATTAACACCTGAAGAAGTTACTGTATTTTGCCTGTGTATAATGCACACGTTTATAATCCTGTGTGCATTATACACAGGATTATCATATCCATTATTATACCCATGGTATGTAATCATTATATCCATGTATAATGTTCATCCTTATTTTTCTCTAAAAATTTTAGGCAAAGAGTGTGCACTCTACATGGCAAAATATGATAATGCCTTAGTACATTCTAGGAATTACACTTGATTGACACTCAACCACGGTTGTTTTTAACCATTTTGCAGATTATGCTAGCAAGAATATTTGAATAAGAAGAATGTAAATTCCAATGACACATTCTACAACTTGCTTAAATACTCAGAATTTCTATTCAATTCTGTAGCTATTAGTTAAGCTCATCTTATATTCATGTACTAAACCACTTAATAGGGATAAAATCATGATCCAGAAAGTCTGAGTATCTGCCCTTTGTAATGCATAGTGTTATTAGTGATAGAGCTTGTTAATTTAAGCTGACTGGTAGCAGCTATCATTGTGAAAGTTAAGGCATCTTAGAAAAGATTCTATTTTTGAGTAGCAGCTACCAAGAGTTGCTATGTTTAGAAAATGTTTGAGCCTATTGAAAAAATTTTTTCACATTATTGAATTTTTTACTGATTTTAGACAGAGAGAAAAGGAGTAAGAGGAGGGGATGAGACAGACAGACAGACAGACAGACAGACAGACATTGATTTGTTGTTCCACTTATTTATGCATTCATTGGTTGCTTCATGTATGTGCTCTGACCACAAATGGAGGCTGCAACCTTGGCATATTGGGACAACACTCTAACTAAGTGAACTACTCGATCAGGGAAACAGCATTGAATCTTAGGGGTCCACCAATTACTTAACAGCTTTTGTTCCTGACCTAGGCCAGCCAAATGAGGAACTCTTCCAGACATAATGGTAGTACAACTGCATCATTGACATTTTGCCAGCAATTAGGAGGCAGAAAGAACATGGAGGTTAACAGATGGTGCTCTTCAAATGTAGTGCTTCTCTGGGTAATACACCTCTGTAATCATCCAATTTCCCCACTTCTTGTGGAAAACATTTGGTCCCTTTTAAAGCATCAGTCAAAAGCAGAACTAATAAAAATGAATAATGCTTAGCACAGGCAACTACCAACCTCACATCTCTTTGTAGCTTCTACCAGGTGACTCTGGGCCACACACAGGTGGTGGCTGACTTTGCCCTACCCCAGAGCCCCTCCTAAGAGGCCTATGAACCAACAAACCTGGTGGCCAGATTCAAACCACACCAGAGCACCACTCAATTAGTGCCACAAATTACATACCCAAAGGGTAGACTCAGCAGTCACTAGAGCACAACTAAAGTGAATCTCCCTCCATGGAGTCAGCTTGTTCACTGCAGTAAATGCTATTCCTCACAGATTCTCATCCTGAGATTAATCCCACCCACCAATCTGCAAACAGCAATCAAAGCTGAACTACAACAAAAGAGATGCACAACCCATAAAAGTGACACTCCTGGAACATCCCATTCAGATGAACAGGGATATCACACAGGAGACCTGCTATAAAAAGTCACTCTGCCAAAATGGGGAGACTTGGCAGATATACATAATACATAGAAATAAACATGGGGAGGAAGCCAAAATTAGGACACAGAGAAACATGGCCCAAATAAAGGATCAGGACAAAACTTCAGAAAAATTACTAAACAAATGGAGGCAATCAATCTACCAGATGAAGAATTCTAAATACTGGCTATAAGGATCCTCACTGAACTAAGGGGAAAAAAAGATGATCTTAGTGAGAATTTCAGCAAAGTTATAGGAAATGTAAAAAATGAAAAAGCATTTTAAAAAGCAGTGAACAATGAAGAATACAAAGAGAAAAATCTGGAAAGCAGAAAGAGAAAAGCAGTTAGTTACTTACAAGGGGTCTCCCATAAGACTATCAACTCATTTCTCAAAGGAAATTTTAAGGCAAGAAGGGATTGGCATGAAATATTCAAAGTGACAAAAAGCAAGGACCTACAAGCTATATTATCCAATCCAGCAAGGCTATCATTTAGAACAGAAGGAGACATAAATAGCTTCTCAGAGAAGAAAAAGCTGAAAGAATTCATTACCACCAAACAAGTATTACAATAAATGTTAAAGGGATTTGAGAAGAAAAAAATTTTTAATGAATTAAAAATCATCAAGAATATAGACAACATGATGAACATTATCAACCACCTTGACTTAAATGTCATATATGGAAGCGGTCACCCAATGAATGCATAATACATTTTTTAAATTCATATGAAAAATTTTGGACATATAATATTTTAAGCTATAAAAGTGTCAATAAATTTAAAAGACTGAAACAATAAAGTACATATTTTCTGATTAGAAAAGAACTAAATTTAAAATACCCAGCAGATGAAATAGTGGAGAAATCACCAATTGTTGGTAAATTAAACAACACAGTTTCAAATATTCCAAGGATTAAGAAAAAATCACAAAGAATATTTGAAAATAAGGTAAATCAGATCAAAATAACAGGTGAATAATCTAAAAGCATGAAATATAGACAAAATATTAGACATATATCTTTAAAAACTGTAACAGAAAAGATTGTATCAAATCAGTGGAATAAATTCTCACATTAAGAAACTAGAAAAAGAAGAGCAAATTAAACACAAGACACTCATGTACACCTGTGCATTTACACATCTTAAAAGGGAAGATGTAATTTCCCTTACATCTTAAAGGGAAACTATGTGAGAGAAAAATCAGTTATATAGAAAGGTCAAAAACATGTAAATCAATAAGACAATAAAGTTCATCCTTTTATTAATTGTAATATATTGATTACACTATTACAATTTTGTCTCATTTTTTCTCCCCCTTATTTCCCTCTACTCTGCACACCCCCTCTCGCCATCCTTCACTCATCTTATTTCATGTCCATGGGTCATACATGGAAGTTCTTTGGCTTCTCCCTTTCTGATACCATTCTTAACCTCCTCCTGTCTATTTTGTACCTACAATTTATGCTTCTTACACCCTGTACCTTTTCCCCATTCTCCTCCCTCCCCCTCCCAGCTGATAACCCTCCATGTGATCTCCATTTCTATGATTCTATTCCTGTTCTAGTTGTTCACTTAGTTTTTTTGTTGGTTCAGTTGTTGATAGTTGTTGAGTTTGTTGTCATTTTACTGTTCATAGTTTTGATCTTCTTTTTCTTAGATAAATCCCTTTAACATTTCATATAGTAAGGCCTTGGTGATGATGAGCTCCTTGAACTTGACCTTATCTGGGAAGCACTTTATCTACCCTTCCATTCTAAATGGTAGCTTTGCTGGATAGAGCAATCTTGGATGTAGGTCCTTACCTTTCATGCTTTCATTCCTTGCTGGAATACTTCTTTCCAACCCCTTCTTGCCTGTAAGGTCTCTTTTGAGAAATCAGCTGATAGTCTAATGGGGATTCCTTTGTAGGTAACTGTCTCCTTTTCTTTTGCTGCTTTTAAGATTCTCTCCTTGTATTTAATCTTGGGTAACATAATGATGATGTGCCTTGGTGTCTGCTTCCTTGGGTCCAAATTTTTGGTTCTCTCTGAGCTTCCTGGACTTCTTGAAAGTCTATTTCTTTTGCCGTATTAGGGAAGTTATCCTTCATTATGTTTTCAAATAGTTTTCAATTTCTTGTCCTTCCTCTTTTTTTTCTGGCACCCCTATGATTCAGATGTTGGAACATTTAAAGTTGTCCAGGAGAATTCTAAGCCTCTCCTCATGTTTTTGAATTCTTGTTTCTTCATTTTGCTTGAGTTGAATGTTTATTTTTCCCTTCTGTTCCAAACTGTTGACTTGAGTCTGGTTTCCTTCCCTTCACTGTTGGTTCCCTGTACATTTTCCTTTATTTCACTTCACATAATCTTCACTTTTTTCTCTATTTTGTGACCATACTCAACCATTTCTGTGAGCACCCTGATTACCAATGTTTTGAAATCTGCATCTGATAGGTTGGCTATCTCTTCACCACTTTATTGTATTTTTTTCTGGATCTGATCTGTTCTTTCATTTGGGCCATATATATATTGTCTCAGCACACCTGTTATGTAGCTGGGGCAGAGCCTTAGGTATTTGCTAGGGCAGGGCAACCCATGTCTCTGTGTTGTGGCCTTGTACATGGGGGAGGGGTCTAAGAAGGAACAATGCCACTTGCTCAGCTCTCTGCCAGCTTTCAGTCACTTCCTCCACTATCCACAAGTAAATTGGGCCCTTCTGGTGCTGAATCCTGGGTGGATGGGTTTGTGTATGTTCTAAGACTGTGGGTCTCTCCAACGAAGTCTCCTGTGAAGCTGAAAGTTTCGCTTGCTGCCTCAACTCCCACAAATTTTTTCAGCCAGAGGTTTTGAGGTTTCATTTCGCCATGCTGGAACCCTGAGTTGTGCAGTCTGTCTTGCTCCCCAGTTGTCTCTCCTGGTTTATCCACATGTGAATGTGGGACCACCCATCTGCTAGCTGCCACCTCACCCACCTGGTCCTCCCCATGCCACCTTGCCATGAGTCCTCTCAATTGCCGCTGCCTGTCTCTGCCCCTCCTACCAATCTGAATGAACGTTTCTTCTTTAATTCCTTGGTTGTCAGGCTTCCATACAGCTCCATTTTCCGTCAGTTTTGTTTGTTTTTCTGTTTCTAAATTTGTTGTTCTCCTTCTTTTGCTTGTTTGAGGAGGCAAAGTGTATCCACCTATGCTTCCTTCTTGGCCAGAAGTCTCCCTCCTTGCACTTCCTAATCCCCTCACCTCTTCACCCATTCTCCCCATCCAACCTCCTATCCAACAACCTTTAAAATATTCTCCATGTCCATGATTCTGTCTCTGTTATCCTTGTTTGCTTAGTTTCTTTTTTAAAGTCAATTGTTGATAGATAAATATTTATTGCCATTTTATTGTTCATATGTTTATCTTCTTTTTTCTTAAATACGCCCTTTTAACATTTTGTATAATAACGGTTTAGTAATGATAAACCCCTGTAGGTTTTTGTTTTGGTTTGTTTTATCTGAGAAGCTCTTTACCTTCCCTTTGATTCTAAATGATATCTTTCCTGGGTAGAACTATCTTGGCTGTAGGTTACTGCTTCTCATGACTTTGAATATTTCTTGCCAATCCCTTCTAGCCTAAAAAATTTGAGAAATCAGCTGATAGTCTTATGGGAACTTCCCTGCGGGTAACTAAGTTATTTTCTCTTTCTGCTTTTAAGATTCTTTCTTTATAGTTCACTTTTGGCATTTGAATTATGCTGGGTCTTAGAGTGAGGCTCATTGCATCTGTCATGTTTGGGACTCTGTGCTTCCTGGACTTGCGTGTCTTTTCCTTCACCAAATTAGGCAAGTTTTCTTGCATTATTTTTTCACATAGATTTCTAATTTCTTGCTCTCTCTCTCTCTTTCTGGCACCCCTATGGTGTGAATATTGGACCTCTTGAAGTTGTCCCAGGGGCTGCTTATACTATCTTAATTTGGGGGGGATTATTTTTTTCTTCTGGTTTTTCTGATGGGCTGTATTTTGCTTCCTTATTTTCATAATCATTGATTTGATTCTTGGTTTCATCCACTCTATTGTTGTTTCTCTATAAATTGTTCTTTATTTCAATTAGCAAATCCTTTGTTTGTGACTGGATCATTCTTATGCTATTGAGGTCCTCACTAAGTTCCTTGAGCATCCTCATAACCAGTGTTTTAAACTGTGTATCTAATAGATTGCTTACCTCCATTTTGTTTAGCTCTTTTTCTAGAATTTTGATCTGTTCTTGTATTTGGCCATTTTCTTTATCTCTTCATTTTGGTGGCCTCCCTGTATTTATTTCTATGTATTAAGTAGAGCTGCTTTGATTTTGTGTCTTGGTAACATGGCTTAATGTAGTAGGTGTCCTGTAGGGTTCAGTGGCACAGCTTCCCATCACTGAAGCTTAGTACTAGATGTGCACCCTTCATGTGAGCTGAGTACACCCTCCTCTTGTAGTTCAGACTTGGTTGCTGTTGGCATATCCGTGGAAGGGGTTTAGCCAGGCCAGTCAGCTGCAAGGACTGGCTGTGACCTCTGACCACCAACCTCCACCCTCCATGGAAGACCAGCTGTGCAGGAACAGAATGGTGGTGCTCCAACATGGTCTGTAGCTATCCACTGGGCTCACTGACCCTGGTGTTTCCTGGGTAATGCAGGCCAAGTTCAGGCCCCATTTGTGTTTTTCTTGGAGCACTCTGTAGAGGCTATAAAGCAATCTGAGATGCATGTTACTTGTGCTGGGCTTGGAGATTCCCAGGCAAAGCCAAGCTATGAATCTGAGCTGGCTGCTGCTAGTGCTGGGCCCTGGGCCTGGTCCTGACTAAAGACAGCTGTTGCTTGTTTGATAGGATTTAGGAAACTGTGAAGCACAAGCCAAGACCAGCCAATCCTATGTAAAAGCAGCATAGGTGGGCCCATAAATTGCATGGGGTAGAGAGTCTCAGGGGGTCTCTAGGGTGGGTCAATGTTAGCCAGGTTGATGGAGTCTCAGATATGGCACAAGCTTGCCTGCTTTGTGGGGGGAAGGTTTAGAAAAGGGATAATGGCCTTTGCTCACCCTGACGCTAGATACTTCAGTTCCTCTCTTTATGCCACCGGTGCCTTTCAGGCTGCTATCCTGGTGCTGAAGCTCAGAGGGAGTGAGTCTGAGTAGGTGAATCTGTGGGTGGGTTCTTTAAGGGGAACTGCTTGGGACTCCAGAAGTTTCTTCCATGGAATCAATCCCCACTTGTTTTTGAAGCCAGAAGTTGTGGGGACTTATCTTCCTGGCACTGGAACCCATGGCTAGAGTCTTGGTGTGGGGCTGGGACTCTGTGCTCCTGAGATATCCCTTCACACATTAAATTTTTATCCTTCACACATTGGTGTGGGACCAGCCCATTCCACATCTGTGCCCCTCCTACCAGTCTGGATGGATGTCATCTTTTTAATTTCATACTTGTCAGACTTCCATTCAACTTGATTTCTGACAGTTTGAGTGATGATTATCATATATTGCAGTTGTAACTTTGATGCAGTTGTGTAAAGAGGCAAGCCATTTCTGCCTACACAGCCATCTTGACTGGAAGTCAAAGTTATTTACTTCTTAAAACAAAGCAAGAGGAATAATATTGAAAGTAAACTAATACATAGTCTTAAAAACATTTATTTCCATCACAGTGACAGGCAAATAAAAAATGAATAGAGCAAACAAAAAATGAATAGACAGCATACTTGATTACTCTTTAGGTACTAAAAATGACAGAAGATATTGAAAACAGTCTTGTTTAATTCACATAATTATACATCAAGTAAATTTCATTACTGTTTTACAAATGGGCAACTGAATCCTATAAAATTTAGATTTTTTTATTAAGGCCCATATGTAGCAAACCAGAATTATAATAAAATTCTCTCTCTCTCAATCTCTCTCTCTCTCTCTCTCTCTCGATCTCACACACACACTCCTATATCATAGGCAGAGCTACAATAATGTGGACAGAAGCACAGAGGTATCTGGCATCTGAAACATGATACTTCAATAAAAACCACCATAGTACCATGAAGGCACAAACCTGTTTCATAAGACACTGGCACAGCTTATATTTCTCAGTCCTTAGTAGAGAAAATGTTTATTAAGTTGAGTTACTTATGTTTGATACTTAATGACATTTTTCTTCTTACAATAGTCCTAATTATGGTGAAATTTTTATACCAAAATTATTTTAAGAATGTACAGTCAATATTCAAGTGTATTATTTAAAGTTATACTGCATGTATTTGGAGACTACAGACTTGAACTCAGACACTCTGAATACAAACCTTCCACTAAATACATATCATTTATGATACTGTCTCCTTCACTCCTTAATGAAGAAGAGACATTGTGGTTGAAGTGACACACCCCTGAGGGCTCATTTTGTAGTGAATGATTTCTATACAAGATCTTGAATAATACACAAATGGTGTTGAAAAGCCTTCCTTATTCTCAGTGGCACAGGAAGTGAGGCTGTAAAAAATGGTAGAGCAGTCACCTTACTGGCTCTTTTAAATGAGCTCATTTTTTTAGCTCATTTAACTGGCTCATTTTTCTTGGGATTAAACAAAATGGTTAAATGAGATTCTCTACTAAGGAAAACAAAATAACGGGAAAAATATGAGATGAGGGAAATTGGACACCCTATTGATGAATGAAGAATATGCAAATGGTAAAAAAGGGGGGACCAACAAGAAAAAGATGGTGAGAATGGTGCAAGTAAGCTTGGTGAGTTAGGTGCACCCAAAAATGTGAGTTAAGGTGTAAGTGGTTTAGGAGCTTGGAGAACACACTGTCATGGGGCCAGTACAATTCATAGGATTGAAATATGGATAAATTTTATGAGAAAAGGAACATGAAAAGAATTTATAGATGAGAAACCCATGGTTTGTAACATTCAAAAATGAGACAGTGCCTGCCTCATAGTCTAAGAAAACCCCAATACAATTGGGAGGAACAGTCAATTTGAGGGTTACTTTTGGGGGACAACTGAACAAAGACTGCTCAAAAGCATTATATTCAAATTGGCTGTTTAATGCTATAACCCAGTAGCCATATTTAGGTTCATAATTTTTACCTTTTTTAACAAAAGGCATATTCCAGTCAGGCCATGTTTCACCACATACCCCCAAGACCCAGGCATGTTTCTGTGACACATCTACCTCCCAGTAATGTTTCCCTGATGTGATAGCTGGTAAACCAAGTACAGCATAAATGTCATAGTTTTCTTTCTGATGAGTATCTTTCTGATTTCTTTTTGCATTGCAATCTAACACACATCTCACTTCTCTCCGATTAGCAGAAATGACAACATTTGATTTTTTCCTGAGAGGATCCAGGGTCATGTGAACTGTGGAAAAATCACAGGGTAGGGTGAGTGATATGATGTAGCTTCATTTGTGCCATTATAGAGGGATCTTGAGAATAACATGAGTGGGAACTGGGATTAACTGAGTTCTATTCTTGGGAAGAGGTATAACACTGCAGAAATATAATATGCATCTGTGTCTTAATACTTGAGACCTAGTACAAATTGTAAAATTCTGAAAGAAGATGAGGACATGGTGGCTTCATGATACTTACCCCAATAGCATCTCATATCTCTTAGCCCTGAAATTATAAAAATCCATAATATTAAACATAAGCAATGGAGTCAGCATTAAAATCTACCTCCTCTCCAGATCAGGGTAAAGACTGAGGTCTATGAGAGGTAATATACAGAAAGGTGAACAAGACAGCTGGTCACTCTCCATTAGCTATGACTGAATCCTCAGCACATGATATCCATCCTCCATTGTCACCTCTATTCACACCTAGAAACTGAACTCTCCTCCCTCTTTAACTCCCACCATTACCAGACCCCCACAGCTATCCACTGATACTGGCATTCCTCACCATTAAACACTTGCAGCATCTCACTCAGGTCAGGAACTTGGAACACTCTCCTTTGATTCTTAGAGACAGTTTTTGGCTTCTTCAGAGTGAAGGTCTTACTCCTAGGGATGACAAAAAAAGATCCCCAAACCTCTGACTTTTTGTCTTTCCAAAACTCTGATTTCTGTCTATTCATCCATTAAGCATTTAAGGCCCCTCCCACAGAGACCCTGAGAAAGGAGAGAGGAGATTCCTGACTTTGGAGTCAAAGGAATGTGCTCATGTCCAAATTTATTACACTCTGTGTAATCTTAGGAAGGCCTTGACCTCTCAGAAGCACAGTTTATTCCTTCCAAAGTGATAATTAACCTATACCTCTCTGCCTCCTGGAATCATATAACATTATATATAATGAAATTTTTTTAAAGATTTTATGTATTTACTTCTTGAAGAGAGGGAAAAAGAGGGAGAAAGAGAAGGAAAGATCAATGTGTGAAAAATACATCACTTAGTTGCCTTTCACATGTCCCCACATGGGGAACCTGCCCCACAACCCAGGCATGTGCCCTGACAGGGATCAAATCTACAACCTTTTGGTTCACAGGCCAGTGCTCAATCCACTAAGCCCTATATAGGGCCTATATATATAGCCCTATACGAGCCAGGGCTATATATAATGAATTTTTTAAAAAATGGTTTCTTGAAACAAGTTAATGTCAGAAAAAGTCACTACAGAAGTGGAAGGATATTATATGAAAATGAAGTTGCATAACCTGGATCCTGGTTGTGTGAGATGTGTCAGGTGTGAAAAATCTGTCTGGAGAGGACCAAGACCTTGAAGGTTTGATCCCAGTTGGGAAGCCCTCAGAATAATGCCTGAGATTTCAGGTTCTCTGGAAAAAAATTGTAACAATTGGAAATGAAGTCATTATGATTATTACACTAATATTGGTCTGAATTTCATTTCTTTTAAGAGCTTGATACAGCAGAGTATGTGTGTAAATTTAGATAAAAAGGTACAGCCCTTTCATTCTGACTCCAAAAGTTCATAGTCAAGAGGGATCAATTGTTTGCACCAGAGGCAAAATATTCTTTGCAACTCAAGTCTATTTTTGGAAAATAAAGAGAACCATATAGAAGGACTAAGTCTCTCCTATTCAGGGCAGACATTTAAGTATAAACGAGTTATCACCAATTCTGGGTGGTTGGTAGGTAAAGAAGACACAACACTACCCACAACCGATCAAGTAGCTATGAAGTACTCAGTTAAATAAGGCATGCTGTGTGAATAAAATTTATAAAATTACATGGATCCGATACTGTAATATCTTATCCCTAACTGCTTCTGACCCAAATTCTGCAACTTTCCCCACCTAAATTCCCTATCATAGAAAATGTGGTCCATTCTCAATAGTTAGAAAACACACAAACCATGATATGAGAACAGAAATTTAAGATAAAACTACACACAAATTTTCCTGCTTTTAGCAATATTTTATTCTAATTAACCACCAGATAACTTTAAGATCTTTAAACCTCTTTTGACCATCTCTAGTCTCCAAAACATACCTTTCCATAATGCCATTCACATCCTAGGGAGAAAAGAGAAGAAGACATGAATCAAGAAATCATAAGCCTTCTCCACTTACAAAGCTTCATCTCATCCCTCCATCTTCCAGTGTGGTGGGAATAAAGATGGTCCCAATGTGAGAACCAAAGAGAAAAGACAAAACACAGGTCAATTAGTACAGAAGATTCATGTGAAGTTGTCAGGTTTCCTACAATATAGAAAGAACTTTGACACTTCTGGAAGCACAGCATGATCTTCCAGCACCTTGAGATAAGATGTATTGAGGAGGAAAATATGAGACCCTTGATATTTTCTCCACAATCATAGGGTATTAATGAGAAGATTTGAATAATTAATGGTCTGTTTATTTATTCAACATAAATGTAAAGTAACATATTACTACTTGTCAAGCATTATGCCATAATTAGGAGAATCAAAGATGAGTAGTTGTAATATTCCTCAAGAAGTTTACATGACTTCTGCTGAGGGTACAAGCAAACAAATGCATTAATGTAGGCTTTTCTCAAGTCTCTCCTCATTTTATACACTATCCATAACTGGCCATATCTACTACCTAAATTCAATATGTGTAATTGATTTCCAAGTTTTATTTTTTATTCAATTTTTCTCTTAAATGCAGTTTAGTATATTCCTTAGTAAAGAAGTCACAAGAATCAGTAACTATAGATGTTGCATGTAACTTACTCTTTACAAACCAAATCTTATCCTCCCTTATACCCCTTTGTCCATATTATCAATATGCACTCAATCACTGTCTTAACCATAATATTTACCTGAATTTCAGTCTCACTGAGCCAGTTTAGTACACATCATTAATAGCTTTTAGTCATCTGAACTTCTTTATCATCACAGATTTATTTTTTGACTATATATGACCATATATTTGGTCTCCTCTACCTCAGACTAAAATCTTCCATAACAGCAAAAACTAGGCAAACTTCTGGGTTTATGCACACACACACACACATATTGCTTTGCTCTCTGTATTAGGGCTTTGTTGCTGTATATGACAAAAATTTTTTAAAAATAATAAAAATAAAAATAAAAAGCAGCCCTGGCTGGTGTGGATCAGTAGATTGAGTGCCAGCCTGAGAAACAAAGGGTCGCTGGTTTGATAACCAGTCTAGCTTTATCCTGGGTTGAAGGCCAGGTCCCCAGCAGGGGGGATGTGAGAAACAACCATACATTGATGTTTCTCTTCCTCTCTTTCTCCCTCCTTTCCCTTCTCTAAAAATAAGTAAATAAAATCTTTAAAAAAACAATTAAAAGTAGATCTAGTACAAAAAAGAATTTGTAGGACAGTTGTAACTTTAATCAAAGCTTAATTTTGAAGCTCAAACATTGTCTTCAGGATCTGGTCTATGTCATTTTCCAAAGTCTGTTTATGCTTCTATGTTGACTTTATCCTCAGTTCATGAAGAAAATATGAATCTCTTTTTTTTGGAATTCATTTGTCTTCCCAGTTGCATCAAATAATTCTGAGGCCCAAGTGACACTGGCCTGCAATGATTAAAGTACCCATGTTGAAGAATCACTGTGTTGTTGCTATAATATAGAAAGCAATGCTGGAGGTGAGTATCCATATTTTACTGAAATTAATTTAGTATTAAACTGAAGTCAATGGTGATATAATAGGATGCTTATTATAACTAGAAAAGCAACCACCACAAAAATAGAAAATAGTACATCTTAAAATTCTATGCTAGAAATAACTGTTTAACTGGAAAGAAGCTAGTCAATGAGAAAGAACCATGAAAATTTCAGGTGACATATAGAAGCAAATAACACAATCTAAATTAAATAGAGCTACATTGACAATTGCATTAAATGTTGTTGTGCTAATCAACCAATTAAAAAGCAGAGATTGTTAGAATACATAAAAAGCCATTTCAATTACTGCTGTCTACAAGAGACATGTTTTTGGTTCAAAGACACAAATACGGCATAAGTAAAAAGATAGAATTCCTAGCAAAATGGTGCTATAGGTAAATACTGTTCTAGTCTCCTCCTACAACCACATCACATTTATAAATAAATTATAGAATAATCACCCCTGAGAACCACATCAAGATGAGCTGAACAGAATTCCTATCACTAAGGATATAAAAAAGTAGCTACCTCAAGACTGGTAGGAGGGACACTGACTAACCGGCTGATACCACACCCACATATAGATGTTAACAAATTTGGGAATATTTTGGCTGCAGAGATCCCACCTGAGTAATGAGGAGTTCCATACCCACGTCAAGTTCCTCAGCCAAGAGTACCAGTGGTGGGAAAAGGAATCCCCATAATACCTGGCTCTGAAAACCAGCACAGACTCAGTCCACATGTGATAGAGGGATCCTACACAACTTGGCATCTTCTTAAAGGACCCTAGCACAGAGTCACTTTCTCACAAACACTTGTCCTAAGCTCCAGAGTATGGACAGAAGCTTGCAAAGGCAAAGGACATACAGAGAGAAACTGAATTGACTGGCTTTAGGTTGAGGGCTGGAGGGGAAACTCTCCCAGGGACTAAAGTACCAACAGGTACCATTTTTTCTCTTGTTGAGCCCTGCCACCACATAGCCTACAGGCCCAGGTCAATGCCAAATCTGAGTCTTCACTAAAAAGATTTAAAGTTAAAAAGCTTAAAAATATAAAAATAAAGAAATCATTAAGAATGTAGATGATGAAATGTCCAACAGTATGAACCAGGTTTACCTAACTGTCATCTACAGACCCTGTCACCCAATGAATGCACAACACACTTTTTCAATCAAATTCATGTAATAAATTTTGGGCATGCAATATTTTAGGCAATAAAGCAAGTGCAAATACATTTAATAGATTTAAATACTAAAATACGTTTTCTGACTAGAAAGAAATTAAATATAAAACACACAGCAGAAGAAAAAGTAAAAAAATCACCAAGTGTTTGTAAATTAAAAAAGAGAGTTTTAAATATCCCAGGGATTTACAAAGAAATCACAAAGGAAATTTGAAAATAAGCTAAATTGAATAAAAATAAGAAGTCAGTAACCCAAAAGTGTAGAATAGTTTAAAATGCATTTACATGATTAAAAACTAAAACAGAAAAGATTCTGTCATAGCACTATTCTAAATTTCCACATTAAGAAACTAGAAAGAGAACAGCAAATTAAACACAATAAGCACACATGTGCATACACGCAAATACACACACTTGTCATATACACATGTACACACACAAGGAAACTACATAAGAGAAAAATCAATGATCTAAAAAGGTTAAAAAATAGATAGCTTAATAAAACAATCATTTTTCTACACTTGATCTTAGCCAAAAGGCCAAGAAGCGATAACAACAATCATTTTTCTTATAAAATATCAATAAATTTAAACACACATAAATTACCTGACAAAAATAAGAGAAAATCACCAAAATCAGGAATAAAAGAGGGAAAATTACTATGAGTACTGTAGAAATAAAAGAAATTCTAAGAGATTATAATGACTAACTTCATGTTTACAAATGTGTCAATTTAGAATGGACACATTTCTACAAAGATGTATATTGTAAAAAAAAAATACTGACTCGAAAGAAGAAAGAAAGAAAGAAAGAAAGAAAGAAAGAAAGAAAACCTAATACAAGTTTAAAAAATATCTGAAACATTTCTAAAAAGAAAGGCCCAGAATGAAAAGGTTTCAGTGGTGAATCTATTGAATAATTAAAGAATAAATAATACAAATTGTACACAATTGTATAATCAGACAAATACAGAAAGTGGAGGAAAATCTCAAATCATCTATGAAAAATAAAAACTCTTAGAATAAAGAGGTTTCTGAAAACTGTTCTTAGGCTAGATCACAGATATAGGAGTCTACAGAATATAATTAAAAATAATCGATCTTTTTTCCATAGTCATATCTTTGCACTGCAGTTGATACATTAATAACAATGAGATTTTTCCTTGTTATTCATGTAAACAATTATCCCTATGACCTCTGAAACAGATACAGGAAAAGGTTACTGCAAGACCATGGGAACCTCAGTGTCACTACCAGAAACAGCACAGTCACACAGCAGACAGAGCAGGAAACTTAGTCATCATTTTCCTCAAGTTCAGGTGCTGGGGATTCATCCCAAGTCTTACCTGAAGCATCTTCATTGTTGACCCCTGCAAACGATGCTCCAGATCTGAGATGAGTTCTTTCAATGACTGGCTCTGCTGGACCAGCTCACTCTCAGCCTGTTCCAAGCAAAAAAGAACATATTCCTCCTCCTCCTCCAGTTTTTGCAGTTCCTTCTGTTCCTCACAGTACAGGAGGCCGTGCAGTTTTTTAAAACAATCCCGGACACTGTGGCTCTCATTTTGTATTTGATTCTTCAGGAATGAGAAAGACAGAGAAGGACTCAGACTATTAGGCAGAGACTGGGAGCCAGAAAAAGAAGTATTTGATTTGGAAGTTCTCTCAGGGAAGGGAGATGGAAGCAAGGGAACAATGCTTGGGGGGGCTGATTTTCCCTATTCTTTTTCATCACATTCTAAAATAATGGCCTTAAGTCTGCACTATTCAGGTCAACTCTCTACCAAAATAGGACACCTGGGTGTGGCTCACCTTTTTACACAGTTGTCCAGGACTGTCATGCTTCCTGCATTACTCCTGACCCCCATCCCCACCCTCAGCCAGACTTTCACTACCAGGGGACAGAGCTATGGAACATTGGCAATTGTCTTCCCCTGGAAGAGTTCAAAGCTTAAAATAATGACAAAAATGAACACAGAATTCACTAGCCATCCTAACCAGAAAGTCTCTCTATGAGAATCACTAATCTGAAAATATCTGTGTTAGTTTGTGACAGGTTCATTTTCAGCCCTGGCCCAGTCAGGATGAAGAATGGCTAATCAATGACTGGACATATCAACAGTCAGAGGCAAGGAGGAAGGGAGCTCCTCATGACTATGACCTAAGATTCAGCCTAGATTCTTGTGTAACTCCTTCAGGAAGAATCTCCCCATACCTCCCAGGAAGCTCTCTCTACTGTGATGTCATCTTTCAACTTCTCAGCTTTCTGCTGTTCCGCCCTCAGCCTGTCCAGAGCTGCCTGGAGCTTCTCCTATAAGGAAGCAATTATAAAGAGTTAAGCCTTGAGCTTTCGCAGCATCAAAATAGAGGACAAATGTGGAAGAAATCAGGCCAGTCTCTGTAGAGACTAGAGTTCACAGAAACTGAAACAATAATTACAATCTGTGACTTGAAAGAAACCTAATGTGGTATATGTGTTCTTTAAGATTCAGGTGATAAAGGCATTATTCTCATGTCAGGAGAAGACTGATTCTCTTTGTCCTACAAAGAGAAACCTGATCCTGTAGTAAGGAAAGAACTCAGGTCCCCATCCACCCAGCTGCCCACTTATCCCTCCTGTCCAAATGGGCAAAGGCAGCTGTGCTTAGACACCAACCTTCCACGTATTAGCACAAGTTATAAAAATATCTGCTTCTTGTTTTGAGCCTACTCATCATTTTGAAATTTTGTGAGATGCACTGAAATGTCATTCACTCTTTAAAAGATGAGCATAGGAAAGAGAGGTCACTGGTTTCAAGCCCGTGGTGGAAAGGTACTTAGAGTCAAATGCAAAGTAGAGATTTCCCATCAGGTATTATTTTCTGTCCTGTATTTCCTCCATCCTGTTACCTTGTACTCCTGGACAACCTCTTCCATGAGGAAAGTGTGGTGACCACGATGCTCTTGAGACCTCTCACAAAGCCAGCAAATGAACTTCCCATCCTCCTTACAGAAGAGCAGGAGTTTCTCTCCATGGTGCTCACAGAGATCTGTCTTTTGCTCCTCTTCTGGGTTTAACTTGACCTCCTTAAGCTTCTTCACTATGTTGGCAACATGCCAATTAGGCTGCAGATTCCCAGGCTGGTAACTGATTTGGCACACAGGGCAGCTGCTCTCCCCTTCTTGGCTTATCATAATTTCCTTGCTGTTTGCAGTGATGCAGGCTTGGCAGAAGGTATGCCTACAGTCCAGGCTCAGGGGTTCTGTCAGGAGCTCCAGGCAGATGGGGCAGGTCACCTCCTCCTTTATGTTTGCCAGGATTCCAGAAGCCATTACAGCTGCTCTCTTGCTCTTACTTGTCCTAAAGGCTGGTGTTCTCTTGCTAACAGATCCAGACCTGATAGGAAACGTTAAAAGGGACCAGAGTAAGAAAGGTAGGAATAAATGATGTTAATTGTTTAGAAATCAAAGTGGGCAGAAACCAAAATTGAAGGAAAGAATAATAGAAACAAGGGAACAAGTTTGGAAACCTGGTATAAAAGTTTAACATAATAATTTCAAACACTCTATTTCTGACTCTATTTGTCATCTCAAATGACAAATTCCAACCTTATATATGAAATTGTTGTTATTTTAAATTACTTTTACTGAATGAAACAATGACCTTGTTACAGTCTACAGGGGGTTCCTCCCCACCTAACTGTGTTTGTTTTGTCTGCCGCCTGAGGAAAGATGTCTCTTAATACCAGAGATCAGTGAAAAGGAAAGGAATTTATCATTCATTTGAAATAACACAAACTAAAGTTCCCCACAAATGCACACAGTCCTTCCAGCACGCTCCATGTGGCAAAAGGAACACTTCCAAAGCCTCGTGGTCCTGACTCTCACCCAAGCTGTATGGTCCCAACCAAGACACCAAAGCCACGTGGTCCTAAACAGATGTGTGGTCCCAAAAAAGAGAGACACCCAACGGCTGCTGTGCCTCCATTTAAATCCCAACACTAATCTTCCTCTGCAGCCTCATTTCTGGCTCCTCCCACAATTGGCCATAGCTGCCCGCATTCTGGGCAGGTGTGGCCCTGTGGTGTGGAGCCAATTATCTCCAAGCTCTTCTGGACCCTATTACAAATCCCTGTTTGGGGCTCCCCTCTTGGCTGCACCCTGTTACAACCTGAGGCCTTTTCTCTCAAGATCCTTTTGTGATCCACCTTCTCCCCTGCTACTTCTTTCCTAAGTCAGACACACCCTTAATGATAAAAGCACCAAATCACTTCTGTGTCTGGGTTTCCATACCAGCTCTTCTCTCAGCATGCAGTACTGGTATCAGTATGACTCACTCTCCTCCTGACATGTTTGTTTTTCAGAAAGGCCTTCTTTGATTTGCCTATTTACAGTTCAACCACTGTTATCACTTGTTGCACATTTACAACTTCTCTTATTATCATGACAGAATATGTGATAATATGTTTGCATATGTGATAAGAGTAAACTTTTTATCACATGTGTACATAGACATAGTAAGTGAATAACAAAAATCATTTATCTTCAATATACACTGTTGAAATGAACCTAATAAGTTGTAGGCCCCCTTCAATGATCTGTCCCTACTCCACTGGGTCTATTAGTGATGAACTGAGGTAACACCATTGACCCAATTAATAGCCAAAGTAATGGGGGAAAGGTTGCTGGTGAAGGGATACAGATCAGCTAGGAGGTTTTTGGAAGTCCTGTACTTATAAAAAATGAATATTCAAGCCCTGCCTGGCGTAGCTCAGTGGATTGAGCGCAGGCTGCAAACCAAAGCATTGCAGGTTCGATTCCCAGTCAAGGCACATGCCTGGATTGCAGGCCACGGCCCCCAGCAGTTGCACATTGATGTCTCTCTCTCTCTCTTTCTCCCTCCCTTCCTTCTCTAAAAAAAAATAAATAAATAAAATCTTTTAAAAAATTAAAAAAAAAAAGAATGAATATTCAGCTTAGCCTGGAAATATGCCAAGGACACTGATAGGGGACAAAAAATATGTATGTATTTGGATGGTGAGAAGAGAGATGGTATAAACATATTCACAGGATCACACCAGTCATATACCTAAAAATATGGAAACACAGATAAAATTAATGTCAGTCTTGAGAAAAGTCTCACAAATTTAGGAAAGATCACTCAACTAATTATCATTGATAATGGATTATATGCTAACAACTGGAGTTAAGCCATAAACACAAAGATGAGTCTAAACATATGCTTATACCACTAGGACCTTGATATTCACCTGGAAAGAACAGTAAATTAAATAATCAGGCATATAAATGCAAATGAGCTGATGTGAAATCACTACTAGAGAGATGTACATTTGTTAGGAAATCCAGTAATGGGAGAAGATAAAGGATTATCCAATAATTCCAACTTGAAAATACAAGGGTTGAATTAACCGCTTAAGAAGATGAAACTGAGGAAGAGAGAAAAATGTATTAGGTATAGGGAATGACCTGTTTGTGAAAGAGATATATCACTTCTTCTGAGTTTGGAAATGGCAGGGTAGCAGGTGTGCAGAAAACTGCCAGGTCTTTGATATCATACGAGCCTGTAGTGACCATGGTATATGGCATTTCCCTGATACATAATATTTAGGGACTCATTTTGAGGAGCAAAAACAAAAAATTATCTGTATTTTTTCACCAGAGAACACAGGGAACATAATTAGCTCTGAACTTTGTAGGCTGTGGAATGTTAGTTGGAGTAGTTGAAAGAGGGGTTCTATGGATAGTTACCTCATGGGATAATCTGATCATAAGTTCCTAATTGGACAAGTCACCCCCCAGGCATATAACTTCTTTACTCAAAGGATTATCTTTGCCTGAAGTGACCCTGTCCACTGTGCGGGTGCATTTAGGTTTAGCACACTTTTGAAATGACCCATTTTCAGTCCTCTTCAAAGAGTGATTACCCTCAAAAGAGCACATAATCTTTACTATCCTGTAATCCAATTTTTGCCTTTTTTCCCACTTTCATGTAATCCTTTTACTATCCCTCTTCATTCCAAATGCATAAAAGAAAGTGCAAACTGCTTTTCCGGAAGCATTTTCAAAACCTATTGAGATCTTGCTTCCAGGCACATCTTCTGTTTGGCTGGAACAAATTTTCATAAAAATTCTGTACAAGTTTTAACATTTACACTTTGGCAGTAGAATTTGGAAGATGAGTAGGATGCATGCACCATTGCCCAGGAGAGAGATGATGATAGATAGCTTTTAGGATAAGGAGATGAAAAAAAAATGGAGAGCAGGAGATGAGAGTGAGACATACCATGAGGTAAAAGGACAGGAAGGGAGTTAGATACATGGGAACAAAGGGTCAACATCAGGTCTGATCTCATATAAGGTGTATGTGACTCTTATATACAACTGCATTTTATTTAGGCCCCTAGAAGTTGTGCTTACAGGCTTTTACAAGATAATCAGTCCTTTGTAATTACTATACTTACATAAACAATATTTGTTTGGTTAGCAGTAAAAACAGTACCTGTTGTTAACCAGTAGAGTCAACCGGGACCTTAGTTCAGCAAACTTGGTACTTGAATTCTGGAAAACAATTCAGAATGAAAACTCAAATTATGAGGACAAGTTTGTTTAGAAACTAACAGAGATAGAAGTGATCCATAGAATGGGGCTCAGAAAACAAGTTACAGAGGCAAAAGTAGGGCCCTTGGAGCTTAGGGGGTGGGGAGAGAGAGACAGAGAGACAGACAGACAGACAGACAGACAGAGGGAGAGAAAGAGAGAGAAAGAGAATGTGTGTCTTGCTCAGTGAAAGAAGGGAGAAGAACAAAAGGTTCAGGCATTCTTGCGGGGGAGGGGGAGAGAGCTCTAGAAAACAAGAAGGTGAGGAAATCTTCAGTCTTGCTCCATAGAAAGTGAGCTTCACTGGATCCTCAGTTCTGAAAGCATGTATTTAAGGCTTTTTTCTGAATTCTCAGGGGAGGATCTCAATAGAGTATTCATCATCTTTCCCAGTGTGTCCTCCGGGTCATGTTTTCCACACATTGGTCAGCACTAGAGGAGAGGGGTCATTAGTCATTGCAGCTAGTCTTAATGCCAGCCATGGTGTCATTCCACCTGTACTTGCTGCCAATCCAGATCTGGACCTGAAACATACCTGAGCCCTAGATGTCATTTCCAGGGGTTAGAGAGTGGTCATGCAAGAGATTATAGTTTTGCCCATTACTAGGCAGCTAGGGCTCTCCACCTTTGTGACCCTCTGCACCTGACCCATCATTCCTACTCTGCTTGTGCCTGTCTAACTGCCTATTACTGTTTCACACATATCTACTAGTTTGGTTTCTTTTTTAAAAAAATGAGGTGACAGGAATAAAGTACCTCCTGTATCTATAAAAGATATCACTGAGAGCACACCTGAGGAACCATGCCAGGATAGGAGAACTATGTCTCCTATCCTGACAGTCTGTCTGTCCTAAGCAAGGTGGAGTCAAGAATGCAAACCAAAATTATTTTAGAGGATAATAAAGAATAAAAAAGCATGTATTTAAGAAAAAGGAGCTGCAGCCTAAAGACACAGATTCAGGTTGCAATGTTAGTTGTGTTTCCCTCTGCAAAGGGGAGGCCAAAATTTATAAGACCAAGTTCTGCCTAGTATTCTATCTAGGCAGAATTCTATCTAGGTCTGTTTTATGTAAATGAGATATCTAAATATAGTGGGGTTTGGTGTGGGGTTCTTCCCTGTACACAGAACAGGTGAGAAGCCCCCTGTCAGCAAATAACTTTATCATGGTCTAGTTAGGTTACATTACACATCCCCTTCTATTTCTTTACCTGTCATCCTAACTTCCCCACAACACACACTCCCTGCCTTTATGATCCTTAATCACTCAGGACAAATTTCATCATTTCCTTGAATACTCAACTCAAAATCATCTTCCTACACTGAGACTTAATCTGAAGTCTATTTAAAATTATAAAGATTTTTTACTAGTGTTTTATGAATACCTTCCCTGTAGCAGCCCTTTTGATTTATTATTGTTGTTCTTTCATTTTATATTTATAACATGGTAATTTTTATTTTGTTTTATAACACTTCTCCTTCTGCATGTTATTTTCTCTGTCATATCTGGATATATAATTTTTGTAGGTACTTAATATTTATTGTAGGTTCAATAGACGTTAATACAGTTTATACTAAGGTATATACACTTGTTCTTGTGATTTTAATAAAATATGTTCAACATTTATAAAAATTTTTTCTCCTGTATTTGGGACTTCTGATAACCTCTGTGGAGCCCATGAGTGTAGATCAGATATGGACATGGTACATGTGTAAGGCACAGACTCTAGACCTCTAAAAAGGAGGAGAAAAGGAAAATACACATCAAAACATATGTGAAAGAGATATCAAGGTACAACATGATCAAAGGTGAAATTAACATGGAGTTCTTTTGACTTTTAGTCCAGATGGCAGTGTAGGTATACACGGTGCTCACATCTCCCACAGGGGCATAAAAATTAAAACTAAACTACAGAACTACCGTCATTCAGAATTGCCTGAAATCTAGGTGAACAGAAGTTCAATAACTAAGACTGTAAAGAAGCAGCCACGTGGAGACTGGTATTAGGGGTGGAGATGCAGAATGGGCTGGTCCCACACCCACATGTGGCAGATAAAAATTGTGAGGAAATCTCAGCTTCAGAGGTCCCTTCTGAAGAACTGGGGGTCTTAGCCCCACACCAGAACTTTCAGCCCAGGGTTCCAGTACCAGGAAAAGAGTTCCCCATAACTGCTGGTTGTAAATAGCAGAAGAAATATTGGCTGATTGAGATGGAGGTTCCTGGAGTTCCAGGCTCTTCCTCTTAAAAGGGCCCATGCACAAACTTATTTGGACTCACTACCTCTGAGCGCCAGCATGGGGGCAGCAGCTCCAAAAGTGCCAGGAACATATGAGGAGGAACTGAATTGTCTTTCTTTCAGGATGAGGGGAGAAGGAGCAGGTTTCTCCCCAACAGAAGTTCTGGTAGAAGTTGCTGTTACTTTGCTGTGCCCTCACCTCACAGAGCTGGCAGATGGGTACCATATCTGAGTATCCATAAATGTGGCTAACACGTTCATCCAGCCCTGGTGATTCCCTGAAACCCCACCCAAAATAACTTTTGGCCCCACCCAACCTCATCCAGAGGCATTTCCATAGAAACAATCTGTATGGCTCATGCCACAGACTTTCCTGAAACTGCTCCAATGAGCAACATCTGACTTTTGTATACATTGTACCACTTGCAAAGATGACACAGTCCTGGCAAAAACACCACCTGGCCTTGGTTCACCATTTGAACTCTCTCAGGTACCTCTAGTCTAGCACAAGTAGCAGTCATCTGCAGATCTCTTTGTAGTTCATGCCAGATGGCCCATTGCAGGGCACAGGTAGCAGCTGATCTTGGCCAGTACCTGCCAAGAGGCCCCAGAGACAGTATACCCAGTGGATAGCTTCAGATCATGCTGAAGCACCAACCAACCACCTCCACAAGCAACACATTCAAGGATGCACTTGGTGGGTACCTGAGCCCTGCTCGAAAATGTCCTGCTAATGGGGTATCCCCAGCATAGCAAATTCTTCACAATAGTCAAAACCAGTCCTCCCATCCTACAGGCCTGGGACTAATCCCACCCACTGATGTTCCAACATCATTAAGGCTCAACTACAACAAGAGGAAACCCATAACTCACATGGAGGGTGCACCTATAGTGCTCAGCTCAGGTGACAGAGGAAGCTAAGCCACTGGGCCCTACAGGACTCCTACTCTGTGCGGCCACTCTACCAAGCCAGAGAGAGGTAGCAGCTCTGCCTAATACATAGAAACACACACATGGAGGCAATTGTAATGAGACAAGAAAACATATCACAGATAAAAGAACAGAACAGAACTCCAGAAAAAAGAGCTAAACAAAATGGAGATAAGGAATCTACTAAATGCAGAGTTCAAAACACTGGTTATAAGGTTGCTCAATGAACTTAGGGAAAGAATAGATGATCTCAATAAGAACTTAAAGAGATAGGACACACAAAAGGATACAGAAAACATAAAAAAAATGCAGTGAGAAAGGAAAAATACACTAAATAAAATAAGGAATACATTACAGGAAATCAATAGTAGAGTAGATGAAGCAGAGGATAAAATCAGTGATTTGGAAGTTTAAAAAAAGGAGAAAACACCTAATCAAAATAGCAAAATTAAAAAAAAATCCTAAAAAAGAGGATAGTGCAATATAAGGAACCTCTGGGACAACTTCAAGCTTAACAGCATTTGCATAATTGGAGAGCCAGAAAAGAAAAGATAAAGAAATTGAAAATCTATTTGAAAAAATAATGACTGGAAACTTCCTTAACCTGGTGAAGAAACTAGATGTACAAGTCTGGGAGCTCAGAGAGTCCCAACCAAGATGAACCCAAAGAGGCCCACACCAAGACACATCATAATTAAAATGCCAAATGTTAAAGACAAATAGAGAATCTTAAAGGAGCAAGAGAAATGCAGTTAACTACAGGCATGCTCCCATAAGACTGTCAGCTGATTTCTCAACAGAAACTTTACAGGCCAGAAGAGACTGGCATGGAATATTCATGCTAATGAAAAGCAAAAACCTATATCCCAGCAGATTCAACCCAGCAGAAAAATATTTTAGAATTGAAGGTCAGGTAAAGAGCTTCCCAGAAAAAAAAAAAAAGGTAAGGAAGTTCATCACAACCCAATCAATATTACAAGAAGTGAAAAAATTGTCTCCTTTAAGGAGAAGAATAAAAAGAAAAATTAGGAATAGTAAAATGGTAATAAATACATATCTATCAATAATTACTTTGAATGCAAATGGATTAAATGCTCCAATCAAAAGATATATGGTGACTGACCCTTACATACACTCTTTTCAAGGAACTCACTTCAGCTCAAAAGACATACACAGACTGAAAGGAAAATAAAAACAAACAAAAAGCTGTGGTAGCATTATTTCTACCAGGCAAAATAGACTTAAATATAAAAAGGCTATAAGAACTGGCAAAGAAGGATTCAATAATTCTACTTCTGTGTATTTATTTGAAAAATAACCCAAATAAATGGGTTAAACCCAAAACACTAAATCCAAAAGACATATACATCCATAAGTTTATTGCAGAATTATTTACAATAGCCAAGATACGGAAATGAACAAAGTATCCATCAAAAGATGAATGGATCAAGACATGGTACATATATATAATGAAATATAATTCAGCCATAATAAAAGTGAAATCTTTCCTTCTGCAACAATATGAATGGACCTACAGGGTATTTTACTGAGTGAAATAAGTCAGACAGAGAAAGACAAAAGCCAAATGATTTCACTTGCATGTGGAATCTAAAAAATAAATAAATACATAAATGAACAAGAAGAACAACAGCAGACTCAGAGATGCAGAGAACATTTCAATGGTTGCCAGATTGGAGGGGGGATGATGAGAAAAAAAGGTGAAGGGATTTAGAAGCACAAACTGGTAGTTACAGAATAGTCAAGGGGATATAAAGTACAACATAGAGAATATAGTCAACAGTTGTATTAACTATATATGGTGTCAGATAGGTACTAAAATTATCAGAGTGATCTCTTCTTTAGGTTATATAAATGTGTAATCATGAGGTTGTACCTTTGAAAGTAAATATCAAGTCTAAAAAATTTTTTAAATATTTTTTAAAGATTTTATTTATTTATTTTTAGGGAGAGAAAGGAGGAAGAAAGAGAGAGAAAGAGAGAGAGAGAGAGAGAGAGAGAGAGAGAGAAACATCAATGTGCGGTTGCTGGGGGTTATGACCTGCAACCCAGGAATGTACCCTGGCTGGGAATCGAACCTGGGACACTTTGGTTCCCAGCCTGCGCTCAATGCACTGAGCTACGCCAGCCAGGAAATTTTTTAAAATATTTTAAGACAAAGAATGGAGGGTTTTTTTTTCTCCCCAGAAAAATGACCAATTCTATATCTTAGCTTACTGCAAGGGAAAATTGAGTTAGAGGTTGAAGTAAGAAACAATGGAATAGTATGTCTAGATGATGAAGAAAAAGATCAAAATCAGAAAAGAACACCAGAGGGTGTTGGGGTGCACTGTGGTAAGAAAAAGCCATGACACTCAGGGGAGAACAAAGACACTGTGCCTGATTTCCAAAGACACAAGTGACCACATGAGAGCTACAGAAATGGTCAGCAACCTGATCTTCCAGGCTCTCTCATCAGGCTTGCCAAAGGTCTGACCTTTGTCAGGAAGGTTGTGCACAGCTTCCCGAAAGTTACCAGGACAAGAGTACAACAATAGCAATAAAAGGGGTGATTCCTGGAAAGTCCCTAAGACCCTGTCTCTCACACATGCATTCAGATAGTGGCTCTCATTTTAGCTGGCCCTACCAAGAGATTTTGTTTTATGAAGAAGGAAAACAGGGCTCCATCTCACAGACATCACTGGAAAAAAGATGAAGGGATTATCTGGCTGGGGGAAAATAGGTTATACTGTTTCACATTGGCAAGGTAGAAAGTCAAAACTACAGAACAGGCAAAAGATGATGAAAATAACACAGCCTGAAGAAATAATGGTCTCTCCAAGAAACAAATAAATCTCTGCTCTTTTAAACCTCACTTCTTTAAAGGTCACTCTTCCCCAGACTCAATGTTCCTCTTCTGCTACTTCAGCAAAAACACGCAAAAGCAAAGAAGCTCAGAACCACAATTACAGACACCAAATACATTCAATCTGTGTCCGCAAAGGCTCCTCTCTCTCCCCTCAGAAACTGGGCCACTTACATTCAGAAGTAGAGGAGCCTAAACTCAGTGGAGAAGATCAGGTGTAGGCCTGATTAAGATTCACTTACCAAAAGGATTCACTCACCAAGCCAGAGTTCAGCTTTCCACAGAGGAGTTCCTCACAGAAATGAAAGTTAAATTCATAGGAGAGGAAATGAAACAAACCAACCAAAAAAGCAGAACAGAAACTTAAGAACAATGTCACCTAATGGTACACTTGGGAAGTTAATGCCTCAGTTTGTTCTAGCACCTACATCAGCTGGGCACTCAATCACTGTTTTATTCCTTTGCAAATTATTCTAGTGAGAATATTTGAATAATAAGAATGAGAATTTTAATGATACATTCTACAGCTTGCCTGAATACTCAAAATTTTAATTCAATTCTGTAACTATTAGTTAAGCTTACCTTATGTTCATGTCCTAAACTATTTACTAAGAATGAAATCATGATTCAGAAAGCCTGGGTACTTGCCCGTCATAATACAGAGTGTGATAGGTGTTACAGCTCTGTTAGTTTGAGCTGAATGGTAGCAGCTGTCATTATGAAAGGTAAAAATGATATTTTCAAAAATATTTTTTTCTGAATAGAATCTATAAAGAGCTGCTATTTAGAAAAATTCTGAGCCTATTTAAAAAATGTTTCCACAACACAATTGAATATTTTTATTTTTCATTGATTGATTTTAGGGAGAGAGAAAGAGGGAGAGAAAGGAGAGAGAGAAACATTGATTTGTTGTTCCACATATTTATGCATTCATTGACTGCTTCATTTTCATGCCCTGACCAGAGATGGAACCCACAAACTTGGTGTATTGGGACAACATTATAACCAACTGAACTACCTGGTCAGGGCGATAGCATTGACTCTGGATCCACCAATTAATTATCAGTTTTTGTTCCTGACCTAGGCAGGCCAGGTGAGGAAACCTTCCTGACATAATGGCGGTACAATTGTGTCCACACATTATCAGCAACTAGGAGGCAGGAAGAACATGGAGGTTGACAGATGGTGCTCTTCAATTATAGTCTTTTGCTGGATAACACTCACACCTCCGTGATTGTTTAATTTCTCCACTTCCTGTGGGAAACATTTGTTCCTTTTTAAACCACTCACCAGAACCAGAACTGATAAAAATGAATAAAATGAAGGTACAACTAATGAATTTCATAGCACTACCTCTACAAGGCACCTACAAGCTCAGTACAGGTAACCACCAACCTCATATCTCTTTGTAGCCTCTACCAGGTGGTGCCTGGCAAGAAACAGGCAGTGGTTGACCTTGGCCTACACCAGAGCCCCTCCCAAGAGGCCCGAGAACCAACAAACATGGTAGCCAGATTCAAACCACAGTAGAGCACCAACCAATTAGTACCATAATTGACACAGCCAAAGAGTGGACTCAGCAGGCACTAGAGCCCACTAAAGTGAACCCCACCATGGAGTCAGCTTCTTCACTGTAGTAAATGCTGTTCCTCATAGCCACTCATTCTGAGGATCAATTTCATCCACCAACTTGCCAACAGCAATGCAACAGAAGAGGCATACAACCCACACAAGTGATACCGCTGGAGCACCCTACTGAGGTAAACAGGAATACTAAAGAACACCTACTACATAAGGCCACTCTGCCAAAATGGGGACACTTGGCAAATATACATAATACATAGATATAAACATCTACTAAACACTCTGCCTCTGCTAAAATGGGGAAGCAGCCAAAATAAAGACACAAAGAAACATGACCCAAATAAAATATCATGACAAAACTTCAAAAAGATAACTATACAAAATGGAAGCAAGCAATCTACCAGATGAAGAATTCTAAACACTTGTTATATAGAGGCTCACTGAACTTAGGGAAAGAATAGATGATCTCAGTGAGAACTTCAACAAAGAGACAGGAAACATAAAAAAAAAATAGCAAGCATAAAAAAAACAGTAAGAAATGAAAAATACAAAGACATAATCTGAAAAGCAGCAAGCAAAAGCAGTTAGTTACCTGTAAGAGGGATCCTGTAAGACTATCAGCTAATTTCTCAATGGAAATTTTTCAGGCAAGAAGAGATTAACATGAAACACTCAAGTGATGAAAAGCAAAGACCTATACCACCTAGATTAACCTAGCCAGAAAGACTATCATTTAAAATAGAAGGAGACATAAAGAGCTTCCCAGATAAGAAAAAGGTAGAGTTCATCATCACCAAACCAGTATTAAAAAACATGTTAAAGGGACTTAAGAAGAAGAGGAGGAAGATGGCAGCAGTGTAGATGGAAACTGAGCCCACTTGGCTTGTGCCCACAGCACAGATTTTGGCTGATCATCTGACAAGTGACCTGAACAATCAATGGAGTATCAGCTGAAAATGAATTTTTGAAGCCAAGGAGTACAGAGGATACTTTTTACCACCTAATACATGATTTTATAAGTTGAAGGGGAAATACCCTAAGTGAGATGCCTATAGCCAGAGAGACCAGATGGAAAATGCAGCTTAGTTTCTCCCTCCATTCCTGGAGCAGGAGGCCCAAGTCCTGCACAAGGAACCCCCATCCCTAATCAGGAGAGACTTGGGAAGATGCACAGAGTCTGAGAGACTCAGGCTGCATGTACACAGCAAGCAGCATGACCATAGTTGCAGCATCAACCAAGAGAGTTCCAGAGAGAAATTCTATCTTCTAAAACTGTCAGAGGCACTGGCAGGCTGGCTCAGCAAGGGGTATTTAGGGTCCTACCCAGACTCAGCTTTATACAGAGCTGCCATCAGCAGCAAGAAGGAAAGAGCTAATCTGTTTACAAAGATTAGCCACTCACATGAAACAGAAAGTTAATTCATCAGAACTACAATATTGTAAATAACCTGGGACAGACCAAGACATGTGGGGCATGAGTGGGAGAACACACCCACTATCTTCCCCGAAGACTGAGCAGCATCTCCCAGGGGAGAACCAGGGTTTCCACCCTCCCAATCACACCAGAAGCCCACTCTAGAGGCAGGTGGAGGTGTTATATGCGGTGCCATCAGACATTAAATGAACCATCCCTAGGCCTCATGCTGATGTAAAGCTAGCAGGGCAGAACAGTGAGGACAAGTCAAGCCTGAAGGACAAAGCCTAAAACTGTGAATCACTTGTAGCCTTGAATAGGCTGCCTAAAACTAGAGTGGGACCTCATCTGATGTTACCAAAGATGGCTCCAGAAGGAGAAAACAGTAGGCAAATATTAGACACTGCTGAGGTGAATTCCACCTTGTTCTTTTTCATTATTTGCATTATTTTTTCTCCTGCATACATTTCTAACATTTTTTCTTCAATTTTGTTCTTACTATTTTACTTTTTATTTTAGTTTTATTCAAAATCTCATATTTTACTCTTCCTTTCTCTTATTTTATTTTGATTTCTTCCTTCCTTTTCTTATTTTCATTTTTTAAAAGATTTATTTATTTATTTTTAGAGAGAGAAAAAGGGAGGGAGAGAAGGAGAGAAACATCAATGTGTGGTTTCCTCTCATGTGCCCTCTACTGGGGATCTGGCCTGCAACCCAGGCATGTGCCCTGACTGGGAATCAAACCAGTGATCCTTTGGTTCACAGGCTGGTACTCAATCCACTGAGCCACACAAGCCAGGGCTTTATTTTCATTTAAAATTTTATTTTTCCCTTCTAAAACCTTGTTCCTATTTCTCTTCCCTCTATTCTCTCAAAATCATTTTTTTCCATTAGTCATCTCACATTGTTTCCCCTTTGTTATAATATCCTCATTCTCTTTCCACTTTATTAATCTTTGCTTGTTTGTCATTGAGAGTATGGTTGTATAGCTATTGTTACATTTATCCCATTTTATTCCCAGGTGTTCACATTGTTTTATTTCAAATCTCATATTTTAACTGTTCCCCCTCCTACTTCATTTTGCCTCCATCCTGCCCTTTCTGCTTCTTTCTTTAAAGTGTATTTTATTGATTATGCTATTACAGTTTTTCCAATTTTTCCCACTTTATGCCCCCTCTGCCCTACACCCCTCAACCCTCCAGCATTCACTCTGTTAGTTCATGTCCATAGGTTGTACATATAAATTTTTTGAATTCTCTGTTTCCTATGCCATTCTTAACCTCTCCCTGTATATTTTATGCCTACAAATTATGCTTCTTAGTCCCTGCACATTTTCCCCACTATTTCTCCCCTCTCCCTCCCACTGAAACCCCTCCATGTGATATCATTTCTATGATTCTGTTCCTGTTCTAGTTGTTCACTTAGTTTTTGTTTTCATTGTTTTTCTTTTTTTAGGTTCAATTGTTGATAGTTGTGACTTTGTTGTCATTTTACTGTTCATAGTTTTGATCTTCTTTTTCTTAGATAAGTCCCTTTAACATTTCATATAAGGACTTGGTGATGATGAATTCCTTTAACTTGACCTTATGTGGGAAGCACTTTATCTGCCCTTCCATTCTAAATGATAGCTTTGCTGATAGAGAAATCTTGGATATAGGTCTTTGCCTTTCATGACTTTGAATACTTCTTTCCAGCCCCTTCCTGCCTGCAAGATTTCTTTTGAGAAATCAGCTGATAGTCTTATGGGCACTCCTTTGTAAGTAACTCTCTTCTTTTCTCTTGCTACTTTTTAGATTCTTTCTTTATCTTTAATCTTGGGTAACTTAATGATAATGTGCCTCAGTGTGTTCCTCTTTGGGTCCAACTTCTTTGGGACTCTCTGAGCTTCCTGGACTTCCTGGAAGTCTATTTCCTTTGCCAGACTGGGGAAGATTTTCTTCATTATTTGTTCAAATAAGCTTTCAATTTCTTGCTATTGTTCTTCTCTTTCTGGCACCACTATTATTCAGATATCAGAATGTTTAAAGTTATCCCAGAGGTTCCTAACCCTCTCCTTATTTTTTTGAATTCTTGTTTCTTTATTCTGTTCCAGTTGGATGTTTATTTCTTCCTTTTGTTCCAAATTGTTATTAGAGTCCTGGTTTCCTTCGTGTCATTGTTAGTTCCCTGAATATTTTGCTTTATTTCACTTTGGGTGTCCTTCATTTGTTCTTTGATTTTGGAACCAAGCTCAATTAGTTCTGTGAGCATTTTGATTACTAGTGTTTTGAACTCTGTATCTGATAGGTTGGCTATCTCCTCATCGCTTAGCTCTTTCTCTGGAGTTTTGCTGTGTTCTTTCACTTGGGCCATATTTCTTTGTCTTGGCATTAAGTTCTAAGGGGGCAGAGCCTTAGGTATTCACTAAGGAAGAGCAAACCTCCTTGCTGCGTTGTGGCACTGTCTGTGGGGTTGGGGTCAGAGAGGGAACAATGCAGCTCATTTTCTCGGCTCTAGCCCCACTTTCTAATGAACTCTTAGTTTCTCCCACTGTGGCAACCCCTGCTGTAGTCCACAGTCAGCTCTGAGCCTCATGTTTCTGTTCAGTCAGCCCTGCCTGCATGATCCACCACCTTGCCGCTGGTTCTCTCTGTCCGCCCATCTGCCCCATCTCCCTCGTCTCCTTCCTACCAGCCTGGTTGGTCTGGTTGACTGTATCTTTAGTTCCTTGATTGTCAGAGTTCCATGCAGTTTGATTTTCTGGCACTTCTGGTTCCCCTTTCTTATTTCCATTTTAAATTTTATTTTGTCCCTTTCTTAGCCTTCTTTCTATTCCCCACTCTTATTATTTCTGCTACCCCTACCCTCTCAAAATTATTCTCTTTCCATTAGTCATCTCATATTGTTTTTTTCTTATAATATTCTTATTCTCTTTCCATTTTTATTAATCTTTGCTCATTCACTCTTGATATTACAGTTATGGTTATAGAGTATTTTGCTGGTGTGGGTTTTGTTTCCTGGATTGTTTTGATATATTCTGGCAGACCCTGTAAAGTAGCATATAGGATATGGTGGGGTTGTAACTCTCAGTTAGCCAGCCAAAGGGGAGAACCCACCAACAAATGAGCCAACAACAACCAAAACCCAGTTATAACAATAGAGCCCACATAAACTATGTAAAGGACATCCCAAAAGCATCAAGTTCAAGAGATCAAGGAGACTGCACCACTGAGTCCCACAGGTCTCCTACCACAGAAGGCCACCCCTGAAGAAAGGGAGTCAAAGCAGATCAATACAATATGCAGAAACAAACAAAAAGAATCACCTAAAATGGGGAGACAAGGAAAAAAGCCCTAATCTAAAGGAAAGGATGAATCCCCAGAAGGAGTGCTAAATGAAATTGGGGCAAGCAATTTATCAGACATAGAGTTCAAAGTAACAGTTATAAGGATGACTAAGGAACTCAGTGAGAACTATAAGAAACTTTATGGGAGTTATAAGGAACTCAGTGGAAACTACATCAGCATGAAAAAAGAACATAGAAACTATAAATAAGAACCAGAAAGAAATGAAGAATATAATATCGAAAATGAAGAATACAATATCATAAATGAAGAATACACTGAAAGGAATTAAAATCAGGCTAGATGAAGCAGAGGATAGAATCAGTGAGTTGAAAGACCAGATAGAGAAAAACACCCAGCAACTAAATGGAAAAAGAAAGATTCATAAAGAAAGAATATAGTTTAAGGGAGCTGCAGGACAACATGAAGTATAACAATATTCACATCATAGAGACACCAGGAGGAGAAGAAAAAAAAGCAAAGGATAGAAAACCTGTTTGAAAACATAATGACAGAAGACTTTACCTAACTTGCTAAGGAAAAAAAGTCAGGAAGTTCAGGAAGCACAGAGGATCCCAATCAAGATGAACCCAAAGAATTACATTCCAAGACACATCATAATTAAAATGGTAAAATTTGAAGACAGAGAATTTTAAATGTAGCAAGGGAGAAACAGCTAGTAACATACAAGGGAACTCCGATAAGGCTATCAGCTGATATCTTGCACTGGCTGATGTGGCTCAGTAAATTGAGCACCAGCCTGTGAACCAAAAGGTTGGCAGTTTGATTCCCAGTCAGGGCACATGCCTGGGTTGTGGGCCAGGTCCCCGGCTGGGGGCATGGGAAAAGCAACCAGTCAATGTTTCTCTCCATCTCTTTCTCTCTCCCCTCTTCTCCACTCCCCATCTCTAAAAATAAATAAATAAAATACATTTGTTAAAAAAGGCTATCAGTTGATTTCTCAACAGAAACACTGTAAGCCAGAAGGGAATGGTATTAAATATTCCAAGTAATGAAAAGGAAAGATCTACAACTGAGACTACTCTCATCAGTAAGGCTCTCATTTAAAGTGGAAAGCAAAATAAGGACCTTCCCAGACTAAATAAATAAATAAATAGCTGAAAAAACTTATCTCCACCAAACCAGCATTGCAAGAGATGCCAAAGGGACTGCTTTATGAAGATGAAGATAAGAGAGGAACACAGGTATGTGGTCGACGTCACTGCGTCATGGACCCTGGGTGAGTGTCCGAGCGGCAGAGCTCGCGCAAATCAGGACACAGGGGATGCAAATGCGGGTGATCAAGAGCAAATGCATGCTCAGGCTTTATTAGCAGTGATATTTATAAAAATATATTTGGCAAGTATTCCTAAGTATATTGAATTTTAGCACAGCTGCACCTATTCAAAACAGCTCCTAACAAGTTTACATATTTGTAGAGTACCCTTATATCTTTGTTCTTTTCCCAAGACTCATTTTCCCAAAACTCAACTCCTGGTGTGAGATAATGGCTCTTATCCTACTAGCCCAGGGGAGTAATACAAGCCAGGAGTCCGGTCTCAGAAAGCCTTCTTTCTGATGCCACCTGGTTTGCCAGGGCTGACACAGACTTCCAGCAGCTTGTCTTTACTCAACCCGAGCCTCAGGAGTCCGCACATTATCCCCACACAGGTACAAAGGGAGAAAAGGGCAATAAATAAATACCTATCGATAATAACCTTAAGTGTATATGGGTTACCACATTTTGCCATGTATAATGCACACCCATGTTTTTTGCCTAAACTTTCATTATATACATTATACCCACATATAATGTGCATCCTCATTTTTCCCTCAAAAATTTGGGCACAAAAGTGTGCATTATACTTGGCAAAATACAGTAAATGCTCAGTCAAAAGACATAGGGTAGTTGAATGAATAAGAAAACACAACTCACATATGTATCTTGCTGTCTACAAGGGACGGAAGAAAATTCCAAGCAAATTGACACACACACAAAAAGCTGGGGTAGCAATACCTATATCATACAAAGTAAACTTCAACACAAAGTTCATAACAAGAGGCAAAGAAGGTCACTACACAATACCTAAAGGAGTAGTCTGACAACAGGATATAACTCTGGTAAACATACATGCACCCAAAATAGAAGCACCTAGATATATAAAGAAAGTCTCAGAGAACTTTAAGGAAGAGACCAATAACAATACAGTTATAGCAGATAATTTTAACACCCCACTGTCAACAGTGGGTAGAATGTGCAATAAACAATGATCAAGGATATTGTGGCATTCAATGACACTCCAGATGAAATGGGCTTAATTGACATTTCAGAGCATTTTACCCCAGTGAAACAAAATATACATTATTTTCAAGTACATATGGCTCATTTTCAAAGATAGGCCACATGATAGGGCATGAAAGAAGCCTCAATGAATCCAAGAAAATTGAAATTATATCAAGCATCTTCACTGACTTGAAACTAGAAACCAACTTCAAGGTAAAAACTCAAAAACATTCAAATACATGATGAATGAATAACATGGTACTAAATACTGAATGGGTTAACAATGAGGTCAAGGAAGAAGTCAAAAAGTTTCTGGAAACAAATAAAAATGAACACACAACAACACAAAATGTATGGGACACAAGGAAAGCAGTCCTGAGAAGAGATTTCACAGCAATACAGGCATACCTAAAAAAAATAGAATCATTTCAAGTAAAAAAATCTAATCCTACATCTTAAAGAACTGGAGGAAGAACAACAAAGCCCAGAGTGAGTAGAAGACAGGAAATAATTAAGATCAGAGCAGAATTAAATGACATACAGATTTTTTTAAAAAATCCAAAGGATCAATGAATCCAGGAGTATGTTCTTTGAAAGAATAAATAAAATTGACAAACCTTTCACCAGACTCATCAAGAAAAAAAGAGAAAGGACCCAAATAAATAAAATCAGAAATGAAAGAGAAGTAATAACCAATGCCACAGAAATACAAAGGATTATAAGAAATTACTGTGAATAAATATATGCCAAGAAATTGGACAACCTTGGCGAGATGAACAGATTTCAAAAAACATGCAATCTTCCAAAACTGAGTCAAGAGGAAGCAGAAAGCCTGGATAGATTGATAACAAGTAGTGAAACTGAAGCAGTAATCAAAAAACTCCCAGCACACAAAAGCCCTGGACTGGATGGCTTCACAGATACATTTTACCAAACATTTAGGGAAGAGTGAACTCCTATTCTTCTCAAAGTATTCCAAAAAATTCAAGAAGAAGGAAGCCTCCCAAATGCCTCCCTTTTTATGAGGTCAGTATCATCTTAATTCCAAAACCAGGTAAAGACACAACAAAGAAAGAAAATTACAGGCTAATACTTCTGATGAACATAGATGTTAAAATCCTCAACAAAATATTGGCAATCTGGATCCAGCAATACATTAAAAAGATCACACATGATGATCAAATGAGATTTATCCCAGGGATGCAAGAATGGTACAATATTCACAAATCAATAAATGTAATACACTACATAAATAAAAATAGGACAAAACCAACATGGTCACATCAATAGATACTGAAAAAGCATTGGATAAAATCCAGCACCCATTTATGATAAAAACACTCAACAAAGTGGAAACTGAAGGAGGATACATCAACATAATAAAGGCTGAATCATACTTAATGGACAAAAATTAAGTTTTTCCCTTAAGATTAGGAACAAGATGAGGGTGTCTGCTTTCATCACTCTTATTCAAATTAGTACTGAAAGTCCTAGCCACAGTGACCAGACAAGAAAAATAAATAAATAAAAGGCATCCAAATTGGAAAGGAGGAAGGAAAACTCATTGTTTGAAGACTACATGATAGTGTACATAGAAAACTCTATAGGGTTTTCCACCAAAAACTACTCAACTGAAAAAGTGAATTTGACAAAGTATAAAGACACAAAATTAATATTCAAAAACCCAAGGAATTTTTGTATACCAGCAATGAACTATCAGAAAGAGAAAGTAAGGAAAAAAATCTCATTTTCTTTAGCAACAAAAAATAAAGTGTCCTGGCTGGTGTGGCTCAATGGATTGAGTGCCCACCTACAAACCAAAGGATGACCAGTTCAATGCCAAGTCAGGGCACATGCTTGGGTTGTGGTCTAGGTCCCCAGTAGGGGGTGTGTGAGAGGCAACCACATGCTGATGTTTCTCTCCCTCTCTATCTCCCTCCTTTCCCCTCTCTCTAAAAATAAATAAATAAAATCTTTTTTAAAAAAGAAAAAGAAAGTGCCTAGGAAAAAATTTAACCAAGGAGGTAAAAGAATGGTTCTCAGAAAATTATAGAACACTGAATAAAGAAATTGAGGAAGATACAAATAAGTGGAAGCATATGCCATGTTCATAGATTGGAAGAATTAACATCATTAAAATATCCATACTACCCAAGACTTCCAGGCAAGATGGAGGTGTAGGTAGATACACTGTGCTTCATCGCATAACCAAAAGAAGAAAACAACAAATTTAAAAACAAATAACAACCAGAGCTGATAGAAAATTAAACTGTATTGAAGTCTGACAACCAAGGAGTTAAAGAAAAAATCAACCAAACTGGTAGGAGAAGCAGAGATGGACAGCTGGGGCACACAGGACTCATAGCAAGGAGGCAAACTGGGTGAGGCAGCCACTGGTGGGGTGGGTAGTCTTATATTTGTGTGCAGATAAACTGGGAGGAACAACTGGGGAGCAAGACAGGCCACACAATCCAGGGTTCCAGCACTGGGAAATAAAGCCTCAAAACCTCTGACTGAAAAAACCTGTGGGGGTTGAGGCAATGGGACAAAGTCCCAGCCTCACAGTAGAGTTCATTGGAGAGACCCACAGGGTCCTAGAATGTACACAAAACCACCCACCTGGGAATCAACACCAGAAGGGCACAATTTGCTTGTGAGTAGCAGCAGAAGTGACTGGAAGCCAGCAGAGAGCTGAACAAGTGATATTGTTTTTTTTCCAACCCCTCCCCCAAATACAGCACCACAATGCAGCAACGTGATTGCCCTTCTCTGGTGAACACCTAAGGCTCCATCCCTTACTACGTAACAGGTTCATGAAGACAAAAAAAAAAATGGACCAAATGAAAGAACAGATCAAAACTCCAGAAAAAAATACAACTAAGTGATTAAGAGATAGCCAGACTATCAGATGCACAAATCAAAACACTGGTAATTAGGATGCTCATAGAAATGGTTGAGTATGGTCCCAAAATAGAGGAAAAAGTGAGGCTATGAAAAATGATATAAAAGAAAATGTACAGGGAACCAACAGTGAAGGGAAGGAAATTGGCAGTCAAATCAATTGTTTGGACCAGAAGGAGAAAAGAACATCCAACCAGAAAAGAATGAAGAAAGAAGAATTCAAAAAAAATGAGGATAGGTTTAGGGACCTCCAGGATAACTTTAAATATTTCAGCATCTGAATCATAGAGGTACCAGAGGAGAAGAGGAAGAGCAAGAAATTGAAAACTTATTTGTAAAAATAATGAAGGAGAATGTCCTTAATCTGGTCAAGGTAATAGACTTTCAGGAAGTCCAGGATGCTCAGAGAGTGTTGGGAACCGCCCTGACTGGTATCAGAAGCTGAAACCCCCGCCTAGCTAAGGCTAAGGGAACACCCTTGGAACTGTAAGCCAGCAAGGAGACAAAAGCTTATCTTCCTGGCAGGAATGCTGCTTCTGCTGCTTTATTCATGACTGAACCCCAAAAAGCTTGGTCGGTTAGCCAAAGATGGGTAAGATTCCCCATGGGGGGAATGACCTAAGACAGGCACGATCACTTTGGAAGGCCCCCCAAAAGAAGGACTTGGGGGGCTACAGCAAAAGGGGGTGATGGACCCTCGCTCCTCGGCTTTGACATAGCCTGAGTTCTCAGTGTCTGGGAAAAAACCTCCTTGTCTCTCGGTTGCCTTAGTTCCCTTGCTCCACCTAAGCCTGAAACAATGACAGGGTGGTGCAGCTCTGTACTGAGAAGTGCGGATTCGCCGGGGTGATCAGGCCTAAGAAAGAACATGTAAATTACTGTGAAACCTTCTTTGTTTAGAATGTTCTCAGTTGAATGAGAAGGGTCTTAGGAGGAAGTTATTTTGTTCCTCAGTCTTACAGCTCTTTGACCCCAACTCAATAGACCAGCAGAGTTCTTTGTTTTCTATAGTTTCTTACTTCCCCCTAATGAGTACTGTACTTTACCTGAATTATTATGCAGAATGAGCCCAATAAAAGCAGGTATGGACGGTAAATCAGCGTGCTCCCCACTGGGGGGGGTGGCCATTCCGTCCCTACTTCCCCACAGAAACTAGTCTGTCTCTGTGCATGTGTGTTTTTTCTCGCATGTTTATCGTCGAGCCATCCACAGCGTTCCGTGGTCACTGCTGGCCGGAGACCCACGCACAACAAGAGAGTCTCAAAGAAGTTGGACCCAAGGAAGCAGGCACCAAGGCACATCATAATTACATTACCCAAGATTAAAGACAAGGAGAGAATCTTAAAAGCAGCAAGAGAAAAGGAGACAGTTACCTACAAAGGAGTTCCCATAAGACTGTCAGCTGATTTCTCAAAAGAAATCTTGCAGGCAGGAAGGGGCTGGAAAGAAGTATTCCAAGTCATGAAGAGCAAGGACCTATATCCAAGATTTCTCTATCTAGCAAAGCTATCATTTAGAATGGAAGAGCAGATAAAGTGCTTCCCACATAAGGTCAAGTTAAAAAAGTCCAACATCGCCAAGCCCTTATTATATGAAATGTTAAAGGGTCTTATCTAAGAAAAAGAAGATCAAAACTATAAACATTGAAATGACAACAAACTCACAACTATCAACAACTGAACCTAAAACAAAAACTAAGTGAACAACTAGAACAGGAACAGAATCATAGAAATAGAGATCATATGGAGGGTTATCGGTGGGGAAGGGGAGGGGTGAGGATGGGGGAAAAGGCAGAGAGAATAAGTAGCATAAATGGTACATAGAAAATAGACAAGGGGAGGTTAAGAATAGTACAGGGAATGGAAAAGCCAAACAACTTATTTTTATGACCCATGGACATGAACTGGGGGGCATGATGTGGGTGGGAGGGGGAGTGCAGGGCAGAGGGGAATAAAGGGAGGGGAATGGGACAACTATAAAAGCAAAATCAATAAAATATATTAATAAATTAAATTAAATTAAAGACTCAAAAAAATCCATACTACCCAAAGTAATCTGTAGATTCAATGCAATTACTTTTAAATACCATAGTTTAAATGGCATAGTTCAAATATCTAGCACAAATATTTCAAAAATACATAGATATATTATGGAACACAAAGAGACCCCGAATAGTCTCAGCAATCTTGAGAAAAGCAAAGTTGGAGGATCACAGTACCTGATATCAACCATACTTCAAGGCCAGTGTAACCAAAATAGTCTGGTACTGGCATAAGAAAACACACATAGATCAGCCCTGGCTGGCGTAGCTCAGTGGATTGAGCGTGGGCTGGGAACCAAAGTGTCCCAGGTTCGATTCCCAGCCAGGGTACATGCCTGGGTTGCAGGCCATAACCCCCAGCAACCGCACATTGAAGTTTCTCTGTCTCTCTCTCTCTCTATCTCCCTCCCTTCCCTCTCTAAAAATAAATAAATAAAATCTTAAAAAAAAATGACTGTTTCAAAAAAAAAAAGAAAACACATATAGATCAATTGAACATAGTAGAAAGCTCAAAAATAAATCCATATCTCTAATGTCAATTAATATTTTCAGTGGGGGCACAAGTATAAAATGGGGTAAAAATAGTCTCTTCAATAAAATTGTTTGGGAGAACTGGATAAGTACAGCAAAAAAAAAAAAAAATGAAACTAGACCACCAACTACACCATATACCAGAATAAACTCAAAATGGATAAAAGACTTAAATATAAGTCATGATACCATAAAAGTCCTAGTGGAAGACATAGGCAGTAAAATTCAGATATCCCACATAGCAATATTTTTGTTAATGTATTTCCTAGGGCAGCAGACCCCAACATATTTGGCACCAGGAACTTGTTTCGTGGAAGACAATTTTTCCACAGAGGGTGGGAGAGACAAGAGTCAGAGCTCAAGTGGTAATAAGAGCAAAGCATCACTTGCTCATCTACCATTCACCTCCTGCTAGATATCTTTGAGAGATATCTCAAAAATGTTATGAACTAGATACACAGTCCTATAGAATATAATTGGACACAATAGTTCTCTCCAAACTCAAATGTTTGCACTGCAATTGGTACATTAATAAGCATGAGATTTTCCTTTGTTATTCATGCATTACATTATTCCTAAAACCTCTGAAATAGATGCTGGAAATGCTACTGCAAGACCAAAGAAACAGCAGTGTCACCACCAGAAACAGCACAGCCACACAGCAGAGAAAGCTTAATCTTCATTTTCCTCAAGTTCAGATGCTGGGGCTTCCTCCCAAATCTTACCTGCAGCATCTTCCTCATTGACCTCTGCAACCCATGCTCCAGCTCTTAGATGAGATCCCTCAATACCTGGCTCAGCTCGAAGGCTGACTTTCAGCCTGTTCCAGGACACAGAGAATATCTCCCTCCTCTGTCACCACCTTTTGCAGCTCCTTCTGCTCCTCAGTGTACAGGATAATTCTCCGTTGTTTAAAACAATCCTCGGCACTTTGGCTCTCATTTTGTAATTGATTCTTCAAGAATGAGAAAGAGAGAGGGACTCAAGCTATCAGGCAGAGACTGGGAGCCAGAAAAAAAGAAGTTATTTGATTTGCAAGTTCTCACAGGGACGGGAGATGGAAGCAGAGGAGCATTTCTTGGGGAGGCTGATTTTTCCTATTACTTTTTCTTCATCATATTCCAAAATAATGGCCTCAAGTCTGCATTATTCAGGCCAACGCTGCACCAAAATAAGACACCTGGGTATGTCTCAGCTTTCACACAGCTGCCCAGGACTGTTAGGCCTCCTGCATTACTCCTAATTCCCACCCACCTCTCCAGCCTAATTTTGAAGGGGAAAGAACCATGAGCCATAGGCAATTGTCTCATGCTGAAAAAGTTAAAGGCTCAAAATAATGACAGAAATGAACACAGAAATCACCAGCCAATCTCACTAGAAAGTCTCTCTATGCGAACCACTAACGTAAAAATATCTGTGTTAATTTGCGACAGGTTTATTTTTACCCCACCCATACCAAGAAAAGGATAAAAAATGTCTAATCAATGACTGGATATATCAACGGACAAGGAATAGGAGGAAAGGTGGTCCTTGGGACTAAGACTTAAGGTGCTGCCCACATTCTTGTCTAACTCCCTTAGGAAGAGTCTCCTGCTACCTCCCGGGAAGTCCTCTCTTCTCCGATGTCAGCTTCCAACTTTTCAGCTTCTTGGTGTTCAGCCCTCAGCCTGTCCAGAGCTGCCTGCAGCTTTTCCTGTACAGGAGGAATCACACCAGAGTGAAGCTATGGGCTTTCTCATCTTCAGAATAGAGGACAAAGCGGGGCGGGAAATCAGCTCAGTCTCTGAAGAGACTAGAGTTTGCAGGAACTGTGAAACAGCAGTTAGAATCTGTGACTTGAAGGAAACCTGATGTGGTGAATGTTTTCTCTAAGACTCAGGTGATGGAAGTCACAATTACCATGTGAATAGAAGACTGATTCTCTTTGTTCTAGAAGAAGAAACCCGACCCTGTAGGAAGGAAAGAACATAGGTCTTGATCCACCCAGGTGCACAGTTACCCCACCTGCCAACAGGGCAATAACAGCTGTGCTTGGGGACCAAACCTCCACCTATTAGCACAAGATATAAAAATATCTACTTGTTTTGACTCCTCCTCATTTAGTAAATGTGTGTAAAGCACAGAAATGTCTTTCAGGACTTAGAAGGTGAGCATAAGAAGAAAAGTGATCACAAGCCTCAGGGCTAGTGTGGCAAAGTAACTAGAGTCAATGCAAAGCAAAGATTTCCTATCAAGTACTATTTTCTGTCCTGTCTTTCCTCCATCCTATTACCTCATACTCCTAGGCAATCTCCTCCATGAAGAACATGTGATGACCTCGGTGCTCCTGAAACCTCTCACAAAGCCAGCAAATGAACTTCCCATCCTCCTTACAGAAGAGCAGGAGTTTCTCTCCATGGCACACACAGAGATCTCTCTTTTGATCCTCCTCTGGGCTCAACTTGGCCTCCCTGAGCATCTCCACTATTTGGCAACATGCTGATTAGGCCGCAGGTTCCCAGCTGGTAACTGATTTAGCACATAGGTCAGCTGCTCTCTCCTCCTTGGCTGACTATGGATTCCTTGTTGTTGGGAGTAATGCAGGCTTGGCAGAAGGTGTGCCCACAGTCCAGGCTCAGGGATTCCGTTGAGAGCTCTAGGCAGATAGGGCAGGTCACCTCCTCATTTATGTTATACAGGATTTCTAAAGCCATTGCAGTTGTTTCACTGCTGCTATCTGTCTTGAAGTCCAAGGTTCCTTTTTTGGGCAGATGTCAGCTTGATGGGAAAAGTTAAAGGGAGCAGAGTAAGAAAGGTAGACATAAAATTATAGTAACTGCAGAAATCAAGGACAGGGCAAGAACACATATTGAAGGACAAAAAAGAAAAGGTAGAGAGACAAGTAAAGGAGTTTGGTGACCTGGTAAAAAGGACAATTCATAATAATTTTAAATGTTTTAGTTTATCTAACATAAGAAATTTCATTTTTATTTGTGTGATGGTTGTTATTGTCCTTTACTTTTACTAAACAGAAGGATGACCTAAGGTCTTTCTATCAAGATCCTTGTGAGATGTTCCTATCAACATCTCTCTCACTTCTTTCCCATGTGCAAACACAGCCTAGATGATAAAAGCACCAAATCTCTTATAGATTTGGGATTTATTACCTGCTCTTCTCTCAGCATGTAATGCCACCCTTGGTATCAGTAGGGATCATTCTCATCCTTCAGTTAACTCCCTGCTTACATGTTTGTTTGTTTGTTTGATCAGAAATACCTGTCCTGCCTTGCTTATTTATAGTGTAACCAATTGCCATCATTTGCTGAATGTTTAGAATGATTTCTCTTATTATGAAATGTGTTTGTATATGTGACAAGAACAAACCCTTTATCAGATGTGTATATAGAGTAGATACGTGACTTAAAAACATCATTTATCTTCAATACACAGGATGGGGATGAACCTAATTTATTCTAGGTTGCCCTTCAGGGATTTGTTCCTACCCCACTGAATTTATCACTGACAAACAGAGGTAACTTCATGGACTCAAGATAACTAGATAATGGTAGCTGTGGAACTGAGGAGGTCTAGACCAGCTAGGAGTTCCTGGAGAGTCTTGTGTTTGTAAATGATAAGATTTCAGTTTGGCCTAGAAATATGCCAAGGGCATTGATAAGAGCCTAAAAGTATTCATGCTTGTTGATGGTGAAGAAGGAGATAATATAACTAGACTCAGAGGAATGCAGAAATCACATATCGGAAAAAAATGAAACATGAGATAAAAGTAATGTCAGTCTTGAGAAAGAAGTACCAAAATATTAGGCAAGATTACTCAACTAATTATCTTACTAACAACTGAACTAACATCCGTAAACACAAATATGGGTCTAAATCGAGGGTTTAAATCACTATAATCTTGATGTGGAAAGTAATATAAAATTACATAATCAGCCATGTATATACAAATGAGCTGATATGAAAAACACTACTAGAGAAGTGTGCATGTTGATGGGAAATCAAATGATGGCAGCAGATAATGGGTTGTCCAGAAATTCCAACTTGAAAACATAAGGGCTGACCTGAAAGCTGAAGAAGATGAAGGAAATGGGAAAGAGGAGAAAAATGCATTCTGTTAAAAAAATGCACCACCTTGTCTGAGTTTGAAAATACCAGTATGTTTGGTGTGGAAAAAACTGTTAGGCTATTGGTATCACATGAGTCTGCAGTGACCATGATATATGGCAGTTCCCCAGTTATGTAGCATTTAGGATCCCCTCTTCAAAAGCAAAAATATTATCAAGCATTGGGCTGTGGAATACTAGATGTATTCAGTGTGTAATTGGGAAGATAGGTTGGATGCATGCACAGTAGCCCAGTGGAAAGGTGATGATAGCTTTCAGGACAAGGAGATGAAGGAAATGAACAGCAGGTGATGAGAGTGAGACATACCATGAGGTAAAAGGAAAAGATTGGCATTTAGATTAGTTACATGAGAACAAATTGTTAACACCAGGCCTGGGCTCCTTCTTCCTATAAATGTAATATTGGTTTACTTTTCTCTTAGTACATTTTTTAATTTAACTTAATTTAATTTTTTTTGAGAAACCTATAACAGCAAACATAGCCTCAAGTAGAAAGTTCATTTGGACTAGAAGGACTTTACACAGACCTCAAATGCTAGTTAATAAATTTAAAACCCACTTTTATAAGGGGATGGTAATTTTGATAACCAAGTATGCCACTTATGGTCAACAAATTTGTAAAATAAAACTTCAACAAAGAATTAGAGTCAGAGGAAATCCCAAAATGTTGGTTCATGACCTCAGGACTTCCCTGGGTAAAATTCAAAACTGGCCCCTGTACAAGGGGGGCAAGGAGAGATTAAAGAAAAAGACAGACCACTCTAGACTGATAAGTGGCAGGTTTAGTAAACAAAGGATCTTACATACAAGACTTGTCTTGGGTGGCTGCAAGCAAATAGATCTCTGTACCCACCTGCCAGCACCTTAAAAATTTTAATAGAGGTTTCAACAGGATCCAGTTTTGTATACCATCCAGATGGTATCAACAACACAGTGCTTTTTTAAGACTGTGTTCTTGAAAAATGGCTCCATCTATGGAAACAGTGGGTGGAATGTGTACTCCAAAAACAAGAAAGGGGGTCAGGAGCCTTAGATTGCCCAGGCCCACCTAATGGGTCAACTGGTGATCACATGCTCTCAATGACTTGCTCCCATAAAGATGTCCACGGAAAATGAGTGAAGGGATAATACCACCACCTAGAAATTAGGGAAAATCTTGAGGAATTGGTTAACTTAATAAGTCTTGGGGATTCATAAGGGTTAGAGAAAGACAAAGAAAACACATTTCAGGATAAAAAAAATATTAGCATTTACAAAGGCTGAGAGGTCTGAGAGGATATGATGTGTTGCAGGGAATGTGTGTTGCTTAGTAGACCCAGGTACATTTAATTAAGTGCTAAGGCGGGCAGACAACTGATTGTTCATTCATGTATTTTCACATTCAAACATTTGATACAGATACACTGAACAGCTGTTAGAAGCAAGGCACTGGCTAAACATCAGAACACAGTGAAGAACAAAAGAGATAGAATTCCTCTCATCATACAGTATTCATTCTGTTGTGAAAGATATATATTATTCAGATAATCAACAGATAATGTGTATAAAAATAATCACTACCTTTGATAGCTGTTATGGAAAACTACAGTGTGTCAAGAAAGTAAATAACAAAGCTATCTGAGTCAGGCCTGAGGAGATAGGAAAAGATTCTTTGAGGAAGATATTTGAAAGACAAGGTTAATTTTAACGAAAAGCTAACATAACAGGTAATATTTATTGGACTCTTGCTGTGTGCCAATTACAAAGCCAAACTCTTTAAAAACATTATCAGATTTGGTCCTTAATCCCTCCCAGTGAGGTAGATCCCCTTATTATTTCCATATTACAGGTGAGAAAAATGACAGGTAGAAAATTTATCTAAGTTATTCAGCTGTTACAGATAATGGCTAGTTTGGTATGAAAGATCCAGAATTAACAGGTGGACTAAAAAATTATCTCAAAGTACTGAAGATGAGAGCTGGCATGGACCCAAAAATGTTTCATAAAAAAGACTATAGGGATGGCTTCCCTAAGTACTTCTAAATGGGAGCCATTGTTGACAATCCAGCTGACTTCTACCATTCAGAAATTCCCAAAAAACAAAGAAAAAAAACTATTGTGGAAGAACTGCTGGCTGACTGAGTTCAGAAGATATAACAAAAGAAAGTACTCAGAGACCATGGCTGAAAAACCAGCAAGTGCAGCAGGAAAAAAAATTTGAAAGAAGAAATTTTGCAATTAATATTCACCAAGCAAACCACAGTATTTTACATTTCCCCTTTTTATTTATTTACTAAAGACGTTTTTGTTAACTAACACCATTACAAAAAAAATAACATAGACTGGCCTTATTTATTTACAGGAATCTCTGTTTGGAAAAAGTTGATTTGAGAGAGAATTGATCGTGTTCCTCTTGGACTAAAAGCAGGTGTATCTATAAAAGACCCAGCCATTCTTAGGAAAAAAGGAAAAGAGCCCTAACAAATTTAATTGGCATTTTTGTAAACTTTTCGATGTTTAGTTATTTAAAGAAAAATGAATTAAACTACATTCAGAAAGTATAAAACATAAAAATTAATTGTTTGGCTGTTAAGTAGAGAATTTTCTAACTTAGGTAGTCTGGCTCCTAAAACCCTACTTCCATTTCACTTTATGGTATCTTATCTCTAGTAGGCTAAAGGAAAGAGGAGAACATTCCAGACACAGATAAAAGTATGTGCAAAGACCCTTAAGGAAAATGAAAGAAGATATGAATTTAACTCCTTAGAAGCAGGTATTTTGTTTATCATTTGCGGTCCATATATTTAAAAAAATAAATGTATGAAAAGTAATGGGCAATAAAACGTTTTTTTTAGTATGTAAATTGCCTATTTAAGGAATTATCTTGAAAGATTATATTGAGTTAACAGCATGTTCCCTGCCCCAGTTTGTCATTCATTTCTTTACACCTTCATCCTACCACCACGTGTTGAGGCAATCTGCAGGCCAACATAGAAGAGGTGATTAAGGGCATCGTGCCTGAGGCAAAACACTGGCTGCAATTTACCAACTCCACCAGTCCTCACCTGTGCGTGTGTACATGGAGACCTGACCTAGACCCTAAGGTTGAGGATTGATTGTGATGTATGTAAGGCACTTTGTACATTGTTAGGAAAATTACATAAGTCAGTTATTTTAAATGTTATCTTACTCTAATTACTGTGTAACATGCTATGGATGCTGATATGGTAAGGCAATGTTTTACTGTCCTTCAGGAGATCACTGATTAGTGAGGAAACACACACATGGAAGTAGGCAATTTCAGTAGAGAGTGACAAGAAGCAGGGAAAAAAAACCACGGGGAGCTCTTAGGAGAAAGAGCAAGATGGTTAAGAATTTAATATTGGAGCTGTGTTTTGTTTTTAATTTTATTGTTGATGCTATTACAAATGTCCCCATTTTCTCCCCGCTTTGCCCACCTCCACCCAGCTCTTGCCCCGCCCTTCCCTCTGGCGGTCACCACACCTTGTCTGTGTCTATAGGCCATGCATATATGTTCTTTGGCTATTCCCTTCACTTTCTTTCATTCAGTCACCCTCTCCTACCTCCCCTCTGAGAGCTGTCAGTCTGTTCAGTGTATCCATGCCTCTGTTTCTATTTTGTTCATTGGTTTATTTTTTTTTCATTAGATTCCACATATAAGTGACATCATATGGTATTTGTCTTTCTCTCACTGGCTTATTTCTCTTAGCGTAGAATAATACGAGTTTTTAAGACAAACTTTGGCAATACAAAGATGCTAGGCAGAGAGAACATTATTTCAAATGAGAAGAAGCAAATGAGAACATAGTGAGCATTGACGAACTGTGAGCACCTTGTTATAGGCACTCCCGGAAGTGGATGAGGCTGAGAAGAAAGAGGGAGATTAGAAGGATTTGGGGAGGTGAGCAGGAACTTGTTCCTTGTGCTTTGGAACTTGGGTCTTATTCTAAAGTCTAAGGGATGAAGGGGTCTGATGGAAAATTTCATTTGGGAGTGAGACAGCATAAAATTGACATATTGCAAAGAATATTCTGGCTGTCATATGGACTTACTACTGGAATGAAGTGAGATGCACTTGGAGCAAATCTTCAGAGACAGCAAAAATACTTTGAAATAGTTGGACTATCTCTGTAGTCCAGGTAGACTTGTGGAGCTGTGGACGCTGAATTGAATAATGCTTCCTCCAGATCTGGGAATACTGTAAAGCAAGGCTAATGAGATGCCTAGGATGAAAGTTTAAAGGAGCATTGACTCTCTGGATCTTAAGTGAGGCTTTAAATTTTGTGCCCTAATGCCTCTATGCAGCTTACTACCCAGTACACAAACAATCAGGGTGTTATTGGCAATGCAGCAGAAAAGGAATTAAATATTTTCTTGACTCATTTGTCCCTGTCTGCAGTTTCGCTGGAGGCAGGACCAGGCACCAAGTCCCAGAGGTCACTCCCCTGGGACTTTCCAGGAGCAACAAATGTTACTGGGCTCATTCTGTGCAGTGGGGAGTTTGCCTTCTGCAATTGAGGGAATGATTACAGGTGAGTGACTTATGTTGCACAAATATCAAGTGCAACACTTCAGGGAACTTAGACTCTAGGCAAGTAGCAGTTACTGTAACCACATAGACTGCAATGGGCATTCCTATGTCTGAGGACTGACCTCAGGAGGTAAAAGAGGTCAAGAGCTAAAATGTACTGTTTTGAATACCCTTCTCCATGCTTCTCATTCTCTGGACCTACATTTCACCCCTGTTCTCCCGGCATAATTCTTCCCTACTTCTGGGCTCAGCTTTCTTATGGTCTTCCCCAGGAATAATTTCCACTCCTCTACCTTGCTTTATGAGCCTTCCTTGGTGACATTTTACAGCTGTGATAATTTCATTTCTACTTTTCATTCACTGAAACACATATGAGGAGATTGCCAGCAGCCTGGGGCCCCTGGATGAAACAGGCTTTAAAGAAGGTCTATTTCAAGAGACCCTCTAACATTTTAACTCAAAATAGAACTCCAGATCTGAAATGTGCCTGGGTGGATAGTCTGGGGAAAGGGAGTTCTTGATAGGTTAGGGAAGTTAGGGATGCTGTGGGTGCTTCTCAAGTCCTATCTCTATGATTGGCTAAATCCTGACTTTCACTTCCTAGTTACCCATAAAGTCTGGGCTCACACATACAACATTTTTTATTTTAAAAGCTTGAGACACCATATCAAAGATGTTATTTTTTTCCAGCAAGTTAATGTTTGTAAGTGGAGAAACTGCCCTAGTTTTTAACATTACGTAACACTAGGAAGATATCTTAATATAAAGTAAAGACAAGTATATATTGTTCCATACACATTTCTGCTCTTTGGTAAATGTAACTCCCTTTTCTTTGTTAGGCTAACAGTCAATACCAGAGTTCTCAAAGGACCAGAGTTAATCCAACAGAAAATTAGAGTACTGTGGGTTAGAGGAAATATTGGATAAATTTCTTTAAGGTTTGAATATATGAATTTCCATATTTTAGGACTATAAGACACACCAGACCATAAGATGCACCTAGGTTTTAGAGGAGGAAAATAGGAAAAAAAATTTTTGAAGCAAAAAATGTGGTAAAATATTTAATAACCTGTGACACTGCTCCTCTGCCGCCACCCCGCCCCCCCGCCAGCCCACAGCAAGCCAGGTAAGCTACATTTGGACTGTAAGATGCATCCCCATTTTCCTCCCAAATTTGGGGGGTGAATCTTATACTCTGAAAAATCATATATATACATTTTTGTAATAATCTGGGTAAACTTCAGTACAGAATCTCACACTGAATTTCAGAGAAAGCACTCATCAAATGCTATAACTGCAGCTCCACTCATTCTCAAGTATTATTGTCCCTAACTGTAATGATAGTACTTTATAATTCAATAAAACCTTCCATTACAGAAGCTTCAAAAACATCTGTACTCAATGGATAATCATTTGTTAAACAGGCAAACAGAAAACACCTGTATTGACACCTTTGTTCATATAGATTACAACCCTAGGGGCAGGATTTTTATTTAATAGGCTTTGAACTCCTTTTTCTCATTATGCACATGTTGATATCTCTGTTCACACAGAAGGTGATCAGTAGATGCTTAGGTAATAGATATACCAATAGTTGATTAGGCAACCATGAAAAATAGGGTGGGAAAATTACTAGAATTGGAGTGAGATCCATGTTTGGCATTGTGCCTGAGTTTTCACAGACAGGAAATATCGGTAGCAGGTTGCAGTGAGGTTTGTGTGAGATTTGGATGAAAGTACCTTGTAAATGGTAAGATATTGGGAGTTAGCATTATTTGTTATTACTTACATTACTATTGTTCACTTTTCACTCAAAAAAAATCTCTGAAGCATTTCTATTTATGACCTATATAGATATTTAAGTTTAGAAAACTCAGTGCATAAGTTTTTTTAATATATTAAATGCCTAAGGATAAAAGAATACCAACAAAAAAGAAAAAAGAACAATTTAAAAATAGTTGATTACATAAATGTGTGTGCTAGATAACAAAGCTGTTGTTTAGTTCAATAAAAAGAAAACTTTGTGTTTTTATTATTACATTCTTTATAAAAAGGCTTAAAATGCTTAGAGAGTAAAATTAATTATTACAGATTTTTAAAATTTGTGGACCATCATGTTAAGTTTACATTAATTGTGTAAGAAAATAGTGCTTGCTGCAGGATTTTCCCTGGGAGCATCTTCTAAAATTTCTTTGATCCCACTTTGAATCTCTAGAATCTTTCTCTGCAAAAACAGATTACTGCACACATGTAGGACCATAATTAAAACCTCTGAGTAGGTGGAAATTCATTAACTGAGATTTTCTATAGCAAATGTGAGCCTACTGAGAGTTAGTAAGTATATATATCCTATTGATTATGACAGACTCACTCTCTAACTCCTTCTCCTTATAGGTAAGTGATGAAAATTTAATTTTACAACATAATTAAGGCATGTCAGCTCCCAGCTATTCCACTGTCAATTATGATATGTTTGCCCTCATTGGCATCCCTGACCTGAGAGACCTACACATGTTGATCTCCATCCACTTCTGCCTGATGTACCTGGTGGCCGTGGCGGGAAACACTACCCTGATCTGTGTGGTGGCAGTGGAGCACAGTCTTCATGAACTCATGTACTTCTTCCTCTCCTTGCTGGTTTTTTGGGATCTGATTCTATCCTCACCCACAGTACCCAAAGCCCTGAGCATCTTCTGGTTCGATGACATGGACATCTCCTTTGGTGGTTGTGTAACCCAGCTCTTCTTTATGCATTTTGCCTTTGTAGTGGAGTCAGGCATTCTTTTGGTCATGGCTGTTGACTGCTAAGTGGCCATCTGCTACCCACTGAAGTATACCACCATTGTTGACCATGATGTCATTGGAAAAATTGGGGGTGCTGTAGTGATCAGGAGTTTTGCAACTGTTTTCCCCATTGTCTTTTTTATGAAACACCTACCTTTCTGCAGGACAAACACCATTGCTCACACATTCTATAAACACAAGGGCTGGCAAAGCTGGCTTGTGCTGATATCACCATCAATATTTGGTATGGAATCTCTGTGCCATTACTCAGTGTTATGCTAGATGTGGTGACAATAGTCAACTCCTATGGGCTCATTCTATGGGCAGTCTTCAAGCTGCCATTCCATGATGCTTGGATGAAAGCACTCAGCACCTGTGGTTCCCATGTCTGTGTCATCCTCATGTTCTACATTCCAGGGATTTTCACTGTCATCGCTCAGCGCTGAGTGCTTTTTTCTCCAAAAAATCCCCAAGCATGTCCACATCCTGCTGGCCAATCTCTCTGTTCTTGTTCCCCCAATGATGAACCCAATTATCAATGGAGTAAAGACCAAACAGACTCATGAATGAGTGGCTCTTGTGTTTTCTTCAAAAGGGAAGTATCGGTGAGGTTGACTGGATCACATTGTGGTTGTTTATAGGCAAGAAGGAAAAGTCCTATTAGAAAAGAAGAGACATTTGCCACTTAGGATAGGCTGTATTTGCTATGAAATCAGTCCTTTTTTGTTAAATAGGGATGATCCAAATTGTATGAGACCTGTATTTCAGAGGTACTGTAAATAGGTTCTTGAAAATCAGTGTATTAATGAAATGCTATCTTTGCATGTCCATAGGGTTCTATTGTACATAATAACATCTCTATTTCTATCAAACAAAAAAATGTATGAAATATAAGTACTTCTTCATCTACTACTTAAATTTTAGATCTCTAAGTGCCCTCCTCAGCTATGATGAATACAAATTAGAAAGAGCGAACAGGAACATTGCATACAAACAGGGGAAACATGAGTCTCCTCCCATGCCCACTTCTAGCTCATTTTATTCACAAAAGACCTTAACAATATTGCAACATAAATGGGAATACTGAATTATACTAGATAATACCATCCACACAAATGAAATATTTACTGCTGTAAGTGTGGCGGGGGGCTCCACCCACAGGGCCCCACTGGCCACCACAGATGAGAATAAGTCTACCAAGACATGATCTGCTTAGGGAGGAAAGGTGGCTGATCTCTCAAAGGAGAAGGGCCAAGAGCATTTTCCTCAATTGGGTTCATTTGCACAGGAATACAGAAAAAGCTCATTAATCATTGTCAGGCAGTAAGGATCAAACCATAGGTAACAAAGAACTCTGAGGGTCTATTTTGAGTCACGGTCAGATGGCTAAAGAGCAATAAAACTTTTGAGGAACAAACTCGCTTCTTGCTTACCCTTATTTAATTGAGAGCATTCTAAACAAAGCAGGTTTCACAGGATTTTACATATTCTTTCTTAGGCCTCATTTCCCTGGGGAACCCACCCTTTCCAGCACAGGGCTGCACCACCCTCTGTCATTGTTTCAGGATTAAGTCAGTCAGGGGAAGTAAGGCAGCCAAGAGATTAGGAGACTTCTCACAGACAGAATGAGGACTCAGGCTTTGTCAAAGCCGAGGGGCAAGGGTTCATCACCCCCTTCTGTTGTAGCCCACCAAGTCCTTCCTTGGGGGCCTCCCACATGATCATGCCTGTCTTAGATAGTTCCCCGCTTTGGGAATCTTAGCCACCATTGGCTAACTGACAAAGCATTGGGGGCCAGTTATGGATGAAGTAAAAGGAGCAGAAGCAGCACCCCTGCCAGGGAGGTAAGCTTTGTCTCCTTAGTGGCTTCTGGTCCAAAGGTTGCCTACTCAGCCTTAGCCATGGGGGGGTTACAGCTTCTGAAACCAGGTAGGGTGGTTCCCCACATACGTGCATGATTTGGGGGGATTTAAAAAAAAGAACAAGATAATTAAATGTTTGGAGATAAAACTTGCCTTGGATGCTGGGTGTCCTATTCAACCTTCCTAATTTGCAGTTGAGCAACCCTCTTTTTAAACTTCTTAGTATCTATCTCACAGGGTTGTTGCATGATGATCCAATTAGAATGGATGCTAAAACATTTTAGACACTATAAAATTTTGTACAAATGTGCTGTGGCACTGTAATATTACCTGTAACTGTAGTTAACATTATTATGTTCCCTGGTATGAGCTTTTACCCTTTTTATGGCCAAAGGTTAAAAATAAAACAAAGGAAAAGCCCTGTCCTTTGTCTACAATAAAGTCTCTTCTCCTTTCCTTTCCCACCAGAATTCATCTACCTACAGTGAACCATCCTCCCATAGCTTTTCCCTATCTTACGTGCACCACCCACTTTAAACAGAAAATGACATTAGGCCACAATTCAGGCTCCTGCACTGCCCACATTCCGGGTAGTATGGGCCAGCCCTGTCCTTCCATCCTTCAGAAGTCCCTACCGGAATTTCAAAGGAAATTTTCCCTTGGTCCATAACCATAGAACTTTTTCTTCCAACTTGTCTGCTCAGATTTCTAGCATATTATGGGATGTAGAGAAAATATTTTTGGTTTTTTTCTGAGTTGGACTTTCTGAATAAATTTTGTCAAAATCTTGGGATCCTGGGCTAAGACCAAGTCTTGGGAAATTAATTTATAACTATAGTTAGTGAGGGAACTCCAAAGAGATCAACCTAACTCCAGAAGTATAGAGACTGACTGGCTTTTAGAGATAAAGACAAAGATCTTATCTTTTTCCCAAAGAGCATTATTTCCCATCAGTCTCCAAAGAAACTTTCTCAGAGGGGATAGAGAGAGGAGAAATAGTCTCTCTGGATTTTATAGGCAGAAAAAAATGTATTTTTCTTCATTTTTTGACTTTATATATATATAGGACATTTGGATAGCCTTAGGGCTAAGGATTGGGTGTGGAGGCCCACACAATGATTATTTCCTTTTTATGTGAATAACGATAATCTGTCCCTGATCCAGAACACTCGTGTGCATTCAAGACAAAATTGATAGTATTAATATTTAAGAACCAACATGTGATCTATACAAACTTCTAGTATATATGGTCTTCTCAACCCTGTAAGTTCTGGATGGTTGCAGTCCCTATGTATACCCTTGTCTCTCCTTCCCATTCTATTACTTGTAGCCACATAAATCCACATACCTAAAGGAACCTATCTAAATCACAATAAAATAATGTGCCCTTCCCCGATCCCAACAATACTACCAAATTTAGAATGTAAAAGTGCATTGGGGAAAACATGACCAAGGGGGCATAAATTTGGAGGTTGGAAGCAAAGAGCCCAATAGTGGCTGAAGTTCAGGCTTTAAGTTAAGAAGTGAGGGCTAGGGCCACCCCAGGGCCTGTGAGTCGACCTCAAAAGGACTATAGACAATGGTGTACTGGTGAATGTACAATAACTGATTTTTAGGAGTTTGATTTGTAGATGAACTGATTCACAAAGTGTAGATACTTCCACTGTGGCAAATTTTAAGTGACTTCCTGGCCAAATTTCTAAAAATTTAAGACCTGGCTCTCATGAGCCTGTATGGACAGTCTCCAGCACACTACTGATGGTAGCTCTTATTAGGCCCAACATAATGGGATTAAAATGAGCCCACAAACTGCAGCTTCCATTTAACTCAGAAAAGATGTGAAAGGGTGAGGTCACTGTGCTAGAGAAATCCTACCTCCAAGAAAGGTAAGAAAATGAGTTGATAAGAACAAAAACTTTGGATTGAGGCACACTTATTTACTATATGCTAATCATATGTAATTTGTATGACAATGAGCATAGTTTTAACTTCCTTATTTGGATAAAATTCACATAACATAAAATTTGCCATTTCAACCATTTTACAATGTGCACTTTAGTGCCTTTTAGTATGTTTACAAGGCTGTACAACTATCACCACTATCTAATTCCAGAACATTTTTTAGAAATAGAAATAATTCATATTTACTTTAATTTAATTGTATTTTAATTTATTTATTTTATTTTTATTGTTGACAGTATTACAGATGTCCCCCATTTCCCCCTCTCTGATCCCCTCCACCCAGCTCCCATCCCTCCCACCACCCAATCCCCACCACCACCATCCCTGCCTTCGCCACACTGTTGTCTGTGTCCATGGGCTATGCATATGTGTTCTTTGGCAGATCTCTTCCACCCCAAAAACAAATCCCATGCTCACTATGCAGTCACTCCTTATTTCACCTTCCCACAATCACCTGGAAAATGCTAATTAACTTTTTGTCAGTATGGATTTTCCTATTCTGAACTTTTAACACAAATGGAATCATATAATAAGTCAGCTTTTTGTGACTGGCTTTTTCACTTAGCATGATGTTCTCAAGGTTCATCCATGCTATATTGTATATCAGAACTTTATTCCTGTTTTAAGCCTGGAAATATATCATTATTTAGACTTAACACATTTGCTTTATTCATTCATCAGTTGATACATATTGACATGAGCTGTTTTTACCTTTTTGGCTATTATAAATAATGTTACTATAAATATGCCTTTGGATTTGAACACCTGTTTTCAATTCTCTTTTGTGTACACCTAGAAGTAGAATTGATAGGTCATTTCATAAACCTATAATAAACTTCTTGAGGAATCACCAAACTGTTTCCCACAGAGGCTGCATCATTTTATATTCCCACTAGTAACATATCAAAATCCCAATCTCTCCACATCCTCACCAATAAATGTAATTTTCTTTATTTAAAAACCAATTATAGCAATCTTAGTGGGTGTGAAGTAGAACAATAAAAAGGGATTGAAAAAAATTTCTTTATACTCATTTCTACTCAGGTTCAAGCTAGGTTTCAGATTCCAGAGGGAAAGTAGTATGTGTGTGCGTTCAGAAGGAAAAGTGAACATAGTTTATTTGAAAAACCAAAAGAAATACAGAGTGGTTTTTATATCAACAGCATGCAAAGGAAAGAGTGAGAGGGATGGAGAAAGAAGAATCAGTGGATACCAAGCAGTAAGTGGTCAGCACCAATCATACCATAAAAGGTTTTGAAGATAAGTTAGGATATTTGGGTTTTATTCTAAGCAAAATGATTAACTGTTCAATGATTTTTAAGTAGAGGATTGACATGATCAAGTTGGAGTTTAGTAACAATAGCACTCTTGTTTTTGAGTAAAAAAATAATTGAGAGAGAGAAAAATTAAGGTAGAAAATCCCTCAATGAGACTGGTGAAAAAAAAAATCCAGGAGAGAGCAAAAGTCGTGGTCATGTTTTAACGTAAAACATGAATAAATTTAAGGATATTCAGAAGACATAATCAATAGCAAATTAAGTTCAAAATAATTAAAAATAAGTAAATAAGTAAAACAGGTTTTGACATGAGAAACTAATTGGCTTTCATATCATTTAGTAAGAGAATTCAAGAGAGTGTGTTGATCATAAAGTAAGGAAGAGAAAAAGATAATTTTTTGTTTCATGTTGATTTTGAAGTTTCAGAGGCATAGTCAAGAGAAGTTATCAAATAGAGAATTAACTATGTAGGACAGAAATAGAATTGGGAGTAGAGCTTTATACTTTGGAATTTTTAGCATACTAATGGTTATTGAATTTATGAGCTGGCTGTTGCTAGTCATTTTTAACCTCACACAAGCTTCTGAATTGAGTATTAGATTTTTTTGTTTGTTCATTTTAAGAGAAAATTGAAATAGGATAAAAGGACCAAAGGAAGAGTAAACATTTTGTGCATTTATGTTTTTGATGGTAGAAAGTTAGGATACTTTCATCTGATGCTTATCATTTTCTTGGAACTTGAAAAATCTTACCTCTTTTCCTCTAATTCTACCACTGATTTTATCCTACAGAAATTAAGTTTTAAAACATATAGTCATTGGATTTATTATTGAAGGGTTTTCTGCTACTGATTTACATAAGAAATTCTACTGTCATGGTTTATTAATTTTATTTTTCAATTACAGTTGGCGTTCAATATTATTTTATATAAGTTTCAGGTGTACACCCTAGTGATTAGACAATTATATAATTTATAATGATGCCCCCTACTATTCTAATAACCATGTGACATCATGCACAGTTATTATAATATTATTAACTGTACTCCCTAGGCTTACTTTACATCTGCATGACTATTTCTTAACTACCAATTTGTACTTCTTAATCCCTTCATTTTTTTAAACCCAATATCCCAACCCCCTTCCCATCTGGCAACCATCAGTTTGTTCTCTGTGTCTGAGTCTGATCTGTTTTCTTTATTCACTTATTTTGTTCTTTAAATTCCACATGTAAGTGAAATCATATGGTATTTGTTTTTCTTTAATAAATTATATTAAATCAATATAATTACTTGACTTTCCACAATCTCTCCATGTCCTCCTCCTCAGGTCACTGCATTCCTTTAGGAAAAAATAGAAGGATAAGTTTGTCTCTGACCTGCTTTGTATTTGTACCATAAATGATGGGATTGAGTGCAAGAGTGATTGACCTTTAGGGGTCAGCAAAGATGATGTGAAAGGTGCAAGAGATATTGTGACTGAAGCAATGTGTAAGGACCGAGAATGTGGCTCGTAAGTAGAATATGAGAATGACACTGACATGAGACCCACAAACACTGAGGCCTTACTGGCTGGCATGTCTGAATGGAAGGTGGAAAACAGCATGAAGAATGAGAGTGTAGGAAATACCAGTGAGGATCAGGTCTGAGACAATAGTCATTACAAGCATGGCAAAGCCATCTCAGATATTGATGAAGACATTAGCACAACAGAGCTGGGACATACCTATGTGCTCACAGTACATGCGAGGGATGATTATGTATCCTGCAGAAGGGCAAATGCTTCACCAGGAAAATAATAGGCAAAATGACATTAAAACTCTGCCCAACAATGCCCATCATGACCTTGACAATTGTTCTACATGTCAAAACACTGCTGTATCTCAAGAGGGAGCAAATGGACACATAGTGATCAAATGCCATACCCAATAAGATGGCTGAGTCCAGAAAAAAAGCTGAAGTGGAGAAAGAATAACTGGGTGAGGTAGCCAGGAAATGTGATGTCCTGAGCTTTCGACCATAATATGCCAAGACTTTTGTGCACACATGAGATGCACAATATGAGTTCTGCAGAGGCCAACCTTGAGAGGAAGAAAAACATGGGTTCTTGGAGGCTGTGGTCCATAGTGATGAAGTGGAGAAGGAGGCCATTACGTGCAAGGGCCCTAAGGAATTCTGATCTAGATATGGAACTACTCCAGCACTGGGACCCCAACTGAATTAAAAGTTGTCAAATTCAACATGGCCATTATGTTGATTGTCATTCCGTAAAGACAAAATACCATATTTGATTTCTGAGACTAATTATCCTTAAGCTCCTTTTAAGTTTTTTTCCATAAGTAGGATCTCTCCCTTCCTACCACCTAACACTAGAAAAAAAAATGCAATCTATCTCTTCTCACAATCTCTACAGCATTTTCCAAAAGGTGCCAAGAAACTTCAATTATTCCCATCTATAGGCATTACCTTACCATAACTGTATTATTACTATGTTGAGACCATGTTCCAACAGATCTATGACCGAGGAGCATATTGGTCTTTTGTTGTCAATTAAAATTCCAAATTGTCTTGTTTTCACCAAATAATTCAGTCTGAGATTTTTCAAGGATGTCAACATTAAATATCCTATCTGACAAAAGTCTCAAGAATATCTAACAGAAATATTCATTTAAAGAAATAACAGGGGCCATGTGTGAATTAACAAATTGGCATTTTTTTAAATGCCAGTGTAACACTAGGACTCAGGTGAGTCAATATACTACTCCCCAGAATTTACCCCCAACCTCTTCAATATCTGGAAGACAATCCAGGTATTTTTAAGATACAAAAATAATTACAATTATTCTTCTGTCAACTCATCAACAATGTTCCTAGGTTCATTATCTTCTTCCAACCTGCCAACTTCCTAATCAGCTACCCTATTATGTCATCACATGGTTCTCACACTGTTGGGAACGACCCTGCTTGGTTTCAGGAACTGTAATCCCCCCATGGCTAAGGCTGAGTGAGCGACCTTCGGACCATATGCCACTAAGGAGACAAAGCTTATCTCCATGGCAGGGGTGCTGCCTCTTCTCCTTTTACTTCACCCTGCCTGGCCCCCAAAGCCTGATCAGTTAGCCAATGACAGGTAAGGTTACTCAAGGGAGGGATGACCTAAGACAGGCACAATCACAAGGGCCCCTAGGGAAGGACTTGGGGGCTACAGAAAAGGGGTGATGGACCCTCTCCCTCGGGTTTGACATAGCTTGAGTCCTCATTCTGTCTGTGAGAAATCTCTTGGCTGCCTTACTTCCCCTGCCAGACTTAAGCCTGAAACAATGCCTTAAGCCTGAAACAATGCTGATGGTGGGTGCAGCCTTGTGCTGGAGAAAGCAGGTTCCCTAGGGTGATTAGGCCTAAGAAAGAATATGCAAAATCTTATGAAACTTGCTTTGTTTAGAATGCTCTCAATGAAATGATAAGGGTCTGAGCAGGAAGTGAGTTTGTTCCTCAAAGATTTATGGCCTTCTAGCTATCTGACCCTGACTCAAAATAGACCCTCAGAGTTTTCTATCTGTATGTTATCTATTTGATCCTTACTGCCTGATAATGATTAATGAACTTTATGTATATACCCTGTATTCCTATGCAAATTTAATCCAACAAAAATTTGTCCAAGCAAGGGTCAAGGTGCTCTCCTCTTGAGAGGGTGGCCGAGGTGCTCCAGAGGCTTGCTCTCCCCTTGAGAGAGAAGTCGCACCATCCCTTTTCCTCCACAGGACTCAGTAGTCCGTGTGAATTTATTTCATTTCATCCATAACGCCATGGACACTGTGGGCTGGTGTCCACGTGACACACTGCTGGAACATTGTGAGCTGAGGATTAACAGCAAACTTTCTTCCTCCTTCATTCCCTATCTCTTATCTGTTAGCTCTGTGATCCTTTTTATGAATCCCTATTTGATGTGCCTATTCCTTTTCTTTTCTACTTACTCATCTACTCAAGTCATCTTAATCACTAATTGAAACCATAGAAAAAGAATTTTGGTTCTTTCACACTGAAATAGAGGACAGACTGACAGTGACCAGAGGGGAGAGAAGAGGGAATTTCAGGGGAGAATGGGAAGGGTTTACAGGAACAAATTTAAAGGACACATGGACAAAAACTAGGGGGAGGGTGGAAATGGGAGGGAAGTGGGGAGGGTTGGGTGGGTGGGCTGGAATGGGAGTAAAAGGGAGAAAACTGTACTTGAACAATGATTAAAATAAAAAAAGATAGATAAATAAATAAATAAAAGAAATTAAAAAATTTTAAAAAAAGAATTTTGGTTCTTTCAATACATTACAAACCCTTTTCCTTCTGATGCTGCCACATTGCTCTCTTTAAAATATGAAATTATCAAGACATTTATGATTCATTTAAAAGAAGGTCATTGCACCTACTATGCCAACAGATTATTTTTATTTTCAGTTTTGCAGTCAATACTTTCCCTGTATAGAGTGATTCTACCTATGTGAATGAGTCTCACATTCTTCCCTAAAATGTATGCATAGAGGTCTCTCCATATTTCTTATCATTCCTACACCTCATTACTTGTATTGTTGTCTTTTCTCAATATGTCTAAATTCCACTTGTTTCCCTTAATCCTTACAAGTGCTGAAACCTCCTCCAGGAAACCTCCAATTTTGTTAAACCATGCAGTTTACTGCTCTGCTTGTGCAATCACAGTTTTAATCATGTTATCACACTATTAGATGGTTGTATTGAGTGTTGCATTACATTTTTTTACTTATTTTCCTGAATTTTCTCTCCCACATATGTGGCCAATCCTGTGTTAATGATTGAGTACTTATTCCTCTTGAGGAAAAAAAATCTGTCTTCACATGTTTCTTTCGGAGTGGAAGAAGGCAAGATTTTACATAGTCAGCTATTAATACAGTCTCAGTAGAATATTGATATTTCGAGTCTGTCATTATTTACTTATTTTTTTATAGTTTGCACATAAACCTTTCTACTGTGTCCCACTTGAATTGGAAAAAAACATACCACCCTGGCTGGCGTAGCTCAGTGGATTGAGCGCAGGCTGGGAACCAAGTGTCCCAGGTTCGATTCCCAGCCAGGGTACCTGCCTGGGTTGCAGGCCATAACCCCCAGCAACCACACATTGATGTTTCTCTCTCTCTCTCTATCTCCCTCCCTTCCCTCTCTAGAAATAAATAAATAAAATCTAAAAAAATTAAAAAAAAAAAACCATAGTTTTAGGACTATAAGACACATCAGACCATAAGACACACCTAGGTTTTAGAGGAAGAAAATAGGAAAAAAAATTTGAAGCAAAAAGTGTGGTAAAATATTTAATAACCTGTGACCCTGCTCCACTGCCACCCTCCCCCCCACAGTACACCATGTAAGCTACATTTGGACGATAAAACACACCCCCATTTCTCCCAAATTGGGGGGTGCATCTTATCCAAAAATACAGTATATGTATATTTCCTTGGCTTAGTGACTCTTCATCTTCAAAGCTAATAATAGTAAGCTTAGTCTTTCTCATATCTCATTCTGACCTCTAAACTTTTTAGAAAATGTGACTTCATATTTCTCTCTGACTCTGAACTTTTCTCTCTCCCTCTTCTGCTTTTAAAGATCATTGTGACATTGAAATTCAGTATAATTCTCCTATTTTAAAGTCAGCTGATTATTAACCATAAATCTTCTTTGACATACAACGACATGCACAGTTTCCAGGGATTAGCTTGTGTGTATCTTTGAGGGGCCATTCATTATTCTGCCTACCACAAGGTCTTTTTACACTGCCTGGTCTTTCTCATTATGCCTCTCCAAGACCCTTTCCACCATTACCTTACCAGATAATACTCACTGGCAACTAATTCTGAGGTTGGTGATTGGTTAGAAAGCCAGTAAGGGGCTTGAGGAGGATAGCTGCAGGATGAGAACAGAGGCCCAAGAGGGAATACAACACAGCTGGGCAGAACATATGAAAAGAAAGAAGAAAAGGGTGCCCAGATAAGAAAGTGAGGAATGGGGAGAAATAAATTTAATTTCAGCTAGAAAAGATAGACACACCTAAAGAGCATAACCTTTTTTTAATCTTGGTTTTCTCAGGGGATGAGAGATTGAAAAGTGAGGGACCTGAAACTTAGTAGAACTCCAGGGACTCCAGGTCCCAGTCAATAACGTCAGTATTTTAATAAATTATTACATTAACATTTCCTTGATCTAGAAATGGAATCACATGTATATGGGATACAACTCAGGGTTTTCGACAGAGGAGAGAACCAGGAAGTGCTGTGATTCTCAGAGCATGGATTGCATAAACAAGTAATTTATAGAAACTTGAAAAATAAATGAATTAAAGTAGGTAGTCTCCAGGTTCTGACAGAATGGTATGATGATGACCCTTTAAATTCTGGATCCTAGGAGACATTTATGTGACTATTTGGAGAGAAGACAGTTGATTGGTTAGGGACACTGGTGAGTTCCATGTGATATGGCTGTTGAGCCAACATGAGTATCAGGCCTTCAGTGCCCTCCAATTGTGATGCATTCAGTTCCCCAGCTCCAGCTCCTGGATTAGGTTTTTGTCTGGATTATTCTATTCTATTTCACTGAACGGGACTTTCTAGTCTTTACTTGTAATTGCATTGAGATACTTCTTGAACAGAAGAAACTCAGTGACTGCAGAGAAAGGTAAGTTAAATTAAACCTTTACATAAGCCACTCCCCTTAGGTCATTGTGTATTATGCTTAGCATGTGATTGGAAATGTATCATTAATATCCAGGTGCTTATGGCAGAAACCTAAGTTATTCTTGATACCACATTTTCCTCACTTCCCATATTCTTTTTTTATTTTATTGATTCTGTGTATGTATTCCCCACACAAAAAAATACTATAGACCTCAGTGTCTTACATCAGCCTTTCATCTGTGAATTGTCTTTCTAATCATGTAACAAATATATGGTACAAAACAAGCTTTATATCTGCAGAAAGAGCTGAAGACACATTGTAATGTTTTGGTGCTAACTATTCTTTCCATTTTATTGATTCAGATATAAATATCAAGTCCAGAATACCTCAAAGGAAAATAGACAAAAGAGGGGGGAAGGGAGGGAGAAAGAGAAGGTCAAAACATCAAGCAGTTGCTTCTTGTACAACCCCAACCAGAGATGGGGCCCACAACCCAGGGATGTGCCCTGACCAGTAATTGAACCAGTTGACCTTTTAATTTGCAGGATGACGCTCAAATCACTGAACCACACAAGCTAGGGCAATACACAGAGTTTTAAAAGTGGCTGTATGCTGACTAACTTGATATAGCAACTGTAACAGATAAAAATGAGTAAAATAAAGCTTCTGTTTCCCTAAAATCATATTTATTCTTTTGACTCTGGCTGTGTGAGTTCTTGCAGATCTCTGAGATCCTTACAAGTAACTGACTTTCTCTCATTTCCACAAGTCAGAGTTGGAATTTCATGGCAAAAAAAAAAAAATCAGAATGAGCAATGACACCAAACCCATCCATTTAGATGATATGAAAGAAATCATTTAACCTTTTAAAATAAAAACACATAACACAAAAAAGCCATTTTTAAAAATCAAAGTAAAATTGTAACAGATTTAAAACATTTGAAAACTAAGCTGTTGTAACGAAGAGGAACCTACATAGACATTGTGACTAAATATATTGAGATTTCCTGAGACAGAAAAAGCACATTAGATGGTGACCATGGTTGAACAACCTAGCACATATACCAAAAGCTACTGAACTGTATAATGCAAAAAAAATAACTTCTGTCTCAATTAACAAACAAATCAATCAACAAAATTAAATAAAGCCTGGCCCAGAAAGGGGAGACTGATTGATGCTATTTCCTATCTTTTGAATACTAGTCTTTAGTTTGTGCTCTGGTTCTTGTAGTCTAGTTTCCATTTTACCCCTCAACTCAAATTCTCCAAAGCATTGCCATCACTATTTATGTCATTTGTCAAGTCCTTTCACATTCATTCTTTCGGTTGGCCCTCACAACTTCATATACACACATACCCACACACAGTCTTTTTAGTCTCTACTGAGCTGTGCTCTCTTTGAAGCCTGCCTTGATCATACCAAGCAGAATTACTCTCCAGGCCTCTTGATTCCACAGCACTCTGTACTCACTGCTGTGTTATAATTACTGGTAAGTAGGTGCTCGTGGTAAGGGAACATGATTCCCTTAAACATTGACCTGAAATGCTGACCCAAACAACAGATATATCAAGGCCTGTCAAATTTTTTGAATGAATATATTCTTTCCTTTAGGATGATGATGCAGACCCCGGCTCCCAGGGTCTGTGTGTTATGGCTGCAATGAACAAATTCACAGGGACTACAGAAGTCCTGTGAGAAAAAGGGACCGCATGGCCACTCTCTGAGTGAGAGAGAGGGCCCTGACCCCTGCTTGGACACGCTTTTATTGCTTTTCTGGGCACATTACATCGTAGATGGTCCTCATTTACTATGCACAGGTTCACTTTAGGTGGTTACCTTTTACAGGTAACAAAGGAGAGGAAGTTGCTAATTACTATGAAGAAAAAGGATATTTGCAAATGTAAAGGGAAAAGTGGTTGAACTGGTTACACTCATCCTTGAGAGATTTAGCATAGATTTTAGGAAGTTACTTTAAAGATATGCAGTAAATACTTGCTGCCTCAATTCAGGGTGAGGGAGTTTTAGCAAAAGCAAGCCTCATAGTAGCCTAGATACAATGCAGGCCTGATTCCCCACTGGAGAGCCTATCTGTGGGCTTGGGTCCTGTGTGCTGACTGGCTCCACACTGGATTTTCCGAGTCAGGAGCTGGGCTACATTCCCCATGCCACACAGAATGGTTCCCTATAGGATGACAAACAAATATAATAGATTTTAGGGGCAATGAAAGGGTGAAGAGAAAGCACTGAGGTAAAAAAGAAATAGGGGTTTGAAAACAGACACTAGATCGGTAATGAATGAAAGAAGCCTGAAAGGAAAATACTGTAGGGAGGAAAATGGGAAGAAAGAAGAAACAATAGGATTGAATGTGTGGAAGAGACCCAATACTAGAATAGAAAATGCAAAAGTAAATTCAACAAAAACTTTCAGGCTAAGCCTCTGAGTCGGTGCTGACCACCTCCCTCAGATGCTCAGAGTGTCAAACAGTAGATCTCTTCTATCTGGCTTTATGCCAAAGCATATCCCTAAGTGCCTTAGGGTCTCAGGTTGAAGAGAGGCATATTGGCCCAAGTGGTGGAGGAGGAATTTGCAGCTGAAGAAGGTAAAGAAAAAAAAGAGGGAGGGGAATCTTTGCTCCCAAAGGAGAGGAAGGAATAAACAGCATGTAAAGGAAGATCTGAGATTCAATTTTATATATTAAGGAAGTTAAGCAGTGTATGAACTGCTTAACAGAGAAACTGTGAGTCTGAGAAGGTGGCATTGAGGAGGTGAGTCTGGGTCAGATATTTTCAGGATGGAGCGGAGGTTGTAAATGTGGAGGAATACATGGGAAATGAGTGCTAGATAAGTAGACAGCTCTGTAGCAGTCTTCAAAGAAGGATGGAACGCTTAAGAGTAAAAATTATCTAGAGTGGCTGGTGTAAACTATTTTCCTGGTAAGTAGGATGGGAGAAGGGCAGTTTGGAGGTTCACTTCCCAGATGAGGATGAAGAGATTGATGAGTAGGGATCCTTGGCTCCTAAGGAGGATAGAAGAATTATAAATGACACAAAGCTTCTATCCTCAGACCCTGAGTAACAATACAAAAATAGTTATTCTACTGTATCTGGGGGACAACTTAGGAAGGACAAAGTTTCTGGATGTTGCATCAGGTGAAGGATTCAAAAGCAGGTAGGAAAATTAATTCACTGAAATAAAAAGGGTAGTTTTTCTAGCAATTTTTCTAAAGATGAGAGAAGCATGAACCAGTGGGCAAGGAAACTGGGCATATAAGTAGTGGAAGGTCTGAACATGGGGGCTGCCAGAGAGACAAAAAGCTCTTGGGGGTGTTCACTAGTTTGGGGATACAGCAACATTAATGGGCGCCTGATTGGAGTAAAAGCAGAAGTCTCATGGGTAAATGATAGAGAGATACTGTGGACAAAGACTGCCTTGGAGGGTGATCATTTCAGAGAACTGGAATTGGAGACAGAAAGTGTATGCAGGCGCTGGCATGACTGACAAAGGTGGGAAGGTGTAGTGGAGGGTGAGCATGGTGAGTGATGTGGGAAGAGTGAACACAAGTGGTACAGTGAGAGGAGAATGTGAGGGCAGATGATCTATGATTACAAACTTGTCGTTTTCACCATATGAGTGTGAGTCCTTGACTGTGCTAATTTACATGGCTGTGTGGTTGAGAACTTAACTAATCATCATTTTTTAAAAACATTCACTACATGTCAGCTCTATCCCAGACAACAAGTGCTGACCTTTAGGGAGTTCATAATATACTGGGGCTGAAAATATTTCAGTGTGATAAATCCTACAGAGAGAAATACATAACTGCAGGGGAATAAAGCATAACCCAGCTCTGGGAACCAAGGAATGTCTTTCTGAGGAATGAGAAATATAAACTGGCCAGGTTAAAGGGAAGGATGGAGATAAAGTGGACTGTATAAAAGACCAGAGAGGAAGAAGAACAAATTTAGAGACACACAATTTGTCCAGCATTGGTAGAGCAAGCGGATAACATGTGTATGTGTATCTACTAGGCAATGGGAAATTATTCTCTATTGTCTAGTAAGCAGCATTCTCAAAACTTAGCTTTTGAAAATATAATTTATATGGGGAATGGCAAAAGCAAGTTTACAACTGTGAGCATGTGAAACACAGAGTTTATTGTTGTATTATTATTTACTAATTATTATAACCCCGCTTTCTACCCACACCACATATGGAGACTGGTTTAGAGACCAGAAGGACTGCAGGTCAGGAAGTCAGTTGGGAGGTCTTTGGATAAGTGAATCTGAAGCCTGAAAAGCAATATATTGTAGATGGCAAATACAGATCTAGGAGGTATTAGTACATGTGGGCCAAATGAAGCCAAGGTAGGTTACCAGATTGGCCAGGGAGACTGAAGAGCAGGGAGAGCCTAGGAAGCCATTCAGCAGGGACCAAGAAGTCCTTAATGAGGCCTGGAAAGGAAGGTCAGAGACAAAGGAAGATCTAGACTGGAGTAGAAAATCAAAGTCAAAACAAATGTTTCATGACAGGTGTGATTCTGAGGGAAAGAAGAGAGAACGGCAGGAAGAAGTAAGACAGGATAACAGAATAAGATATTTTTATTATAGCTGTTAATTTTTGTTTGTTTTCAAGGTTAAAAATATTTGAATGTTCATAAGTAATAAAGGTAAAGATCTAGGAAATTAGAAAACACTGAAGATAAAGAAGAGTGGGATAACTGATGGAACAGAGTCCCTGAGGAGGTAGGAAAGAAAAGGGACTCAGAGAATATTAGGGACTCAGAGAAAGGGACTCAGTGGGGAAATTATTTTTGAAGATATAGACACATACAAACTCATACACATATGTATGCATATACAAATATATGCATGCATGCACATGTGTACATCTGTATGTATTTATGTGTGCATTGTGTTTGCATGTGTCTGTACCCAGCTTGTTTTAAAAATAATTTAAAGAATAATTTATTAAAATAATTTAAAAATTAAAAAAAATAATTTAAAAATAATTTTAAAATAATTTAAAAATAATTTAAAAAATAATTTAAAAAATAATTTAAAGAATCTTACATTTTGTGACAGTATGGATGGACCTAGAGAACATTATGCTAAGTGAAATAAGCCAGTTAGAGAAAGACAAATACCATATGATTTCACTCATATGTGGAATCCAATGAATAAAATGAAAACAGGCAAAATAGACACAGGTTCATAGATAGAGAGTAGGCTGGCAGCTGGAGGGATGTGGGGGAGGCTAGGCAGTTACAGGAATTGAACAAAAAAAAAAAACAAGAGAAAAAACTCATGAACATGGACAACAGTGTTGCTATTGCTGGGAGAGAGTGGGTGGCGGGAAGTGAAGGAGCGTGTAAAGATGTTGGAAGGAGGCTTGAGTTGGGGTGGTAAACACACAATATAGTGTACAGATGATGTATCTTACAGTGGTGCACCTGAAAACTCTATTATTTTGTTAACCAGTTTCAATTCAATAAAAAGTAAAATAAATAGGTAAAATAATTAATTTAAGGCCACAAAAATGGTAACTCTGTGACATGATGGATGTGTTAATTAACTTGAATGTGGTCATCATTTCACAAGGTATTCATATATTAAATTATCATATTGTACACTTTGTAGAGATATGATTTTTATTTATCAATTATGCCTCAATAAAGCTAGATATTTTAAATTAAATTAAAAAACTAACTACGAATTTACTCTGAGAAAATTGATGTGTTAACAATCAATGGGTCTTCCAATTGGTGTGCATAGTATATGTCTCCATGTATTTACATTTTTTAAAAAATCTCTCCTGGCAGTATTTTGTAATTCTCAGTGTACAGGCTTTGCAAATTTGAGTTAAATTTATTTTTAAGTATGTTATGTTTTTAACATACATTTTGTGTGCTTGTACATTTGCATTGCAATCGGAACTTTTAAACTGTGACTGTGTAGCTGTTTGCTGCTAGGAAAGAAAAATACAATTGGTTTATATTGTCCTTGTACTATCTAAATAAACAAATAAATAACTTCGGGGAACTTTTTTGTTTCCAGGCAAAGTAAAATGTAACGGTAACAAAGGAGACATTGAAAGGCATAATGACATTAACACTACTTTCTCTGAGAGTGGAGGAAATGAGGGAAAGACAGGTTGAGAGATAGGATAAATTAACGAGAGTAGAATAATAACACAAGCAGTTTTCTCCAGACAGTTTGGAAGTCTCAGTTATGCAGAAGGAAAATTCTGTTGAAAGGGAGCAGCAAGAATTTGGGCACTGATAAAGTTGTATATTCATTTTGAGGATAATTTAATAGGACTGAGGAAGAGTCAACTGGCCTAAAGGGTAGTCAAGACTGTTTGTATGGCTGCGTCATCTCCTTCATGTCCTAAGAGAGCTGAGGAAAACACTGGTTAGATTTAATTGAAGCCTGAAAGTTTGCAAGGAGAATGATGCAGGAACCAACTGGGGCTGAGACATTATTGGTCATGGCAGAAGAGATGGACAAGTAGATTAGATTGGGAAGAATGTAAAAGACTTCTCACATTAGCAGCTCACAAACCTTAGCATGAATTGGAACTACCTCATGGACTTGCTAAAACATAGATTGCTGCCACCAAACCCATTTTTCCCATTTGTTAGGAGAGTGGTAGGGTTCAAGAAATTTGTAAGTTCCCCAATGACGCTGGTCTGGGCTCCACACCTTCCTCCTGGGTGATAGCCCACACTTCAGGGTCACAGAGGTGACTCAGTTTAATAAGGTTTCCACAGACAAGATTAAATTTAACACACTAAGACCACCACTATGCTCATTTCAAAGACCAGAAAATTGTTAGTCAGAAGACAGGGACTTGTCCAAAATCACACAATCTGACAGCAGATCTCTGACCCGGGGTTTTTCACACTTTGTGTGTGTTATTTCTAAATGATGCAGCTGCCTTCGTGGCCTCTGTATTTGTCAGAATGCCTATGACTGCAGGGGAAAGATACGCAGGGTCTGCATTGCCCACTGGCCTCAATCCTCCTCTTCTACAACCTGCTAATCCGAGATTATTTTTTTTGATTCAGACAGCAGCCTTTCTGGGCATAGACTAGGGCTTTTGCAGTTTATTACCATTTACATACCTATAGAGATTATACAGACTGTTTTTGATTTTCTAGCAATTCCTGTTCTTCTCAGAACCTGTGACACTGCCTGAGTTTGGCAATGTTTCTGAGCCTTGTACTGCCAGAAAGTCTTCTAGCTGTGTGGAGATCCTCCAAATAAGGACACAGCCTGTCTGCGGGCAGGGCCTGTAACTATGCACTTTGTGCAGAGCTTGTGTGTGACTATCTATAGGGAATATGTCTATGTGCATAATGACTGGAGAATCTGTGTGTGCGTGTGGAGGACTTGGAGTTGTTTGCAAACTTTTATATTCACTCTGTTAATGTTTACAAAGTCTGAAGCTCTTTCTCTCCTATGGCACAGGAGAGGATTCTGCAGAAAATCATGACTCTCTTATCTGCCAGCAGCACAGCCACTATGAACAGCTCTGACACTCGCATGGCAGGCTGCCTCCTCATTGGCATCCCTGGGCTGGAGCATCTACACATCTGGCTCTCTGTTCCCTTCTGTACCATGTATGTTGCCGCCCTGGCAGGCAATGGCATTTTAATATGTGTCATTCTCTCCCAACCAAGCCTGCATGAGCCCATGTACATATTCCTGTCCATGTTGGCCAGTGCTGATGTCTTGCTTTCCACTTCCACAATGCCCAAAACACTAGCCAACTTCTGGCTAGGTTCTAGCCACATTTCCTTTGATGGCTGCCTCACCCAGATGTTCTTCATCCACTTCCTCTTTGTGGCTGACTCTGCGGTCCTGCTGGCCATGGCCTTTGACCGCTATGTGGCCATCTGCTATCCTCTGCAATATGCCACCATCCTCACAAACACGGTCATTGGGAAGATCGCTGCTGCCACCCTGACCCGCAGCTTCATCATCATGTTTCCGTCCATCTTTCTCCTCAAGCGCCTCCACTATTGCCGGATCAACATCATTGCGCACACATTTTGTGAGCACATGGGCATCGCTCGTCTGTCCTGCTCTGATATCTCCATCAATGTCTGGTATGGGTTGGCAGCTGCTCTACTCTCCACTGGTCTGGACATCATCCTTATCACTGTTTCCTACATTCACATACTCCGAGCTGTATTCCACCTCTCCTCTCGAGATGCCCGGTCCAAGGCCCTGAGCACTTGCGGCTCTCATGTTTCTGTTATCCTACTCTTCTATATCCCTGCCCTTTTTTCTGTCTTTGCCTATAGGTTTGGCGGGAGACACATCCCACGCTATGTCCACATCATTCTGGCTAATCTCTATGTGGTCATCCCACCGATGCTCAATCCCATTATTTATGGAGTGAGGACCAAGCCAATTTTGGAAGGGGCTAAACAGATGTTTTCAAATCTTTTCAAGGAATCTAGCTAAAGGCTTTCAACTTGAGCTCAATGTAATCCCTTTTTATAGCTATTAATTATTCTATATTCTCCGAATTTTCCTCTCTACATCTTCCAGTTATCTTGTGTCATTCTCACCCATGTCCTAACTTATTTAAATAAATGTTATACTCAAATTGGTGCTCATCAGATTGCAGAGGGGTTAGGAGAGAATGGGTAAAAAAAGGTGAAAGAGATTAAGGAATACAAATTTCCAGTAATTAAAATAACCACAAGAATGCAAAGTACAGCATAAGAAATACAGTCAATAACATAATAATTATGTATGGTGTCAGATGGGTACTAGATTTAACAGGGGATCACTTTGTAAGGGATATAAATTGTCACGACCACCGACTGGCAGTGACTTCGGAATGCTGCAGATGGCTCGTTGAAACACCAGAAAAACATACACACGGACAAACAAGTCCTGTGGAGAAATAGGGATGAAACGGCCACTCTCTTTAGGGGGGAGCCTGCCATCTCCTGCCCGAGAAGGCTTTTATTGGGTTCATTTGCATAAGAATTCAGATACAGCTCATTACTCATTGCCAGGAAGTAAGAATCAAACAATAGGTAACAAGAAAGTCTGAGGGCCTATTTTGAGTCAGGGTCAAAGAGCTATAAAAAACTTTAAGCAACAAACTTACTTCTTCCTTGGACCCTTATCATTCAATTGAGAGAATTCTAAACAAAGCAGGTTTCACAGGATTTTACATATTCTTTCTTAGATCTGATCACCCAGGGAACCCCCCCTTTCTAGCACAGGGCCGCACCACCCTCTGTCATTGTTTCAGGCTTAGGTGGAGCAAGGGAAGTAAGGTAGCCAAGAGATTAGATTTTCTCGCAGACAATGAGTCTGCTATGTCAAAGCCGAGGGGTGAGGGTCCATCACCCCCTTTTCCTGTAGCCCCCAAAGTCCTTCCCTGGGGGCCTCCCACGTGATCGTGCCTGTCTTAAGTCATTCCCCCCTTGGAGAATCTTACCTGTCATTGGCTAACTGACCAAACACTGGGGGCCAGGCAGGGTGAAGTAAAAGGAGCAGAAGTGGCGCTCCAGCCAGAAAGATAAGCTTTTGTCTCCTTGTTGGCTTATAGTCCAGGTTGTTCCCTCAGCCTTAGCCTTGGCGGGGGTTACAGCTTTTGATACCAGGCAGGGCTGTTCCCAACAATAAATGTCTAATCACTATGTTGTACATGTGATACTAATATAACATTATATGTCAACTCTAATTGAAAAATAAGTTAAAAATCAATCCATCATGGAGTAATTCAGCTCAGGCAGTGGCACTGAGACTAGACAACTTCCATTGGACAGCTCTCTGTGACTACACTTGAGGGAGGTATTTTAAATCTCCTAGTGCTGATTGTAATAGGCTGTTTTCATTTTCATGATCATTTACTGAAATAAAATAATGTCCACTTTTCTATAGCTCTTACCAACTCACAATATAGATTAGTGGGCATTTTTTATACTCTTTTGTTCACTAACAGGAATGTAATAATAGTCTAGAAAATCTACAATCAACAAAGATTACAAGTTTTGTAATCTCTCTCTAGAGGTGGTTTCTCATATATATTACGTACTTGCAATAAAAATATGTCTGTAGTATTATGTGGAATTTAGCAATATGCATCAAATGCCTCAAAAATGTTCATTCTCTTTGACCTACTAATTTCTTTGCCTGGAATGTAGCTCAAGAAAATAGTCAGAAATGAGCCAAGAAAACAGTCAGAAAATCTTTTGCAAAGATTTATGCAAAAGTCATTAACACCAGAATTATTTACAATAGCAAAAAACGAAAAAGAGAAATAGGTTTAATAACCTGCATGAATAATAATAATTAAATAAATAGTGCTATATAATATATACTTACTATCAAACATTAGTCAGTCATTAAAAGTAATGTTTATAAAGAGTTTTTATTGATTTGCAGAAAAGTCTCTGGTAGAATATAGAATATAAAGGAGTGAATATAAATAAAATAAAATAAATGTTCTACTAAAATCCACCTTTGACTTATTTTTTTAAATGTGTAGAATACCCACCTCACTTTTTTTCACCTATTATTCAAATGCCTTCTGACCCTTCACCATTTCAAGAAAAACGAACTCAGGCAATGTGATAACTTATCTGGTATCTACCATCCAAATAGGACTTTTCTTAGTATTCATTTGCATTTTCTCCTTAACAAGTTACTTAATTCCTTGCATATCATTTTGACATTTAAATCTGCCAGTTCAACATCTTTCTCACTATGTGTACCCCAAAGAACTCTCATGTCTAAAAATTCATAATCTCATGAAATGATACTTATTTTTATTACTAGCTACACATGTCCATAATCACATATGTGTATGCACCCAAGTTCAGAGATGCTAACACACAGCAACATATGCTACTGGGCACATCCGTTTATTAAAATGTAGATAATTGCATAGGGATAGAGAACTCTTTTCCAACTAAATATGCTTTGTATTTAAAAGTTATATTCATCATTAAAATGAGAAGTCAAAATACCTACCTATATCTAACAGATGTTGATTTGTGTATTCTTTAATGATTTTAAATGAAATATAAACTTCTCTGTGTAATTTGGTAGCTTGTTCACTAATTAATTATTCACACCAGAGATTATGTTAGCCTAATGTACTCTGAGATTGAGAAGAGCTACTCAGCCAGAAGTTTAGTCCAAAATCCTAGACAATCTAGTTCACATCTCAACTCTGTCCACTCCCATACCCTGCCTACAATGAAAGATCCATTGTGTTGGGTACTGAGGATATTGGCTCTGTTTTATCAGAGATCTTTTTATGTTTGTTCCTTTAAGCCTTGTCTAGACAGCATTCCTTAAAGAAAGGGGTAATTTTCAAATACTTTTTATCACTATTGTCCCAAAGCAAAAAAACCTGCTCATAGCAGAAATGCATATCCAATATTTTCAAATGATGTTACAAGTGGCTAATTTTTCCCACTATATAAGGGGTCTTAAAATGCTAGAAAAGATAATCACAAGTTTGATGAAAAAGAAAACAAGGACATAAATAGAATATGCTTAATTATTAATAAGAAAAATACAACTAAGACTACACCAAAATACTATTTCTCACTTGCCTAACTGGCAAAAATGAAAAGGATTAACATTGTGTTGGCAATGTTGTGAGAAAACAGGCTCTTTCACAGACTGCTCATGAATATAATATCATTTGTGAGATTTATCATTTAATCTAGAAATCACATTCTAGGAAATTACCTTTCGAATATATTGTCACAGTACAAAACAACATCTACATAGGATTAGTCATTATGGCAAAATTTTTGTAACTAAAATGTTTGAAACAACTTCATTTAATCCACACCCTTATGCTTACCAGGAGTGTAACTGTTCCCAAGTTACCTAAAGGCTTGAGTCCAACTCCTTTGGGTGAAAGTTGCAGTCACCATATTCAGTGCATACTAGTTATTTGTTGGGGAGCTATACTTAACCTCTTTAAGGCTTAATTTCCTTCTCTGTAAAACAAAAGGCAATAACATCTACTTTACTGTTGTTTTAATTGTTATTAGCTAAATATAACAAACAATAATTGGTATATTAATGAGCATTTTGTTGCTTTCATTTTTTTTACTATTCCAAAATAGCTGAAATATATTTCTTGTGGGGTATATTTGTGTGCACCTCTAGGAGAACTGTATTTCTATAGGTTAAATGCCTAAAAGTGAAACATTTAGATCACAGATTATCATATTAACCTTTAACAATTTATTAAATGTTTCTTTCTGTTTCAAGATGAAATTTTTCTCTATATCTTCTTATTTTATTACATTTTTAATTATATAATTAACACATCTTATTAGTAAATAATTATAGTTAAGAGAATGGACAGCAAATTTTCTCTGATGTTATTTCTACAAAAGTTAACATGTTCTTGTCCAGAATTAAAGGGAGAATTTGCCACATTTTTTGTGTGTGTAGTAAAAACCACCTCCATTAAGAAACAATGCAAGGAAGACTTGCCTTGTAGATTGAGGACTGAGAATCCGAGAGGGAGATTGAATAAGGTAGGTGTGATCAGGAAAGTATGACACATTTATGTAGGGTTTGAGATATTTTTTCTCATTGAGAAGAAATACTACTGCTCTTCTAGGTCTCGATCTCAGCTCATCCCTAATATTATCTGTATTTTTATCCACCCATTCTTAGTTACCCTGAGACTGCCCAAATGAATCATGGCTTTAGTATTTCAATTTGACAAATTTCAAAGGAATTGAAATTGAAACAACAGTGAGAAAAAGAAAAGCTCAGTCTCTTCCCCACCCAGCTTGCATTTTTCCAAGCCTCACAGCCCTCAGTTTCCTTATTATTTTAAACTTTAGCCCTAGAACAAACATGAAAAGACTTCAGATGAAAATTTTTTCTCAACTTCCAAGTGTCACTGCCTATTGATGATTTATTTATTTATGTATTTATTTATTTTTTATTCATTTATTCTTTCTTCTAGTCATATTAATGAGAATTTTTTAAAAAAAACTCCTTTTTTGCCTATGTCCATATGAATTATTACATGGTATGTATGTATATACAGGGATTCCATAAAAATATAGGGCCCCAGAACAGACTGGGCACTTAAGGTTTTAGCCAAGAAGAGGTAAGGGGAAGGTTGTGGTTTGGCACTTGAAAGGAGAGGAAAGCAATTCACATGGATAGAAGGAAAAGCAAATGTTTACTAAATAAATGTTTCTGGGCATCTTTAACAAGAGAGGACTTTGATCAAAGGGGCCTTGCTAGGTTCCTCTCTGTCTATCACACCTAGTTCATATTAAACTACAGTTATCTACATGATAGCTTCCTTCCTGCAGAAGGTCATCTATCATTCTTTTAGGCAGTTAGCGGGAAGGTCAAAGGGTTTTCCTGAGTCTTTTGTGTTTTAAAAATAACCAGTTTAAAATAATTGATATCCCAAAGAGGCATATTTTGGTGGGGCAAACTCCACTTCCCCTCACTCCCTTAAAAATCACACATATTTCTCTTCTTACTTTCCTTCTTCATCTCTTAATTCACATACCTATTCTTCTTAATGTCTTTCAGTAAGATATGAAAGTAAAAAACCTGGATGTACATCTAGACATACTTATTCCTAATCCCCACATATGCATCGTTCCCAAATTGCAGGGAGAAAAAAACTTTTTTCTTAAAACAAATTCATTCCCTTTTATCTAATACTTGATAGCATCTAGTTAAGCACTTTTTCCTCCATACTAAAGCAATAGCTAGACATTTACTCTCCCTGGATTTAGGCATGTTTGTTGCCTCCAGTCTTTTTGAACCTGCTCACTGCTGCCGGGTGATCTTTTCTTACATAACATTTATTCATTCAGAACATGTCACCCCCCACCCTCCCCTACCATCGCTCACACAGACATATGCACCAATTAAAATTCTTTAGCAGCCTGCCATCAACGTCAAGATGATCAAATGGGAAAAGAAAATGGGCCTGAGACAATAGGATGTCTACATGCAAAAGAATAAAATTGGACCTCTATCTTATGCAATAAAAATTAACACAAAATAGATTATAGACTTCAGTATGAGCTAAATTATAAAACATTTAGAAAAAAATATAGGAGCAAGTCTTCATGACCTTGGATTAGGCAAAAAACATTCATAAGTATAACACCAAAAACTACAAGTAACCAAAAAAATTGGATATCATTAAAACTAAAAACTTGTTCTTCTAAGAATGCATTCAAGAAAATGAAACAATAACTCCTAGAAGGGAAGAAAATATTTACAAACCATATAACTCATAAGGGACTTGTATCTAGAATATAAAAAGAACTTTCAGTAACAAAAACACAAATCTAATTAAAAATTGGCAAAAGATCTGAACAATCTTTTCTCCAAAGATATGCAAATATTAGTAAAGCTTGTTTAAAAAAATGCTCACACCTTTAGTTGTTAGGAAAATTCTAAGATGTCAATGAGATACCACTCACATTTATTAAGATGACTATAACAGAAAAGACATACATTAACAAATATTGGCATGGTTGTGGAGAAAATTAGAAACATTTAATTTTGCTGGTGAGAATGTAAAATGGTGCAGTCACTTTGGAAAAGTCTGGAAGATCTTCAAAGCAGTAAATACACCAATTTTATTCTTAGGTATGTACCCAAAAGAAATAAGACACCTAAGTTTACCAAAACAAAAAACAAAACAAAACAAAAAACACAACTTGTGCAAGAAAATCCATAGCCACATTATTTATAATAACCCAAAAAGTAGAAAAAAATCAAATATCTAAAAATTAACAAATAATACATATGTCAATGTGGGAAATACATACACTAATATTATTCAGCCATCAAAAGAATAAAGTACTCGTACATGATACAAAATGAATTAACCTTGAAAATGTCATGCTAAGAGAAGGAAGTCAAATAGCCTGACTTTCTGGTTTGACTTGTCTGGATGCCCTCCTCCTGCTCCGTTCCACTAACCCAACCCACTTCTCCAGACCAGGTCAGGGTCTTCATCTCAGTGTCCTTGGGGCGGGAAGTTCGGCCTACCTTTTTTTTTTTTTTCAGAACTGCTGTGCCATTGAAACTGTAGTCACAGTCCCTAGGCTTTAGAAGCTTTGCTTGTGTTCATAATCATCTAAAAACAAACATTTACAGTCCTTCAGTTATATAGGTTAAATATTGAAGTATAACTTCAATATCTGTAATTTTAATTGATAAATTTTCTTTCATTTGGCAAAACATGACATCATAAAGCCATCATTTTGCAAAACACGCCATCGTAATGCTTGATTCTCTCCTATAACTTTAGATATTTTTACTCACTTACATATTTTAATTAATATATTAATATGGAGTACAGGTGTATTACCCATGTTATTGAACACTGACATGATGTTGGAAAGCCAAAGTAAAGTGAAGACATTTGAGAAATGTCATCTCTGGCCTTCAGGCGTTCTCCAAGGCCTCAGAATTTGTAGTCCGGGAGGAGAACACCTTAGGGCCTGTTGGGACACTGACGACCACACCCCTGAGTGCAGGACCTAAGGCAACGCTGGGCAAATCCGCCCTATCAGCGGCATCTTCTCCTCCCTTTGTCCCGCCTCTTTGAGTCTTTTTGCTTTGGTCTAGGTGGTAGCAGCAGCAAATCTTCGGCTCTGATCCAGGCTGCAGATTCCAGGTCAGTAATCAAGTCCATTTTCAGGCGGACACCATCCCCACTAGTCCTGAGTGCTTGACCTGCCTTCCAGGTTGAGTTGAGTGGGTCGCGGGTGGAAGAGGAGTGAGAGAGACCGCTGCAGGTTTGAGTTGACTCTAATTTGGGAATGGAGCCCAGAAGAGGTGCCTTTGGAGCTAGGAGTAGTAGACTGTAAAGAGTAGTGATAGTTAACCCTGATTCTGGAAGCTAAAGAATGTGGGGAGGCAGCTCTGGAAGGTCTGGTGGGGAATGACAGCAAACTGGGCCTGGCGTGAATTCAGAGGTCAGCAGCCCCTCCCCCATCTCCTGCCTTTCTGCTCCAGGAAGTGAGCACCGTTTATCCTCCACCCAGGAGGCCCGGACCTCCTCCCTGAGGATCTGGGAGCCGAGCCGGCTCCAGCCGGACCTGCCGGCAGGAGGCGGAGGAGACCTGTTTGTCTCCGAAAGGGGCTGTGCCATGCGCTGAGTGCGCTCCAGAAAAACAGCGCAAAAGTGAGTGCCTTCTGTTTCTCGCAGGATGTATTTAAAACTACTTGGCTTGCTCTGTAGTGCCTGATCACCTGGTGCTGCTCACATCTGGAGCACCCTGGCTTTTCATTCCCTCCGTGTGCCCTTCACAGGGAGATGTTTGCCAGTCCCTGTGACTGGGCCGCTTAATGGCACTTGTGGCACAGGTGACAGCAGTGAAAGAGATGAGGTCCCTTCCCTAGGGAGCTCATGATAGAGATAACTTTATCTTTCCTTTTTATCCTTACGGGGAATGAGCTTAGGGACAACATTTAACCAATCATTCAGTCAAGGCAGAATGTGTGGTTAAGGCCAGGGGTGATGGGTGCTGGCTGCCGTCTGTGTTTCGTTTCTGGCTCTTACTCAGACGCGGCTGTGTGATCCCCACCTGCTATTGAGCTTCATTTCTCCCATCTGTAAAATGGACGGAGTAATACTTATATCCTACAGTTTTGGTAGGGAGTGAGGCAGAGTCTTAAACACACAGGAGACCGTCTGCCAAGTATAGATATGCTATTACTGTTACTCAAATGATTAAGTTGTTATGGATAATCTCAATGCCTACCTTTTAAAAATGCACAAGTTTTGAAATAGCATAGAGAATAAAATATGGTAAAATGCACGATGATCAAGGAAAATATGACTACTGACATCTAAATAGGTTAAAATACAACAGTTACGAATTACAAGTGGAATTTCACAGATGCAGGAAAAAAGTCATATTTTATAACTTATCCAGAAAAAAATCTCAATTAATGGGTTATCTAATACTCCGGGAGAAGAAACCTGTGCAGGACAATATTGTAAGAATTTGCAAAGTTAATAATGTTTTTGAAGTGAAGTTTAAAATATTTGGAGCTGATAATGTGCCAATTCAAATACTTGTGGAGCGCCACTTGTTAGATAATCAATTTTAGATAACAGGTTAAAGGAAATATAATCCTACATGAAGATGAAATTATTGTTATTCTGCAAGCACAAGAAACCCAATTTATTTTATAAACATAGTTGCCACCTGTTTGGATGTTTACTTCACTTTCACTAGAGCTCCTAGCTGGGGGGGCAGCTCTGCCCTTGTTATTTCCAATTTATATTCTGAGCCCCAGCCCCCGCTTCCATCTGGTCCAACCTTTAATAGCTCCTGCCCAGCCACTGACTTTATTATGAAAGCCATTTTGATATTGAATTTTAACCTATTCTAATAGATCTCAATATCAGTCCATTCTCTGCCTTGCCTCATCCCCACCCTCACCTTCATCCTTGCCTCACCCTTTTCTAGGTATTTTGTACCCTAAATTGCATCTACTTGGGAAGGAGGCTGCCTTACCTGAGGCACTGCTTCTGAAGCTTTAATGTGCATATGAATCCCTGAAGATGCTCAAGTGCAGAGACTGAGCTGGTTCTGGCAAATGCCTAGAGATCCTGCACAAATAGCTCCACTAGATGCCAGTGCTTCTAGTTAGCAGACCCCTTGGCTTTATTCAGGCTTTTCTGATTTAACTGTTCCCACTTGGTCAGGAATTGTCCTCTTTCATTTGCTAATTTGTTCATCAGGGCTCTAGGACCTCAGGCTGTGGGTTCTGCTCTCCTCACTGAGCCAGACTGGCATCTCTTTCCATTCACACTGCTTTTGAGACCTGACCTCAGTCAAAGACGCAGTTAGCCTTCCATGTCTCTCCAGTAGGCTGCACTCAACTGCAGCTGGTGGTCAAGGGCCTGCTGGTATGAGGAACAGGGTTACTCAAACCCTTGTTAACTGCATTCGCTAACTTGTTCTCCTTCACCATTTCTTTTCTCCACCCTCAACTTTATTATACCCTTTGACAAGAGACTACAGCTCTTACATCATCTTTTTTTATTAAAGAACCCTGTCTTGACTATCCAAAGTGGTGCATTAGTTGGTAAAGAAATATAATAGGGCCACATATATAATTTTAAATTTTTCTAGGAGCCTCATTAAATAGTAAGAGGAAATAGGTAAAATTGATTTTATTTTATTTTACTGAATGTACTAGAAAATTATTAGGACATGTATCAGTATAAAACCCTTAATAAGATATTTTAGATTATTTTCTCTTACTAAACCTTTGAATCCAGTACCTATTCTATATTTGTATCTCATTTCCAGCTAGCCACATTTCAAATGCTCCATAGCCACATACGTAACTACCATCATATTTGACAACACAGTTCTAATTGTTGTTTAGAAGCTCAGGAAGCCAAGCTTTCAATTTTTCTCATTGCATTTCTTCTTTTGTTTGTCAGCTCTAGTGAGTTATAATTTACATCTATTGAGTTATCAGTTTTAAGCTTTAAGTTCCAGGAGTTGTGACATGTATATAGTTGTGTGACCACCAACATTATGATACATAAAGGACATTTCCATCATCCCCCAAATTTCCTCGTGTCTCTTCACAGTTCATCCCCTTCTCATATACCTGGGCCCTGGATTCCACTAATCTGCTTGCGAATAGTATAGTTTTATCTTTTTTACAATTTTTGTAAATGGAATTATACAGTGACTTTGCTGTCAAGCTTCTTTCACTTTGGATAATGCTTTTGAGAGGTATCTTGTATGTTTTAGTAGTTCCATATTATTTTGTAATATGCCATTGTTTGGATGTACCACAATTTATTTATTTACCAGTTAACAGTTTTATGGATTACTTCAAGTTTTGGGTGATTACTGCATTGTATTTATGAAACAAACTCACTCCTAAAAGATCGTGTATACCAAGTACACTTTTGCCTGAAATAAATGTATGTGTATATATTTTTGTTGAAGAAATGTAGTGGGTCTTCAGTTAAAATAGTATGGTATCACCAAAAATTTCTTAAGAGTGGTTTTATATTCCCAGCAATATCCCCCCAAAATTAAGGGCACGGTAAAGAGAGAGCCCGTATACCCTCTACCCCCACACATGCCTGTTACCATCCCCCACCAGAGTGGTACGTTTGTTAGACAACAGATGCACTGGCACTGATACAGCATAATCATCCATAGTCTATGGTTTGCATGTTCTGTGCCTTCTGTGCGTTTGGACAAGTGCATAATGACATGTATCCATCATTATAATCTCAAACAGAGTAGTTTCAGTGCCCTACAAATCCTTTATGCTCTACCTATTCATGCTCTCACCCCAACCCCTGGCAACTGCTGATCATTTCCTTGTCTCCATAATTTTGCCTTTTCCAGAATATCATATAGTTGCAATTTTGTAGCATGTAGTATTTTTAGATTGAGTTTTTTCACTTAGTAATAGGAATTTAAGTTTACTACATGCTTCTTCATGGTTTCACAGCTTATTTCTTTTTAGAGCTGAATGATATTTTGTTGTCTGGATATACCACAGTTTACTTACCCATTCACGTATGAGGGGCATCATGGTTGCTTCCAAGTTTTGACAATTATGAATAAAGCTGCTATATATATCTGTGTTCAGGTTTTTGTGTAGCCATAAGTTTCATCTCCTTCGTTTAAATACCAAGGAGCGTGGTGGCTGGATCATATGGTAAGAGTATATTTAGTTTTGCAAGAAACTACAAAGCTCTCTTCCTAAGTAGTTGCATGATTTTGCATTTGCACCAGCAGTGAATGAGCACGCCTGTGGCTCCCCGTGCTCACCAGCATTTGGAGCTATGTGCATTCCTGGTTTTGGTCATTCTAACAGGTGTATAGGGTCTCTCATTGCTGTTTTAATTTGCATTTCCCGAATGACATGTGAGGTGGAACATCTTTTCATGTGCTTATTTGCTGTCTGTATATCTTTGGTGAGGTGCCCTTTAAGGTCTTTGGCTCATTTTTTAATTTGGTTTGTTTTCTTACTGTTGGGTTTTAAAGAGTTCCGTGTATATTAGGATAACAGTCCTTCATCCAGTGTACCTTTTGCAAATATATTCTCTTAGTCTGTAGTGTATCTTCTTATTCGTTTGACATTATCTTTTGCAGAATGGAAGCTTTTAATTTTAGTGGAGTCCAAATTCTCATTGTTTATTTCATGGATTGTGTCTTTGGTGATAAAATGTTATATCTAAAAGGCATCGCCATACCAAAGATCATCTAGATTTTCTCCTATGCTAACTTCTAGGAGTTTTAGTTTTGTTTTATACATTTAAGTCAATGATGTATCCATTTTGAGTTAATTTTGGTGAAGTGTGTAAGGGTATGTTTAGGTTAATTTTTTTTTTCATGTGGATGTCCAGTTCCAGCCCTATATGTTGAAGACACTGTCCTTGCTCTCGTGTATCACCTTTGATCCTTTGCCAAGACTAGTTGACTGTATGGGGATATATTTCTGAACTTTGTTCTATTTCCTTTATCTATTTGTCTGTTCTTTAGCCAATGCCACGTTGTCTTGATTACTGTATCTTTACGGAAAGTCTTGACTTTGGGTAGCATCAGTCCTCCAACTTTTTTCTTTTTTAAAAAATATTATGTTGACTATTCTGGGTCTTTTGCCTCTCCATATAAACTTTAGAATCAGTTTATTGATATCTGTTAAATACCTTGTGAAATTTTCAATGGGATTGCATTAAACCTGTAGACCAAGTTGTAAAGAGTTGATATATTGACATAAACATGAAATAACTCTACTTATGTAGTTCTTTGAGTTTGTTCATCAGAGTTTTGTCCTTTTCTTTATATAGAGCCCATACATGTTTCATGGATTTGTAGCCAAGTATTTCATTTTGGGGGTGCTAATGTAATGTGTTATGTTTTTCATTTCAAATTGCACTTGTTTGTTGCTGATATAGAGGAAAGCAATTGACTGCAGTCTTACTGAAATCACTTATTAATTCGAGGAGGTTTTTTTGTTGTTGTTAATTGTTTCAGATGATTATGTTGTTTGTGAACAAAAAGGGTTTTTTTTTTCCTTCCCAATCTGTATACCTTCATTTCTCTTTCATATCCCATCACATTAGCTAGAACATTTAGTATGATGTTGAAAAGGAGGGTGAGAGGAGGCATACTTCCTTTATATTTGATCTTAGTGGGAAAGCTTCAAGTTCTCATCATTAAACATAATGCTAGTTGTATGTTTTTTGTAGGTGATGTGCTCTATCAAATTCAAGAAATTCTCTATTCCTTTTTAACTTTGATTTTATTATAAATAAGCATTGGAATTGTCAAATACTTTTTCTGCATCAACTGATATGATTATGTGATTTTTCTTTTTTTAACATTAATTTATTTTTAAAATTTGAACCAGCCTTGCATGCCTGGGATAGATCCCTCTTGGTCATTGTGTATAATTCTTTTTATACATTGTTGGATTTGATTGGCACATATTTTGTTGAGGAATTTTGCATCTATGTTAATGAGAGATACTGGTCTGTAGCCTCCTTGCATTGTGCTTATTTCCATTTGCATTTCTCTGATAACATATGATGCGGAGCATCTTTTCTGCTTATTTATATACCTTCTTTGTTGGTGTCTGTTAAGGTCTGTGGCTCATTCTGTAATCAGAATTTTTTGTTCCCTTATTGTTGAGTCTAATTTACATTCAAGATACTGGTATTAGGTTGTGCTGGGCACAGAATATACAAGTTAGGCACTTCTACTTATCTTCTGAAAGAGATTGTAGAGGATTGGTGTTATGTCTTTCCTAAATCTTTTCATAAAATTCACAGGTTAACTCATCTGGACCTGTTATTTTGTATTTTGGAAAGTTAGTAATTATTGATTCAATTTCTTTAATAGAAATAGGCTTATAAAATTGTCTGTTCTTTTTTTTTATTTTATTTATTTTTTTCTTTTAGAGGGGAAGGGAAGGAGAAAGAGAAGGAGAGAAACATCAATGTGTGGTTGCCTCTCTCATGCCCCCCTACTGGAGACCTGGCTCACAACCCAGGCATGTGACCTGACTAGGAATAGAACCTGAAACCCCTTGGTTTGCAGGCTGGTGCTCAATCCACTGAGCCACACCAGCCAGGGTATAAAATTGTCTGTTCTTATGTGAGTTTTAGAAAATTGTGTCTTTCAGGAAATTAGTCCTTTTTATTTAGGTTATCAAATTTGTGGACACAGAATTTTTTATATTAGTCCTTTACTATGCTTTTAGTATCCATAGAATTTGTAGTAATGAGTGATGTCTTTCCTTTCATTTCTGTTAGTAGTAATTTGTGCCCTCTCTTTTTTCTTATTTAGCCTGGCTGAAGACTTGTGTATTTTATTGACCTTTCAAACACAATTATTTTTAACATTACAATTTCATAAAATAGCACTTTCGTTTCTTTTGTAATGCCCCAGTGCCAACATCAAGTTTATCTATTATGAACTCAGCAGTAAGTTCTAATTTTAATCTCATTATAAAGTTAATTGTTCATCTCTTGGGTTAGGTACAGTGCTAACTAAGCTCTGGGAGATGCCCTCATAATCCCAATTTTATAAAGGTGATAGACCTCATATTCTGGTGTTCTAAGTGAGACTATGTAGGTATGTAGGGTAATATTAAATCAACTAAGTGCCCATTGTCCGTACGTGTGATTAATTTAGTTAAACATTAGTATATTAGGTGATAGATAAATGCTGTGTGATACCAGTCAGTTGCTTGATTTCTTTAACCTGTTAACAGTTTTATTCTGTACCCTTTATAGAAAAGAGGAATAGGAAGGAAAAGTAAGAACAATGGCTCTGTAGCCTGAGCGCCTGCATTGAATTCCTGGATCTACCACTTGGACTAGCTTCCTAGCCTCTCTGGGCCTCAGTTTATACAACTGTGAAGTGGGGTTAAAGGGAAACTCAGTGGTGTTATAAGGAATTCTTGAGTTGTATTATGTATAATAATTAGATTATTGCCTGATGCATAACAGACTTTTAATACTAACTCTTAGCATTGCTGTTAGTAAACTGGGCAAAGCTGATGAACAGGTCCAGGGCCTGCAAGAGCACCGGCAAACACTAGGTGGAAGCATGAGGTTTTTGTTTTCAACTTGGGTTCCAGGAAATGCCCTGTACTCACCCTGCACAGCTATGCATGCTGTGTTTCACAGAATGTTTTTCTTATTCTTGGACAGTTTCTTCAGCCCTTCCTTCTGAAAAGGTGTGTTATTCCTGCAGGTAATTTGAGGCTTTTTACTCCCCCAATTGGTACAAATTACAGGACCTTGTTATCTCAGATTATACCCACATTGACCATGTTGTATGTATTTGCTAGGGGACTAGACAAAAGAAAATTATGAAATCACACTTGCTCTCAGCCCTCCTGTGTCCTCTCCTGCACACGAGCGTCACAGTTGGGACCAGGGCACTAATAGTGTGCCTTCAACTATGTGGTGCGTTTGTGAGCTGGCTGTTCTTAAATAGCCCAAACAAGACTTCAGTTAGGCAAGCAGAGCGTATGGCTTCCAGTGAAAGTGATTCATTGCTGGAATGGTAAAAAGAGAGAGAGAGAGAGAGAGAAAACTAAAAAAAATTCCCAGTGTGTTATAAGACAACAGTAGTGTAATTTAACTACAAAAAACTTCCAAGAACAGCCTTTATGAGAATAAAGATGCTTTTCAATAAGGACGTTTATCTTAACATCCTCAACACAGACAAAAGATAAGGTTAGAATAAGCTCTAGCACCTTGAGTGTCTACCTAAGCAAGCTTCTAGATTTCTTGTTCCAAAGCTAGAGACTGATATATTCAGGATTCAGACCTAATAGAATTGTGGGATTATAGTATATAATGCCTATAAAGAATTCAGCCATTACCTAGCACAAAAGTGATCAGAAAGTGGTATCTTTGATTATTTTCTGCCTTTCTTCCACTCTTCCTTAACACAAATATTTTTATGTATACATACTTGTCTGAATAGTCTGAATTAATGATTGTTTTTGTCTAATATCTTCGAAAACAGATTTGCCCCCTGTGGAAGTCTAAATGGTATACCTCCTTGTAGAGTGCTCTTTATTTCATTCATTGTTACTTCCCCAGGCCAACTGTGGTAACATGCTTGACTCTTAGATCATCTCCCTTGGCGTGCCTGTGTAAGAGCTGTGAATGGGGAGAATTCTGAACCAGAAGACACAAGCTAGCCTACTCCTCATTTTTTTCTTTCCTCATTCATTTTTTTGTTAATATATAATTCAAATAGCATAAAATTCACCCTTAAAAGATGTGCAGTTTAATTTTGGGGGGTATAATCACCAAGCTGTTCAACCAGCACCACTATGTAATTCCAGAATATCTCATCACCCCTAGAAGAAACCCCAAACCCATTAACAGTCACTTCCCATTTAATATAAATGAAGTAGTATAATATGTGGCTTTTGTGTTTGGCTTCATTCACTTAGCATAGTGTTATCAAGGTTCTCTGATGTTGTGGCATGGATCAGTACCTTATTCCTCCCTTCCCTCCATTTTTACACTTTTCTCCTTCTTTTCCAAAGTGCTGTAAGACCTCTTTGTCCCAACCACTCCACCTGTATGTGTACCTTCTCAAGTCTTTTTTCTGTGGACTGTTCTATCACTAGAATGTATGTTCCTCCACCTGTGCCCTCTTTCCCCCACACATGGGCCCCCTAAGGGTTCCATCAAAGTTTATGAGCAGCCCTGGTGAAATTTCCTTCTCAAATGAGAACTCTCCTATTTTCACACTCCTAAAACACCAGGTCTGTGCCTGACTTATACCACCTGTACCGCTTAACTTTCTGCTTAAAATTAGGAAGTTGAGGACAGAGCTTTGAACTAGGAATGTGGATGTGTTAAGTTATGCCAACTCTACAACTTACAAGATGTGTGATTTTTATAAAGTCATTTAATTTCTCTATTTCTTTATCAAAGGGGCAAAAATACTCTTATTTATTCCAAGTTTTCCTATGAGGGATAAAGAAAACGGGAATGTGATTTAGCAGTGGAATGAGGGAAAGAAAGCAGTGTAAATCACAACTGGTTATAAAAGTGTTAGTTGTAAAAATATTACCTCACGTTATTATGGTCATTGTTTCTTCGGGGTTCTGGGGTAGGGGTGAGAGGGCTCTGTGTAGAACAGAGTCCTCACAGTAAATGATACCCTTTGATCTTGGAGATTAGATACTGAGACCCTTGCCCCAGTGATGGCAAAGAGAAGTGTAAAGGCCTAATCTGTGGAGGAATGAGGAAGTCGCAGGTTTTTATTATGAAAAGTTGAGGACTGGTAGGGTGGACAGTGTGGTAGATGGGAGGATACAGTAGCAAACAAAAACAAGGTCTCTGATCCCATGGACCCTATATTCTGGTGAGAGTTCACACTATTAAAGTTATATAGTAGGTGGTGATAAGAACAAAAATCCAGCAGGTAAGTGTATTGAGAGTGATTGTGTGGGCAGCTGAGCCTTAGCTAGGCTCAACAGAGCAGGCCCCTGTGATAAGAGAACATGAAAGGAGAGAGTTGAATGAAGTCAGAGTCTTGCAGATATCTAGGGGAAGCAGTAACAGCAAGTGCAAAAGTCCTGAGACAGCAGTGTGTTTTGGTGTTTTTAACATTGAAGGGGTGTTTTGGTGGACTGAGAAGAGGTCAGACAGATGGTGTCTCATACAAGGCCACTCCTTTCCAGGGCCTCCATTTGTCCCTCCATCCAGTAGGAGCAGAAGGAAATCATAATCTTTGCTCTGGTGAGGTTGCAAATTCATGTCTAATATGAGCTGCGGTAAAGAATGTGTTTGAAATTAGAATGAGAAGCCCTTGTTACCCAATCCAGGATAGTCAGCATCCCTTTTTTTTCTCCCTCATTTTCTTACTCTGACCCTATTTTGTTTGCATATCTACCCAGGATTCTGTAAGCACCTTAGAAGCCAGGCCTGGGCAGGCAGGGGCCAGAAGAATGGCTGCACTGACTTCGACAGTACTGGTCGACATACAAGATGAGGTGACCTGCCCCATCTGCCTGGAGCTCCTGATGGAACCCCTGAGCATAGACTGTGGCCATAGCTTCTGCCAAGCCTGCATCACAGGGAATAGCATGGAATCGCTAATTGGCCAAGAAGGAGAAAGCAGCTGTCCTGTGTGTCAGGCCAGCTACCAGCTCAGGAATCTGCGGCCTAATCGGCACCTGGCCAACATAGCAGAGAGGCTCAGAGAGGTGGCGTTGGGTGCAGGGAAGCAGCTGAAGGTGATTCTTTGTGCACATCATGGCGAGAAACTCCAGCTCTTCTGTAAGGAGGATGGGAAGCTAATTTGCTGGCTTTGTGAGCGGTCCCAGGAGCACCGAGGTCACCACACGTTCCTCATGGAGGAAGTTGCCCAGGAGTACCAGGTGGGAGCCCACATGGAAGGAAAGTAGGGAGGAACAGAGTTCTTGGCAGGAAACTTAATTTCTAGTTTAATTCCTTTGTAGTCCTCTCATTTAGCTAGAGGAATGAATCTAGAATTTTAAACTCCCTCTGGCCAAGAGGAGAGACTTTACATCTTCCTTGCTACGCAGGATCAGCTCTGCAGGCCTTTTGACTCAAGGATGTTGCTGGGGGCAAAGAAGAGGTTTGGTGGATTAAGCAAGGGGGGTATGTTATGTTGGCAATGAGAATAAAAGACTGAAGTAAGTGATCAGGTTCTTACCCTGGGAGGAGAAAGAATTATCCTGTTCCCACTGGTGTCTGTTTCTGTATATAAAAGATAGTTTGACTTTCTTTGTTTTTTTGTTTTTATTTTATTTTATTTTATTTTTTTAATTCCAGAGCAAGACAGGCTTCTTATGAGATTAGCATACTCTGTCCCATTCATTCCTTGTCTGGTCACTGAAACAATTTGACACTGGACCTTGCTTGACTTGATGTGTTTCTTCCAGGATAAGTTCCAAGAGTCTCTGAAGAGGCTAAGGCAGGAGCAGCAGGAAGCTGAGAAACTAAAAGCTGTTATCATAGCAAGGAGGACATCCTGGGAAGTAAGAGAGACTGTTCCTGAAGGTGTCTTGGGAACCAGGGCAGGGAATGGGAGCCAAGGGCAAAGAAACCTGGTCCTGTCTGTTCCCAGCTTGGCTAGAAGGGCTTCCCTTTGCCTAGTCCTTCACTACAACCCTTCCAAAGAAGGTTACTGTTCTTGGTGCCAGGCAGGGAAGAGAAAAGGGATATTTAGAAAATGAACCCATCGAAAAGGTATTCGGCAATTTTTGTTCGTTCGTTTGTTTGTTTTGTTTTGTTTTAATGACAATCGTATAAGAAAGGAAACATGGCTGTCAGCATACAGTTTCAAGCTCTGAAACTTGGAAAGACAGGTTAGGCGCAGGCTAGTCATTACTACCTTCACACTCAGAGTTGGACAGGGAGGCTGATTCAGAGGCACGAGAGGCCTGGGAGGATGCTTGAAATCTAAACCTCACCCAGGAATCGCAGTGTGTATCTAGGAAGCCTTGATAAGGCTGCCCGAGGCTAATGTTCTGGGAAGAGTGGAGGGTAGAATTGAAGAACCAGGTTTTGCAGGACTTTCTTCTCCTTCATGCTTCCTCTACCAGTGAGGCCTGGTCAGAAAAGTAGTGCTGAGTCTGACTCCGCACCCTTTAGAGGGGAAATCCTCAGCTCCACAGACTAGCAGCCTTTTTCTCTTCCATGAACTTGAAGAACCAGATGGAACCTGAAAGACACCGGATCCAGGCAGAGTTTAATCAGTTGAGAAGCATCCTGGACAAAGAGGAGCAGCGGCAACTGAAAAAGCTGGAGGAGGAAGAGAAGAAGGGGTTGAGTATTATAGAAGAGGCTGAGGATGAGCTAGCTCACCAGAGCCAGGCACTGAAGGAGCTCATCTCAGATCTGGAACGTCGGTGTCAGGGGTCCACAATGGAACTGCTGCAGGTAAGACTCATGAAGGAGTACCCAATCCGAGAGACAGGGCAAAGAGAGACTAACTTTCCTGCCCTCCTGACATGGGACTCGTATCCTCGTGGGAGCATGGAAAAAATTCCTTCCACCCTGGAGTGCCTCTTTTTTTTTTTTTTTTTTAAGATTTTATTTATTTATTTTTAGAGAGGGAAGGGAGGGAGAGAGAGAGAGAAACATTAATGTGCGGTTGCTGGGGGTCATGGCCTGCAACCCAGGCATGTACCCTGACTGGGAATCGAACCTGCGACACTTTGGTTCGCAGCCCTCACTCAATCCACTGAGCTACGCCAACCAGAGCTTGGAGTGCCTCTTCTTACTCAGCCGTGCAGAGGTCATGAATAAAGCATAGGTAATTAGAAGTACAGCTGCTAAAAGAATTTTGCTTTTATTTATTATGTAGAAAAGGTGGTCCAAAAGTTCATTTAATACTGCAGAGAAAATCTGCTGTATCCAGTGATATTCTATGGCAGCATTAATTAGTCTTGGAATTATTGATATTTTGGCCTAGAAAAGTTGCTGTGAGAGGCTGTTCTGTATGTTGTAGGATGTAGCAGCATCCCTGGCCTCTACCTACTAGATACCAGTAGCACCCACCCACAGCTGTGATAACAAAAAAACCCTCCAGACATTGCCAAATGTCCCTTGGGGGAATATCTCCCACCTCCTCCCTGTTGAGAATCACTGGCCATTGGGCACCTGTTCTCTCTGAAACTCTTTTGGGATTTGTCATGTACTTTCATCTGTACTTGACAGCTTAGTCACTGGTAAACACATACCAAACTCAAGTTTACTCAGACAGAGATTCTTGTGTAATTACCAGCCCTTCCTTGCTTTCACTCTCTTCTCTAGGGCAGAATCATTTAACACATTGTAATCGGAGTTTGAACTGGTCTTTTAAGATCCAAAGAAGACTGGGCACTGGTGTGTGTGTATGTAGTTCAGCACAGATAAAGATGTCAAATCTAGAGAGATTTGCTGGTGGAGATTGAACTGAGGTTGAAATCAGAAGAGGTGGTTTTTATATAGAGTGAATAGTGTGACTGAAGTTGAGGCAGGAAGCACCCTGTGACGTTCGGGAACCTTCGGGCTCTTCCCTATTTTCTGTTTGTCTTTTACTTTCCTCTTGCTCTCCCTTTGTTGGTATAATAATCATCTCTATACTTACTCTTGGGCCCTAATAATTGGAGTCAGTGGGTAGTTACTTTCCACCTGTTGGAGCTTTTCTTCATTAATTGCTTATGTTTTCACATCCTCATTTTATACTTTTTGCCCTTTTATTTCCATCTTTGATGTTGTGTTAACCTAAAGTTTTCCTCCCTCCCAGTTCTAACCCCACCCCCCACCGCCCTGGCGGACTCCTCAAACTGTGAACATCGCTCCATAAGTTCAAAGGGATCATCAGTTTATGTTGCTAGTCCAGGCATCTGTCTAGACACTCACACCCATTAATGTGACTACCCTGGGGACATTTAATTTGAGTGTTATGTCACAGTCATTTTTTCTAGAGCTTGCCCATCATAGACACATTCTTCCTTCTCTTTTCCATGGCTCTGTGAGATTGTTGCCCATTAAGATTTGGTAGCCAGATATAAGCCTGCAGCTTTCAAGTTTCAAAACATAAACTGGAAGAAATAACCCATAGAAGAAACAGCCATGCAGTGGCCCTTGATTGGATCATTTGAGTTCCTCCGTACAGCCATGCCTTAAAATCCTAGATATTTTGTGTAAGTTGACATATTTACCACTTCTACTCTACCACTTTCCATATTTGGGCCAATTTGAATAGTGTTTCTGTTAAATGCAATAAAAATAACTTCAATAGTTATTCCTGTGTTACACAAATCAAACTGTCAGTCACTGAAGTGTACAAAGCAGAAGTTAGGGAGACCAGATGGGCTATGAGGTAATTCTATTCAAATGAGGCAGAATAGTGGCAGTGATAACCTTGAAAAGCTGGTGGCTAAAACAAGTTAAGGTTGTGAAATGTACTAGTTTGGTCTAACATGGGACATCAGGGTGAATATAAGGTGTTTTTTAGAGCAGTACTTTACTTAAATTTGGTTACGTATGGATGCTGGTATCATTGAGGAAGGTGGAAGATAATAGAGGAGGCCTCATTGGTTGCAGGAAAAGTAAGTTGTCCTTCAAAAATCTTGAGTTGGTGGTACCTGTGGATATGAGAAGTAGAGTTTGGAATCAGTACGTGCGTGCGTGCATGTGTGTGTTGAAATCAAGAAAAATAGAAAATACCAGCAAAGGGAACATAGCAGGTTACAGGAGGTGAGGTTTATGAAACAACCACATTTAAGACCCCTGCTTCATCAGCAATCAGAATGAAGTGTTTGAGGACGGAAATTATGACTTATCATGGGACCAGGCGCTATATCTGGCAAATGCAGGTGATGTACATGTATAACATTACACACAAACAGACACAGGGTTGTAATGAAGGTACTAATGAATGATTCATACCATTTCCTCACATCCCTACATAGGATCGCAGGGACAGTGCGCTCTTGAGTTCTTATCTCTACCTTGTGGCCTCCATATTGGGGCTATCGGTGTTCTCCTTGTATCACACCACGTTGGGGATGGGATAGGGAACCTGGATGAGGCTTTACTGGAGGACAGGGCCTATGGCGCATTGACTTAACCCTGTCTCTTTCTTCCCTAGGATGTGAGTGATGTCACAGAAAGGTATGTGCGGGAGAACACAAGGTGGTTCCTTTGGGGTGACAGATTCCTGTACCCACCCATAGAGTTACCTTGTGGCCAATGGAAAAGGGGAAAAAATCACAAGGCAGGGAAGATTTAGGACTGTGGTGTCTTAAGTTACTCATCATGAGAATTTGGGAGTATTCCAAGATAAAGGGAATGATGGCCTGGTTTCTATGGTAGGAGAATTTGGGTAGCAGGAGGTCACAAACTGAGGATAGTAGTGCCCATGAGAATAAAGGGTTGCAATATCATTGATTGTCCTAGTACCCTGTGATGGAACTCCTTTTCCACAGACATCTGTATCTGTTTCCAGCCCCAACTCTAGTAGTTTATGCCTACCTCAAAATGCACAGGGCTTTTCATTGCCCATGTATTTCATCAAAGGAAAGTTTCCTATCTGCACTGTTTCCCAGGGTCCACGATTTAGGTTTGGGATATCTGCCTTGAATTTCCTTTTCTCTCTTGGCTTTGGAACAGTCAATGTCTTGCTACCTCGTTCTTCTTGCACTTCCATTTTTCTCAGTTCCAATGAAAACATAGACCTGAAGTATTTGAGAAGAGTGGTTTTAGCCTGAAATCAAAACATATTCTCTTTATCCCATACTCTAGAATCTCATCCTTGAGGGTGACTTTGAAAGTTGTCCACATACCAGGCAGCTTAGAACTCCTCACAGACACGTGAAATATGCAGTCTCGTCTCTTCTGAAGTCGACACTCTCAGCCTGGAGATGAGGCTGTCTTCTTTCTCCAACTGGCGCAATCCTAAATCTAAGTGAATCCTAAGAGACAGTGAATTCTTAAGATGCTGTTCTATAGGCTTTTCTTTTTAAGCCTCTGAGAACATCTAAGGCTTAAAGTCAAAACATTTTCAGAAAGAAGCCCTTCACTTGATGCTCTCAAAGCCCCAGTAGCAGGTTTCCTGGTGTTCTGCCTGTCAAGACATATTTCTAGCCCTTTGTGGTAGACCCTCTCAGTAGTCACTGACATTTTAAATATTTTGGTGTGTTTTTCTTTTTTTTTCTTTTTGAGCAAAGGATTTTGCAGCCATTATTTTATTGAATATTATATAGCCACTGAGATTAGCAGAGAGAGAAGGGAAAATTATTATGTCTTACATAAAAACAACAAAACAAAGAGAAGGAGGTTTTAAGGGGTCAAATATTATCAAAGTTTAGACAGCAGCTAGTTTCTTGTTCATTTCTTCTGCCTCCGGTATCAGGGCTTTTGTGGAATGATGCTAATTTTCTTCAGGAAAGCATGTTGAAGTTTGCCAGGGGGCCTGGGAGATGAAGGGGGGCGGTCCTGCACGAACCCATGTGGGTCAGCTGTGTAGGAGATTCATAGTGTCTGTTCTCTAGGAGTGAGTACTGGACTCTGAAGAAGCCAGAAAATCTCCCCACTAAGCTGAAGAGTATGTTTCGAGCTCCAGATCTGAAAAAGATGCTACGAGTGTTCAGAGGTGAGGAAATTGAGGACAGAGAATTTGAACGTGAGATTATCGTAGTAGTAAGAAGCAAGCGGAAGAGAGGATATAGTTGGTATTTGGGAATGGCGGCGAAGAGAGGGTCAGATAGGGTGGGACATACTGTGGAAAGAAGATGCAGTTCATGTTTGGGGGGAATAAAATGGCCAGCTCACATCCTCACAGAATTCTTTGCCATATCCCTCAGTCAGGTAGGGGGAAAGAGACATCAGACCTGAGGCTGTTGATTCTATACATGATTGACTTTTTTGTCATTACAGAGCTGACAGACGTCCAAAGCTATTGGGGTAAGTAGAACCAAGGCCTCTTTGAGCTGCCATGTCCTGATGCTCCCCAGACACACCCCACACACATTCTCAGGTGTAAGCTGGTGACACTTCTGCCCATCCCCCACCACAGAGCTCCAATTCGTACCACCTGCTTCCATGTGATAAGACCCATGCACTCATCCTCATTGGCTGATGTTGTACCTTTTCCCACAGTGGACGTGACTCTGAATCCACAGACAGCTAATTTAAATCTTGTCCTGTCTAAAAACCGGAGACAACTGAGATTTGTGGGTGCCACGCTGTCTGCGTCTCACCTGGAAGAGCACTATGACTGTGGTGTCCTGGGCTCTCAACTCTTCTCCTCAGGAAAACATTACTGGGAGGTAGATGTGACCAAGAAGACTGACTGGATCCTGGGGGTGTGCAGCCATTCAGCAGGACCTCCAATCTCTTCCAGCCAGTTTTCGAGCAATTGGAATGTTTACTCCAGATACCAACCTCAAAATGGATACTGGGTGATTAGGTTACATCATAAACATGAATATAGAGCCTATGAGGACTCTTCCAGTTCCCTGCTACTCTCCATGACGGTGCCTCCTCGCCGAGTTGGGGTTTTCTTAGACTATGAGGCTGGCACTGTCTCCTTTTTTAATGTAACAAACCACGGCTTTCCCATCTACACCTTCACTAAATACTACTTTCCTACCACTCTTTGTCCATATTTTAATCCTTGCAACTGTGTAGTCCCAATGACCCTGCGCCGCCCAAGCTCTTGAATATTCTGCTGCCCCACCCACACCTGAGCAGTGCCTTTTAAGGCTCACCCACACCTCAAGTCTCCTTTCTGACCTTCTGTGCTCTGCATTCTTTCTGCTTTTTCTTTGAACATCAATCAGTTCTAGAATGCACCCGCTGATGACAATGAACAATTACAGATCTTGAGATGGGTTGGTGTAACTAAACCTTTTACTGTTAATCATGGTATAGGATTTTAATAAGAGGTTTTCTCTCTTTTTTTTTTTGGTCATGTAGGGGATCAAACTTAGGAAGTTGTCTTAATTTGCTGTAAGTTTTTGTACTGAATGGAAGATTGATTTTAACAGCTATTGTCTCAACTATTGAGATAATTGTGTGTCATTTTTATTCTATTACTGGAGTACATTGATTTGTTTCAATTTTTAAATATAATACAAATTTCTGAAATAAGCCACTAGAACTTTTTTTGTGAAATACTGGATTTGTTTTTGCTAATACATGATTTAGGTTTTGTTCATATCTGTTTATGAAAGAAATTGATCTGTAATTTTACATTCTTGTAACATCATAGGTTGTATAAAATGCAGTAAATGAGGTAGTAAATTGCTGTATTTTTGTGTAAGCATATATATGAGATTGAGTGTCAAAACCTATTAGAATGTTAATTTTGGTGGCTTTAAAATAAAAATAAAGAGATTCTAGTTTCAATTTTCATTACAGCCTTCATGGATCTTGAAAATAAGGGTAATGGCCCTGGCTGGCATAGCTCAGTGGATTGAGCACGGGCTGCGAACCAAAGTGTCGCAGGTTCAATTCCCAGTCAGGGTACATGCCTGGGTTGCAGGCCATGACCCCCAGCAACTGCACATTGATGTTTCTCTCTCTCTATCTCCCTCCCTTCCCTCTCTAAAAATAAATAAATAAAATCTTTTAAAAAAATGTAAGGGTAGTAATTGAAAGCTTAAAATCTTCTAAATGCATGGAAGTATAGAAAGGGGGAAATGGGAAAATGACTCATCTGATACAAATTATCTTAGGAAGAGAATGTTTTCTTTAGCATCTCCACATCCCCTTTCCTTTAGGCTCAACATGAACAGCTAGTTAGTTAATGAGCAACTATGACTTCCGGAGAAAGGTGTTACATGCTTTTAGATCCCACTGTAAAAGAAATCCTGATGTAAATGTAAAGGTGCAAACAAATACGGGGAGTTGACTAGAGCTGGCGTTCAATATGGTAGCCAAGGGCCACCAGCAATTCAAACATGACTAGTCTGAATCGAGATGGGCTATAAGTGTAAAGTGCAAACTGGATTTTGAAGGCTTGGTTCAAAAAATAATATGAGATCTTATTTTTATATTGTAGATTACAGTTGTGATCTTTTGGATATGTTGGATACACTAAAATATGTATTAACTTGTTTCACTTTACCTGTTTGATGTAGATACTAGAAAATTTTAAATTACATACGTCGCTCACATATTTCTGCTGGACAGCTTATCCTGTAACGTAATTTCTCCCCCTAAGGGGGCTCTAGTATGAGGCAGATATGTTTGTCTTTATATGGACCCTCTACTTCTCTGAGGCATTTTGTAGAGGAAGGTAATAGCAGAGAGAAGAGGATCTGAACATATCTAGAAATCGACTTTTTGGAAGATCATAGGAAGGGATCATGGCCTGAGAACAGATTCTGCATAGTCTGGTCCCTGTCCTTAGCCCTCAGTGTGTTGGGCATTGGAGTTTCATTGTGGTTTGAGGAAATACTAGTTCATCCTCTGGGCTCAGCTCTAGTGTCTGTGGTGAGGTGAAGTGCAAGTCCCAGTGGAAACTCAGTTCCAGTTTGCTCTAGGGTAGGGTTTCATTTGAGACATCAAATTTGTGGAAGACCAGAGGCCAAATGCACACTCATTCTGATTTGGACTTCAGTTGGAAGAAATAGGAAAGGATGCAGAGCAGACAAACCAGTACCTGTAAAGCTGTTGGATCTGGGGATTAAGAGATGTTGGAAAAAGAATCTGTAATTGGATCCTTCCCACTTATTTTGCCTTGTAGTAAATTCTAGACTAAAAGAGTTAGCCCAGCTGTCCTCTTCCTATGGAGGTTTCTAGGAAATTGACCTTAGATAATAGAGAAATCAAAGGGCCTGCTGGGATGCTGTAGGTGAGTTGTAGGGAGAACTATTAGGATGTGTGGGATGAGCCTGCAGTCCTGGCTTTCCCCTGGGGGCATCTGGGCAGAGGCCTACTGGCCTTGACATTTAGCCTAACACAGTATGCTAAAATGCTATGCAAAATAAATCCAAAAACATAACAATGGATCAAATACTAAAGAAATTTATTTCTTGTTCATGTGAAAATGATTGGAACTAGTGGGTAAGTGGCACTATTCCACATGGGATTCGTGGGCCCAACTTGCTTCCATCTGTGGCTCTGCCATCTGTGGCACGGTCCCCTAGGACAGTATTGCATCAGCATCAAGACACCAGAAGGGTAAAGACAACTGGGGAGGCCATGTGTTTCTTAAATCCTTAGTTCACATATGGAATTCATAATTTCTGCTCACTTTCTGTTGCTGAGAAGAGCTATGTGGCCCTACCTAACTACAAGAAAGATTGTAAAAATGTTTAGCCACATGTAATCATGTACAGTCAAATTTCAAGGGAAAGAACATGCAGATTTTGGTAAAGACCTAGTGGCCTGGAGCCTTAAACTCTTCCTCACAGAAGACCCAGGATATTTGAATTTTTTTCTGTGCTGTTCATTCCATCCCATAGCCTAAAGTTCATAAGGAAAACACCAGAAGGGTACTGCAGTTCCCAGGGTCTTGGGCAAGTGGCATAGTTATCCTAACATTTCTCAAGAAGCCTGATCTTTCTAGTGCTGTCATTTCCATTTGATTCTAATTTAAAGGGCAATTTCTGGAGTGAGGAGCTTTTTTTTTTTTTAAGATTTTATTTATTCATCTCTAGAGAGGGAAGGGAGGGAGAGAGAGAAACATCAATGTGCAGTTGCTGGGGGTCATGGCCTGCAACCCAGGCATGTACCCTGACTGGGAATTGAACCTGTGACACTTTGGTTCACAGCCCGCACTCAATCCACTGAGCTAGGCCAGCCAGGGCTGAATGAGGACCTTTTTCAACACCTTTATTGTGATGTCATTGACATATAGCACATATTTCAAGTATAAAATTTAATAAGTTTTGACTTGTGAAACATCATCACCATCAAGCAAATCAAGATATCTACCCTCTTCAAATGTTTCCTCTGACCCCTTTGTAATCTCTTCTGCCCTTGCTTACCTCACCCCCTCCCCTAGCAACCACTATTCTGCTTTTTTTCATGATAGTTTGCATCTTCTAGAGTGTCATATAAATAAATCATTTGGTATTATTGTCTGGTATCTTTCATTCTCCAGAATTTTGCTTATATCAAGAGCCCATTCCATTTTTATTGCCAAGTAGTATTTCATTGTATCAATGGATCATTGTATCAATACAATCACTGAATGTAACAACTTACCCATTTACCTGGTGATGCAAATTTGGGTGGTTTCCAGCTTTGACGACTACAAATATAACTATGTTACAGTTATATGTTATGAACATTTCTTGTAAAAGTCTTCCAGTAAACATGCTTTCATCTCTTGGCTGATTACCTAGCAGTAAAAGAGCTGGGCTACATGATAGATATATGGGTAAGGTTTTTGAAGCTGGCAAACTATTTTCTGAAATGCTAATGCCATTTTACCTCTGAGTTCAGTTGCTCTACATCCTTGTCATGACTTGGCTCAGTCTGTCTTTAATTTTAAACATTTGAGTAGATGTGCAGTGAGGTAATTCACTGTGGACTTAATCTACATTTCTTGAATGCCTTGGGATAGTGAGCGTCTGTGTAGGCACATGACTTCTGCATATCTGGTGAATGAATGGCCTTCAAATTTTTGCTCATTTTTTAAAAATTGGATTTCTTATTTTCTTAATGAGTTTTGAATGTTTTTATACATTCTGTTTTAAAAATATGTTTATTGATTTGAGAGACAGATAAAAAAATATCAGTGTGAGAGAGAAATGTTAATTGGTTGCCTCCCATACACACCCCATCCAGTACAATTCCCTCATTATGAAACTGATTTGCTAATATCTCCTCACAGAATATGACTTGCCTTTTTATTCTCTTAATAGCCTTTCAAAGAGCAAAAGCTTTTAATTTTGGTGATGTCCCACTTAGCAAGTTTATCTTCTATGAATTGTGGTTTTGATATTTAAGAACTCTTTCCTAACCAAGGGTCACAAGGAATTATTACCAAGTTTTCTTCTAGAAGTTCTATAATTTTAGGCTTTACATTAGTAACATAAAGATGTACAAACCACAATTTTAAATGATTTAATGGTTAAAAAAACAAAAGTGGGAACAGAAAGTATCTTGAAATGAATGAAAACAAAAACATCAAAACTGAGATAAAGTTAACCTAGCAGAAAGAAATATATAGTTCTAGTGCTATATTAGAAAAGACCTCAAATCAATAACCTCACCTTCTACCACATAAAAAAAATAGGAGATAAGCAAATGAAATACAAAGTAAGCAGAGAAAGAAAATAATAAAAAGCAGATAGCAAAATAGGGAACAAAAATATTTGAGGAAATCAAACAAAAATGAGATTCTTTAAGAGGATCAATTAAATTAATAAAACTCTAGCCAGATGAATGAAATTGCAAACCCAAACAAAAATATCTGCATAATTAAAAGGCATCTTCTCTTTAACAGAGCCTCCTGGCCCCAGAGATGGTGCCCTGTGCTCACAAAACTATGGAACCTATAGGTTGAATCCAGTTTTTAAAAACCAGAGAAGGTATCTGAATTCAAACAAAAAATCCAGAGAGCACCAAGTACCAGGAATCAGTTCTAGGGCTTTCCCTTCTCATCTCTGAAAGTATGTGTGGCAATCATGCCATGTTGTATTTCTGGGGCCTTTGGACTTGCTGAGTAATATTTACAGATGTGGTGTCCACAGTAGAAAGTTTGGGTGGGCTCAGGAGAATCTCTGCATAAGGAGCTTCAATCTGCAGGATTTTCTGTGGACAACAAGCAGGCATGAGTATCCAGAACCATCACCTGATGGTAACCAGAAGTTTCTCAGCCCTGGGAACCTGAGATCCTCATTAGGATAAAAGTAGAATCTGCACTCATTTGTATGAGATTCTAGTGACCTTCCATTTACCTGAGGATGATCAATGCTGGGCAATCTCTTGACCCTGACTTCAACTTCACACCTGTTTTTCCTTTTTCTTTTTTAAAATCTCAGCACCCTCAACACTTCCTCCTCCACAGTGCCTCTCTCAAGCTGCAGGCACCTTCCCAATACAAATGACTTTCATCTACTCTCCCTAGGGTCAGAAGAAAGGAGTTGTTTTTCTCCTCAGAGTAGCTTGGCCAGCTGAGATGAGATAAAGACTGAAACTTTGGAAGGAACAGATCAGTCAGGGGGAGCAGGTAGAGGAGGGTCTGTGGAAAAGCTAGGGCTTTTGGGGGAAGTTCTTGCACTCTGTGTAATCCAGAGAGCACTATAGGAAGAACTCTATGTTTATAATAAAGCTCTATGGTTCCAGCTTTCCCCTCTTTTCTTTTTCCCTTCTATAAATACCCGTCCATCATGGCACACAAGCCATGTGTGCACATGGCTGGTCATGTCTACATGCACTGGGTTGCAATTCTTTTTTTCTGAATAAACCCTTTTTGGTGATGAAACACCTAGTCAATATTATTTTTCAGTTGACACACCCTACAGGTACAGTCCTGACATGGCCACCAGTGTTCGCAGTGTTATGGATGAAATATGAGATAAATTCACACGGACTACCGAGTCCTATGGAGGAAAAGGGACAGCACAGCTACCCTCTCAAGGGGAGAGTGACTCGGAGCGGCCTGGCAACTCTCTCAAGAGGAGAGCGTCCCTATCCTTGCCTTGACAGGTTTTTATTAGGTTTCAATTTGCACGGGAATACAGGTAAAGTTCATTCATCATTGTCAGGCAATGAGGATCAAACAACAGATAGCATACAAAGAACTATGAGGGCCTATCCTGAGTCAGGGTCTGTTAGCTAAAGGGCTACAAAACTTTGGGGAACAAACTCAGTTCCTGCTCGGACCCTTATCATTTAATTGAGAGCATTCTTAGCAAAGCAGGTTTCACAGGATTTTATAAATTCTTTCTTAGGCCTGATCACCCTGAGAAACCTGCCCTTTCCAGCCCAGGGCTGCACCACCCTCTGTCATTGTTTCAGGCTTAAGTCAGGCAGGGGAAGTAAGGAAGCCAAGAGATTAGGAGACTTCTCACAAACCAAATGAGGACTCAGGCTATGTCAAAGCCGAGAGGCAAGGGTCCATCACCCCCTTTTGCTACAGCCCCCCAAGTCCTTCCCTGGGGCCTTCATGTGATCGTGCCTGTCTTAGGTCATTCCCCCCTTTGGGAATCTTACCCATCATTCGCTAAATGATCAAGCATTGGGGGCCAGTTATGGAAAAAGGAGTAGAAGCAGCGCTCCTGCCAGGGAGATAAGCTTTGTCTCCTTAGTGGCTTATGGTCCAAAGGTTGCTCACTCAGCCTTAGCCATGGGGTCGGTTACAGCTCCTAAAACCAGGCAGGGCAGTTCCCAATACAGTCCTATATCCTAAATGTTTTACATTTTCTTAAGAATACTGGAAACATAATAACAAATCTCATATTACCTTCAACTCATGGGAAGGGTGAAGGACACTTCATGGTAAGTAAATGTTAATTATTTTCATGCCAAACATGCTATTATGTCAAGCAGTCATCTTTAACGAACTCATACAATTTTAGAATATTTATATATATTTTTAATATTTTATTATTTCTAGAGAGGCAAGGGACGGAGAAAGAGAGAGAGAAACATCAATGTGCGGTTGCTGGGGGCCATGGCCTGCAACCCAGGCATGTGCCCTGACTGATAATCAAACCTGCGATGCTTTGGTTCACAGCCCGCGCTCAATCCACTGAGCTACGCCAGCCAGGGCAGAATATTTATATTTAATGTGGGATATAAGTGCATTTTTGTTGTTGAATGTGTTCTGGGAAAGCTAAAGTAAACGGTTGATGCTTTACTGGTGGGATTTGTGACTCTCAGGTGTTTTCACATGTCAGGCCTCAGACTTTCCTCTTCATTCAGTAAATGCACCACTTGGCACCTCTCTGTGCAAAACATGGAAACGGTCCCCTCCACCTACTGACAGCTGGAGCTGCATCCAGGAAGCTTGAACTCTGAAAGTCTACACTGTGTTGTGCTAGCCGCCCTATCAGCATCCCCTTTCCTTCTGAGTCATTCAGTCTCAAACTACCATTGGCTGCAGGTGTGGGCAACTGCAGCCCTGTGTGGTCTTTTATAAACCTGGGCCAAGGATGTCAGTTTTGAGAGAGCATCCCAGCTCCTTTCTGTCTCCAGATTGCTGTTTACCTCAGACAGGGAGACCTGATTTTTGAAAGAATATAATAGCGTATAAAATATACTAAAATAAATTTCAGTGGAAGGAGTGTGATCCTTTTACACAAATAAAAAAGGCAAAGGGTAGCACAAACTAACAAAACTAAATGGAAAGTAGTTCATTACAAATAATTAAAATATTAAAAAATATTGCACAATTCTATGCTTATAAGCTTTAGAATATCTGTAAAGCAGTTTTGTGAAAAATGTTAAAAATGTAATATTTGAAAAACAACCAGAAAACTTTATAATGAAATAAAAATTAAAAGATATGCAAAATTATCTATGAAAGATAATGGAAATGAATTCCATTGGGCCTTATGTGTGTGTACTGATACTTGTGGAGACCCAGAGCTTCTGAGGAATTTCTGCAGGGAATGGCTCAAAGAGAAGAAAGTCCTGCTAAGCCCAGCTCTGGGAGAGCGTGGGGCTAAAGGGAATACTGGGAGTGAAACCAGAAGTATCTGGGAAAGTAACCGTGCAGAAAATTCATTTCCTTAATATCACCTTTTCTCCTTCCTTTTGATTCAAATTGGCACCATCCAGCACCCTGACTCACCCACGTCACTCTTCCAGGTATGTCCACTCCCTTAATCAGTAAGCCCTCAGGACAATGAGATTCTGATCAGCATTAAATAATCTTAGGAACAAAGCCTCAGTTCTATTGACTACAGTTTCAGTCAAAACAGACCTCAGTTGGGTTTCAGCTCCAGATCCACAGAAGTGGAACCATCCCTCCGATGACACCCTCATGAAGCCAGGCAGAGTGACTCCATGGCTGACATTAAGACCCCATACTGTGATCAACAACTCCCTCCTTTTCCCTGACCAATCAGTAGAGCCCACAATCCCAACGCCCTTAGTTGCCAGGATTAATGATTTGCTCCTATATAACCCACCTCCTATAAGCCATCAGGGAGCCAGCTATCAGAGTAATAGCTCACCTGTGACTCTGGGTTTGGTGTCATTTCCTTAAAAATAAACCTTTACTCTTTTTGCTGCAAACTCCTGTTTGTGATAGATTGATTAATTGGGTTTTTATACATATAAGGAGACAAACCCCTTTACTTAATAAAAAAAGCTACCACTGTACTCCTGCTCTGGTATCTATGTAGTGGTTGTCATCATCCTCCAGATAATTTCAGTTCTCCCTCTACCTGCATAAACAAGACTCCATGATGGGACCCTTGTACACCTCTTGTGGCATCTTTTCTGTTTACCTGGAGCTCCAAGTACAATCCCATGGAACCATTTGCAGATTGCTGAACACACCAAACTTGCTTATCATTCCATCCAGGCCATTTCTGCCTCCCAAAGGTATAGCTCCGCTGCCGGGAATGCATCAGAGGAACTCTTGATACCCTAATATGAGTTTCCAAAAGTGACCAGTTTTTTTTTCTACTTTGAACATATGTGTTGGTAGATGATTGGACTGGGTAATTCTTTGTTGTGGGAACTGGCCTGTGCATTACAGAATGGTTAGCAGTATTCTTAGCCTCTACCCACTAGATGGCAGCAGCCTTCCGCGTAGTTATGACAACCAAAACTGTCGGGCACTGACAAACTCCCCTGGGGCAAATCTTTCCTCCCCACCCCCACCCTTTTAGAACCACTGAGTTAAAGTATTACTCTCTGTAGCAGCCCTAAAGGACTGCCGCCCATTTGGCCCAGAAGCTCTTTCCCCTTTCTTTTTCCTGCCAGCTGGGCGAATTTCACTTTCACTTCTCAGCCAGCTCCTGAGGAGGAACTACTTCATGCTGACTGAGTCCCCGTTTGGAAAATGAATCCTAACCAGGCCTGTCTTTTCCTCACCTCATAAACCGGGAGTCAAGACATCTCCACTGGTACCTAAAGGTGGGTGGGGAGGTTATGGAGGGCAGAGGGTGAGAAACTTCCAGAGAAGAGTACTTGGTGAAGTTAGCTGAGTTTAGTTTGCGGCTCAGATGTGCTCTGAAGGGAAGAAAAGCAAGCTTGCAGGCGTCCTGCTGTGAGTGCAGACAGATGGCAGCACTGGAGAGGGGTAGCCTTGAGAGAAAGGAGTGTTCAAGAGGCAGAGGGCCTTGTTTGTTTCCTGCAGGGGCCCTTATTTTTCCAGGCTGAGTTCATACCCTTCCTCTCTAGTTTTGATTGTCTATCTTGCTGAAAGGAACTGGAATCTCTGTTTCTATATCCGTCTTGACCTCTCTCTCTGTTAAGAAGGTAAATAGAAAGTCTTTTCTGCCTGACTCCATTCTCTGTTTGTGAAAGAGGTCCCTGTTTTACAAATGTGTGAAAGCCCAAGCTCAGATAGAATGGAGACTTAAGGGCATGGCCAGGGATAATACTGAACCTGATTCTTTAACTCCCCTCCTAGCAACCACCAAGGAGCTGCCTGTGGCCTTCCTGACATAACCTCAGCTGTTGGCAGCCCTAAAGACAGCAGGCTGAGTGATTTATCTTCTGCCTGCATGCTTCTGATGCTGTCTTTATCCTCTGACCTCCTGAGCTTCAGTCTCAGGAATCTACTTGTACTTTGCTGTATAGACCTGCTTGCTTCTACTTCAGTAGCCCATTGACACTGGTGTCCTCACCTGCCTTAGAGGTCTTAGACACACCTTTACATTGATTGCTGCCTCTACTGCTTAGCATTTTTCTTTGGTCTGAGCTAATTAATAGGGGTTGATTATTGCTCAGAAGGAGCCCCAAGATTTCACAGTCTTGCTAAGAAGTTTGCTCTGACACTATGTCCCTTCCTAAGCTCACTTGTGAGCAACTTGCACAACATTGATATGTTACATATTTTCCAACACATGCCCATTCTGTCCTATAATCCCACTTTTCAGAAATCACTGTTACTACCTTCCTGGGAGTCCATGCCTACAACGGAGAGGGTACATATCTGCCCAGATATTGATTGTCTCCCCTGGGTCAAAAACAAGGCCCAATACATAGCATGAACAGATATATTAATTTATTTTAAAAATTTATTTCATATGAACTAAAGCAGGCCATTGCTATGAAAAAGTGCAATGACTACCCATTCAACATACAAGTCAAATATGTATAGGAGCTCACATTCCAGTTAAGGAGAGATCATAACAAACAATAAATAATTGATACAGTATACAAGAATGTGACTAAGATTATGAGGTAATGTTTTTAAAATGTTAAATGAGGGTGAGGGATCTGCAGTGATCTACAAAAACCCTTGCTAGAGCAGTTGGGTAGAGGGTCATTAATGTGAGGCGGATTTACCCTTGGCCTCTAAGGGGTGGCTGAAGTATGGACTCTGAGCCTGGAAGAAGAGACAGGGAGAGGTGCAGTGTTTCCGAGATCCCCAGGTCTCTGGATGCCAAAAACAGGTTCTATTTTACCCATTGGCAGTTGCTGACCCAGGAAACCAAGGAAAGTATCTAGGATGTCTGAAAACTTCGAAGGACATCCTTCCTGCACTTTACTTCCAGAAGACACTTTCATTTTATTATAAAACCTGCAGAGAGGCATACCGTTTGCATTATCATGAATCCAGATGTTAGGAGAAGACTCAATTGTTGGACACAGTTTTCTAAAACATAGGGAAGCCAGCTGACCTGACAGTTCTATCAGGCGGATGCTGCTTGTGTTCTTTTCTCTATCTCCCTGACTGCTGCTTTGCTCTTGGGTCACTCTTGGACATTGGTGGCGTTTCTGTTCATGTGTGGGGCTCTGCCTTCTTTGTTCCCTTCTCTTTCTGTGGTCATTATGGTGGCAGCTGCTTTGACACCAACTCGTAGCCCCACTCTAATCTGAGGTCCACTACCCCACGGGAGAAAGCATGTTCCATTCCTCTCTCCTTTATAGGTTCTTGATATTTCTCAGCATTGTTTGAATACTGAACACAGAGAAAGACAATGAAACTGCATGATCATGGTTGGCTTAGAGCTTCAGTTTTAAGCAGGGGTAGAAATTATCATTTTGTGTAGACCCCTGGTTTAGCTAGTCATTCGAGCCTGATCTAATCAATTGTCACTGAAGCCAGGGTTTTAGACAAATTTTAGTAGCTGTGCTATTGGATTGCCTACTAACCCACATTCATGGGACTCTTATTCCTCATTAGGATCACTTTATGGATCACTGGAGAAGTAGGTAGTCTTCTAGGCCTAAATGTAACTCCACACAGCACTCATTACCCCCATCTTTTCTTTTTAGAGCAAGGGGAATATTTATATTTTGTTACATACCTCAGATTTTTTACTGTCAAATCTTTTCAACTATATTCATAACCTAAGGCTGCTGTAACAAACTTCCATGAATTAGATGACCTAAAAGAGCAGTAATTTATTCTTTCATAGTTGAAGATACCAGAAGTCCAAAGGCAAAGCAGTGGTAGAGTTGGTTTCTCTAGGAGGCTCTCAGGGGGAATCTGTTCCATGTCTCTTCGTTTCTGGTGGTTTCCAGCCATCTTGGGCATTCCTTGCCTTGTTGCTGTATTACTCAATCTCTGCTACCATTGTCACATGGCCTTCTTCCCTAAATGCCTGTGTACCTTTTCCTCTTCTTATAATGACTCTGGTTATTGGATCTGGTTATCTACCTAACCTCTTCCAGTATTACCTCATCTTAACTTGATTACATCTGCAAATATCTTATTGCAAAATAAGGCTATATTCACACAGGTAAACATATTTGTGTGAGGAACACAACTTCAATCCATTGGAAGAAGTATCAAGGTAGTTATAGCCACTGAGATCTTCTCCCCCTCCCCGACAGTTCCTTGTCTATATTTTTCCCAGGTTCTAAGAGTCAGCCTCACCATGTGACCACTCTGTGGTGTCTTCTGACAGACCACTAGCAATAGTTTCAGATTTGATTTGCCATTCCCACTTGGTGACAACAGGACATAAACCAGTCAGGTTTACTTAGCTTAACAAAGGCATATAAGATAGGAGACACAGCATATTGTCACGACTGCCCCAGCTGAGTTCTAATGAGGGTCCATACAGGGATATGGGAAGGACAATACTTTATGTCCCTCATGACAAGAGACTGTCACTTTTATACCATTTAGGATGTGTCACATTTCAAGCCCTTTTAGGCTACTATAGTGCAAAAGACCTAGCAGTTCTCTGCACACCAACCACACTGGCATTCTAAAATTTGTAGAAGATACTGTGTCCTCCATCAAAGGGGCATTCTCACATGTGATTCCTTCTCCCTAAAATATTTCCCTTTTCTCATTCCATATTCCATCTTTTAGCTTTTAGCTCAAGCTTTACTTATTCAAAGGGGCTATCTTTGATGTTTTCCTATTTAATTTCCCAAAAATATATCCTCTGGAGCCCTGGCTGGCTTAGCTCAGTGAATTGAGCCCGGGCTGCGAACCAAAGTGTCGCAGGTTCGATTCCCAGTCAGGATACATGCCTGGGTTGCAGGCCATGACCTCCAGCAACCGCACATTGATGTTTCTCTCTCTCTCTCTCTCTCTATCTCCCTCCCTTCCCACTCTAAAAATAAATAAATAAAATCTTAAAAAATATATATATCCTCTGTATGGTAGTGTTTATCACACCTACCAGATCTCTGAAAGAGGACCCTGAGGACATTATATTCACCCTAATTCAACTTACTGAATTGAATAATCTTTGTAAGTCACTTGATTCAAGTAGACACACTGAATAAAGGGAGTGTTCTTATTTTTCAAGGATGTTTATGTGAGGAATAAATAGGCCACAGTAATATATAATTGCAACTGGTTAACAATTGTTATGGATAAGATTACTTCCCTATAGTGGTCCTTGCTGTTTCTGTCGGCATATCTGGGGAGTAAATATGAGAAGGCTCTGAAGGCTCTGTATAATTGCGATATAAATTGCAATTATATTAGGAGGTAAATACTTCTTCAGTGGAATCCATTTCTATGATTCCAAAGCTCACCTATTGCTGAACAGCTAATTAATGAAAAAAAGTCTAATTACCTATGAAGAAATGAGGGGATTCTTCACACATTTATCAAGCATTGTGTTCCTGTGTTTTTGCTGCTCAGCAGTGAATAAAAACAAAGTGCCTGATCTATGTGTGGGTTACATTTTAAGAGCAGGGCATTTAAGAAAGGATATCATGTATTATATAGTGGTAATAAGAAAAAATAGCAAATAACACTCTTAGTGATGTTTTAGTGATTGTGCTATAAAAAGTTTGTCATATTAGGCCCGTCTGCTGAGGAGACATGTAAGAAGGGAGTTCAGTGAAGTATGAGAGGAAGTCATACAAATATCAAAGGCAGGATCATTCCAGACTGAAAGAGAAACAAAAGCTCTGAAGCATTAATGGCTGACCAAGTCACTGAATTCAATTTCTGGGTTTTTTTTCCCCCTCTTCTTTTTTATCCATCAATATTTCAGTTTTGGCCAATTCTTAATGTCAACATGATTAGCATCCTTTTTATTTGTGCCATTCTTACACCATCTCCTTCCAATCTGCCCATTCATCTAGGAATCTTTAAGCAAGAAGAGCCTAAGGAAGAAACCAGGGGAACAGCTACCATGGCTTTAAAATTCCTGGTGAACATAAAAGAAAAGGTGACTTGTCCCATTTGCCTTGAGGTTTTGATAGAACCCCTAAGTCTAAATTGTGGCCACAGCTTCTGCAAAACCTGCATCACTAACAATAAGGAGTCAAAGATCGGCCCAAAAGGGGAAAGCAGCTGTCCTGTGTGTGGTGTCAGATATTCACCTGGAAACTTATGGCTTAATCAGCATCTGGCCAACATAGTGGAGAAGCTCAAAGAGGTAAAATTAAGCCCTCAGGAGGGGCAGAAGAGAGATGTCTGTGTGCACCATGGAGAGAAACTCCAATTCTTTTGTAAGGAGGATGGGAAGGTTATTTGTTCACTTTGTGAACATTCTCAGGAGCACTGTGGTCATCAGATATTCCTAATGGACAAGGTCGTCAAGGAATGTCAGGTAAGGCCCATGACGGAGGGGGTGGGAGGAAGGTAGTACTTGGTGGAGAAATCTTTCCATCCTGCTTTACTCACCAGAGCATGATATATAGTACTGAGTCCTGTTATCTCCTCCCATATATGTCTCTTACCCTGTTCTCACCGTCCCATGCCTGAAGGACATTTCTGTGTATTCCTTCCATTTACATAAAGGATGAGCCTAGAGTACAGACTCTGGCCAAGACTGAAAGATTTTCCTACTTTCTTTTTCGTCACATGGATGGAAAATTTCTCTCACAAGTTGAGCTCTCATTGCTCCTCTCAGCAAAATGATTGCTGTTAAACATTGTGGATTGGATGTGGAAAAAGTTTCAACAAGAGAATAGGACTTTCCTTGGCTGTAGCAGGATCAATACTTACTCTAAGAAGAAAGAAAATCAGGCTATATTTGGTGAGGGAATAGTGACTTTCATCACCCAGGAGTAAAGAAAACATTCACCTCCTCAGATTTTCTCTCATGTCATAGATTCTAATCAGTTTCTGTAAACCAGTCTCTTCTGAGATCAGCCTTGTTTATTCCTCATTTATTCTCTCTTTAAGTACTGAGAAAACCCATGGCTTGACTGTGTTGTGATTCCTCTCTCACAGGAGAAGCTCCAGAAATCTTTGGACAGACTGAGGAAGGAGCAGCAGGAAGCTGAGAAGTTGGGCGCTGACATCAGAGAAGAGAGGACTTCCTGGAAGGTATGAAGAGACTGTTCCTGAGGAATTTCTGAGACAGAAATCTTGGCAGGACCTTCCACATCAATCACAAGGCAGTCCCTTTCTCTTTATTCCCTGACATTGGATGAATCCAGAAGCCATTTGATTAGTTCTCTTCCTTGTCCTATCTCTGTTGGGGTGGGGACAGGAGAGTAGATGTTACAAGTAAACATATTACAATACAGATGTTATAAGTACACACAGACACTTGGAATTGAGAGAAAAGACAGACTTTATGGTAGGGAAGGGTAAAGAATTCTGTCTTCCATTCCTCTTTTCCAGCAAGGCTCTAACACATCCAAGTGGAAGGAACACACTGGACAAAGATTTTCCTCAAGGTCCCATTGTGAGAGTGTGGTCATGCAGGAAGGCATCAATGTCCAGGACAGCTGTCTACAACCTACACCTTACTCAAGTTTTACATTTGTTCCAGGGTTGGCCTAGATATGACAGTGTGAGGCCTTTTTGGTTTGTATAGAAAGGAAAATACCACAAAATAAAAACCAGCTTTCCCCAAAATTGTTCCCATGTTTTCACTCCTCTCCTGGTTAGAACTCCCTGAAAAAATAATTTATTTTCCTGGCACCTAATTGCTTGCACAGTAGGCTCTCTGGCTGATAGAATCATTACTTCTCTCTCTTGTTCTACCTTGCAGAATCAGATACAGACTGAGAGACAAAGGATACAGTCAGAATTTAGTCAGCTTAGAAGCATCCTGGATAATGAGGAGCAAAAAGAACTGCAGAAACTGGAGAAAGAGGAGATGAAGACCCTGGATGACTTGGCTGAGGCTGAGAATGAACTGATTCAGCAGAGCCAGTTGGTGAAAGAGCTCATCTCAGATCTGGAGCGTCGCAGTAGATGGTCAGCAACAAAGCTGCTGCAGGTAAAACGGGTGACCTTAGCTGAGATTCCCCAAATACAGTCTAAATTGCTTTCTCTTCTGTGTCTTTGGACTCTAATCCTGATGCTAGCCCTAACAGACAGGTTCCTTTGGCCACGTGGAAGGTCTAATAATAAAGTCAACAGTTAGTGAAGAAAAGAAACGTATGAAACACAAAAAGCCCGGAATTTGAGCTTCCAGATCCACCTGTGACTAAAGTGGTATCTCTCTGGCCATAATCATCATCATCATCTTCTTCTTCTTCTTCTTCTCCTTCTTCTTCTTTTTCTTTTTTTTGTTAAGGAGATTTTAGTTGATTTCTTTGTCATGTACAACCAATTATGCTAATGCAGAGAGCAAAACATTCCTTTAGTTATAAACCCAGCCAGAAGTATTTAAAAGTAAGCCCAAATATATTGAAACATAGTGTTCAGAACAAGCAATCTATACAGTGATGATATGGAAATGCAGACCACCAAAAGAAGTTAAGGATATGGAAGGTACAGGATTGGTTTGAGACAGGGACTAAATATATATTGTTACCATTTTTGACAAGTGGGCATAAGAAAAAAAACAGTATGGTTATAGGTTATACAGGTTATATTTTTAATATATATATACAGGTTATATATAATTCATGTTATATTATATTTATATAATATATAAACATATAATATAATATGTGTTATTATATATTGATGTACAGTATACTATATAATATATTAAATATTATATATTTGTATAATATATAAATATAACATATATTTAAATATTATATAAAATATAATACAGGTTATATTTTAGATATTCTGGATTGTTGCTATGTTTCTTATTTGTCGTGGAATGTATTATCCTGGATACATGACTTGACAGAAATGCCAAAGATTAAATTTGTAAAGTTTGGAATTAATAACACCTGCTGTGAGCTAAATTTTGAAAAGTGGAAGAAGTTTTCTGTATATAATATGATGTATTCTGCAAATAAAGATAGTTTTACTTTTTTCCCAACACAGATGCTTTTTTAAAATTTCTTTTTCTTGCCTAAACTTCTTTTTCTTACATGCTGATGTAAGTAGTGACAGCAGACATCCTTGTCTTGTATTCAGTTTTTCATGATTCCATATGATATGTGGGTTTTTCTAAGATGCCTTATCAGACTGAGGAAGTCCCCTTCTATTCTTATTTTGTTGTTATTGTTGCTGTTTTGGTTTTATCATTAAAAAGTTGGATTATATATCCAAAAAAAATTGGATTTTATCCACTTTTTTTCTGTCTTTTAAATCATCATGTGGTTTTTATGTTTAATTCTATTAAGATGGTGTTTTATATTGATTGCTTCTCTTATGTTAAACCAACCTTGCATTTCTGGGATAAAACAAGTTTGACATGCTATATAATCTTTTATATTTTGCTGGATTCAACCTTGTATTATTTTGTTGCAAAAGTTTGTGTCTATATTCATAATGACTGTTGGCCTATAGTTGACTTTTTGTGTGTGTGATGTCTTTGGTTTTAACATCAGAATAGTCCTGGTGTATAAAATAGGTTGGCAAATGTGCCCTCAATTTTTATTTTTTTTGAGTGATTTATGAATTGTTTGTAATATTTCATCTTTAAACTTTTAGTAGATATCCCCAGTAAAGCCATCTGAGGCTGGACATTTCTTTGCAGAACGATTTTGATCTCTAATCCAATTTCTCTATGTTTTAAGTCTATTCAGATTTTTTATTTCTTCTTGAATCAATATTGGTAGTTTCTGTGTTTCTAGGAACTTGTCCATGTAATCTAAATTATCTAATTTATTGGTATGCAATAATCCCTAGCCTTTATAGTCTTTAATATCTATAAAATCAATGGTAATAGCTCCTCTTTCACTTCTTAATTTAGTAATGTACCTCCATTCTCTCTCTTTTTTTTTTCTTGGAATGGCTAGCTAAAGCTTTGTCTATTTTGTTGGTATTTTCAAATACCGTTTGATTTCTCTGATATTCTTTATTGTTTTTTTACCCTTCCTTTTATTAATCCTCTTTTTATATGTATACCCCTTGACTTGTATTTTCTTTCTTCTTCCTAGGACATGAGTGGAATCATGAAATGGTGCGTATGGGTGATCAGGAGTGGTGCATTTGTGTTATAAAGAAAGGTTTGTAGTCACAAGAGTTATCTGGTTATCAACCAGAATGAAAAGTCTCTCACAGCAAGAAAGCTTAGATGTAGTATTATTTCAAATTGCTGATCATAGATGAGGATTTAAGAGTTCATATCTGTTGAGAATGAACCAGATTCTATGGTAGTGAATTCAATGGTTGAAATTCACCGAGTTAGACCTGGTGAAGACAATAGGGATAAGAGACTTCACTATTAGACTCTTATGACTTCACCCACTTAATTCACTCTCTCTCCTTTCTCTGGTTCCTGTATTCCATAGATACTTGTGTTTACCACATGCAGGGCCTCATCAAACTCTAAAATAAGTTATGGGGCAGCACCTTTACTCTTATTTTGCTTAAATAGAAATAGAGGATACCAGGCCATTCTACAAGGTTCTCTTCAGATTTCCAAAAAAAGACCTGAGCCTTGTGGTTTGTGGCTTTGATCCTTGTGCCAATAATTAAACTCTCCTGTTCACATACCTTAGAAGCTTATATAGGGAAGTTTAGCCTTTGTGTCTAAAGTTGCCAATTTACCTAATAGCTTCAAATTCCTTACAAACACATGAAATTCTAACCATTTTTCACTAAATAAACAACTTCCTCCTTGCCAAGTGTTTTTAACTTTTCCCAGAACACCTGAAGTCTCAAATGTTATTTGTGGGTCACACCACTGGAGATCAGGGTTTGGACTAGGGCATAGGCACAGGCTCAAAAAGAGACCCATATCACAGCCAGGATCTACACTCTCACCACTGATCTGCCTGAAAGCCCACATCTGTGGCCTCTTTTTGGGAGACTCACGTGATGTGGAAAACCCCGAATATCTATAAGGTATCAAGGGAAGAGATAATTATTCTATTTTTACAAGACAAAACTGTTTATTTGAGGTGCAGACCTGCCCAAGGTCACACAGAGGGTAACTGGGAGGGAAGATCCTTTTTCTGGTTCCAGTAGCAGGGCACTCCTTTCTCCCCATCAGGCTTCTCAGGGAAGAAGGGTCAAGTGTATTAATGGTATGGAAGAAGAAGAAAGTGGTATTAGGGGGACACAAGGTAAGAGACCTGGGGTCAATATTTTTTGTCATCCCTAGGAGTGAGGTGTGGACGTTGAAGAAACCAAAACCTATTTCCAAAAAACTGCAGCATGGATTCCATGCTCCAGATCTGAGTAGAATGCTTCAAGTGTTTAAAGGTGAGGAGAGTGGCAGGAGTGTGGATGTGGGACTAAGCTGGAGATGCTATAGTTCCACTGTGAGAATAGAAGGGTGGATGTTCAGAAAAGAAGGGATATTGCTGACAAAGATGTGGTTAAGGGAAAATGACTAAGTTCTGATTCATCCTCTCATTCATCACTTCATAGCCTCATGGTAGTCTTCTCCCCTGCCCCTACTCTAGAGGAGAAATAGCTATCAGTATTTAATCTTTGATTCTAATCAACATTATTAAATCTTTTATCATTTCAGAGCTAACGAATGTCCAGTGCTACTGGGGTAAGAAGTTACTGGGTCTCCAAATCACTTTGTTCTGATCCCCTTTCAGAAGTTTGTGGTTTCGTAAGATTTGATGATCTCAACCCCCTGTGTTCCTCTCACAGCCTAAATTTAATATGTTTCTCCAGTGTTTTACCCCACTTCCCAAATCCATCAATACAAGTCCTTCCTGGTCACTTTCCAAGTTCCCTCTTCATGTCACCACATAAACCAACCTGTAGCTGTCACCTAATCATATCTTTTCTCTTTTTTTTTCCTGCAGTGGATATCACATTGAATCCATTCAACCTCAATCTGAATCTTGTCCTTTCAGAGGATCACAGACAGTTGGCATCTGTGCCAATCTGGCCTATAAAGTATTGTAATTATGGTGTCTTAGGCTCTCAATATTTCTCATCAGGGAAACACTACTGGGAAATTGATGTGTCCGAGAAGACTGCCTGGATCTTGGGGATATACTGTAGAATACGTTCTAGTAGTATAAAGTTTGGTGTTAGACGGAGCACAAAGTATCAAAATGCTTACTCCAGATACAAACCTGAAAATGGCTACTGGGTTATAGGCTTACAGAACAAATCTGAGTACACTGCCTTTGAGGACTCTCCCACCCCAGATCCCAAGGTCCTGACTCTTTACATGGCTGTTCCTCCCTGTCGAGTTGGGGTTTTCCTAGACTACGAAGCAGGCACTGTCTCATTTTTTAATGTCACAAATCAAGGGTCACTCATCTACAAGTTCTCTAAATGTCACTTTTCTCAGACTGCTTATCCATATTTCAATCCTTGGAACTGTCCAGTTCCCATGACCCTGTGCCCACCAGGCTCCTGAGCCCTCTCCTTCCCTCACCCACTCCTGTGTAGCAACTTGTCCTGGGGCTCACCTCCTGCCCCTGAGCTCACTGCTCCATTCACACCATCTCTTCTTTGCCGTCTCCCTTCTTCAGGACTTTTAGTCATTTGGGGGATTTGCACTGTTTCTGATGTAAGTTAGACAGGAAGCTTATTTGCTCATTTACCATTTTCTGTATTCTCAGTAAGAGACATCTAATCCCTCTTAAAGACAGCAATGTTAGTATAACATCTCTGCACTCCCATTTTTCCTTATTTTCCATTATCACTGATTTGAAGAGGCATGAATCACCTGTCTGCCACCAGCCATGATCTCAGGACAACACACAATCACCCCACCCACCCTCACCAACTGAGGAGTATCTGAGTGTGTGTCTTTGTGTTGCCCAGCATACAGCAGCAGGCTGTTCAGAGGGCTGAGAAAAAATGAAAACCAAATATATTTACCCAGAATGAAAATTTTATGTTCAGAGTGTTTGAATCCTGTTTCTTCTCTTACAAGGTGTGTAACAATCAATAAGTTTTTGTTTCTTCCCATAAAATACAAATTGAAATTTTAAACTGCACCACAGTCTTAAGTTCATTGTCTAAAACTGTCACCCAATGTACAGCTTCTATTTATGTGTCCTGCAGGATATAGTGAATATTTGCTCTTGTGATCACTGAAGAGTATAAGTTGTGTAAGTGACCTGTGCAACAGGTCTGTGTCCTTCCTTCAAAGAAGCAGTAAGTGCTTCTGCTGCAGCCTCATTTGTCAGGTTCCAGGTTCTACTGTCAAGACCAGCCCAGTCCCAGTCTTCAGTTGCAGACCTTTTTACACCGAGACTGGGAATGGATCAAAAAACACAAAAGTATGACATTCTTTCAGGTACAGCTTTTTGATGTTCAAACTCTCCTGTGGTGAAACATCTGAGTATAACACCCTACATATCATCCCATGCACTTTTCCCCCCTTACTTTTAAAATCAGTTTCAAGTTATGATAAGGAATAGACTTCCCCAGGAGAAACAAATTTTTTTTTTAGAGAAGCATGCATTATAAATTAGGGCAGGGTACTGCACAGAACGCAAATGAAGATATAAAGGGGTAACAGTGGAAGGAAAAAGAGAATACGTGGCTTGGGAAGATATGTACATGCACACTTATACTTACACACATACACACATAGGTATGTATAAACATAAATATATGTATAACTACATACAGAGTTTTTTATCCAAGTTAACTTTCAAAAATATAAAAATTCCTATCAGGGAAGTAAAGAAATTTGTAAACTTATGAGGTATGTGCAAAAGTTCCATAGCTAATGTGTGGAGGAACCAAGATTTGAACCAGGTCTGTGTATTCCCAACACAGATGCCATTCCTGCAGAGTTCACTCCCCAGGAATAGGTATGAGCCAAATTCCCTAGGATGGGGGTAAAAGGAAAAAAAAACAGGAAATGCTTATTTACAGCAGGAGCCTGGAGCATCATGGGAAAATCTTAGGTGCCAGGAAATATTAATTGATGTACTCACTCCAGTAGCCATTAATGAAGTGGGAGCTGCTCACAGTAGTGGTTAAAGCCAAGCCACATACTTAATGATGATGGTGCTCTTGCAGGTGTCATGTTGTAGAGTGTGAACACTGGACAGTCAAGAGCCTTGACTTTGAAATTTGATAGAATTTCATGATCACACTGATGCTGCTGCCTACTGGTCCATATTCAGTTCAATTAAATTGGATTCAATTTCTCATCATAAATAAATATACTAGGAATAACATAAGAATATTGTAAGAATTGAAAAATAGAATGTTTGCACTAACTTTCTAATTTCTTAGCACATAAGCAGTGGTCCAAATTGTTGACTAAATCTCTTTGTGACTTCAAATAGTGAATGTTAGAAATGTATATTAATTTACTTTGGATATTAATGACTTTGTTATGCTCTGAAAAAGAATAACGATTAAGGAACCACATCATTTTTATTCTTTTCTCATAACAAATATTTCTGTTATTTAAAAGTTCAAATATATGTTATCTTATAAATAGTTTTCTGGTATACAATTCTAGGTTGTAATCTATTTTTTAAACATCCCTTTTGGCCCTGGCTGGTGTGGCTCAGTGGATTGGGCACTGGCCTGTGAACCTAGAGGTTGGTGATTAAATACCCAGGTAGGGCACGTGCCTGGGTTGTGGGTCAGGTCCCCAGTTGAGGGTGAGTGAGAGGGAGCCGATTCATCCATCTCTTGCACATTGATGTTTCTCTCCCTCTCCTTCTCCCTCCCTTCCACTCTCTCTAAAAGTAAACTAATTAATTAATTAATTAATTAATTAAAAATAATAAACTTTTTTTCGAATTTGCAAGTTAGCAATCTATCAATCATATTGTTTTATTTTTATTGTGCTAAAAACACTATGGGACCTAACTGCTTAAATTTTTAAGGTGCTGCAGTCCAAAAGATTTAAAGTTTCAGTTATGCAAAATGAGTAAGTTCTACAAATCTTTTATATAACATTCTGCCTATAGTTAACTATACTGTATTATGCATTTAGCGATTATTTTTTTATTTTAAAATAAAGTTTTATCTTTTGTTGTAGCTACCTACTCTTTTATTTGAATTACTGGAATAGTTTTTTTCCTTAATCTAAGTGAATATACCAGATATAAGTTGATTTGACACTATTTTCTATTCCATAGTAATTCTTTTTTCTAATGAAAGCCTTTTCTGTGTTGCCCAGATATATTTCCATGTCTCATTATTGGTTCACAGTATGACTTACAGTGATAGAGGCAGGGTCAGGAGTTCTACATGGCCTCCCTCAGCATTGGCTTATGTAGATCAATGTCTCCCTTTCCTGGCCAGCCTCACTCTTTCCAGGGAGCTGAAAGGCTGCAGTTGTCCTCAGGAGTGAGAAAAGCACAGGAATGATAGTTCCTGCAGCACAGGGTGTTGTCAGCATGTCTTTGGCATTTTCATTTCCTGCTCTTCTCAACCTACTTATTGGCCAAGAGAAATTCATAAAATGGGCTACTTGGCCAGTGTCTGCTCTGGTCCCTGTTTCACAAGAAATTCTTTGGTTCTCCATTTGTGGAAGACCTGTCATGGGAGAGGGATTCCAAGATAGCTACTTTCAACCCACACACACTCCTCTCTCATAGACACTGAGGGAAACCCATCCTTATAGTCCCTTTGACCTCTGCTTTCCTGTCACCCTATTGCCACAATGACTGAAGCTATAACTCATGAAGAAACACCTGTACACTGTAGAGTTATACAGCAAGCATCTCTCCAGGATATTCATGGGTTTGTGTTCCCTAGAATGTCCAGGCTTCCAGTTCAAATGTGAAACAACTTACAGAAAAGTACCTGAGTTAATCAAACACAAAGGAAAAATTCTTCACACTAGGACATCTTTAGAAAAAAAGAAAAGAAAAAACAGCATCCATGACCCCAACAGAAGCCTACTCCTTATAGAGTGTGAAGCTTGTACATAGCTTTAATATACTTTGCTTCTCAGAAAATGTCATAAGAACAGATTCTTATGGCAGATTCTGGATTCCAAATGAGAAGTTCACTGGGCATCAAGTGTGGGTTTTCTCATGAGGCAAGTACTTTGTCTAAGGTTTTTCCTTCTCTCTCACCTCTGAACTTCTACACTGTTCAAACCAGATGTAACAGCTGCTGTGAAGTCCTTGTGTACTAAATACAACAGGCCCTCTGCCCAAGCCCTCAATCCATTTTACTGAGACCATGGATCTAAAACCTGATCTTATCTGGAAACAACACCTGCACAGTCAGACCCAGAAATAGTGTTTAATCTGGGAACCCTGTGGCCAGTCACACTGACTGATAAAATTATTCATCACAATTACTTCTCTTTTTGCTTTTTATTATGCTAGCACTATAGAGATTATTTGTTAAACAGTGTTAGATGACATTGCCCAATAAATGTCACTTCATTTTGATCTCTGAAGTTCACTTAGGGAAAAGTGTCATTTTGTCCCTATTGAATCCAGGTTCTGAAAGTCAGCATCACCATGCTACCAGTGTGGGAGAGCCCTCCTGACTGACCACCTGAGGTAATTTCAGATCAGAGCATCCATTCCTTCTCACATGACCTAACAGGACACAAATGGGCAGATTCACTTCCTTCAGCTGGTGGATACAGGACAGGAGAGAGCTGTCAGTACCACTGCCTCAGGTGAGCCTGCAGAGTGGGTCCTCACTGTGGTAAAAGACAGACTTAATTCCCTCCTCAGGGCACCTCTTTTGTAAGGTGCCATGGTGAGGTTGATGTGTGGGACAGTACACAGCTTAGGGAAGCCTAATTCTCCAAAGATTAATTACCCTGAGAGCCATGAGAACAGCTTCAGGGAGCAGAGCTCAGCTAGGATTAAAATGTAGTTGCTGGCCCCTTTGACCCAGGCACAAAAGCTTGCTATTTTAAGGGCCCTATGTGAATGTCCTTTATTGGTCCACAGATTGTCTCCTCCCCTTGCCCCTCCCCTAAGAATTTAACTTTTATTTTCGCTCACTATTCTGGAGCTTCTTGGCCCCTGGTGTGGAGAGTGAATCCTGTCCACGACTGCCCCTCAGGCTGGAATTCCAGAACATATAGGCCTTGTTCCCAGGAAGATTGGGGGTGAGTTTCCTTCTGCTCTGTGTGCAGTGCCTGGAGGGTGGCAGCCTGCCCAGAATACCGTGTTCCTCTGTTACAGATCTTGGGCACAAAACCGCACCCCCTCTCACCCCAGGCACCCAGCCAGGCTCTCAAAGGGTGTCCTGTGAGGGCTACCAGGGCCTAAAGGCTCCGACGGGGACCGCAGTGGCAGGCCACCCCTGTTGAGTTGCAGTGGTGGCGCAGGGGTATGGCCCTGGGAGCAGAAAAGAGTGGGGCTTGGGCACTCCCCAGTCAGCTCTCCTTGCGCGGCTGTAGCGGAGAGCTAGTGCAGGTATAACCAGCGGCACCTACAGGTTAGAAGAAGATACAGCCCTGCGGTGGCTGGGTAGTGCCTGGATCACCAATGTCGCACTCACCACACATCTCTGCCTGGGGTGACAGTCCGTCTGGCTTCCGCTTCTCCTTCAGGAGATAGATCTCTTTTGTGGTCTATGTACTTCTCAAACTTCTGCTTCTGCCCCTCTCCTGAATCAAGTTCTGTAAGTCTTTTAGATACTGTGCAGGAGACCCTTAGAGTTCTCCTGGGCATAAGCCTTGTTCATTTTTGAAGGCAAATGTTCTGTAGGCTCAGCACTCTGCAACGAGTCCCCAGGTTAGAGAGCCTGATGTAGGGCACAAACCCATAGGTTCTCACGGATGGTCTAGGCATTTGTGATATCTGTGCAGCGCGGATACCACTCACATTTCCATATCCACCTATCTCCTTGCTTGACCTGGAGCCCTGGCATCACTGCTCAGGCTATGGAGGGTCAACCTCCATTGTGAGGACTCAAGCTCCTAAGCACTTTCCTCTTCTGTGTCCTGTAGCAGCAGGTGATTTGACCTTAGATCCTTGTAGCCACATTATAAAAATAAATTCTGCAGCCCCAAGGCTGAATGCTTGATCTGCACCTCCCTTCTCTATTAGCTCTTCTTGTATCTGAGGATTGGTTGGATCTTGAATGGGATGACAAATAATTGGATGTCCCTACCCCATGTTTGGATCATGCTTCAGTTGTAAACAGGGGTAGACTTCATTTAATATTTACCCCTGATGCAATGCCTACTTCTGATATTGCAGTTCATCAGAGCCTGATCTGGACCACTGTCTCTGCAACCAGGGGCTAACTTCATAAGGCCTCTGAACTGTTTTCAGTATCCGGACATCTGCTGTAATAACTTCTGGTTCTTCTTCGGCCTTGTTTCTTGTCAGGTTGGTTCCCTTTGTGTGTGATGGACGTGGCACCAGTGGGCAGTGTTAGTAGATCTAAATTCATCTTCATAAAGCCTTTATATTTCCCTTCCTAGCACAGAGCTAAGAGAAAACTTACTCTCATATTGAAAATATTTCTTTTACCTTCAAAGTTTGGCAACCATCAAGACATGAATATCTACTGAGACCTTATCTTTCTTTTTTTATTTCTTCCCAGTCCCATTTACTTGGAGCTCCTGAGAGAACTCCTGAGCCTAGACTGTGGCCACAGGGCCATATTAAGTCCAGGTGGGAGAATGAGCATCACTGTGCTACCACTCGTGCTGCCACTCTGATTCCCTCTCTGACTGACTTCTTCTCAGTTTGGATTATCATTCCCCTTTATGTGACCTTATAAGATATAAACTTCCAGGTCACTTAGCTGAGGTAGGGATACAGGACAGGAAACAGAGCATGTCAGCAATGACTACCTCAGGTGAGCTCCCAGTGAAGGTCTTCACAGTGCTGTAGAAGGTCCTTTATTCCTGTTATTTCAGACTTTTAAGAAGCCAGACTTAGTGGACAGGTGTGAAACCACCTTAGGTTATGTTAGCCCAGAGCTACAAAGTACTAATTACTTTGTGGAAGCTCATAAGCACAGCATCCAAAGGCCTAAAAGAGACAGTGTCCGTCAGAAAAGTCACAATCCCCTTATGAAATGAAGTCTAAGCTTTTTAACTGGCAGTTGAGTTCTATAGGAAGTCCTCCAAATGCACTTTCCATGTCAGGCTATTTTTGTTATCAATCATATGGCCTTGCAATGAAGCTGAACTTCCCCTTTATTGTAGCCTCATAAGATTCTCGGAAAACACAATCAAAACCAAATACCCAGCTTATTAGAAGAGTAAGCCAATATTATCTGTACATGAAGAAAGAGCCTGATGTTGGCTTTTTATTCTCAGGTACCTAATCTAACTGCCATCTTTTCCTCTTATCTCATCCTATGTCTCACTCTCTTCCCTGCTCTACATTTTTTTCATTACCTGCTGTAAAATCTATCTTTTCTCCCCTGAGCATCTGTGCATGCATCTGACTCATCTTCCTATTCCACACTGGATCCATCCAACACACCACCACCCAAGTGCAAAGGTAATTATGTCCCTCTTTCTCAGAGGACAAAACATGGGTAATTCCTTTTACTCTTAGAAAAGACCCTAAGCCCTGGCTGGCTTGGCTCAGTGGATTGAGCTCGGGCTGCGAACCAAAGTGTCGCAGGTTCAATTCCCAGTCAGGGTACGTGCCTGGGTTGCAGGCCATGACCCCCAGCAACCACACATTGATGTTTCTCTCTCTCTCTCTATCTCCCTCCCTTCCCTCTCTAAAAATAAATAAATAAATAAAATCTTAAAAAAAAAAGAAAAGACCCTAAATGTCACATAATTGGGGAAGTGCCATATATCATGGTCACTGCAGGCTTATGTGATACAAAAAGCCTAGTAGTTTTTTGCACACCTGCTACACTGCCATTTTCAAATACAGACAAGGTGGTACAACTTTCATGAACCGGTCATTTCTTCCCCTAAATTATTTTTCCTCACTTGTATGCCATATTTCCTTCCCCTTCTTCAGCTTTCAGTTCAATCCTTTTATTTTCAGGTTGGACTTGCTGGACAACTATCTGTCCCCATTGTTTGATTTCCCAATAGCATGCATGTCTCTCTAGTAGTGTTTCTCACATCAGCTTGTCAGCTGATTCTTTAATTTACTGTTACTTTCCAGGTGAATGTCAGGGTCATAGTGGTTTAAACTCTCTGCTTAGACTCATCATTTTGTTTGTAGGTATTAGTTTAGTTGTTAGCGTGTAATTCATAGTCGTTAAGAATTAGTTGAATGACTTTTCCTAATATTTGAGACTTCTTTCCCAGGCCAGATATTCATTTAATCTATGTTCTCATTTCTCCAGTGACTTGTGTGATCCTATGAATATGTTTATGCCATCCCCCCCCACTATCCACATACATACATACTTTGGGGCTCCTATCAATGTCCTCAGCATATTTTCTAGGCAACCGCAAGATTTTATCATTTATCACACAAGACTTGCCAGATCCTTCTAAGTTACCTGTTATGTCTTTGATTAATTCAGTATGGTAGGGTCTGACCTCTGAAGGTTCATCACAACTGTGCATGTTGAAGATAATAATCTTTGTAAGTCACTCAGTGTCTCTATGTACACATCTGATAAAGGATTAGTTCTTGCCACGTACAAAACACATTGTCACATATTTTGTCATGATAAGAGAAATCATTTCAAACATTCAGCAAATGATGGCAGTGGTTACACTGTAAATAAGCAATCAGAGGAGGTCTTTCTGATAAATGAACATGTAAGGAGAGATTAACAGAAGGAAGAGAGTGAATCCTACTTATACTAGGGGCCACATTGCATGCTGAGAGAAGAGCAAGCATAAAAGCCCAGACACATAAGAGGTGTGGTGCTTTTTTCTTCTAGGGTGTGTTTGTACATGAGAGAGAAGAAGCAGGAGAGATATGGGGTCACACATATCTGTTCTGTAAAAGTAAAGGACGATAGCAACCATCACACAGAAAAAAAATGAAATTAGTCATGTCAGATGAACTAAGAGTATTAAAAATTGTTATGAATTGTCCTTTTTACAAGGTTGCTTAGCTCCTTTACTTGTCTCTCTACCTTTTCTTTTTTGTCCTTCAATATGTGTTCTTGACCTGTCCTTGATTTCTACACAGTTAGCATCATTTATTCTAACCTTTCTTACTCTGCCTCCTTTCACCTTTCAATTCTGGCAGAAATCTGTGAGCCAGAGGAGCCTCATATCAGGACAGACAGGAGCAGGGGAGCAGCTGCGATGGCTTCAGGAATCCTGGTGAACATAAAGGAGGAGGTGACCTGCCCTATCTGCCTGGAGCTCCTGACAGAACCCCTGAGCCTAGACTGTGGGCACACCTTCTGCCAAGCCTGCATCACTGCAAATGACAAGGAGTCCATAGTCAGTGAAAAAGGAGAGGGCCACTGCCCTGTGTGCCGTATCTATTACCAACCTTGGAACCTGCGGCCTAATCGGCATGTGGCCAACATAGTGGAGATGCTTCAAAAGGTCAAGTTGAGTCCAGAGGAGGAGCAAAAGACAGATCTTTGTGTGCACCATGGAGAGAAACTCCTGCTCTTCTGTAAGGAGGATGGGAAGTTCATTTGCTGGCTTTGTGAGAGGTCTCAAGAGCACCGTGGTCACCACACTTTCCTCATGGAGGATGTTGCCCAGGAGTACCAGGTAACAGACCAGGATGGAGTAAAGACAGGGCAAAAAATAGTACCTGATGGGAAATTTCTACTTTGCATTCATTCTAGCTGCTTTGCCACTCAGCCCTGAGTACTGTGATCACTTTTCTTCCTATGCTCAACTTCCAAGGCTGGAAGGGGATTTCTATGCATTCCACACAGTTACAAAATGATGAGCAGACTCAGAAAAGAAGCAGGTATTTTTATAACTTGTGCTAATAAGTGGAGGTTTGGTGCCCAACCAAAGCTGTTTTTGCCCCTTTGGACAGGAGGGATAAGTGGGCAGCTGGGTGATTCATACCTAAGTTCTTTCCATACTATAGGATCAGGTTTCTTCTTCTAGGACAAAGAGAATCAGTCTTCTGCTGACATGGGAATGGGGACTTCTATCACCTGAGTCTCAGAGAAAACATTCGCCACATCAGGCTCCCTCAAGTCACAGATTCTAATTTTTGTTTCACAGTTTAGATTAGATAAACTCTAATCTCTTTAAAGATCAGCCTGATTTTTCCCTATTTGTTCTCTATTCTGAAAATGAGAAAGCCCATAGCTTCACTCTGGTGCAAATCCTCCTTCACAGGAAAAGCTGCAGGCAGCTCTGCACAGGCTGAAGGCTGAACACCAAGAAGCTGAGAAGTTGGAAGCTGATATCAAAGAAGAGAGAACTTCCTGGAAGGTTGGTGGAGACTCTTCCTGAGGGAGTTAGACAAGAATCAGGCAGGACTGTGTATATTAGCCCCAAGGGGCTCCCTTCTCCCTTTTTCCTAACAATCAATGTCTAGAGTTATTGATTAACCATTCTTTATCCTTTTCCTGATAGGGATGGGGCTGAAATAGAACCTATCAAAATTAACAAATATTTGTAGGTTAGTGATTCTCAGAGAGACTATCTGCTGAGGATGGCTAGTAAATTCTGTGTTCATTGCTGTCTTTATGTTGAGCCTTTAACTTTCCAGGGGAAGACAATTTCCAATGGTTCATGGTTCTGGCCCTGGTACTGTATGTTAGGTTGAGGGTAGGGGTGAGGGTCAGGAGTAATGCAGGGAGGCATGACTATCCTGGGCAGCTGTGGGAAAACTGAGCCACACCCAGGTGTCTTATTTTGCTTCAAGGTTGGCTTCAATAGTGCAAACTTGAGGCCATTACTTTGGAATGTGTTGAAGAGGAAATAAGAGGAAAAATCAGCCTCCCCGAAAATTGCTCCCCTGCTTCCATTTCCCTTCCCTGTGAGAACTTCGTAATCAAATACTTCTTTTTCTGGCTCCCAGGCTCTGCTTAGTTGCCTGAGTCCCTCTCTGTTTTTCTCATTCTTGAAGAATCAGATACAAAAGGAAATCCAAAGTGTTCAGAATTTTTTTAAAAAACTGAAAGGCATCCTGGACACTGAGGAGCAGAAGGAGCTACAAAAGTTGAAGAAGGATGAAGGAGATATTCTCCATGACCTGGAACAGTCTGAGAGTAAGCTGGTCAAGCAAAGCCAGGTGTTGAGAGATCTCATCTCAGAGCTGGAGCATCGGTTGAATGGGTCAATGAGGAAGATGCTGCAGGTAAGATGGGAAGAAGCCTTAATATTTGAGCTTGAGGAAAATGAAGACTTAAGTTTCCTGCTGTGCTATGTAGCTGTACTGTTTCTGGTGGTGGCACTGAGGTTCTTAGAGTCTTGTAGTAACATTTTCCTGCATCTATTTCAGAGGTTATAGGAATAATTGAATGCATGAATAATAAGGAAAATCTTGTTTTTATTAATGTATCAATTACAATGCAAAAATCTGACTGTGGAGAGAAGAATCTTTGTGTCGAATTATATGATTCTATAGGCCCATATGTCTGTGATCTAGCCTAGAACATTTTTCAGACACCTTCCTATATCCCAAGAGTGTTGGTTTAGTTTTTTCCTCATAGAATAAGTTGAGATTTTTCTCCTTTGTTTTCTGAATAAGCAATTGTGAAAGATTTGTATTCTTTATTCTTTATTTATTCAATAAACTCACCAGTGAAACCAACTCATTCGAGGCCTTTCTTTTTGGAAAAGTTTACATTTTTTTTATTCTAGTAGGTTTTCTTAAGCTTTGTAACATTTCTTGAGTAAATTTTTGATAATGTACATCTTTGCAGAAATTTGTCCAATGTAAGTTGTCAGTTTTGTAAACATGAAGTTAATTATAATCCCTTATAATCTCTTTCATTCCTCCACTAGTACTCAGTAATGTCCTCCCTTTTTATTTGTTTTTATAAGTTTCTACTTTTATTAGTTTTAGATTATGTTTCCTTGATTATGCTATTACAGTTGTCCTAGTTTACCCCCCTTTACCCTCTTCCACCCAGTACCCCCTACTCCTTCAGGCAATCCCCGTGTCACTGTTCATGTCCATGGGTCATGTGTATAACTTCTCCGGTTACTCCATTTCCTGTACTGTAATTTACATCACCATAGCTATTCTGTAATTACTTATTTTTACTTCATAACCCTCTCACCTCTTCACCAATTCCCCCATAACCCCCTTCCATCTGGCAACCGTCAAAACACTCTCTGTATCCATGATTCTGCCTCTGTTTTTCTTGTTTACTTAGTTTGTTTTTTAGATTCACTTGTTGATAAATAGGCATTTATTGCCATTTTATTTTTCATAGTTTTGATCTTCTTTTTCTTGAAAAGTTCCCTTTAACATTTCATATAATAGTGGTTTGGTGCTGATGAACTCTTAGTTTTTTCTCGTCTGTGAATCTCTTTATCTGCCCTTCGATTCTAAATGATAGCTTTGTTGTGTTGAGCAATGTTGACTGTAAGTCCCTGCTTCTCATGACTTTGAATATTTCTTGTCAGTTCTTTCTAGCCAAGAAAGTTTCTTTTGAGAAATCAGCTGAAGCCTTATGGGAACTCTCCTGTAGGCAATTAACTGCTTTTTTCTTGCTGCTTTTAAAGTTCTCTCTTCATCTTTAATCTTTGACATTTTAATTATGACATGTCTTAGGGTGGGTATCTTTGCATCAATCTTATTTGGGACTCTCTGTGCTTCCTGCACTTGCATGTCTATTTTCTTCATCAAATTAAGGAGGTTTATTTTCATTAGTTTTTCAAAGAGATATCTAATTTCTTGCTTTCTGTTTTCCTTCTCACACCTCTATGATGCAAATGTTGGAATGTTCATTACACTATCTTTATTTTTTTTATTCCTTTTTATTCCTGTTGTTCTGATTGGTTGTTTTTTGCTTCCTTATGTTTTCAATCATTGATTTGATACTTGGCTTCACTCACTCTAGGGTTATTTCCCTATAAATTGTTCTTTGTTTAAATTAGTGTATTCATTGTTCCTGACTGGATCTTTTTCATGCTATTGAGTCCTCACTAAGTTCCCTGAGCATCCTTATAACCAATGTTTTGAATAGTGCATCTGATAGATTGCTTGTCTCCATTTCACTTAGCTCCTCTACTAGAGTTTTGATTTGTTCTTTCATTTGAGCCATGTTTCTTCATCTCCTCATTTTGGCAGCTTCCCTGTGTTTGTTTCTGTGTATTAGGTAGAGCTGCTATGACTCTCAGTCTTGGTAGCATGGCCTCATGTGGTGGGTGTCCTATAGGGTCCAGTGGCATAGCCTCTCCTGTCACCAAGCTGGATACTCAGGGTGCACCCTCTGTGTGAGCTGAATACACCCTTTCCTTGTAGCTGAGCCTTGATTGCTATTTAGGGCCAGTGGACATTTGAGAGATTTTTAGGAAAGTTTGGAATATGGGCTGGCTGACCAGTTGCTTGGGTGGCTTACCCTCTGAAAAAGATTCGGTCAGAGGCTTGAATCGGGTGCAGTGGGGTCTCTTAGAGAATCACTAAAATGGAGCAAGAGTGGTGTTAACATGGTTAATGGAGACTCAGATTTGGCCCTGGCCTGTACTGCTGGCTGTGTGTGGACAGGGCTCCATAAGAGAACAGTGGAGCTTGACAGCACTTTAGTCCCTGGGAGAGTTGCCCTTCCAGCCCTCCACCTGAAGCCATCCAATTTAGTTTCTCCCTGTATGTCTCTAGGGTTGTGCAAACTTATGTCTCTTCTCTGGAGCTTAAGACAAGTGTTTGTGAGGGAGTGACTCTGTGCTAGGGTCTTTTAAGAAGATGCTAAATTTTGTAGCAGCCCTCCATCTCACCTGGACTGAGTCCATGCTGGTTTTCACAGCCAGATATTGTGGGGACTCCTTAGCACTGTACTCCTAGCTGAGGAACTAGATGTGGGGCTGGGATTTCTTGTTTCTCAGGTGATACCTATGCAGTCAATACATTCCTACTATTTCTTACCCTCTACAGAGGGTGTGGTACCAGCTAGTTTTATCTCAGACCCTCCTACCAGTCTTGAGGTGGCTTCTTCTTTATAACGTTAGTTATAGGAGCTCTGTTTATCTCATCTTCATGTGGTTCTTAAGGGTGGTTATTCTATATTTTTTTAAAATATATTTTATTGATTATGCTATTACAGTTGTCCCATTTCCCCCCTTCTCTCCCCTCCACCCTGTACCCCCTCTCCCACTCACATTCTCCCCCTTTAGTTCATGTCCATGTGTCATACTTATGAGTTCTTTAGCTTCTACATTTCCCGTACTATTCTTACCCTCCCCCTATCTGTTTTCAACCTACATTCTATGCTACTTATTCTCTATACCTTTTTCCCCCTCTCTCCTCCTCCCACCCCTCTGCTGCTAGCCCTCCATGTGCCCTCCATTTCTGTGGTTCTGTTCCTGTTCTACTTGTTTGCTTAGTTTCTTTTGGTTTTGCTTTAGGTGTGGTTGTTAATAATTGTGAGTTTGCCGTCCTTTTACTGTACATGTCTTTTCTTTATCTTCTTTTCTTAGATAAGTCCCTTTAGCATTTCATAAAATAAGGGCTTGGTGATGATGAACTCCTTTAACTTGACCTTATCTGAGAAGCACTTTATCTGCCCTTCCATTCTAAATGAGAGCTTTGCTGGATAGAGCAATCTGGGATATAGGTCCTTGTCTTTCATGACTTGGAATATTTCTTTCCAGCTCCTTCTTGCCTGTAAGGTCTCTTTTGAGAAATCAGCTGACAGTCTGATGGGAACTCCTTTGTAGGTGACTGTCCCCTTATCTCTTGCTGCTTCTAGGATTCTCTCCTTTGTTTTTACCTTGGCTAATGTAATTATGATGTGCCTTGGTGTGTTTCTTCTTGGGTCCAACTTCTTTGAGGCTCTCTGAGCTTCTTGGATTTCATGAAAAACTGTTCCCTTTGCCAGATTGGTGAAGTTCTCCTTTATTATTTGTTCAAATACGTACTCAATTTGTTGCTTTTTCCCTTCCCATTCTGGTACCGCTATAATTCAGATGTTGGAACGTTTAAAGGTGTCCTGGATGCTCTTAAGCTTTTCCTCGATTTTTTGAATTCTTATTTCATCATTCTTTCCTGCTTGGTTGATTCTATCTTCCTTCTGGTCCACTGTATTGTTTTGAGACTCAGATTCCTTCCTTTCACTATTGGCTCTCCTCCGTGTATCTTCCTCCATCTCTTTTATGGTAACCTGCATCCTTTCATCTAAATTGCGCCCAAAATCAACCAATTCTGTGAGCTTTCTGATCACCAGTGTTTTGAACTGGTGATAGATTGACTATTTCTTGGTTGCTCAAAAGGATGAGTCCTGGGGGACTGATCTGTTCTGTTGGAAACATGTCTTATTTCCGGTCTGGTCGCTCTTGTTATGGTGTGGGGTGGAGCCTTAGGTGTTCACCAGGGCTGGGCACCCCAGTCGCTAGATTGTGACATTATATGTGGGGGCGGGGGCGGGGGTGGGAGCGGGGACGGGAGGGAACAATGGTGGTAGTTCCGTTCTCCTGGGCTCAGACCCTTCTCTGGGATCCTGGGCTGCGAGCTCTGCCCTGGTCCACATTCGCTGCCTCACTGGGTCCGCCAGCCACAGCTTGTGTACTCAGGGATCACCGCTGCATTCTTGCGCCCCTGACGGCTGTCCCGCCGATTTAGCGCCAAATTTTCCCCGAACCTCCGCGCGCCGCCGACCTGCGCCAGCCCCACGCCTGCCTGGTTCATCGTCTCTTACCAGTCTGGATGTATGGGTCTACTTCAACTTCTTGGCTGTCCGACTTCCATTCAGATAAATCTTCTATCAGTTCTGAGTGTTATTCAATCTGTAAATTATTGTTGTTCTAATCTTGGTTGTGCGAGGAGGTACGGTGCGTCCACCTATTCCTCCATCTTGCCGGAATCCGGTTATTCTATAATTTAATTGCAGTTTTCCTGTGGTTATGGGAGAAGACAATCACAGCATTTACCTACTTTACCATTTTGACCAGAATTCTATCTTTTTACTTTTCCCATATTCGTATCTTTGAATCCAAAATATGTCTCTTATAGCTAGCAATAATTGAAATTGCTTTTCCTCTAGTCCAAAAGTCTCGGCCTTTTAATTGGTGGATTCAGAGAATAACATTGAATGCAATTGTTGATGTAGCTCTGTTTAATTTATATTGTATTATTTCCTTCTATATGTTGCCTGCAGCTTTCTTTTTCTTAAATATTTTATTTATTTATTTTTAGAGAGGGAAGGGAGGGGGCAAGAGAGAGAGAGAGAGAGAGAAACATCAATGTGAGGTTTCTGGGGGTCATGGCCTGCAACCCAGGCATGTACCCTGACTGGGAATCGAACCTGCGACACTTTGGTTCACAGCCCTCAATCCACTGAGCTATACCAGCCAGGACGCCTGCAGCTTTCAATGTTCTCATTCTCATTGACAAGTTTCTTTTGAGTTAAGTGGCTATTTTTAGTATAAAATTTGAAGTTTTACTATTTTCTGTGTTTGTGGTGGTTACTCTTCTAATTAAAATATGCATCCTATTTCATTATGGTTTACTTCAGATTAATATAAAATTAATTCCAGTAAAATATGGATATTTGCCTCCAACATTGCTTTCTATATTACAACAGCAACACGGGGATGCTTTAATATGGGCATTTGATCTAATGTAGGCAAGTGCCATACCTTCAGAATTATTTGCCATAACAGGGAAGACAAGTTCTCTTTTTTATGGAATTTATGGAAGGAGAGTCATGCTTTCTTCATGCACTTAAAGTCAACATGCAGGATAAAGTCAGTATAGAAAGCATAAGTACAACTTGGAGAGTGACATAGGCCAGATCTTGATGACAATGTCTGAGCTTCAAAATTAAGCTTTGATTAAAGTTAGAATTGTCCTCCAAATTCCCTTTCTGTTCTTCATCCACTTAATTGTTTTTAGTCATACAGCAGCAAAACCTAATACAGAGAGCAAAGCAATTGTGTGTATTTGTACGTAAGCCCAGCAGTTTGCCTAGTTTTTGGTGCCATGGAAGAAGTTATTCTGCGATAGAGAAAACCAAATATACTGGTACATATGTCTTCAAAGAAGTAAATTTGGTGATTTCTGGCAAGATGGAGGCATAGGTGGATGCACCGTACCTGCACACACAACCAAGATTAGAACAACAACAATTTAGAGGCAGAATAACACCCAAAACTGATAGAGAATTTATCTGAATGGAAGTCGGACAGCCATGAAGTTGAAGTAGACCCGTTCATCCAGACTGGTAGGAGGGGTGGAGAGGAGCAGCCAGGTGCCGGTCGCGGCACGGGTCGCGGCGAGGAGAGCAGAGAGAGTTGGGTGCTAAGGCAACTGGGGGCGCATAAGGCATCTGGGGTGTGCAAGATCTCAGCGGGTGGACCCTGAGTACACAGCGGCAGCTGGCAGACCCAGTGAGATGGCAATTGTGGACCAGGGCAGAGCACACAACCCAGGATCCCAGAGAAGGGACTGAGGTCCCAGAAGAATGGAGCTACCACCATTGTTCGCCCCTGCCCCCACCCCCACATACAACGTCACAATCTAGTGACTGGGGTGCCCAGCCCTGGTGAACACCTAAGGCTCTGCCCCTCACTGTAACAGGAGCGACCAGACCAAAAAAAAAAAAAAAAGAGAGACAGAGAGAGAAAGAGAGACATGTCTCAAACAAAAGAACAGATCAATGCCCCAGGACTCATCATTTTAAGCAACTGAGAGATAGCCAATTTATCAGATGCACAGTTCAAAACACTGATGATCAGGAAGCTCACAGAAGTGGTTGATTTTGGGCACAAATTACATGAAAAAATGCAGGTTACCATAAAAGAATGAAGGAAAATGCACAGGGAAACAATAGTGATGGGAAGGAAACTGGGACTCAAAACAATAGAGTGGACCAGAAGGAAGAAAAACAACCAAACAGGAAAGAATGGAGAAATAAGAATTCAAAAAAATGAGAAGCTTAGGAACCTCCAGCACATCTTTAAACATTCCAACATCCAAATTATAGGGGTACCAGAAGGGGAAGAGGAAAAGCAACAGATTGAGCACGCATTTGAACAAATAATAAAGGAGAACTTCCCCATTCTGGCAAAGGAAGTAGACTTCCAGGAAATCCAGGAAGCTCAGAGAGTCCCAAAAAATTGGACCCAAGAAGAAACACACCAAGGCACATCATAATTACATTAGCCAAGGTAAAAACGAAGGAGAGAATCCTAGAAGCAGCAAGAGATAAGGGGACAGTCACCTACAAAGGAGTTCCCATCAGACTGTCAGCTGATTTCTCAAAAGAGACCTTACAGACAAGAAGGGGCTGGAAAGGAGTATTCCAAGTCATGAAAGACAAGGACCTACATCCCAGATTACTCTATACAGCAAAGCTTTCATTTACAATGGAAGGACAGATAAAGTGTTTCTCAGATAAGGTCAAGTTAAAGGAGTTCATCATCACCAAACCCTTATTTTATGAAATGTTAAAGGGACTTATTTAAGAAAAGAAGATTAAAAAAAGCATGTACAGTAAAAGGACAGCAAACTTACAATTATTAACAACCACACCTAAAGCAAAACCAAAAGAAACTAAGCAAACAAGTAGAACAGGAACAGAACCACAGAAATGGAGATCACATGGAGGTTTATCAACAGGGGAGTGGGAGGAGGAGAGAGGGGAAAAGGTATAGAGAATAAGTAGCATAGATGGTAGGTAGAAAATAGACAGGGGGAGGGCAAGAATAGTATGGGAAATGTAGAAGCTGAAGAACTTATATGTATGACACATGGACATGACTAAAGGGGGGGATGTGGGTGGGAGAGGGTGTACAAGGTGGAGGGGAGTGAAGGGGGAAATGGGACAAGTGTAATAGCATAATTAATAAAATATATTTTAAAAAAAGAAATAAATTTGTGGCGATGAAGAAGTTCAGATGACTAAAATCTGCTGATGGTGTGGACTAAACTGCTTTAGTAGGGACTGAAATGCAGGTAAATACTATAGTGTTTAGGACAGTGACTAAGGGGATATTATAACATGGATAAAGGAATATGAGGGAAGAGACAATTTGGTGAAGAGAAAGGTATATGTGGAATATCCTAAGTTACTCATTCCTGTAACTTATTTACTAGGGAATATATTAACCTGCATTTAAGAGACAACATTGAGTAAAAATAAAACTTGGAAATCAATTGCATATGTTGAATTTCGGGAGTGGATGCAATCAGTTATAGTGTATCAAATGAGGAGAGACTTGAGAAAAGCCTACATTAATGCATTTGTTTGTTTGTACTCTCAGCAGAAGTCATGTAAACTTCTTGAGTAATACTCTAACTATTCATCTTTGATTCTCCCAGTCATGGCATAATGCTTGACAAGTAAAAGTATATCACTTTATATTCATGTTGAATAAATGAACAAGCCATGAATTATTCAAATCATCTCACAAGAGCCTTATGAACATGGGGAAAATATCATGGGTCTCATGTTTTCCTCCTAAGTATACCTTATGTCCAGGTAGAAGCCTCACACTACTTCCACAAGGTGAAAGTTTTTTCTACCTTTTAGCAAACCTGAAAATGTCACATGAGTCTTCTTGAATGGTTGACTGGGTCTTTTTTAGTTTTTTGTTCTTACATTGGGACCATTGCTATTCCCACCACATCAAGGGGTGGTGGGGATATGATGAAGCTTTGTAAGTTAGAAGGCTTATTACTACTTTACTCGTGTTTTCTCTTTTCTCCCTAGGATGTGAATGGCATCATGGAAAGGTATGTGTGGGAGACCAGAGATGGTCATTTTGTGCTGTGAAAAGAGGTTTAAAGCCATTAAAGTTATCTGGTAGTTAGTTAGAATACAGTACTGCTCAGGGCAGGAAAATTCGGGTGTACTTTTATCTTAAATTTATGTTCATAGATCATTTGAGTGTCCTTTAAGCATTGACAATGTACCAGTTTCTGTAGTGGGATGTTTAGGTTGGGAGGTGGGAATTGCAGAGTTTGAGTCAGCAGAAGTTAGGGATAAAATATTGCAGTATTATGAAGCCATGTGATTTCATAAATTTTATTGACCGAGCATGCCTGTATCTAACTAACTCAGGTTCCCATATTTCAGAGCTGCTTGATCTATTGTGGGTGGGTTGTGTCTTCTTTACCTGCCAAGAACCCAGAATTGGAGACAACTCTTTGATATTTAAATTTCTTCTTTAGGACTAGAAGTAACCAACTCCCTTCCATACAGTTCTCTTTATTTTTCAAAAACAGACTTGAATTGCAAAGAATATTTTGGCCCTGGTGCAAATAATAGGTCCCTCTTGACCATGCACTTTTTTTTAAGATTTATTTATTTATTTTTAGAGAGAGAAGGGATGGAGAAAGAGAGAGAGAAACATGAATGTGCGGTTGTTGGGGGCCGTGGCCTGCAACCCTGGCATGTACTCTGGCTGGGAATTGAACCTGCGGTACTTTGGTTCGCAGCCTGCGCTCAATCCACTGAACTACGCCAGCCAGGGCCGACCATGCACTTTTAAAGCCAGAATGAGTAGGGAGCATCCTCATGTCTAAATCTGTACACCTACTTGGCTGCAACAATCTCTTCAAACACATAAAATTCAGATCACTGTCAATGTGATATTCATAGTGTCTTCTTTTCCAAGTGTTAAAATTTTTCCAGAGATTCTGAAATCTCAAATATTATTTGGATGGCCTTCCCATGGGGGAGCAGACTTTGGAGGTCTTGATCCCCTCCAGGCCATATTCCTTCACTTGATATAACTCAGGCAACCAGCACATTGATTCTGCAACCTCACTTGCATGTAATACCTCTTTATATCCATTCAGTGAGTTTTCCTTACATGATTTTGTTTTAAGGAACCAAAGTTTCTTTTTTATAAAAAAAATCATTTCATGGTTTTTATATGATTCCAGTGAGTAAGAGAAGTAGAGGTTAGTTTTCACTTTGGAAGAAATAAACTGTGCTTCTGAGAGGTCAAGTCCTTCCTAAGATCACACAGAGTATATTGTAAAGTTGGACATGAGCACAGTTCTTTGGCTACAAGGTCAAGAGTCTGCTCTCTCCTTTCTCAGGGGTCCATGGAAGGAGGCTCAAGCACTTAATGGAGTGAATAGACAGAAATCAGTTTTTGAAGAGACAAAAATCAATGGTGTGGGAATCTTTTTTGTCACCCTAGGAGTAAGACCTTCACTCTGAAGAAGCCAAAGATTCTCTGCAAGGAACAAAGAGGAGTGTTCCGAGTTCCTGACTTGAGCGGGGTGCTGCAGATGTTTAATGGTGAGGAATGCCAGAGCTGGTGGATGGCTACGGAGTTTTTGTGTTGGTGGGAGTAAGATGGAGGAGCGTTCAGTTCTTAGGTGTGGATAAAGGAGTAAAGGAGGATGGATCTCATGTGCTGATGATGTAGCCATATAATGGCTAGCCAACAGCTATCTTTTTTACACCTCACTCTTCTGCTTACTACCTCACATATGCCCCAGTATTTCCCTTGATCTGGAGAGGAAATAGATTCTAGTGCTCACTCCTTTTCTTATATTTCATTTGAATTTTTATCATTTTAGAGTTGAAAGATATATGTTGCTCTTTGGGTAAGGATAAATCTCTGTATCATGCAGTCTCTTTCCTCATCTTCTTTCCTATTTTTGTGTTTCATATTAGGTCTCTTGTTTTGACATCTGCATTCCCTTTCCAACACACACATTCACATTATGTTTCATCAGTGTTATACGTATTCCCAAGATTAGAACTGAGTTCTTCCTAGTTTCCACTCACATTATTCTCAAGATCCTACGACAATGTCACAAATAAAGGTACATCTTATCTCTGACCCAACCCTGTAATTTTTCTTACAGGGCACATTACCATGGACCCTCCCAAGGACAAACCAAATGTTGCCATTTCTGCATATCAGAGAAAAGTGAGATATGAATATCATTTCTACATGTATAATACAAATTAGAACAATGATTATGCTGTACTTGTCATACTGGTTATCACATCAGGGAAACCTTACTGGAAGGTGGATATTTCAGAGAAACAGGCCTGGATCTTGGAAGTATATGGTGAAAAACTTCCTGGTCTCAATCAGTTTCATGACTGCAGTCTGTTTTCTGACAAGAATGGGCTCCCTGACCTCAATCACCTGAATTTCGGTACACAATTTTATAGGATGCAACAAATAAACAGTGGTTGATCTCTTAACTCTGGTTATCAACCTACAAATGGTTATTGGGTTTTTAGGGTTAGAGAATCAGTTTGAATATAATGATGTTTTTGGAAACTTTCTCCTCTAATCCCTTGAAATTAACCCTTGGCCTTGCAGATCCCGCAGCTCCGGAATGTCCCATGCCAATCCAAGACCAACCTTACCATCTTCTAAGACATCACTGCTGACAGCGAGCCATTGGCCATATTTCTTTTGAGCTGTTTTCAGATACAGTTCCAAGACAGCAAAAAAACTTTTGTGCTCTGACCACAAGAGAGAAAGAATTTGGTTATAAAGGTTCTGCTTTCATAGAATTATTCTGGGATTTATGTGCCATGGTGGTGACTTCAGACATCACAATGGTATAGGCAACAAGCCCAACTACAGGAAGAAAAGTGATGAGAATTTAATCCTGAAGCAGCTGGCTTCAGGGACAGGTGGAGGTACAGGTAGATATACTTCCTTCCTTGCACAACCTCAAAACAAAATACAACCAGAACTGCCAGAAAATCTAACTGTATGGAAGTCCTGTGCTTGTAATTGTTTTATAATCTTTATGCTCTCACCTCACCTCATTGGGTTCCATGTTTTCCTTATTCCGTCCAAGTCTACCTGGGTTGCGTAGTTAAATTTATGATTATGAAATAAAAACTATGCAAAAACCACAGAAGCAAATTTAATCATTTCCCCAACTATTCCTCCTCATCATGATGGAGTTTTCCTAGACTACAATGCTGGCACTGTCTCATTTTTTAAGGTTATAAGCCATGGTTTTCTATCTGTAAATTCTCTTCATGTTCATTTTCTCAGAAAATTGATCCATATTTCAATCCCATGACATGTACTGTCCCCATGACACAGTGTTCTCCAACCTTTTAAATCTCTTACACCTTCACCCTCTGGTCTTGGGTGCATCTAACACACTGAGCTGATCTGCACCATTCTCACCAACTTTTTATTGCTACCTCCCTTTTTGTTTTATTTCAACATCCTTCATTCAACAATAGAATGTAAGGTTTAGTGTAATAGAGAGTAAAGAGAATACTCATGCCTTTTGTCATGAGTATTATTCTCAATGTCTTGTTTGCATTAGTAAAGAATCATAATTTGCTATTTTCCATCATCCCAAAGAAAATGATTAATGCTCCACAAAAAAAATCATGTGTGGAGGTGACATCTATGCCAAATTTTTACAATTTTATTTCCTTTGCCACTGAGAAGAAGAAGGAAAGGTGTTCAACAACTTTCTTTATCTACAATTCAAGGTTTTGTATAGGAATCATTCACTGTAGAATGAGTCTTCAGGAATGTGTCAGTTTACTCATTATGCTCCTCACTCATTAAGGAGTGAAGGAGAATGTCATAAATAGTATGTACTAAACGGGAGTTTTCTGTCCAGACTGTTTGAGTACAAGTCCAAGTCTCTCCAAACAGGTGCAGTGTAACCTTGAATAAGATACTTAAATGTTTGCTTCATTTACTTAAAAATAGTCCTGGTATTTAAAAAAAAAAACACCATAGTTAGAATCATCATGATAAGAAAAGTGTCATGAAGTATAAAACCTGTAAGCATCTCAACGTAATAAACATTTCCTCTTCTAATTACTGAAAAATATAAGCTGTGTCAATGTCTCATGAAACAGATTTGTCACTTCAGGGGCACTACCGTGGTTTTAACTGAAGTCTGGTGTTTCAGATGCCGGATGCCTCTGTGCTACCATCAGGGCTCCTGCAGCTCTGCCTGTGACAGATGAGAGTGTGTGTATGTGTGTGTGTGTGTGTGTGTGAGAGAGAGAGAGAGAGAGAGAGAGAGAGAGACAGTGAGAATTTTATTATAATTCTGGTTTGCTACATATTAACCTTAATCAAATAATCTAAATTCTGTGGGATTCAGTTTTTCATTTGTAAAAAAATTAATGAAATTTACCTTGTAATACTGTGTAAATTAAACAACAGAATATTTTCAATGACTTCTGTCATTTTTTAGCACAAATGAAGTAATGATTACTTCAGTATGCTGTTCATTTGTTTTTTGTTTGCATCTCACTATGACTGAAATAAATTATTTTAAGAATACATATTAGTTTATTTTCAACATTGTCACCCTTGCTTTGTTTTAAGAAATAAAACAATGAATTATAATTTTCATTAGATTTTAGCTATTGTAAAATAAATGTTTATACCATTTCTAGCTACCTAGTCTTTTTTCCTCCATTTCTTCTGGAGTAATTCTATTTCACTGAAATTGGACTTATATATTTGCTTTGTTTTCTCAGCTTTAAAAACTTATTATTCACAGTGACACCATGAGTTGGAAGTACAATTGTGGGATTTCTTTACAATGGTGCAGCGAAGTGTTTTGTTGTCCAGGTCAGTCCTACATTTGCACTGAGTGGAAAGCTCTCAAGAACAAAGAGAAAAGCCCATTCTCCTTCCAATGAGATAAGAGGGGAGTATGTTCATTCAGAAATTGGTGAGATCCCAATGTGTTTTTGCATTTTATTTCTAACTCTTCCCCAGTCAACATCAGAGATAAGAAAAAAAAAGTGCTTTTTGTCAAGTACTGTTTTCTCAGTCCTGTTGTCTCCAGGAATTCCCAACTTCCTCACTTTGGATGACCTTTAATGAGACAAATGACTCCAACCAGGAAATTGCCAGTATCTCTGTGTGTATGCATGCACATGTTTATACCTTTGCTTTCATCATGGAAAGTGGGGGAAATTAATCTCTAAATTTTTCCTGTTGCAATTTTCCCCATATGCAATGTTTTATAATAAATTTGACACAATAAGGATTTATATGGGTCCCTTCCTACCTTTATAAACCTTAATGTTTTGGGGTGCAGGGTCAAATGAAGAGGAATACACAGTGAAAATGTGTGATGACAAAGATGATAAAGGAAAAAGGGCCAGCCTTTGGAATGCAGTTACTGCAAAATTCACGGTTGTCATTGCACCTGCAAAGTATCCAATTTATTTGTTAGAAATAACTTCTTTCACACCTTTGAAACTAAAACTGTCAAAATGGCTCAGCAAATTTGCCTATATTAATTCCATTTCCTGCCTCACAGAGGTATGTAATACCAAAATACCCGTACTTTTCTTAAAAACAACATCTATGATTCAGACACCATGCATGTCTCATATCAGTTAATGTATGAAGATGGCTGAGCTGTGAAACGTAGTTAGTCAGGGACCCCTGTCTGGAGCTTCCCCATCTTGTAGCTGTACCATCTGAAACACGTTCTCAGAAGAACAAGATCCATAACAGGACATGAAAGCACATGTAGGAAATAGAAATGTTTCAGCTCTGCTTTTTTTAAAAAGTAAATATTTTTATTTTATTGTTACACTATGTCATGCAATATTCTTACCTTTTAAATTTATTCTTTTTAATTTTTAATTTACTTCAGTTCTGCTTTTGACTCATGGTGTAAAAAAGACCATGGGAAGTGGGGAAATTGCATGATTATGGAAGTGTGTTACCCAGAGAAAGGCCACACTTGAACAGCACCATCTGCTTACCTCCTGGTTGCTGATAATTTGTCACTGACACAGTTGTGCCACCATTATGTCTGGAAGACTTCCTCACCTGGCCTTCCTCATGTGGACTTCCTTGGCCAGGAGGAAAAGCTGGTAATTGACAGGTGGACCCCTAAGATTCAATGCTGTTGTGTGAAAATTTTCTCAGTAAGCTCACAGTGAAGAGCCTTATCTAAATTTTATTTTTACCTGTCACAATGACAGCTGTCACCACTGAGCTCAAATTAACAGAGCTCTTTCCCTAATTACCTTCCCCATCACACTCTGCATTACAAAGGGCAGGTCCCCAGACTTTCTGGATCATGAGTTCATCCCTAGTAAGTTGTTTAGGACCTGAATACAGAGAAGCTTAACTGATAGTTATAGAACTGAACTGAAATTCTGAGAATTCAGTCAAGCTGAAGATTATATCATTGGAATTCACATTCTCCCTATTCAAATATTCTTGCTAGAATAATTTGCAAAAGGGAGAAAACCACAGTGATTGAGAGCTGTGCTCGGGTAGGTCCTAGAATTTACTAAGGCATTAACTTCCCCAAGTGTCCCACTAGGTGGCATTGTTCTTAAGTTTCTCTTCTGCTCCCTTGGTTTCATTTCCACTCCTAAGAATTTAAGTTTCATTTCTCACCCTTTTCCTGTGGGGAGCTCCTCTGTGGAGAGCTGATCTTTGGCTTGGTGAGTAAATGTTGAGCAGGCCTACAGCTGATCTTCTCCATTGGTTCAGGACAACTGTACTTCTCCTGAAGATAAGTGAGGCAGTTTCTGAGGGCAAAGGACAGGAGGCTTTGGGAGAACAGATTGAATGTGTTTGGTGACTTAAATCGTGGTTCTGAAGCTGCTTTGCTTGTGGCTGTCTTTGCTGAGGTGGCAGAAAAGAGGAACATTCTGAGAGTGACCTTCCAAGAAGGGAGGTTTAAAAGAACAAAGTCTTGTTTGTTTCTTGGAGGGACCGTTATTTCTCCAGGGTGACTTACCCTCCTCTTCCTCTTACTTTGTGGTTTTGACATTCTACCTTGCCAAGGTGAGCCAGAATACTTATACCCTCTGTTTTTTCCCAGGCAGATAATCCCTTCTTCCTTTTCTCTATTGAAGCCTGTGAGGTGGGCCCTGGTGTCCTTCTTCATCTATCCCAAGCTCCTGGTGAGGGCCAGGAGAGATATAACATCCTTTACCTGAATGCACATGGCGGGAGGGATTTTAGGGGCCCTGCCATGGATGAAACCCTATTGAAGCTGAATTCTTTACTCTTTTGTTATCGATATTTTTTATAAAAGTTTATTCATAAATATGCAATGAGTTCCAAGACAATTCATTCTAGCTATAAGTGGCAGCAGAACATGTCTAACATGTTCAAGTTATAACAAGGTATCCAGATGTTAACAGGAATGGAATGAAGAATCACTATTTCTCCAGGCAAAGGAAACAGCTCACTTCCAGGTAGATTTCTTATGTCACATGTGTCCTGGGGGACCCTTCCCCATGGCCTTTGCTTTCAGCAACTTGAGTTTCCTCTGCTCCCGTTATTTGTTTCTGTTTGAATATTTTCCTAGTCTATCTTCTTGGCCTGCTTCTTGGGCTGTTTCAGGGGCTTTTTCTTCCTCTCTTTAGACCACATATGTCACCTGGTGCCTCTTCACTAGACCATGATACTTTTACTGTTATCTTGGTAACTTGTGGGAATCTGTGCACATCCTTCCTGATCAATGGTCAGCCCTTTGGCAAGTCTGGATGATCAGGTTGCTGCACATCTCTGTGGCTCCCACCTGGTCACTTGTCTCTTTGGGGATCCAGTAAACCATGGAACTTGGGGTTATTCTCCTCTGAATTCCATGGCTTACACTTACCGCAGTTTGTCCCATGACTCTTTGCTGCCTGCTCCTGCTTCAGAATACGTTCTGCATCATCTTAGACATAACCTTCAATTGTTTATTACCTTAACCATTTACTTAACTTTTCCCTAGCATGGAGCTAAAAAAAGGAGTTGGTAATTTTTCAGAAAGAGCTCCATCTTAAATTCCCTTTTGAACAATTTGTACCTTAATCTCTCTGATACATATATTTTGATGTGAGGTGTACTTTCCTTTCCTCCCTGTTCTGAGAGAACATGAGTCTGTGTCTAACACGTACAAGGTTCATAACAGGTATACAGTAATTGAATTCTCAAGGGTTCTTGCAGGTCACCACAACAGAAGAAAATAAATTACTATGCAATTTGAAATTTTTGTTAAAATCAAAAGATCAAATGCATGGAGCTCTGGTAAAAAAAAAAGTGTATTAACTTCTATTGAAATCATAACAAATATTATGTACTTACAAAAATTATGTTTTGGGACAGAGTGAACAGGTATAAAACAAAAAAACTAATTTATTATAAATGTAAAACAATGAGACAACAAAAATAATAAACCAAATGGGCTACAACAGGGCATGGCTTGTATTGTTCCCTCGTAAAGATCTTTGCAATTTTAAATACATTTCAGGTTTGTTCTCAGTATGAGAAGGAGATTTCGGTTAAAGTCTTCAAGAAAATGGTATTTTTTGTACTGATTGATTGAGGAACAGAAAGGCAGCCAGTGTGGGTTGGAGGGAAGGTGGGTTGAGAGTATGAGACAGCAGAAGGGGATGCAGAATTGGACCCAACTAGACCATGATGAGATCAACTCACTGATGATGTGCATCTGAACAAAGGAGTGACACCATTAATAGATACTTTAAAAAATCACTTTGGCTGGTGGTGATTCATGACAACAGAAGACTGTATGAGACCAGGGACAGTATCAGGAAGACTAGTGGGAAACCATTTCTGGAATCCAGGTAAAAGACTGAGTTGGATGGGACCTAAGTTGAAGAAAGTACTGCAGGGTTTTGTGATGAACTATGAGAGAAAGTGACGAGACTAGGCCGCTTTCTGAAGAAGGTCTCTGTTACCAACTGACTTCTTTGAAACAAAATGACCTGAGAGGTAGAGCATTGTGGGAAGGTTCATTAAGTGGTTCAAATTAAACCCTGGACTTGAAGGAGGTGGGGGTGAAGAAAAAACAATGAATACAGAAGAATGAAGAGGAGTTGCAATGTTCCTGAGATTTCCAGGCCTCCGGGTGCTTCTGGTGAGAGCCAGGAGATATAACAGGCTCCCCTTCCCACAGGTAGTCTGTGAATCAAGTTGCAAGAGAGGTTTCAAGGATGTTGGCTAAACCCCACATAGGACTTTTTCAACATTGTGGGGACGCTTTCATTTTTCTTGTCCAAACAGCACAGATACAAAAAGCCCCTGTGCAGGCTGTTAGGATATAGTGAGATAAGAAAACTGACACCCTAGTTGGCCCTTACCTTACTCTGTAAACCTCATACATTGGATTATCTCCAAAAGCAAGAATACATTTTGTCTCTGTCTGTCTTAAGTGGAAGGGTTTCAATGGTATAATGCTTCTTCAATGATAGAATACAATAAAGGAATAAAAGAAAAATAAAAATGTATTTAGTTTTCTGGGGATGCCATACAAAATGTACTATAAAGTAGGTGGCTTAACCAAAATTTCTTCTCACAGTTCTGGAGGCTAGAAATAAAACATCAGTGATGTTGGCAGGGCTGGTTCCTCTCAGAGCTGTGAGGGAAGCAACAGTTCCAGGCCCCTCTGCTGGCTGCACTCCTGATAGTTGCTTGCACTCACTGGCATTCTTTCTTATCTAGTGAATCACTCTGATCTCTGCTTTTATCTTCACAGGGCATTCTCTAAACATGCATGTTTATCTGTACACAAATTTCCCATTTATAAGGACACAGTCATGTTGGATTAACACATATCCTAATGATGTCATTTTAACATGATCACCTGCAACAGCGTCTTTTTGAAAGACACAATTCAATCCATAATAGCACTTTACGTGCTTGGAACAGGACAGTTTATTTCTCCAAGACATGGTATCCTTACATATTGAGTCTTCCCTCTCCTGACTGACAGATGCCTCATTGGAATTTATGTTCTTCAGGTCTCTGTTGTATGTGTGATCCTGATCACACCTCTCCTTCCCTAAAAACACACACATTTATGTGCCTTTTGACATGCTCCCTTACGTCCTGGCTATGGTATAGGCCCCAAGTGTACAAATACAAAACTCCCCAGAACTACCCAGATGGTTTTGTTCTCTCTGTTTCTACACCTCCATAGCACTGGGTATCAATCTAGTTCGTGCAACCTCTACCTTTACTTGATCTGTGCAGTAATGGAGAGAACACTGAATGGCACTATTGAGGATAGTATGTTTCCCACACCGGTACCCCTTTTAAAAGAATGACCTTGAACTTTGTCTTTTATTTTATTTACACATCTAAAGAATATTTTTTTTTACTTTTAAATTCATATTTTATTATTTGTTTTAATTTAATTTTCAATTACAGTTGACATTCAATATAATTGTGTTTTAGTTTCAGATTTACAGCATAGTGCTTAGACAATCATATAGTTTACAGAGTGATTTCTCCCCCACTGATATTTCAAGTACCCACCTGGCACCATACGTAGTTTTTTACCATAGTATGGACTTCATTCCCTATGCTCTACTTTTACATTCTGGTGTTGATTTTGTGACTATTTTGTGTAATCCTTAATCCAAGAAGGCAGTAGTTATTTATCAAAAATTTCAAATAAGAAATAAATGGGTCAAGGTAATTTCTAAATTACAACTGGTTATAAAACCGTTAGTAATAAAATGACCTCTCTATTGTGGTCTTTGCTGTTTCTGTAGGTTTCTCTGGGGAATGAGTTTCAGGGCACGTGGATGCTCTGTGGGGCACAGGTGTGTTAGCAAGGAAACAATTCTCAGGTATTGGAGAACTGCTGATTATGGTATAAAAATGAAGAGCTGATTCAAAAGTTCCAATCTTCCATGGAGAGATGGGGAGCTTCTAGTTTTCTATATGCATCAAATATTGTGTTCCTGTGTGATGCACTCTTCTAGGTATAGAGGACACATCAGTGGACAGAATGGTGCCCAATCTATTCATGAATTTGTTTTTAAGAAAAAAAAGTAAACGGTTAAAGAAAGATGTTATATATTTTATAGTAAAATAAGAAAAATAGAGGAAATTTATAGCAAGTGCTAGTATTGACAGTTTTGCTGTAGATACGCTGGAGCAGGCCCTTCTAATAAAAGGCCATATAGGACGGAGACTGAATAAAATGTAAGAAGAAGGCATGCAGACATCAGGGAGAAGATCATGCCATGCAGAGACAAGAAGTACAAAATCTCTGAGACAGCAGTGGGTTTTCTAATTTTAATATTGAGGTTATGTTTTTTCATGGGAGAGAAAGGCAGGAGAGATGAATCTCAATGACAGATGCAACGTGGAAGAATTCTGACTCACAAGACCATATGCTTTCACTGTTACAAATTTACCAGTAAAAGTAAATCTATAAAAACACAAGTGATATTAATGGTAGTCTGAGACTTGGGATCAGAATGGGAGTGACTGCTAATGGCATTAGCTTTGTTTTCAAGAAATAAATATGTTCTAAAATGAAATTCGGTGATAGTTATACCATTCCATAAATTTACTAGAAATTATTATACTCTTAAAACTATACATGTGATGTAAATATAACTCCATTGAATTATTAAAATAAAATAAGTAATGCAAGTGATAGGTTTAGGACTATTCCATTCAGAAAAGAGCAAGTATAAAAACCTAGCAGTCTGCAGTAACGTTACTGTAACATGTTGGATGTATTTGGGGGAGGGGGAAACTAAATAAGACTCATGATGGAGAGGCACAAAGCTCTTGGTAGGAAGGGCCTCAATTTGTCCTTCTATCCAATAGAAACAGAGAAAATAGCAATCTGTCATTGCCTCAAAAGGATGAAATTTGTCATGTGACATGAAGTAAGAGTAAAGTATTTGAAAGTATTACCAAGCGCCCTTTTCATCCTGTCACTGACCTACCCTTCTTCTCTCTCTCTTTTCCTTTCCTAACTGAATATCAATGTTTTGTCCTGTTCTAAATCTCTGTACATCAGTGTCCTTTCTCTTCCTGCCATTCTTATCCTTTCCCCTTTGGTATCACCAGCCCCACAGAAGTTTGTGAGCAAGAAGAACCTCTGGAGTCAGGACAGGAAGAAGCCAGGGGAAGTTGGCCATGGATTTTTCATCACAAGAGAGCATAAAAGAGGTGATCTGCCCTATCTGCCAGGAGCTCCTAAGAGAACCCATGAGCTTGGACTGTGGCCACAACTTCTGTGAAGACTGTATCACTGTGTACAGTGAATCAGGGAACCCTCAAGAATTGGAATGCTGCTGTCCTGTTTGTCAGAGCAGATACCAGCCTTGGAACCTCCAGTTTAACTGGCAGCTGGCAGAGAGAGTGAAGAAATTCAGGGAGGTGGACATGAATTCACACCAGCCAAGGAGGAGAGATCTCTGTGAACACCATGGGGAAAATTATGATATCTTCTGTAAGGACGATGGGAGGGCTATTTGCAGGCTTTGTGTCCAGGAGCACCAAGGTCACCAAATGTCCCCCATAATGGAGGTGGTCACGGAATGTCAGGTAAGACACAGGGTGGGTCATACTTGACATTGAACAGGATGATATCTGAAATGAAATTTTCACTTTTTAATCCTACTCATTCTCCTTGTCATCATAGAACTAGCCCTGCATTCTCTTGTCGTACCCTTGGCTCAGCTTCTGAGGCTTGAAGAACATTCAATGCATTCTTTCACTTTCTTCAAGCATAAGTGGAGACAACATGATCTTAGCAAAAAGAAGTTGTATGACTGAGAGTTGCTTCCTAAAATAAGCTCTGATTGCCCCTGTGAGCAGATGGGATTTTTAGGAACATTTGCTTATAGGAGAGAAAAGTGTCCATGAGAGGAAAGGACTTTACTTGCTGCACGATCAGGTCTTCCTCTAGGAAAAGAGAGATACAAGGTACTCTTGATAGAGGGGTGATAACTCACATCACCCAGGGAGAAAGAACTTGCATCACCTGCTCAGATTTCTGTCTACATTCTCAGTTCTAATTGCGGTTCATTTCTAAAACTTTAGTGTCCTCTGAGGTGAGTCTGATTTCTGATTCATTTATCCTTAATCCATGTTCAAAGAAAGCTCATAGCTTGACTTTGGTGATTTCTTTCTGACAGGAGAAGCTCCAGGAAGCTCTGAAGAAGCTGTCACAGGAGCAGCAGGAAGCTGAGCAGTTGGAAGCTGACATCAATGAAGAGAGAGCTACTTGGAAGGTAGAAAGACATTATTCCTGAGGGAGTTCTGACATAGGAAACTGGGCAGCCTCTTTGTCTAATTACAAGGAGGCCACTTCCTTCTTGGTACCTCATAATTAATGAGTCCAGAAGATATTTGATTAGTCCATTTGATTAGTTTTTCCCTGTTGAGGGTTGGGGGCTACAGAGTAGATATGTCACAAGTAAAGCCACTGTTTTGGAGGCAAATACCTAGAGGGAAGCAATGTAAAAATTATTCATGAATTCCATGACCCATTTCCATTGTCAAGTTTGAGGCTCTGATACTTACAGAAAACTCATTAAGGAAGGCCCAGGATTCCGTTTTGCAGATATGGGTGGAGGAGTTTCATATACAGTATGGCATAATTGTCCAGAACAGGTCTCTACAATCTAAGCCACATCCACATAGCACATTGTGTCCCCTGGTGGACCTTGGGAAAGTAGACTTGAGTGAATTACTCTAGGAAAAACTCAAGGAAAAATAGTAGGAAAAATGGAATGTGAAAAAGCCTGGAATGGCTTTTTTTCTTTTACCTCCTAAGTGCCTGAAGAAAATATTTCTTGTCTTGGCTCCCAAGGCTCATGCAAGACTGACAACCTCTTTCTCTTCTCATCTCCAAAGAAACACATGCAGACTGAGAGAGAGAGGATTCTGCAAGGGTTTGAACAAATGAGAGGCATCCTGGACAAAGAGGAGCAGAGGGAGCTGCAAAGGCTGGAGGAAGATGAAGTGAATGTGCTGGACAACTTGACTATGGCTAAAGACCAGATGGTCCAACAGAAGCAATATATGAGTGAGCTCGCCTCAGATCTTCAGCGTCATATGCATGAATCAAGTATAGACATGCTGCAGGTAAGACTTGGGATGGGGCTCCCAGATATAATGAGATTCAGAGAAAACAGAGAGATTAAGTTATTTTCCCTTCTAGGTCCCTGCACCTTCTTTCTCATTAAAATGTTCCATTGACCACTCAGAGCCCCTTATCTGTCATTCATTTCAAGGGTCATTGGGAAATTCAGTATACAAATGGCAAGAGAAATTCCCATGGCTGTTATTTATAAAGGATTGGACAAAATTTGAGAAAAGAGTCTATAGGCTTCTGTTATCTGTGATCTAGCTGTAAAGAATTTCTTCACTGAGCTTAGTCAAATAACTGACTTCTCTCTTTGTGTTTGATTTTTTTTATTGTTTTAAGGAGTGGCAGATGTAATGTAGACTAATACTGGGTAAGGGATGAGCACATATGAATATGCTTGTGTTTGTGTGTTTGCACTGGCTAGGGAAAGATTGGGGGAAACCTATAGAGACTTGATAAAGGGATGGTACTTATTATGAATATTTAACTTTTTTCATGAAATTAACTGTACGACTGTGATCTTAAACTATGAAATGTATGGAGACTCAGGAAATTTCAGATTTTCTCTGCTTGACTTTTAGCCATTCTCTCTTGCTAGCTGAACAAGAATTTCAATTTATTTTATTGTTGATCAGTTAGACTTGTCTTCATTTTCCCCCCATTACTCTCCCCCTGCCCTACCCACTCCAACCTCCCAAATTCCATCCTCTCCCTCCTATTGTCTTTGTTCATGGGTCCTTTATACATTTTCCTTGATGACCCCTTCCCCTTCTTTTGCCCATTATTACCCTCACGCCTCTTCTCTGGTCACTGTCAGTTTGTTCTTTATTTCCATATCTCTGGTTCTGTTTTGCTCATTTGTTTTGTTGATTAGGTTCCACTCATAAGTGAGATTATATGGTATTTGTATTTTACCACCTGGTTTATTTCACTTACCATAATGCTCTCTAGTCTAATCCATGCTGTCTTGAAGGGAGCTCCTTCTTTCTTTCTGTGGAATAGTATTCCATTGTGTAAATGTACCACAGTTTATTGATCCACTGATTTACTAATGGGCACTTAGGCTGTTTTCAGCACTTGTCTATTATAAATAATGCTGCTATGAACATAGGGGTGCATAGGTTCTTTTGAATTGGTGTTCAGGATTTTTAGGGTATACTCCCAGTGTGGAATTGCTGGATCAAAAGGAAGTTCCATTTTTAGTTTTCTCAGGAAATTCCATACTGTTTTCCACAGTGGCTGCACCAGTCTGCATTCCCACCAACAGTACACTAGGGTTCCATTTTCTCTGCAACCTCGCCAACACTTGTGTGTTGATTTGTTTATGATGGCCATTCTGACCTGTGTTGAACAAGAATTTCTTAACTTTGGTTTGAGTACTAGAGTAATCAATTTCTATCTGTTAAATCTTTACTTCTGCCTTAAAAAGCATATTTCTTAAGGTATAAGTTACACATAAAATCACCCATTGTAAATATGCAATCCTAAGATTTTTAGTAAATATATCGAGATTCTTTACTTACTTACTGTTTTGTTATTCTATTACAGTTTTCCCAATTTTTCTCCCTTTGCCCTCCCCCATCCAGCCCACCCCCCACTCCCACAGTCAATTCCCACACCATTGTCCATGTCTGTGTGTCATTCATACATGTTCTTTGACCAGTCCCTTCTGTTCTTTCCATCATTATCCCTCATCCTACCCCTCTGGCTGCTTCCAGTGGTGTCTGTTATTCTCTTTTTCTTGTTAGTTTATTTTGGTCATTAAATTCTTCTTATGAGTGAGATCATATGGTATTTGCCTTTCACTGACTAACTTATTTCACTTAACATAATATTTTCCAGTCCCATTCATGATGTTGAACCATGAAGAAATTCAGTTCAACATTTGTTGAAAAGACTATCCTTCTAGCCCTGGCTGGCGTAGCTCAGTGGATTGAGTGCGGGCTGGGAACCAAAGTGTCCCAGGTTCGATTCCCAGCTAGGGTACATTCCTGGGTTGCAGGCCATAACCCCCAGCAACCGCACATTGATGTTTCTCTCTCTCTCTCTCTCCCCCCTCCCTTCCCTCCCTAAAAATAAATACATAAAATCTTAAAAAAAAAAAGAAAGAAAAGACTATCCTTTCTCCCCTGAATTACTTTGGCACTTTTGCCAAAAATCAATTTGCTCTAAAATGTAAGGATATATTTCTAGATTATCACTGTCTTACATAAATGTCTATATTTATCTTTGCACTGACACTCCAAGCTTTTGATTACTATGGCTTCATAAAAAATTTTGAAATAGGGTAGGGTAATTCTATTTAGTTCTATGGTAAAACAATTCTATGCTAAGCCAGTTCTCTCTGGAGACCATTTAAACACCTCTGCAGCAGGGACCATTTGGAGAATTTTACTACCATTGAATGGGTAGAGGCCAGAAATGCTGCCAATTCAGATGCAAAGCACAAGGCAGGCACCACTGCAAAGATTTATCAGGGCATAATCCAAGTAGTGTCAAAGCTGAGAAACACTGTCCTAGGTCCATTAAATTTTCAGTATCTTGTTAATTTTTACTAAAACCCTTGTGGGATTTTTATAGCGTGAGGAGATGGTGTCAGCTAAGGGATGGACTGTATAGGACAATTGTTTGTCGATCTAAACTCATTTAATTACTCCTTTTCCTCTTGATTACGCTTTGAGGAACCATCTCTACTCTCACTCTATGTAGTTAATTAGGGATGATAAAATCAGTAGCTTTAGCAATATATGTGTCTATCAATTCTAGGAAAATCAGCCTATTCAATTCACGTAGTTTTACCAATGTTGCAGTAATTATTTTAAGATATGTACTTGACCCAATTCAGGACAATGATTTGTATGCTTAAAATATTAGGGTTATGTCTAGAAAGAGAAATTCTCTTTTCTGCTAGGTAATATATCATGAATTATCATTTAAACCAGGATATTCATGTTGACACCATATAGAGTTTGAAATGAAATTCCATATATTGAATAGAAAATAAGATTTTGGGAAGAAAAAAAAAACAGATCCTGATGACAAGATTTTTCCCTAAAAATCTAGCTATTACCAAAGTGATATGTGCTTTCTGAGTTTCTCATTTCTTTATTTTAAATTTACGTCAGTTTTAGCTGTTTTTACATATACAATAACAACAAAAAACTTAATGCAGAAAATTAAGTTTTTCGAGGATGTGCAGCCAAGGCTTTGTTGTTATAAAGGCTTTAGAGTAAAGAAGGGGAAACCAAATACATTGGTGTATTTCCACTAAAAAAATTAGGCTAATAATGTTAAAAAGGAGGAAAAAGATGGCTAAAAGAAGCTTATCACATGGACTGAACTGGTTTAATATCATATTAAAATTTATAAATTATACTATTTAAGACAGTGATGAAAAGATATTGATCTGGATACTGGAATGTAAAAGGTTGGAAATCAGTCAATTACATTTTAGACTTTTATGCCGCTGGTTTCTATGGCCTGTTTCATATGTAAAACTTGATGAGTTTCCCTTCTGGTAGTGTGTAGGAGGTACATGGAGTGAGGGGAGGGAAGCCAGAGGAACATTTGTTTGAGGGTCTAGTTTGCTTGTTCCTGCAACAAAAGAAAATATACTTCCTGAGGAATTATTATTTATTTTTGATAACCCAGAAGCCAGAATGATGTCTGACAAATAGAAGATTTTGCCTTTGTCTCTATAATAAAGAAAAGTATAATGAATTAAGGGGTTGGTTCATCAATGTATATTTAAAAAACTGTGGGCCGACTCTCTTCCTTTTAAATATTACATCTCCAGACTCTTGAAATGTCTTTCTAACATCCTCACATGAGCCTTTGGGAGGTTTGGTCTGGGTGTTATCTCTAAAGTTTGTCCCCATTTATTTATTCTGACAATCTTCTTATTCACACCATAGGCAGGAGTGCTAGGGGTGTGAGGAGGAAGGTGAGTAAAACTTTGTGAGGTAGGAGGGCTTATCACTCCTTCAAGATTTGCCAGGCAAAATAAGGAATGTATAGTTAAATTTGAATTTCAGATAAATGACACATCATTTTTTAGCAGAAGAGTCCTAAAGAGTCCATAGGTAAAGAGTCTTTAGCTAAAGAGTCCTTTAGCAGAATATCCTAAATATTGCAGAGGTGATGATTGTACTAAGACATACTTGGAATTTATCTACAATTAAATTTTAATTAGCCATGTTAATTTTCTAAATGTGGAAACCTTACACTTGACTTACATATTGTCTCTTCTCCCCAGGATGTGATTAACACCTTAAGAAGGTAAGTGTTCCATACCAGGCATGGTCCTTTTTTGTGTGAGGACAGAATTATAACAGTAAGAGTGATCTCGAATCAATCATAATTTTAAAAAGTTTGTGTATTACACAGTTTCAAATTGATGATGACAAGTGAAACTATTTAATGGTAGGGATGTGTGTGGTGGGGGGTTACAGAGTTTGGGTAAATAGAAGCATCGGAAGTAAGGGATTGCAGCATCAGAACTCAACGACTTCACTCATTTTAGTCAGACCTCAGCCTCTGCCTTAGCATTTGTTTCTATACTTCATAGGTGCCTATCTTGTCACAGGAAGGATCATGTCTTCTTTATCTGCCAGGCCCCCAAGTTTTCTGCAAGGAGAGTTTTGCACAGACTTTTTAGGTGATGTTCTTTGGGTTGCAATAGATAGATAAATAAATAAATAAATAAATAAATAAATAAATAAATAACAAGTCTCAGGGAATAACGACTTTAGTCCTACTGTCAATGATTAACCTCTTTTTGCTTAAACACTTTGGCATCTCATAGGGAAAAAAACGGTTTTTCTCTTTCCTATAAGAAAAAATGGGAAGAACAAGGGCTTCCTGAGAAGTCCTTCCCTAGGTCACTCAGTGAATGGAAAGGCAGCCACAAAGACATTTCTTCAGGCTGCATTGTCACTGCCCTCACCTCTCCCTCCCTCAGGTTCTTCAGCGAAGTGGAGTACGGTGAGGTGGCATCAGTGGAGGGAAAGCCGAGGGAGACATTGGTCTTTGAGAGACACAATGTCAGAATTGTGAGCAATCAATTCTTTTCTTCTCTAGGTGCGAGATCTACACCTTGAAGAAGCCAAAAATTGTTTCCAACAAACCAAAGAGTGCATTCCAAGTTCCAGGTCTCAGTGGGATGCTGCAGAAGTTTAAAGGTGAGGGGAGCCAGGAGAATGATATTTTATGAAAAACAAAGTCTAAGCTTACTAACTGGCATTTGTGTTCTAAGGAAGTCCTCCAAATGCAGTTTCCATATCAGGCTATTTTTGCTGGCAATAATATGGCTTTGCAAGTCAGCTAACCTTCTTCTTTATTGTAAAATAACCTTATAAGTTTCTCAAAAAAACCCCACAAATTAAAAAACAAATACCCAACTTATTAGAAAAGTAAGCCAATATTACCTCTCCAGGAAGAAAGAGGCTGATGTTCATTCTGATCCTGTGTTGATAATCTTAAATGACAATCTTTTCCTCTTACCTCCCCCTATGTCTCACCCTCTTCCACTGCTCTCCATTTGCTTCATTACCTTGTCCTGAAAGCTATCAAAATCTCTCCCCTGGCAACTGCATGCATCTGACTCATCCCATTTCCACACTGATCCATCTAACACACCATTACCCAAGGACCAAGCTAATTGTATACCCCCTTTTTGAGAAGAAAATATGGATAATTTCTTTTGCTTTTGGGAAACAGCCCTGAAGGATTACATGACTGGGGAAATACCATATATCATGGTCACTGCAGGCTTGTGTGTTACCAAAGGGCTAGCAGTATTCAGCATGCCAGCTACACTGTCATTTATAAACTCATACAAGTGGTACGTCTTTTTGGAACAGGTCATTTCCTCACCTACTACATATTTTCCTCACTTGTATGCCATATTTCCTTCATGTTCTTCATTTTTCAGCTCAACTCTTATGATTTCAAGTTGGAATTGCTGGACAACTGATTATCTGCCCCCATTGTTTGATTTTCCCAAAGCATGCACACCTTTCTAGTGCTGTTTTTCATATATATGTGTGTGTGTCACATACATACATACATACATATTTATATATATATATCTGAAAAACATATGTATATCTGAGAAATATGCACACACACATATATTTGGCTGGTTATTTAAAATACTGGCACCATATTTTTCAGATTATAAGGTGAACTTTTTCCCCAAATGAGACAGATACCAGCCAGCAGTATCCATCGCTGCAGATGCTCGTCAAAACACGAGAAAAACATACACATGGACAACTAAGTCCTGTGGAGAAATAGGGAGGAAATGGCCACTCTCTCTATGGAGAGCACCCCGAGTCACCACCTGAGTAGGCTTCTTTTAAAAATACAGATACAGTTTGTGGATTACAGTCTGAATGGGAAGATAAAACAAGTAGGTAGTTTTCAAAGGGTCTGGCAGATCTCCCGCTGGGATTCTGGGCTTAGATTTTGGTGTTTTATCACTTAGAAAGACTACAGGGCCTAAAAGGCTAGTTACGTTTCCTGCCTGTGCCTTCATATTCTTTTTTTTTAAATTTAATTTAATTTATTGAGCATTTCTTTTTTTTAAATGTATTTATAGAGAGGGAAGGGAGGGAGATATAGAGAGAGAAACATGAATGTGCGGTTGCTGGGGGTCATGGCCTGCAACCCATGCATGTACCCTGACTGGGAATCAAACCTGCGACACTGGTTCGCAGCCCGCGCTCAATCCACTGAGCTACGGACATTTCTTTTTTTTATTATATTTTATTGATTATGCTATTACAGTTGTCCCATTTCCCCCCCTCTCTCCCCTCCACCCTGTACCCCCTCTCTCACCCATGTTTCCCCCCTTTAGTTCATGTGTCATACTTATCAGTTCTTTAGCTTCTACATTTCCCGTACTATTCTTGTCCTCCCCCTATCTATTTTCAACCTACATTCTATGCTACTTATTCTCTATACCTTTTCCCCCTCTCTCCTCCTCCTACCCCCCTGCTGCTAACCCTCCATGTGATCTCCATTTCTGTGGTTCTGTTCCTGTTCTAGTTGTTTACTTAGTTTCTTTTGGTTTTGCTTTAGGTGTGGTTGTTAATAATTGTGACTTTGCTGTCCTTTTACTATACATGTCTTTTCTTTATCTTCTTTTCTTAGATAAGTCCCTTTAACATTTCATAAAATAAGGGCTTGGTGATGATGAACTCCTTTAACTTGACCTTATCTGAAAAGCATTTTATCTGCCCTTCCATTCTAAATGAGAGCTTTGCTGGATAGAGCAATCTGGGATGTAGGTCCTTGTCTTTCATGACTTGGAATATTTCTTTCCAGCCCCTTCTTGCCTGTAAAGTCTCTTTTGAGAAATCAGCTGACAGTCTGATGGGAACTCCTTTGTAGGTGACTGTCCCCTTATCTCTTGCTGCTTCTAGGATTCTCTCCTTTGTTTTCACCTTGGCTAATGTAATTATGATGTGCCTTGGTGTGTTTCTTCTTGGGTCCAACTTCTTTGGGGCTCTCTGAGCTGCCTGGATCTCCTGGAAGTCTATTTCCTTTGCCAGAATGGGGAGTTCTCCTTTATTATTTGTTCAAATACGTGCTCAATTTGCTGCCTTTTCCTTTCCCATTCTGGTACCCCTATAATTCGGATGTTGGAACGTTTAAAGGTGTCCTGGATGCTCTTAAGCTTTTCCTCGATTTTTTGAATTCTTATTTCATCATGCTTTCCTGCTTGGTTGATTCTATCTTCCTTCTGGTCCACTGTATTGTTTTGAGACTCAGATTCCTTCCTTTCACTATTGTCTCTCCTCCGTGTATCTTCCTGCATCTCTTTTATGGTAACCTGCATCCTTTCATCTAAATTGCGCCCAAAATCAACCAATTCCGTGAGCTTCCTGATCATCAGTGTTTTGAACTGCGCAACTGATAGATTGGCTATTTCTTGGTTGCTCAAAAGGATGAGTTCTGGGGCACTGATTTGTTCTTCTATTTGAGCTATCTCTCTCTCTCTCTTTTTTTTTTTTTTGTCTGGTCACTCCTGCTACGGTGGGGGGCGGAGCCTTAGGTGTTCACTGGCGCTGGGCACCCCAGTCGCTAGATTGTGACATTATATGTGGGGGCAGGGGCGGGGGCGGGAGCGGGGACAGGAGGGAACAATGGCGGTAGTTCCATTCTCCTGGGCTCAGACTCTTCTCTGGGATCCTGGGCTGCGAGCTCTGCCCTGGTCCACAATTGCTGCCTCACTGGGTCCGCCAGCCACAGCTTGTGTACTCAGGGATCACCGCTGTGTTCTTGCGCCCCGAATAGCTGTCGTGCCGATTTCGCGCCAAATTTTCCCCGACCTCTGCGTGCCACAGACCTGTACCAGCCCCGTGCCTGCCCAGCTCGTCTTCTCCTACCAGTCTGGATGTACGGGTCTACTTCAACTTCTTGGCTGTCCGACTTCCATTCAGATAAATCTTCTATCAGTTCTGAGTGTTATTCTATCTGTAAATTATTGTTGTTCTAATCTTGGTTGTGCGAGGAGGTACGGTGCATCCACCTATGCCTCCATCTTGCCGGAAGTCCTCGTGCCTTCATATTCTAATTCAAGAGCATCCTCCAGCAAGCAGATCTCATAGGATCTTGCATATTCTATGTCCCAGGGCTGATTACCCCGGGGGCCCACTGACTCTGGTCTGGACTGCACTGCCCCTGTTATTTCCACAGGCCTGAATTGGGCAGATGAGACAAAGGCATCTGGGAGACTTGGATTTCTCACAACTAAGAACAAGGATTCAGGTCTTGACAAAGCCGAAGGGGCAGGGGCCGATGTCTATCACCCCTTCATGTCCACAGCACCCCAAGTCCTTCCCTGAGGCCTCCACGTGATCATGCCTGTCTTAGGTGATTCCCCCTGTGGGAAATCTTACCCGTCATTGGCTAACTGATCAAGCATTGGGGGCTGGCATAGAACAGGCAGCATTCATGCCAGGGAAATAAGTTTTTGTCTCCTTAGTGTCTCCTGGTTTGGAGGTCTCTTACTTAGCCTTAACCACGGGGGGTTACAGCTTCCTGAGACCAGGCAGGGCAGATCCCAACACCCAAATTTGGGAGGAAAACTGGGGTGCATCTTATAGTCCTGATGTAGCTTACCTGGCTCACTCAGAAGGTGGGGTGGCAGTGGAGAGGGGTCACAGGAGGCAGGAGCAGGATCCCCGCTGCAGGAAGCTGGAGGTGGCAGGAGTGGGGCCATGCTGTGGGCCCTGGGCTGGGAAGAGGGGGTATCCTGGCAGTGCAAAACGAGGGAGGCAGAAGTGGAGTCCCCACTGTGGCATACTATAGTGCTAGGGAGGAGGGTATAGGCAGTGCAGGTATGTTAGGAGAAGAAAGCCTGCGGTGCCCGTACATGCCTCCATCATGTCACTGGTGTGTCCCCATTAACATTAACATAGGCAAATTCCACTGCAGGGTCACATGTCAGTTGGCCCTACAACTGTTGCAAAACTGTAACTCCCATCATGCTTGGACAAGTTGGGATGATGGGAGTTGTAATTTGGCAACAGCTGCAGAGCCACACAGGTTGTGCAAAACTGCTGTCCCCATACAAGAGTGTTGCACAACCTTTGGCCCTCCAGCAGCAGATCCCCCATAACAGTGTGTCATCCACTGATGTTCTCAGCTACAGTGCCCCCATAACTATCAAGGACACAGTGCTGGTAGTTCTGTCATTACTGCATATTGTTGTAGAAAGATACATTAGTGTACCATAGTCTCCTGCTGAATCTACTGTAATTATGGAAAGATGTCAATACAGAAAAAGATTTTTTATAAAATCCCTTTTAAACTGAAGGTAGTGAAGTACGCCAAAGAACATGGGAACAGAGCAAGAGAGAAATACTTTGGGCCACCTCCAACTGAAAAAATGACACGGGAATGGAGGAAACAGGAGGATCAACTGCGAAAAACAGACAAAATGAAATAATGTTTTTGTGGGCATGCTGCAAAATGGCCACAGTTAGAAGTGGATATGAAAGAGTGGATCACACATCATGGGAACAATGGCTTTTCAGTATCTACAGAAATGATCATATGTGAAGCCAAATGTCTTGCTGCAGAGAAAGTCATTGAGGACTTCACTGGATCACCATCATGGTGCCACAGATTTATGAAGAGATGTGGCCTTGCTATGCACACCAAAACTAGGATTGCACAAAAAATGCCTATAGAATATGAATCCAAGATTGTATCTTTTCACAAATTTATCTTTTCTTTCTTACTGAATGTAAGAAAGAAAAATGAATTTGAAATAAGGCAGATTGGGAACATGGATGAAGTCCCGTTAACCTTTGATGTGCCATCCAACAAGACTGTTGATGTGAAAGGTGCCAAAACCATAACCGTCAAAACCTCAGGGCATGATAAAACCCATTACAGAGCTGTGTTGTCCTGCTGTGCAGATGACACCAAACTGCCACCAATGCTGATTTTCAAGAGAAAAAACATGCCAAAAGAGGCAATCCCAAGAGGAGTTATTGTTCATGTTCATGACAAAGGATGGATAGATGAAAATAGCATGAAGCTATGGATAGAAAAAGTGTGGTCCAAATGTCCTGGAGGGCATCTGAGAAAAGCTGCTCTGTTAGTGCTTGACCAGCTTAGGGCACATATCACTGAATCCACAAAAAAAGATTTAAAGAAGAGAAAACCCATTTAGCCATAATTCCTGGGGGCCTTACCAGCCAGGTGCAGCCTTTGGGTGTTTCCATCAACAAGTTTTCATGAGAGAAGAGTAGAACAAATGGATGGCTGCTGGAGATCATGATCTGACACCAACTGAATGAATGAAGAGGCCCACTGTTACCCAAGTTTGTGAGTGGGTAAAAACCTCATGGCAGTCAGTTAAGGATGAAACCGTTGTGAGGTCCTTCAAAAAATGTGGCATCAGCAATACCTTTAATGACTCTGAAGATGACGTCCTCCATGAACAGAGTGATGACAGTGATACTAGTGATTCTGAGGAACTGAGCTTCACAAAAGTGGACAGTAGTGACAAGGAGTTCTTGGGGTTCCCTGATGATTAGAGGAGTTTCTGTACTTAAAACTTAAAGTCAGTAATAATGGTTATTAATGCTACTGCTGAGTTCTGTTTACATTTACATTGGTGAAATATTATGTTATTTATGTTATCAAGTATTTTACCACATTTTTTGCTTCAAAATTTTTTTTCCTATTTTCTTCCTCTAAAACCTAGGTGTGTCTTATGGTCCAAAAAATACAGTACTTTCCAGGTGAATGTTAAGTGTCAGGGTTAGAATGGTTTAAACTCTCTATTTCAACTCATCGTTTTGTTTGTAGGTATTAGTTTAGTTATTAGCATGTAATTTCTAGTCATTAAAAATTAGTTGAATCGTCTTATGTAATATTTGAGACTTCTTTCCCAGAACACAGGACATCTGTGTTCTTATTTCTGCAGTTATTTGACTTCTGTGATCCTATGAGTATATTTATACTCTCTCCCTCAGCACCATCCACACTTTTGGGCTCCTAAAATGGTCCTTGGTATATTTCCAGGCAAACATGACATTTTACCATTTATCAACACAAGACTTCCCAGAACCTTCTAAATTACCTGTTTTGCCTTTGATTAACTCATTAAGGTAGGAACAGACCTCTGAAGGGGCACCCTGAATACATTAGGTTCATCTCAGCTCTGTGTATTGAAGACAAATAATCTTTGTAATTACTCACTGTGTCTATGTACATATCTAATAAAGGTTTTTCTCTTGCCACGTACACAAATACATTGTTACATATTGTGTCATGATGATAAGAGAAGTCATTCAAAACACATAGTGGATGATAGCAATGGTTACACTGTAAATAAGGAAGTCACAGCAGGGCTTTATGATAACTTAATACATAAGGAGAGAGTTAACCAAAGGATGAGAGTGATTTCTTCTTATACCAGGGGCAGCACTATGTGTGGAGAGAAGAGTAGGTATAAAAGCCCAGACACGTAAGTGTTTTGGTGCTTTTATCATCAAGGATGTGTCTTCTTCATGGGAAAGAATAAGTAGATGAGATTTTGGATCACAGAAAGATCTTGGTAGAAAGAGCCTCAGGTCATCCTTGTAAAAGTAAAGGACAACAACAACCATAGCACAGATAAGAATGAAATTTGTCATGTCAGATAAACTAAAAGTATTTAAAATTGTTATGAATTATCCTTTTTACCAGGTCACCAACTCCTTTCCTTGTCTCTTTACCATTTCTTTTTTGTCCTTCAATATGTTTTCTTGCTATGTCTGTGATTTCTACACAGTTAGCATCATTTAATCTAACCTTTCTTACTCTGCCTCCTTTCACCTTTCAATTCTGGCAGAAATCTGTGAGCCAGAGGAGCCTCATATCAGGACAGACAGGAGCAGGGGAGCAGCTGCGATGGCTTCAGGAATCCTGGTGAACATAAAGGAGGAGGTGACCTGCCCCATCTGCCTAGAGCTCCTGACAGAACCCTTGAGCCTAGACTGTGGGCACACCTTCTGCCAAGCCTGTATCACTGCAAACAACAAGGAGTCCATAGTCAGTCAAGAAGGCCAGAGCAGCTGCCCTGTGTGCCGAATCACCTACCAGCCTGGGAACCTGCGGCCTAATCGGCATGTGGCCAACATAGTGGAGACGCTCAGGGATGTCAAGTTGAGTCCAGAAGAGGAGCAAAAGACAGATCTCTGTGAGTGCCATGGAGAGAAACTCCTGCTCTTCTGTAAGGAGGATGGGAAGTTCATTTGCTGGCTTTGTGAGAGGTCTCAAGAGCACCGTGGTCACCACACTTTCCTCATGGAAGAGGTTGCCCAGGAGTACAAGGTAACAGGATGGAGGAGAGACAGGACAGAAAATAGTACTTGATGGGAAATCTCTGCTTTGTATTGACTGTAGTTACTTTGCCACACTAGCCCTGAGTCTTGAGATCACTTTTCTTCCTATGCTCACCTTCTAAGTCCTGAAAGACATTTATGTGCATTCCACACAATTAAAAAATTATGAGCAGACTCAAAGAAGAAGTAGATATTTTTATATCTTGTGCTAATAGGTGGAGGTTTGGTGCCCAAAGAAAGCTGATTATGGCCCCTTTGGACAGGAGTGGTAGGAGGGCAGCTGGGTGGATCGATACCTAAGTTTTTCTGTACTGATGCAGACACCGGCCCACAGTGTCTGAGTCATTATGGATGAAATGAGACATTCACACGGACTTCCGAGTCCAGTGGAGGAAAAGGGACAGCACAGCTTTTCTCTCAAGAGGAGCAAAAGCTTTGGCCCTTGCTGTGACCGGCCTTTATTGGGTTTCTTGGCACACTATGTGATGGTCCTCATTTACTATGTACATGTTTGTAAAAGGTGGTTACCTTTTACAGAAAACAAAGGAGCCAATGCTGCTAATCACATCCTAGAAGAGGGATATTTGCAAATGAAAAGGCAAAAGTGGTTGAACCAGTTACACTCATCCTTGAAAGGTTTAGCATGGATTTTAGGAATTTACTTTGCAATAAATGTCCTCAATTCAGGGTGAGGGAATTTTTTAGCAAGAGCAAGACTCAAAGCAGCCTGGGCACATTGCAAGCCTGATTCCCCCTGGGAGAACCTATCCGTGGGTGTGGGTCCTGTGCATCTCTGAGTGGGAGCTGGGCCCACACCACACAGAATGGTCTCCTACACCATACTACAGAATCAGGTTTCTAGTACAAACAGAATCAGTCTTCTCCTGACATGGAATGGGGAATTCTACCACTTGAGTCTTAGAGAAAACATTCACCATATCAGGTTTCCTTCAAGTCACAGGTTCTAACTGCTTTCTGTAAACTCTAGTATCTTCAGAAGTCAGTTTGATTTTTCTATCTTTATCCTCCATTCTGAAGCTGAGAAAGCTTATAGCTAGGCTCTGCTTTGATTCCTCCTTCACAGGAAAAGCTGCAGGCAGCTCTGAACAGGCTGAGGGCTGAACAGCAGAAAGCTGAGAAGTTGGAAGCTGACATCAAAGAAGAGAGAATTTCCTGGAAGGTAGGAGGAGACTCCTCCGAGGGAGTTAGATAAGAATGTGGGCAGATCCTTGAGTCTTAGTCCCAAGGGGCTCCCTTCCTCCTATTCCCTGAAAGTTGATATGTCCAATCATAGATTAGGCATTCTTTATTTTTTTCCTGATAGGGGTGGGGCTGAAATAGAATTTGTCATAAGTTAACACAGATATTTGTAGTTTAGTGATTCTCAAAGAGACTATCTGGTGAGGATGGTTTGTGAATTCTGTGTTCATTGCTGTCATTATTTTGAACCTTGAACTCTTCCAGGGGAAGACAATTTCCAATGGTACAGGACTCTATATCCCAGTGCTCAAAGTTAGGCTGAGGGTGGGGGCTGAGTTCAGGAGTAATGCAGCAAGGCATGATTGTCCTGGACAGCTGTGGGAAAGCTGAGCCACACCCAGATATTTTATTTTCCTTCAATGTTGGCTTCAATAATGTGGACTTGAGGCCATTACTTTGGAATGTGTTGAAGAGAAAATAATAGGAAAAATCAGCCTCCCCGAAAATTGCTCCCTTGCTTTCATCTCCCTTCCATGTGAGAACTTCCTAATCAGACACTTCTTTTTCTGGCTCCCAGCCACTGCCTGATCAAGCCTGAGTCCCTCTCTCTTTCTCATTCCTGAAGAATCAGATACAAAATGACAGCCAAAGTGTCCAGGAGTATTTTAAAAAACTGAGAGGCTTTCTGAACACTGAGGAGCAAAAGGAGCTGCAAAAGCTGGTGAAGGAGGAAGGAGATATTCTCCATGACCTGGAACAGTCTGAGCATGAGCTGGTCCAGCAGAGCCTGGTGTTGAGAGATCTCATCTCTGAGCTAGAGCATCGGTTAGAGGGGTCAATGAGGAAGATGCTGCAGGTAAGATGGGAAGAAGCCTCAGCATCTGAGCTTGAGGAAAATGAAGACTTAAGTTTCCTGCTGTGCTGTGTGGCTGCACTGTTTCTGGTGGTGACACTGAGGTTCTCATGGTCTTGCAGTAACCTTTTCCTGCATCTATTTCAGAGGTAATAGGAATAATTGAATGCATGAATAACAAGGAAAATCTTGTTTTTATTAATGTATCAATTGCAGTGCAAAAATCTCACTGTGGAGAGAAGATTCACCGTTTCACATTACATTCTATAGGCCCCTGTATCTGTGACCTAGCCTAGAACATTTTTCAGATACCTCCCCATGTCCCAAGAGTGTTGGTTTTGTTTCTTCCTCATAGAATGAGTTGAGATTTCTTTCCTCTGTGTTTGAATGAGCAATTATGAAAAATTGGTATTATTTATTCCTTAATAATTCAATAAAGTCAGCAGTGAAACCATCTAAGTCTGGGCCTTCCTTTTTGGAACAGTTTAAAAATATATGTATCTATGTATACATACACACTATTTTATTGAGTATGTAAATTTATATATTGAATACATACATATATAAATACAGGAAAAATATATATAGTATTGAATGTATAAATTTATTTATTGTGTTCACAAACATATAAATTCAGTAAAGTATATGTTTTTTCCTGTATTCAGTTTTTTAACATTTCTTGACTCAGATTTTGATAATGTACATCTTTGTAGAAATTTGTCCATTATAAGTTGTCATTTATAATCATGAAGTTAGTCATTATAATCCCTTAGAATCTGTTTCATTTTTATAGTATTCACAATGATATCCTCTCTTTTATTTCTTATAAAGTGATTTGCTTTTCTGGGAGGGTCAGTTTGGTTAATTTTACTGATGCTTTTCAAAAATAAACTTTATTATTTTATTTATTTATTTTTAAAGTTCCTCTGTCATTGACTTCTGTTCTTTATTATTCTGTTTCCTTTATGTTCCTGTATTTACACATGTGAACTGAGTGTGTGTATGCACATGTGGTACTGTGTTTAATTTGCTGTTATTTTTCTAGTTTCTTAAGGTGAGAATTTAGACCACTGATTTGACACAATTTTTCCTGTATCAATTTTAATGATATAAAACACTGTTTTTGCTATATTCTATACTTCTTGATTATTTACTTATCATTTGGATTCAATTAACTTATTTTCAAATTTCTTTTGTGATTTTTTTTCTTATTCTTAAACTCTTGGTATCTTTGAAACTATAGTTTAATTAAAAACACTGGGTGATTTTATACTTCTTCTTCTGAATATTTTACATTTAATTCCTTTCTAATCAAAAAGCATAACTTTTATTATTTCAATTTTTAAATATATTGACACTTCCTTTATAATCTAAAATGTTGTACATACAAAATTTTTATATAAATTTGAAAAAATGCATATTGTGCATTCATTGTGTGAAAGGGTCTATAGATGCCACTATAATTTCTTTTCTTCTCCTTAAGTCCCTTTAACGTGTCATCTATTTCTTATCTGGAAATCTCTTTTGGTCTCTTTCAATTCTTTTTTTTTAATATATTTTATTGATTATGCTATTACAGTTGTCCCATTTTACCCCCTTCACTCCCCTCCACCCTGTACACTCTCTCCCACCCACTTCCCCCCCTTTAGTCATGTCCATGTGTCATACTTATAAGTTCTTCAGCTTCTAAATTTCCCATACTATTCTTACCCTCCCCCTATCTATTTTCTACCTATAATCTGTGCTACTTATTCTCTGTACCTTTTCCCCCTCTCTCCTCCTCCCACTCCCCTGTTGCTAACCCTCCATGTGATCTCCATTTCTGTGGTTCTGTTCCTGTTCTACTTGTTTGCTTAGTTTCTTTTGGTTTTGCTTTAGGTGTGGTTGTTAATAATTGTGAGTTTGCTGTCCTTTTACTATACATGTTTTTTCTTTATCTTCCTTTCTTAGATAAGTCCCTTTAACATTTCATAAAATAAGGACTTGGTGATGATGAACTCCTTTAACTTGACCTTATCTGAGAAGCACTTTATCTTCCCTTCCATTCTAAATGAAAGCTTTGCTGGATAGAGTAATCTGGGATATAGGTCCTTGTCTTTCATGACTTGGAATACTCTTTTCCAGCCCCTTCTTGCCTGTAAAGTCTCTTTTGAGAAATCTGCTGACAGTCTGATGGGAACTCCTTTGTAGGTTACTGTCTGCTTATCTCTTGCTGCTTCTAGGATTCTCTCCTTCGTTTTTACCTTGGCTAATGTAATTATGATGTGCCGTGGTGTGTTTTTTTTGAGTCCAACTTTTTTGGGGCTCTCTGAGCTTCCTGGATTTCCTGGAAGTCTATTTCCTTTGTCAGAATGGGGAAGTTCTCCTTTATTATTTGTTCAAATGCGTGCTCAATCTGTTGCTTTTCCTCTTCCCCTTCTGGTACCCCTATAATTCAGATGTTGGAATGTTTAAAGATGTGCTAGAGGTTCCTAACCTTCTCCTCATTTTTTTGAATTCTTATTTCTCCATTCTTTCCTGTTTGGTTGTTTTTCTTCCTTCTGGTCCACTCTATTGTTTTGAGTCCCAGTTTCCTTCCCATCCCTATTGGTTCTCCGTGCATCTTCCTTCATCTCTTTTATGGTAACCTGCATTTTTTCATGTAATTTGTGCCCAAAATCAACCAGTTCTGTGAGCTTCCTGATCATCAGTGTTTTGAACTGTGCATCTGATAGATTGGCAATCTCTTGGTCACTCAAAAGGATGAGCCCTGGGGCATTGAGCCCTCGGGCATCTGTTTTCTGTTTGAGACATGTCTCTCTCTCTTTTTTTTTTTTTTGGTCTGGTTGCTCCTGTTACAGTGAGGGGCAGAGCCTTAGGTGTTCATCGGGGCTGGGCACCTCAGTCGCTAGATTGTGATGTTGTATGTGGGGGCAGGGGCGGGAGGGAACAATGGCGGTAGCTCCGTTCTCCTGGGATCTCAGTCCCTTCCCTGGGATCCTGGGTTGCATGCTCTGCTCGGGTTCACAATTGCAGCCTTACTGGGTCCGACAGTTGCCGCTTGCATACTGAGGACCCACACGCTGCAATCTTGTGCGCCACCCGCTGCGATCTTGCATACCCCGGGTGGCTTACACGCTCCCGGTAGCCTATGCGCCCAGTTCTCCCTGTTCTCCACTCTCACAACCCGCGCTCGGCTGCTGCTCATCTTTGCCCCTCCTACCGGTCTGGATGAATGGGTCTACTTCAACTTCTTGGCTGTCCGACATCCATTCAGATAAATTCTCTATCAGTTCTGGGTGTTATTCTACCTCTCAATTGTTGTTGTTCTAATCTTAGTTGTACGTGGAGGTACGGTGCGTCCACCTATGCCTCCATCTTGCCAGAAGTTCCACAGTGCTCTTCTGGTCTCTTTCAATGCTAAATGATAGCTTTGTTGGATAGAGTAATCTAGGTTGTAGGTCTTTGCTTTTCATCACTTGACTAATGCCAATCCTTTCTGGCATGCAAAGTTTCTGTTGAGAAATCAGCTGATAGTCTTATAGGAATCTTACAGGTAAACAACTGGTTTTCCCTTGCCCCCTTTAAGATTATCTCTCTGCATTCTTCATTCCTCACTTAGTTATTTTTATGCTATCTGTTTCATTATGTTTCCTGTTTCTTTGTTGAAGTTCTCATTGAGATCATCTATTCTTTCCCTAAGTTCAGTGAGCCTTCTTATAAACACTGTTTAGAATTCTGCATTGGGTGTATGGATCCTTGCCTCCATTTTGTTTAATTTGGAATGTGTTGAACATAAAATAATAAAAAAAAATGTATTCTTGCTTCCATCTCTTTTTCCTGTAAGAACTTCCAAATCAAATACTTCTATTTTCTGAGGTTTTATCCTGATCTTTGATTTGGGACTGTATCATTGTCTTCTCATTTTGGCTGCCTCCCTATGTTTATTTCTGTGTGTTATGTACATTTGCCATGTCTTCTAGTCTTGGCAGAGTGCCTTATGTAGTAGTAGCCTTTGCTGTTTTTTTTTTTGCTCACATGAGCACTGGGCTCTGTGCGTGTCCCTAGTGTGGGCTGTATGTGTTCTCTTGCTATAGTTGCGCCTTAATTACTTTCAGCACATCTGAGGCTAGGAGTGACCCTCAGGCTGAGTGGCAGTGAGTAATACATTGGCTCCAGTGAAGAAGTTGACTCCGTGGAGTGTGATTAACAATAGTGGGGATCAGGTGCCTACTGTGTCTATCCTTTGGGCATGTCAATTGTGGCCCTAATTGAGTGGCACTCTGGTAAGTTCTGAAACTGGCCACCAGGTGTATCGGTTCTGGGTCCTCTTGGGAGGGGCTCTGGTGTAAGCCAAGTTCAGCCACTTCCTTTCTCTCAGCACCACCTATTAGGAGCAACGAAGTGATCTGTGGTTGGGTAGTTGCCTGTGCTGTGTTTGGAGATGTGTTGGAGATGCTATGCAGTTCACTAGGATGAGATGACATAACTGCTACCCTGAGACCACTTAGCAAGAGGGAAAGTTCACACTAGGTCAGCCACTGCTTGTTTGGGGTTTGTGGAACTTGAGAGATTTTAAGAAAATTTGCAGCATGGGCTGACAGGCCAGCTGCTTGTGTGGATTATCCTCTGAAAGAAATTTGGTCAGAGGCTTGAACTGGGTACAGTAGCATCTCTGAGAATCACCCAGATTGGGCAAGAGTGGTGTTAGCCTGGTTAATGGAGACTCAGATTTGGTCCTTGCCTATGTCTGGTGGTTGTGTACAGAAGGGCTCCAGAAGAAAAAGATGGAGCCTGTCATCACTCTAGTCCTTAGAAGTGTTGCCCCACCAGTCCTCCACTTGAAGCCAGACAATTCAGTTACTCCTCATATGTCTCTGGCACTTTTCAAGTTTCTGTCTCTTCTCTGGAGCTTAGGGCAAGTGTTGTGAGGGAGTGACCCTATGCTAGGGGCCTTTAAGGAGATGCCAGGTTTTTCAGTAGCCCTCCATCTCACCTGGACTGAGTCCATGCTGGATTTGACAGCCAGATATTGTGGGGACTCCTCTTCCCAGCACTGGCACTCCTGGCTGGGAAGCTAGATGTGGGGCTGGGACTTCACATCTATCAGGAGGTACCTCTGTATCCAAGATATTCCTACTAATTCTTAACTTGCACAGGAGGGTGTGGTAGCAGATGGTTTTGTCTCAGGCCCTCCTACCAGTATTGAGGTGACTTCTTTATATCTTTAATTGTAGAACTTCTGTTCTGCTCATCTTCAAGTGCTTCTCAAGGGTGATTATTCAGTAATTTATTTACAATTTTCATTTGGTTGTGGGAGGATACAATCACAGTATCTACATACACCAACATTTTGACCAGAATTCTATCAATTATTTTTGCCCTACTTGTGTCTTTGAATGCAAACTATGTCTCATGTCACTAGCAATAACGAAATTGTTTTTCATCTAGTCCAAGAATTTCTGCCTTTATTTGGTTAATTAAGATAATAACATCTATTGAAATTCTCATGTAGCTCTATTTAATTTATATTGTAATTGGGGTATATTTGTTGGGGTATATTTGTATATTTGTTTCAATAAGTTGCCTGCAATTTTCATTGTTCTATTTCACATCAACAAGCTTCTTTTGAATTAAACAGATATTTTCAATATAAAATATTAAGCATAGTAGTTTCTATTTCTGTTGTAGTTGCTCCTTGGAACACAATATGCATCCTATTTTATCACGGTCTACTTCAGATGAATATTAAACTAATCCCAGTAAAATATGGATACTTGCTTCCAAAATTGCTTTCTATTATTATATGAACAACACAGTGATGCTTTAATATGGGCACTTGAAAGACAGTGTATCAAATGAGGAGAGACTTGAGAAAAGTCTACATTAATACATTCATTTGTTTGTACCCTCAGCAGAACTCATGTAAACTTCTTGAGGAATACTACAACTAGTCATCTTTGGTTACCTGGTATAATCCTTGACAAGTAATAGTACCTCACTTTACATTCATGTTGAATGAGTTAATGAGCCATGACTTATTCAAATCATCTCATGAGAGCCTTATGAACATGGGTAATATGTCATGGGCCTCATGTTTTCCTCTTAAATATGCCTCATGTCCTGATAGTGGAAGCCTCATGCTGTGGTTGCACAACGTGAAAGTTTGCTTTACCTTTTAGGAATCCTCAAAACTTCACATGAGTCTTCTTGAATGATTGACCTGAGTCTTCTCTGTACTTCTTGGGTGTCACTTTGAGACCATCTCTGTTCCCCCCATATCAGGGAGTGGTGGGATGTGATGAAACTTTGTAAATGAGGAGGCTTATTACCACTTGACCCATTTTTTTCTCTTTTCTCCCTAGGATGTGAATGGCATCATGAAAAGGTATGTGTGGGAGAACAGAGATGGTCCTTTGGTGCTGTGAAAAGAGGTTTAAGGCTATTAATGTTATCTAGTGGTTAATTAGAATACAATATTGCTCAGGGCAAGAAAATTCTGGTTTGGTTTTATCTTAAATTCCTGTCCACATTTCATGGTTTGAGTGTTCTCTAACTACTTCTAATGGACCAGTTTGTGTAGTGGGGAATTTAGGTTGGGGGAGGTGCTGAGTTTGGGTCAGCAGCTTTTAGGGTTGAGATGTTGCAGTATCAGACACCTGTGACTTCATAATTTAGTCACCCAGAATGCCTGTATTGAATTCAGGTTCCCTTTATTTCTTAGTGATTTTATCTATTGGGCATAGGTTGTGTCTTCTTTACCTGCCAAGCACCCAGAATTGGAGAACACTCTTTTATATTTAAAGTTATCCCTTGTGGGTAGAAGAATCCTGGTCCCTTCCATAGAGTTCTCTCTTTTTTTCTTCTTCAAAAAACAGATGTGAATAGCAAAGAATATTTTGGCCTGGTGCAAACAACTGATCCCTCTCGACCATGCACTTTCAAAAGCAGAATGAAAGAGCAGCATCATTATATCTACATTTGAATGCCTACCTGGCTACAACAAGCTGTTCAAACATAAAAACTGCCAACCACAATTAGTATGGTATATATAATGTCTTCTTTTCCAGGTGTTATGTTGTCCCTAGAGAAACAAAAATCTCAGATTTTATTCTGAGAGTCTCCCTTCTGGGAAGCAGACTTTAAAGTCCATATCCCCTCCAGACAGTAGTCCCTCACTGGGTAGTGGTATCTGTCAAATTACTAGGAGCCAGGTTCTGCCACCTCTCTGTCATGTAATATCTCTCCACATCCATTTGGTGAGTTTTCCTCACATTGTTTTGTTTTAAGGAACCAAAGTTTCCATTTAAAAAAAAAAGCCATGTAATTTTATATGATTCCTAGTGGTAAGAGAAGTGGAGGTTAGTTTTCATTTTGAAAGGAATTAACTGTGCTTCTGCGAGGTCAAGGCCTGCCTAAGGACACACACTGTGTACTGTAAAGTTAGCCAGGAGTGTATTCCTTTGGCTCCAAGGTTGGAAGTCTGCTCTCTCCTTGCTCAGGGGTCCATTGAAGGAGGCTCAAGTGCTTAGTGGGGTGAGTAGACAGAAATGAGTGGTTTTGGAGAGCCAAAAAGTCAGAGGTGTGAGGATATTATTTTGTCATCCCTAGGAGTAAGACCTTTACTCTGAAGAAGCCAAAAACTGTCTCCAAGGAACAAAGGAGTGTGTTCCAAGCTCCTGACCTGAGTGAGATGCTGCAAGCATTTAATGGTGAGGCATGCCAGGGATGGTGGGTGGCTGAGGGTGTCTGGTGATGGTGGGAGTTAAAGAGGGAGGAGGGTTCAGTTTCTAGGTGTGGATAGAGGTGGCAAAGGAGAATGGATATCATGTGGTGATGATGTAGCCATAGTTAATGGGGAGTGACCAGCTGTCTTGTTCACCTCTCATTTTTCTGTTTACTATCTTGTATATTTCCCCAGTCTTTCCCATGTTCTGTAGAGTAAATATATTGTAGTGCTGACTCCTTTGCTTATATTTACTGGTATGGATTTTTATCATTTCAGAACTGCCATAAGTGCATCGCCATTGGGGTAAAGAGATATCACAGCCTCATGAAGTCACCATGACCTCATCTTTTTATAAAACTTTATATTTTCTACCTGGTTATATGTGGGTTTCTTTTTCAATTTTTAAATTTTTTTTTTTTTTTTAGAGAGAGAGAGACAGAGATAAAGAGAAACAGAGAGACAGAGATAGGGACAGCAATAGAGACAGAAATATTAACTTGTTGTTCAACTTATTTATGCATTCTTTGGTTGCCTCTTGTATGTGTACTGACAGGAGATGAACCTGAAACCTTGGCATATTAGGACAATGCTCTAGCTGAGCTACCGACTCGGGCTGGGTCTTGTGTCTTAAGATCCATATTTTTTTCCCCAAAACACATATATTTCTTCAGTTTTGTACCTTTCCAGTTCCCACTCACATTACTTTAAAGATCTCCCTTACAATACCATAAATAAAGGCACATCAAAGTTTTTCTATACCCTGTAACTTTTCTACAGTTCACGTGACTCTGGATCCTCCCAAAGATGAATCAAAAGTTGTTGTCTCTGTGGATCAAAGACAAATAAGAAATCCCTCTTCTAGATTAATTTATAAAGGGTATAATAATGCTTATGATCAATTTGGTGTCCTGGGCTCACCGTTTATTACACCAGGGAAACATTACTGGGAGGTAGATGTGTCAGAGGTACATGCCTAGGTCTTGGGGTTATGTGGTAAAAAAATCCCCTGACTCAAACATGAAGAGTTTTGTTAGACATGGTAGCAATTGTCAACATGTTTACTCTAGATATCAACCTAAACATAGCTTCTGGGTTATAGGATTAGAGAACCAATTTAAACATAATGCTTCTGTGTAATCTTCCTCCTCTGATCCCTTGAAATTAACCCTTTCCCTGACTGTTCCTCCATGTAGTGTTGGGGTTTTCCTACATTGTGATGCTGGCACTGTCTCATTTTTAAACAAAATGAACCATGGGTTTCTCATCTATAAATTTTCTTCATGTTCTTTTTCTCAGAAAATTTATTTATATTTCAATCTTATGAAATGTGCTGGCCCCATGATACTATGTTCTCCAAGTTCTTAAATCACACCCTCAACCACCTCTATGTAGTACCACTGGCCTTGGATACATCTAGTGAACTGAGCTTATCTGCACCATTCTCTCATCTTTTCCTTGCTGCCCCTCCTTGTTTTCCCTGTTGGTCACCCATCATTCATTCATCATGAGGGTGTACAATTTGCCTTGGGTCACATTTCTCCAAAATCTTGTTTACATTAATAGAGAATCTTAATTCATCCTTTTTTTCTATACTCCCAAAGAAAATGACTATTGCCTCATAAAAATGCAGTTATAGAGGTGACATCTCTACCAATATTTACAATCTCATTTCCTCTGCTACTGAATGGCAAGATGAATGATAACTTTTCAAGAATTTTGTATATGACTAAAGGCCTTGTATAGGAGTCATTCACTACAGAATGAGTACTCAGGGGTGTGTCCCTTATCCATCAAGGAATAAAGGAGAATTTTTAGAAATAACATGTACTAAGAGTGGAGTTTTGTGTCTACAGTGTCTGAGTTCAAGTCCAGTCTCTCCAAATACACACAGTGAACCTTGAATAAGATACTTGAATGCTGATTTTACTTTCTTAAAACATTCCCAGTACAGAAATCACACCATAGGTAGGATCATTGTGAGATGAAAAATGCCATTAAGTATAAAATATATAAATGTCTCAACTTAAACATTTTCTACTAATTATTAAAAATATAAGCTGTGTCAGTATCTCATGAAACAGGTTTGTGCCTACATGGACAAAGGGTGTTTTTTTTTAAGATTTTTATTTATTTATTTATTTTTAGAGAGGGAAGGGAGGGAGAAAGAGAGAGAGAGAGAGAGAGGGAAACATCAATGTGTGGTTGCTGGGGGCTGTGGTCTGCAACCCAGGCATGTGCCCTGACTGGGAATTGAACCTGCGAAGCTTTGTTTCACAACTTGAGCTCAATCCACTGAGCTATGCCAGCCAGGGTGGGTGTTTTTTTCTTTTTTTTTTTATCAAAGTTTCATGTTTCAGATTCCACATCTATCTCTGTTACTGTCAAGACTACTCCAGCTCTGCCCATGGTAGATCCGTATGGTTTTTTGTATGTGATGGTGAATTTATTATTATACTTCTAGTGTTACTACACATTACCCCTAATCAAGTAGAGGAAATTCTAGAAGACTCAGTTTCTCAGTTGTAAAAAAAATTTTACTTGATTTATTATTGTGAAAATTAAACAACAGAATGCTTTCAATTACTTCCATCATTTCTAGCACATAAATAGTGATCAGGTATACTGTCTATTCTTAGACAGTTTTTAGTTGGCCTCTCAGTATGATTGAAACAAATCATTTTAAGTAGACATATTAGTTTTCTTTCAATATTATTATCCTTGCTTTAAGAAATAAAATAACTTGTAAAAAATAAAACTTGCTTTAAGTTTTAGCTAATCAAAAAATGAATATTTCTGTAAAACCATCTAGTCTAATTTTTTCACTTTTCTGTAGTAAATATATTTCATTATAATAGAATTTCGCTTCAGACTCTGTTTGCCCTGCTTTAAAGAGTCATTATTTACAGTAATACAATAAGTATAAGAAGTACAATTACTGGATTTCTTAACAATGGTATAGATAATTATTCCCCCTTCCCACCCTTGGTCAGCCTAACTTTTGCAGTGAGGTGAAAGTTTTCAGGAACAAAGGGATAAGCCAGTTCTTTTCCTCCAATGAGATAGCAAAGGCCTTATTTCTGCAATGGATCTTCCCAGCATTCAGGACTTGATAGAATCCCCTTGTCTTTTGAAATTTTATTGTCAGCTCTTTATTCAAAGATGTAGGAATTAAAATAACTAGGTAAATGAACAGATAGATATGTTAGCATATTTAGTTAGCTAGTTATGAATATGAAAGGGTGCAAAGGTAATTCAACATTGAGCATAATAAACTAAGGAGCTGAATCAAATATGAAGCTTAATAAACTGGGGAAACTAAATGAGATACTGGAACTGCTTCATTAGGAAGTCACAGCATTTTACTAAGGCTGATTTACTAGGAACCTATAGCATTAACAGACCCATTCACACACTCCAGGAGATCTCTGACTTCCAGAATTAATCCTCAGAGCTGGTAGGGAAATATCCCTGGGGCATTGATGGCCAGCTGTCAGCATTTGGGGGAGAAGAGTTGGGAGATTTTTCTGCTGGACAGATGCCCAGTACAAGTGAAAAAATGAACCAAGGCAATGTAAGCACATGTACCAGATGATGCAGCACAAATTCTGGACATGAGCCATAGAAGTTAAGATGGTGACACAAAGAAAGAGAACTTAGCCTGAGAAAACAATTAGAGTGGAGAGGAGGTGCAAACCTCAGTGGGTCAAGGAAAGGGATTGGCTAGGGAGAGGGCCCCAACTGGGCCAGGGAAAATCAGAAGTGGATTAGATGACAGCTTTCTCTTTACAGAGAACCAAGAAAACATACGGAGGTTTATCAGGATTCTTGAGGCACTGACTGCTGGACCCTGCTTGCCCTCTACATCTCCAAGGATCTATTATTTTCCTTCACCCCCTCAAAATCTTACCACTATATTTAGTCTTTTCCATGTGCCTGCCCTTTTCACGACACCACAAAAGAACCCATTTTCAGCAGCAACAGTAAGGCTGTTTCTGGTAACCTAGATGGTATTGGAACACACAATTACTGTGGAGGGTACTGGTCAGCAGTATCCATCTCGGCTGCGGATGCTCATTGAAACATGCTAAAAACATACACAGAGACAACCAGGTCCTATGGGGGAATAGGAACAGAAAGGCCACTCCACACGTGGGGAGCCCCTTTGTCACCCTCTCTCCTGGAGGGGGCCATGGCCATTCCTCATGTGGGGAGCTCCTCCTTCCCCCTTTGGAGAGGCTTTTTATTGGTTTTGTTTGAATAAGAATTCAGGTAAAAGCTCATTACTCATTGCTAGGAAGTAAGGATCAAACAATAGATAACAAGGAAGTCTGAGGGCCTATTTTGAGTCAGGGTCAAAGAGCTGTAAAACTTAAAAGAACAAACTTACTTCTTCCTTGGACCCTTATCATTCAACTGAGAGCATTCTAAACAAAGCAGGTTTCACAGGATTTTACATATTCTTTCTTAGGCCTGATCACCTGGGGAATCCGCCCTTTTCAGCACAGAGCTGCACCACCCTGTCATTGTTTCAGGCTTAGGTGGAGCAAGGGAACTAAGGCAGCCAAGGTATAAGGAGATTTTCTCCCAGACAATGAGGACTCAGGCTATGTGAAAGCCGAGGAGCAAGGGTCTATCACCCCCTTTTGCTGTAGCCCCCAAAGTCCTTCCTTGGGGGCCTCCCACGTGATCGTGCCTGTCTTAGATTGTTCCCCCCTTGGGGAATCTTACCCATCATTGGCTAACCGACCAAGCACTGGGATTCAGTTATGAATGAAGCAGCAGAAGCAGCGCTCCTGCCAGGGAGATAAGCTTTTGTCTCCTTGCTGGCTTATGGTCCAAGGCCACTCCCTCAGCCTTAGCCTTGGTGGGGTGGCGGTGGGGTTACAGCTTCTGATACCAGGCAGGGCAGTTCCTAACAAATCCCCAGACAGATAGATCATAAAAATGAATGAATGAATGAATGAATGAAATGGGTTGTCTTGGTCATACCTGCATGTCCATAAGAGTGTAAATAAAAAATTAATGAAAAAACCCAGTTCCTTCATAATTATCCAGGGGTGAGAAATGAATACAACTTGTTGAAGATTTTTATAAATATTCATCTCATCAAGTAAAAAGGAACAGATTCTTGTCACGGGAACCAAAGGTAACCCAAGTCCATTCCTCACTTGACTGTCTATTTTAGCCTAGAAAATAGATAACAATAAATAAATATAAAATTTAAACAAAAGTTATTAAAGGGCCATTTTTAGACAAAACAGTGAGTTATTTATTAGTAAAAACCTCCCATCTGAAGTTCCCCTCAGCGCATCATAGTTTAGATTTCTCCAAGAATATAGTGAAAGATGTTGAAACAGGAACTTACAGAGCAAGGCTTCTTCCTGCTATTCCAAGCTGCAACCTCAGTTGCCACAAACCACATGCACCTTTGCAGACATCTCTTGGAAGCAGTTTCATATACAGGCACTTCCTCAGCTCAGCAAACATATACACTAGTAAGATTGCTGAGGTGCCTCAGACACTTCCAATGAGAAAACCCTGTCTATGCTTGTTGCCTGAGCATTGGAAAATAACTTTCAGTAGGCAGAGGTAGTTGAAGAGGGAACAATTGGTCAGATGAACATGCTTGACAGTCCTCAAGGATATTAATGTCAGAAAAATGTAATAAAATAATACCTAACCAATTGCTGTTTGAATGAAATACTTTCAACTTTCCAGTCTGTATTAAAATTTTTTAACACCATGCTTGCATTTGGCCAAGGAAATAGTATTGGTTCTAAGTACATGAAACATAATTAAAATAGCAATATAACAAACACTCTGGGCTCAGATCTCAGATGTATATTCATTTTCAATCATTCATTTTTTTCCTTAAAACAAATATTTTAAAGATTATACCCATATGCTTAGTCCCCAGGACATCAGAAGAAATATATACACTAAACTTATGTCAGGTACCATGCTTTGTGTGGGGAATATATCTCCAGATTAGGTGGACAGAGTCACTGCCCTCATGGAACTTATAGCTCACTTGGAGCAGGCAGCAGACATTACACAAATAACAGTTCAAATGAAGACATGATTATAAGTATGATAAGGGAAAGACAGGCAAAATACAAGATGCAGAGTGTATTAGTGAATCTGGAGATATGAAGCTTTGAAGATTTATGTTTCTTGTCCCAGATGTTTTATATCATCATATTTTCTCTTAAAATCTAAAGCATTAGAGATGATGCTAGAGCAGTTAAATGTCTGTCATGGCTAAGAAAAGAATTGTTCCATAGGGAAGATTTCTAGGAGGGTGAAGAACATTGGTGGTGTAACTTGAGACTTCTTTTGGCTAACATAGGAGGACAATCATCACAAAAATTGCCTTAAACTGTAATAGGTTACTTATCCTCATGGTTGGGAAAGTGGAGGAGAAAGAGTAAATATAAGATGTGACTGATTTGATGACCAATAGTTTTTTTGGGTTAACGCTTTTGGTGCTTAGAAAGTTATCATGATAATATTGCTGCATCATGACTCTGGTCTATCTGTAGGTCAAAGTGAGAGCATAATAAAATGGCTAGCTGTTGTGATTGCTATTACTACAATAATAAATCCCCTTAAAGATTTGAAGAGAGAATAACGTGTCAAGGTGGTGTTTTGTGGTATGTTGAAAAACTATTACCTTAAAGGTAGCTGCACAGTGAAGGTGAGTGAAGTGATTCCATGATTATGATTTGTAAAATATTGAGAGATCTGCTCAAATAAAAGATAGAACATAGGTGTTTCTGAAAATCAACTAAAACAGTTCATGATAATTTTAAGTGTTTTGTACTTCTAAGAATTATTTAAACCTTCAGTCTGCTATTTATATAGAACTTTCTTAAATAATCTACTTCATCCAATTATCTTATCTGTAAAAAGTAGAACACTGTCCAACAATTCAAGCATGCTTAATTGAGTCACTAGTTTTTATCTTCTTTGATTTTTCCCTTCCCTAGAATTGTGGTAAAGTAGCAACAACGGGGAGATTTCCAACCCAACATAAAAGGTGCTATTCAATTTACAGTTCACCAGTTGTCAGCCTCAGATGTAACAGTACATTGTTGAAAAGGCCATTGATAATAAGTTTTGAAGTGCTGTAATTGCTGTAAAAATATTTGATTTCCTATCTAAAGAGAATGTTTATGTCTCTAATGACTTAGGACATCCCAAATTCATTCCAGTTTCCTACACGTACCCATCATTAACAGTATTAAAACCCCTTGCTAATATTATATAATATCTGTATGACAGGGGCAAAGTAAAAACATTAACATTCTTCTAAGTACCTGGCATTTATATACCCCCTTACTTTCACAAAGCACTGTCCAACAAATTATTTTTACTACTCACCACAATATCCTGAGGCAGTTGGCCATTGTTGTTCAAACACAGCGTTGCAAGACTTTGAGGTTCTGTCCGTGCATTTGCTTTCTTTAGGAATAGGTTTAAAAAATTATATTTAAATTTTCTAGATACAAATCTCCTTGTGTGGGACCCAGGATCAGTATTTATGTAAAGGTCTCCCAGGTGACTGTGTTTCAGACTATCCAAAGATTGAATTTAAGAATCACTGGTGTATTTGTTTTAGTTGTGGTTGTTAATAATTGTGAGTTTGCTGCCATTTTACTCATATATTTTTTTTATCTTCTTTTTCTTAGATAAATCCCTTTAACATTTCATATAATAAGGGCTTGGTGATGATGAACTCCTTTAACTTGACCTTATCTGAGAAGCACTTTATCTGCTCTTCCATTCTAAATGAAAGCTTTGCTGGATAGGGCAATCTTGGATGTAGGTCCTTGCCTTTCATGACGTTGAATACTTCTTTCCAGCCCCTTCTCGCCTCTAAGGTGTCTTTTGAGAAATCAGGTGACAGTCCTGTGGGCACTCATTTGTAGGTAACTCTTTAAGCAAACAACTAGAACAGGAACAGAACCACAGAAATGATTACATGGAGTGTTATCAACAGGGGAGTGGGAGGAGGAGAGAGGGGGAATTCTCTGTATTCTACAGAGAATAAGTAGCATGAATAGTAGGTAGAGAATAGACAGGGGGAGAGTAAGAATAGTATGGGAAATGTAGAAGCCAAAGAACTTATAAGTATGACACATGGACATGAACTAAAGGGGGGAAATGTGGGTGGGAGGGTATGTACAAGGTGGAGGAGAGTGGAGGGGGAAAGTGGGACAACTGTAATAGCATAATCAATAAAACATGTTTTTAAAAAGAATCACTGGTGTAGAAGTCATGAAAAAATAATTTAAAGATGATAAGGTACAAATTTTACTAAAAAATGAGTAGAACATGTGTTTCAGTGTCAATGAGCATTTTAAGCCCGCTCTGTATGGGTAGTCCCCAAATGTGTTATATATGAAAGTTCTTTTAAATTAAAGATACTAGAAATCATTTTTTAATTTTTTTATTTTAATTGTTGTTCAAGTACAGTTTTCTGCCTTTTACCCCCATTCCAGCCCATCCCCCCAGCCCTCCCCACCTCCATCCTGTTTCCACACCCCCTAGAAGTCATTTTAATTTTTTCCATCACTTATACCTTCTTCTACCTCAATCATCCCCTGTCACTGTAATGATCACACTGTTGATTGCTGCATTACAGTGAATCTCAGAAAGTGAAGAAGAGAAAGAGTATTTCCAAGGTGACAGTATAACTAAGGAATTAAATGGGGTATGGAAACTAGGAAAAGGGAGGAGTAAAATATAATTCTGATATCCAGGTATCTGATATTTTATGATGCTCTTAAGAATATGAAATTGGGGGCAAGAGAGGTTTTTTGTGTGTGTGTGGTTGTAAGGGGGCAGGATCTCCCTTTCAAAGATGTTCTAACACTTTCTAGCTGTTATGATAGCCCCAAATGATTCATGTTCTGGCTAGTAAGTCTGTATGTTGCAAAGTTATTGCTGTCTACCTACTGCCAACTGAGGTGTATCTTCACAAAAAAATGAAAACTAGGAAATGACTCCAATACTGTTCCTTTCTTCCAAGTGTCTATTTCACTGTAGATTCTGATTGCTTGTTTCACTTGTTTCACTCTCTGTGCCTTCAGGTTTAGTTTGCATTACTTCTCTTTGCTTTTTAAAAAATATTTGTGCAATGTTTATAATGTTGATCTACAGGTTAAGGTTATTTTGTTAAAATATGTACCTCCTGGAAATGGAACCTCACTTTTCCTTGCTTTGCATCTTATTAGCTGTAAGTTGAATCACTGGATTTTAGGGTCTCTTTTATGCAAACTGCCAGATGTTCCTCAAAGTGATTGTATCATTTTACCTTTCCTCATACTTGCAAAAGAGAACAACGGCTATATGGAGCATGGTGGTTAAAGCAGATATATGAACAGTGATGTAGTTTCAGGTCTATTATATCACTGAAACAGGGTTTTGGAGAGCTCGGAGTATGATAGTGCATGAATGACAAGCACAGCACAGGGTGCCGACTGCAGTGTTCAAAAAAAAAATGAGCTCCCTTATCCCATGACCCCTCCTCTGTTCATACTTCTTCCTTTTCCAATCCTTCCACAGATCAACTGTCCATCACTTTACTCCTTTCCCTTTGAATCTCTGAACTGACCCCTCACCCTGGGTTGATATTTTGGAACTCTCTTATAAAGCATTAGATTTTCAACTGAGAAACTCAGGTCCTCTCAAGAAACCTGAAAATTTAGGCCAAAAGGAAACCTGAATCTGCCATGCTTCTCTCACCACATACACTTTTTCGCCAGTGGTGATGATACTGGCATGCTCCATGTTCCAGTGCTGTGTTCTGTGTGACAGGGAAAATGAACCCTTCTTAGGCTCTGTATTTTCACTCTGTTCACGACATCTCTTGCTTAGTGAGGAACCTGATGAAATGTCTTTCCCTTTGTCCTCTGGATTTTTTAACATTTTCCCATTTGAGAAAACCCTGGGGCAAAGCAAAAGTTAAGGTGGTTGCAGTGTAGTATAGTAAAGGTTCATGTGATTGCAGTCATATACAACACAATTCTGAGAAAAATCTGAAGGAAAAAAACAGAAGACATGAACAATTTTTTGGTTAAAGATTGTACAAGGAGAATCATAGATATGTTAATAATACCAAAAGAATATCTGAATTTGATTATGAACCACAGCATTGTGTTCATAGCAGGAACAGTATAATAGAAGCATAATTTATCACCCAGATGCTCAATTCTGTTAAAACTACATATACAGTGATATATCTGTATACATATTTATCACTCCTTATATGCAACACCTTCTAGTAGATATGCATCAATAAGCAACAACAACAAAAGAGCCCCCCCAACCTGACTTCATGAAACTTACAGTTGTGGGTGTAGGGTGGGGTGGGGGCAAAGTTTACTAGTAAGAGTGTAACAGTAAGCTCCTATCGCAGTCTTCTTATTGCCCTCCACGTGTGCATTTTTATTTTCTAAGTCAGGTATACTAAATGAGTTCTGGCTCTGAGAAATAATCCTTGTCTAGAGATGACTTCCTGAGAAACCCTAGGAAAGAAGTCCTGGAGAAGGAGTCTGTGGGGTCTCCACGGGCTACAGCCCCAGCTTCTAGACCAGTTCCGCACAGACACCAGCAGAGCTGGGAGCTATACTGGGCCCTGCTCAGAGATGAAAGAGATAATGTGGGAAAGAAAACAGGGAAAGTTACAGAGTTCATCAAAGCTTCAAACACCTGTAATTACTATGATATAGAATTTCGGCATAGCTGTTCACATAATTTGCTAGCACACTGTCCTTTCTGAGTCTGTGAGCCTTAATGATGTGACAGCTTCTCTGCTCTGTAGCTTCTTTTGTAGTCACTAGTCCTCCAGTAATTCCAAGTTCACACTCTAGGACCCACTTCAGTTCCTGAAACGTCATTAGTCTTGTTCATCTTCTCCTTAGGCCATATCTGCCACCCAGAAACTGAGCTCATCTGAGAGATCAGGAGCAGGAGGAGATCATGAAAAGGATTCCCATTAGGGGCATCTTTACAACTTCTCAGACAAAAAAGTGAGAAGCTTGATTGTTAATAATCTGAAAAGATAACAGAAGATGTGGCATGACCCCAAGATCCTAAGACCCATGAGAAAAGAAAGTAAAACTAGGGGTGCCTCTTTATTTATATAACTACCTCTTCTTCTGTTAAAGGAACAACTATACCCCTGAGTAACTCAGATGGTAGATATATTCAAAGACTTTTTATTTTTTACTCTGGATTCTCCTCATCTGACCTGTTCTTACTAGATTAAGAATGATTTTGTGCATTATTACCTCTACAACATTCTTCTTGTACCCTTAACAGTCCCAACACATGTTTTGAAATTGCACTGTTCACCTGAGTCATTATCACAGTTCATTTGTGTCATTTAATACACAATTGTAGAAAATTTTAGAATTGTTTCATATTCTATTAGTCAGGGTTCTCCAGAGAAACAGAAACAATATGTGGCATTCTGCTGGACATGGGTCCTCCAAACCCTTTTAATGGAAGGCTTATCTGGAGCCTCGGGTCAGAAGGAATGTGTATGGCTTTGGAAATAGATTGTAATTCCCTCCTCGTCTCCTTTTGGGACAGGTTTCTGGTCCTGTGTGAGTGCTTCTTGACCTTTTCTCTTTGCAGGCACACACTGAGGTTTTGTAGTTTGGAGTCATGAGCAAGACACATGCCCCCCTTGCCTGGGACCCCTTAAAACAAGTCTCAGACTCAGGGAGGGGAAGTTCTGCCTTGCACCACTGGTGCTTCCTGTAATGTGAGTCATAAAGGCCGTGCCTGCTGCTTTCAGTCATCCTTGTGGTTTTTTCCTCTTATCAGAATGAGCAGCTGATATCTCTGGGCTCCACCTCCTGCATCACAAATATTATATGTATCCCTCATACATATGAAGGAGATTGCTTATCATGAATTGGCTCATATGATTATGGCATTTGAATAGTTCCGGGCCCTGCTGTCTATAAACTGGAGACCCAGGACAGCTGGTGGTGGAACTTTGTACAAGTTTAGAAGCTTGAGAACCAGAGTAGTCAAGGGAGCATGTCATAGTTGAAGGGCAGGAGAAATGTTCACCTCAGCTCAAGCAGGCAGGCAGGAAGCAAAAGGAACAGCTTCTTTCTCCTTCTGCCCCTTTGTTCTGCTCAGGCCCTCACTCTATCTTACTGAGACCACAGATCCAAATTGTAGTCTCTTGTGGAAACAACACCTGCACAATCACACCCAGAAATAATGTGTGGAAGAGAAGGGGCCACATAGAAAACTGACAGGCTCAGGGGAGGCCTGCATAGCAGCCTTACACACTCAGAGACTGAAAGTAACTATAAAGGAAAGGAGGGTCTGAATTTAAAACTTATTAACTAAAACAGTTAGTGGTGGGTAGGCACATGCTAGGCTGATATTTTTCCCTAATCAAAGGTCAATATTTTCTTTAACTGACTCTGTGTATTACCTTTTTGCCTCTATGATAGCATACCTTTGGAATGTCAAAGTGACTTCCCTTTTTTCAAACCCCTTGGGCACACCCGCTACACCAGTGCTGAGAACATAAATCCCTTTGTTACAGAACACACCTGGAGGGGGTAGGGAGGGTACTGTGAATGATATACTATTACCGAAAGGACCCACCCTTGTTCTCTGAGGCTCCCCCCTGCCCCCACCCCTCACTAGGTTCCCCTTGCCTTGCTTGTTACCAAGGAAAGACATCTCTCAATGCCAGAGATTGGTGAAAAGAAAAGGGATTATTTATTTAAAAAGTTATACAGAGTAATGACTTAATGTCTTCACTAAAAATACTAAAGTCCTTTAGAACACCCACAAACGCACAATCCTTCCTTCTCCCCTTTGCCCTGTGTGGGGTACCATATCTCAGGAAAAGAAGTGGAAGTCCATGGTTCAGGCAGCCCCTCAGTTTTGGCACCATCAGCTGTATTGCTGCCATGATCTCCAGTTAGTCTAAAACCTTCTCACGTGGCACCTTCTCATGGCCCATTAGCAAGAGTCATTTTACCTCTTTTCTTCCCACAGCATCTCTCCTGCATTCTTCCAAACTGCTAAGAGAGTGCTTACATTGCTGCTACATCTTGCCTTTTAGCTTCCTAATCTGCATTGCAAAGGGAGACCCAAAGCCATGCAGTTCTTCTCTTCCAAAGCCATGTGGTGTTTGTCATGGCTGCCATACCTGGGTTTAAATCCCAGCGCCAATCTTGCTCTGCAGCACCATTTCTGACTGCTCACACAATCAGTTACACCTGCCAGCACTCTCATATTCTTCCAGGTTTACTGGGCTGCCATAGTAAGTCCAGGCTGGCTTGGGCCCATGGTGCTGAGCCAATCATCTCCAAGCTCTCACACAGGTGCTGTAACCAGGGAGAGTTGCCTCCCAGTTGCATCATGGGTTGAAGTCACTCCCATCCCCTTGGCTCAAAGCATGGCCACAGCTATTTAACATATCCATGAAACCAGTTAAAGGTTATAGGTATGTTAAATAACCATTCTAGAGGTTATCTACAAAACTGTTGCTATTCAAAGCAACACTCAATGGCCCTGCTCCTCACATCCCATCCCCCAGCTCAGACTTGTGGGGATGAGGACAACATATATATATATTTTTTCTAATATTTCCTGGACACCCTGAGTTCTGGACCTCATTACAAATCCCCATTTGGGGGCCCCCTTTGGCTGCAGCCTGTTACATTAATAGCTGTAATCATTCCTGGGGTAAGGGAGATGGGCATGATTTCTGAATGTATCCTGGGAGCTCATAGCACCTGCGAGAAGCAGAGAAGCAGTTCCCCTGTTATATCGCCTGCAGGAGAAGCAGGAAGGTGGTTTGCCTGAGTCACCGGGCCACACCTGCCCAGACTGATAATGGCAGCAGAGAGATTGTAAACTATACAGAGAACTGGCAGAACATAGCTCATTGTGAGAGGAGTCGGAAATGGAGTCATGAAGAAGTCTAATTTTGCATGCAAAAAATTAATTTAGGTACCAAAATGAAATGGCATTTTGGCCATTTTAAACTGATATTATTTCTAGTTAAATCTTCCTGTTTCTGTAAAGTACTTGAAGTCAAGACTTCCTACCAAGGGTACTAATGAATGCTGGAGTCTGGGAGTCTCCAACTTTGGAGGCACAATTTCCCATGTTAATTTTAGTTTTATTGTGAGACTTGTAGGGTCTGCACTTCAGACTTTCTGAAAGCAATTCCAATCACAAAGCCAAAGTTAAAAACCTGCCACTCATTTTTTTTCCTTCCAGTCCTGTTTATCCTGGGTTCTCTCAACCCTTAATCTTAGTCCTGAAACTGGAATAGACCTGAGTCTGTGCTGCCTGTCACATACCTAACCCAATAAGCAGAGACAGGGATTGCATCTATAGGCACTTTATTCATATGGCTGGTGATCTGAGAAGACTATGGATTCATACCCTAATAGACTGTCTTAAATTCCATTCCAAAATGGCCCTTTTTATAAGGAGAACAAATTGCAAAGGGAGACCCAAAGCCGGGTGGTCGTCTCACCTGGGAGTACAATGGCTCAGAAACCATCTTGAATTGCTTGCAGTCCTCCTGAGGCACATAGGTGGAACTGCTTATGGTCTCCTGGAGTCAGGGTGGGGTTATACCTTCAGTTCCTGGAACAATAGCTTTTACATGCATTGATTACAAGTTTATTAGCCATTAGTTAAACTAAAAGTTTCCAACTCTTGAGTCCCCTATCAGTTCCACCCTGAGAATTTAAAAAGAAATCTCAAATAAAGACAAAGCCTCATACCTTAAAACAGGGAGGTCAGGAATTCCAATTGAAACTCACTCAAGTTCACCCTTTGCACAACAAGAAGCCTGTGAGGCATGATGGGCCCCTGCTGGTATCTAGCAGTAAGTCCAGGTTTGAAAAGTGGTTGTCGGTAGGCTTCCTTGTAATCCTGTTGCACTACACCAAGTTAGCATCAACGTAAGGGACATTTGAACCTGTAGAGAATTTGTGGTGGGTTAATTTGAGCCAAGCTGACAGCAATTGTCCGGAAGCAGCATAGCAATGCATTGAGAAATGTTTTTGAGAGTGGCAGCTTAGCACCTTATTTTATACTTTACCGGAGGACACCTAAGTGGGGTTTCATGAAATCCATTTGTGATTGATTAGGGAGGCTGGAGAAAGCAAAGTATGTGTGTGTTGAGCGGCGGGGCGGGGGGGGGGGGGCGGGTACCTCTGGGATTGGATAAAGGCTAAAATAATTGACACATACTTTATTTAAATAGGTGGGTAAAGGTGGGTAAAGAATAGTTAACAGTCAACAATTAACATGATAACAATAAAAGTGAAGGTGTAATAGGGTGCAGCCAAAGGGGGCCCCCAAATGGGGATTTGTAATGAGGTCCAGAACTCAGGGTGTCCAGGAAATATTAGAAAAAATATATATATATGTTGTCCTCATCCCCACAAGTCTGAGCTGGGGGATGGGATGTGAGGAGCAGGGCCATTGAGAGTTGCTTTGAATAGCAACAGTTTTGTAGATAACCTCTAGAATGGTTATTTAACATACCTATAACCTTTAACTGGTTTCATGGATATGTTAAATAGCTGTGGCCATGCTTTGAGCCAAGGGGATGGGAGTGACTTCAACCCATGATGCAACTGGGAGGCAACTCCCCCTGGTTACAGCACCTGTGTGAGAGCTTGGAGATGATTGGCTCAGCACCATGGGCCCAAGCCAGCCTGGACTTACTATGGCAGCCCAGTAAACCTGGAAGAATATGAGAGTGCTGGCAGGTGTAACTGATTGTGTGAGCAGTCAGAAATGGTGCTGCAGAGCAAGATTGGTGCTGGGATTTAAACCCGGGCATGGCAGCCTGGGACCATGCAACTTTGACAAAAGTTGAGACTGTGCAGCTTTAGGGAGCACCCTTTCTGTCATGTGGCTTAGGAAGCAGGAGAGACTTTGCCTGGAAGAAAAGGTGTGAAAGTCTTCTTGCTGGTGAGCCATGAGAAGGTACCACATGGTTTTGGATTAACTGGAGATCATGGCAACAACACAGCTGATGGTGCCAGGACTGAGGGGCTGCCTCAACCACAAGCTTCTACTTCTTTTCCTGAAATATAGTACGCTGGACTGTACAAAGGGGAGAAGGAAGGACTATGCATTTGTGGGTATTCTAAAGGACATTGGTATTTTTAATGAAGACACTAAATCATTACTCTAAGTCTGTATAAACTTCTAAGTAAATAATCCCTTTCCTTTTCAGCAATCTCTGCCGAGAGACATCTTAACCTGGTGACAGGCAAGGCCAACCTAGTATGGGGGTGGGGACCCTGGAAGCATGAGGGTGGGTCCATTCAGTAACAGTATATCATTCACCCCCACACCCCTGGGTATGTTCTGTAACATTAACATAACTATTAAATTTGCCGAGTTGCCATAGAGGCAAAGTACGTCTCAATTGCCTTCCTCTGCCCTGCTCCTGCCTCCCCCCACCCCATCTCTGAAACCCAGGCTGTGGAGGGTGTTACTTTTTTTTCTCTATTCCCAGGCATCTTTATTCAGAATCCCATTACAGATATGCGGCTATTAATACCTGTCTAGTTCATTGTTTTTGTTAGAGTTGTATTTATTGAAAGTGAATGTATTTGACAATAGAGGAACCTATGTTTCTACAGGTTATGAAATGTGTTTATAAGAGCCTATCTATGAAATACTGGCTGCTTATTTTTGGTTATGATTGGAAATTGAGGTTTCTAAAAGTGAAAAATTTATACTGAGTTGGAAAGAAGTTGCATGGTTTTGGTAATAGAAGGCATTAGATAGAAATACTTTTGAGGGAAAAGGAAGGAAGAGAGTTTGAAGATGGTTATTTATGAATGGATAAGAAGGTCTGGGAAAATCTGAAAGTTGTGAAAAATTTGTAAATGGTTGTAAAAGTATGTGAAAGTTTTAAGTTTATAGCCATAAGTGGATAAGTTGCCATTGTCTTCTCTACAAAAATGAGCAATTCAGATCATATGTATGGTCTTGATGTGTATGGGTTTGATGTGCCTGATATGTGTTCATGTGTATATTATGTGTAGTGTGTTTTCTTCTGCCTCCAGATGGCATTACTTGGGTATAATATTTTATTGGCTTACAGAAATTAAATATTTATGTAACTGAAGGAGGATCCTGTGGTCTGAACAAAATATTTAATATTAAAACTGGTTTAAGTTGGATTGATGTCTTTGAAAGTTGTCACCATAAAACTTTTTTTCTCCCAGATTAATGAAAAGGTTTATGTTATGGTCTTTTCACTCCCTTTGCTTGATGAACCTTCCCAAAGCTTAAGTTTTAAGAGACTTTTAACCTAGAAATGACTTTGAGTTCTTCCAATAGACCCTGGAGTACATAAAGTTTTTATTCTGTCTCCTTATAGAAGAGTTTTCAAACTAGTTAGGCTTATTTGAAATGCTTGAGGCTACCTGGGAAGCTTTGCCAAATTAATAATAAGAATAAGAGTAACTATATTGTAATTGTATACCTCTTGGCTTTCAGCTGGGAAGATTACAATTTTACTTGGATAGTAATGCCCCTGGTACATACAAGAGAGTCTCACCTATTGTCTTAGATACTAAAAGCCCATTTAGATAATGTTAAATTTCCTAGAAATTCTACTCTAATCCAATATATAGATAATTCAGTTTATACTCTAAGAAATTACTAGATTCTGAGAAGAACACAATAGAATATCATAGGACAAGTTCTGATTCTGTTTACCCCAGTAAAATACTTTGGTTATCTGATTTGTAAAGAAGGGCTACCAATTAACTCTGAAAGACTAAGAGGAATCCTATTTTTACCTCTTCCAAAAATAAGAAATCAGCTGAGAAGATTTTTGGGTTTGACTGGATATTGTCACAGTTGAATTGCAAATTTTTATTAATGGCCCAGCCTCTATATGTCTTATTAAAATCAAATTGAGCTGAGCACTTTCTAGTGCCTAGGAATGGTTTGTTGGAAACTCCTTGATAATGCTGATTTAATTAAGTTTAGAGGTGGATCTTTGAAAAATAAACAGGAATGTTACTGACCTGAATATGCAACAACTTCCATGGTGGACCAATCAAAGTTCTTATTTATCTGAATAAGATGTGCCCAACAAGCCTAATAAATTTTTAAACTAGGACTTTTCAATTGGCCAATCACAATTTTAGAGTATTGTAGAAGCAGCAAGGCTTCTTAATATTCTCAGGACAGCTCATAAAGAATGGAAAGTAGTTTTCAAAATTATTAAATGACATACAAAGTGGAAACAATTGGCAATTATCAAAACACCAAGACTTTCTAATTCTGCTACCATGGAAGCAAAGGGTAAAACATCTAACTGATGCTACAGCCAGTGAGGCAGCGTTAAACAGAAAAATTATCCAGACTTGAGAATGATCCTTGCTTTGAAACAAACAAACAAACAAACAAACAAGCAAACAAGCAAACAGAGAAATGAAGAAACCTGTTCCACAGTTCTAATGGGCAGCTGCAGAGGAAAAGGGAATACGGCAAAAAGAGGGGGTACCTCTGTCTCAGGCAAACAGATATGGTTGGCCACAATCAGATACCAATCTTACCTATAGGAGCTTAATTATGTATAGGGAACTTTAACACGTACATGAGCTAAAATTGGAGTGCTAAAAGATGATTGATTTCATGAAGTAAACAATATTCCTGGAAACTTCCTACTATAGCTCATAAAGTATACAGCAAATATTTAATGGATTTCATGTAACCCTCCTCCTTTGATCTCCTGATGTCTCCTTTTTTATTGTAATGTGGAAAATAAGGTGCCAAACTGCCATTCTCTGAGCATTTCTCAATCTCTTGAGATTTTGCTTCCTGGCAATTGTCAGTGACTCAGATAAACTAAGCAAAATTCTCTATAGGCTTCAAGGTCTCTTACATTGACAAATGTTTACTCTGGGTACCCTGTGGCCAGTCATATTGACCCATGAATCATCCATCACAACTACGTCCCTTTTTGCTTTTTATTATGCTGGAACTATAGAGATTATTTGTTACACAGTGTTTGATGACATTGCCTCCCAAAAGACAATTCATGTAATTTGATCTCTACAGTTCACTTAGGAAAACGTGTCATTTTGTCCCTGTTGAATCCAGGTTCTAAAAGTCAGCATCACCATGCTACCAGTGTGGGAGAGCCCTCCTGACTGACCACCTGAGGTAATTTCAGATCTGAGCATCCATTCCCTCTCACATGACCTAACAGGACACAAATGGGCAGATTCACTTCCTTCAGCTGGTGGATACAGGACAGGAGAGGGCTGCCAGTATCACTACTTCAGGTGAGCCTGCAGAGTGGGTCCTCACTGTGGTAAAAGACAGACTTGATTCCCTCCTCAGAGCACCTCATTTGTAAGGTGCCATGGTGAGGTTGATGTGTGGGATAGTACACAGCTTAGGGAAGCCTAAGTCTCCAAAGATGAATTACCCTGAGAGCCTTGAGAACAGCCTCAGGGAGCAGAGCTCAGCTAGGATTAAAATGTAGTTGCTGACCCTTCTGACCCAGGCACAAAAACTTGGTATTTCCTAGGGGCCCTATGTGAATGCCTCTCATTGGTCCACAGATTTTTCTCCTCCCCTGCCCCTCCCTGAAGAATTTAACTTTCATTTTCGCTCTGCTATTCTGGAGCTTCTTGGCCCCTGGTGTGGAGAGTGAATCCTGTCCACGACTGCCCCTCAGGCTGGAATTCCAGAACAAATAGGCTTTGTTCCCAGGAAGATTGGGGGTGAGTTTCCTTCTGCTCTGCGTGCAGTGCCTAGAGGGTGGCAGCTTGCTGAGAATACTGTGTTCCTCTGTTACAGACCTTGGGGCACAAAACTGCACCCCCTCCCAGCCCAGGCACTACAGCCAGGAGTTCAAAGGGGTCCTGTAAGGGCTGCCAGGGCCCAAATGCTCAATAGGGACCACAGTGGTGGGCAGGCATTGATAGAGTCTAAAAGGTGGCTCAGGAAGTGTGGCCATGGAAGAGGAAAGAAGAGGGGCATGCGCATTCCCCAGTCAGGCTGAGGGGCTGCAGCAGGGAGATGGTGCTGGTATCACCATAACCTATAGGTAGCACCTATAGGTTAGAGGGAAATGCAGCCCTGTGTTGATAAGGTAGTACATGTAGCAGCATTGTCGCCTCACACCACAACTGCCTTGTGTGAGTCCAACCGACTTCCACTCCTCCTGCAGGAGATGGATCTCTTTCCTTGTCTATGCACTTCTCAAACTTCTGCTTCTGGCCCATGTCCTGGGGCGAGTCTGTAAGTCTTTCAAATCCTGTGCAGGAGCCCCTAAGAAAGGACCCCCTGTGCCTTAAACCCTTTGGGTTCTCCTGTGCATAAGTCTTGTTCATTTTCAAGACAGATGTTTTGTAGGTTTAGCTCTGGGGCACAGGTCCCTGGGATAAGCAGTCTGATGTGGGGTGAAACCCGTAAGTCCTCAGGGATGGTCTAGGCAGTTTTGATATCCTTGCAGCTCAGAGACCACTCATGCTTTCATATCTAGGCATCTCCCTGCCTGTTTTGGAGCCCTGAAGTCACTGCCTAGGTTGTGGGGGGTGAACCTCCATCTGTGAGGCCTCAAGCTCCTCTGCACTGTCCTCTTCTGTGTCCTGTAGCATCAGGTGATTTAACCTTAGGTCCTTGTAGCCACACAAAAAGTAAATTCTGCAGCCCCAAGGTTGAATGCTTGTTCTTTGCTTCCCTTCTCTATAAGGTCTTGTGTCTCAGGATCAAGTGGATCCTGAATGGGATGACAAATAATTGGATGTCCCTACCCATATTTGGATCACACTTCAGTTGTAAACACGGGCAGAGATCATTTAATATCTACCCGTGATGAAACGCCTACTCTGCTCTTGCAGTTCATCAGAGCCTGATCTGGACCACAGTCCCTGCAGCCGTGGACTACCTGCATATGTCCTCTGGGCTGTTTTCAGCATCTGGACCATTAGGTAGAATACACTTCTGGTTCTCTTTCAACCTCATTCTTTATCAGGTTCCCTCATATGTGATGAACATGGCACCAGTGGACAGTGTTAGTAGATCTAAATTCATCTTCATACAGCCGTTATAACATTTCCCTTCTTAGCACAGAGCAAAGAGAAAACCTTATGTCATACTGCAGACATTTTCTTTACCATCAAAATGTGGTACCATCTACTAAGATCTTATCTTTCCTTTTTTATTTTTTCATAGTCTCATTTACTTGGTGCTCCTGAGAGAAATTCTGAGCCTAGACTGTGGATATGGGGCCATATTGAGTCCAGGTGGGAGAATGAGCATCACTGTGCTACCACTCCATGATACCCTTTTTAAATGACCACCAGCATCTTTTCCAGTTGTGATGGTCACTCTCATTCATGTGAACTGATAAGATATAAACTGCCAGGTTATTAGCCAGTCTAGGGATACAGAACAGAAAACAGGGCATGTCAACATTGGCTGCCTCAGGTGAGCTCTTAGTAATGGTCTTCTCAGTGCTATAGAAGGTCCTTTATTCCTTTTATCTCAGTCTTTTAGGAAGCCGGACTTAGTGGCCATGTGTAAAAATACCTTAGGTTATGTAAGCTCAGAGCTACAGTGTACTATTTACCTTGTGAAATCTCATAAGCATAGCATCCAAGGGCCTAAAAGAGATAGTGTTGCTTAGAAAAGTCACAATCTCCTTATGAAATGAAGTCTAAGCTTATTAACTGGCAGTTGAGTTCTATAGGAAGTCCTCCAAATGCACTTTCCACATCAGGCTATTTTTGTTATCAATCATATGGCCTCACAATGAAGCTGAACTTCCCCTTTATTGTAGCCTCATAAGTTTCTTAGGAAACAAAACCAAAACCAAATACCCAACTTATTAGAAGAGTAAGCCAATATTGCCTCTACAGGAAGAAAGAGCCTGTTGTTGACTCTTTGTTCTCAGGTACCTAATCTAACTGCCATCCTTCCCTCTTACCTCATCCTATGTCTCACTCTCTTCCCTCTCTACATTTGCTTCCTAACTTTGTCCTGAAAGCTCTCATCTTCTCTCCCCTGAGCAGCTGTGCAAGCATTCGATTCATCTTCCCATTCCACACTGGACCCATCCAACACACCACCACCCAAGGGCAAAGATAATTATGTCCCTCCTTTCTCTGAGGGCAAAACCTAGGTAATTTCTTTTGCTCTTGGAAAAGACCCCTAATGTCACAATACTGGAGAAGTGCCATATATCATGGTCACTGCAGGCTTGTATGATATCAAAGGCCAAGCAGTTTTCTGCACACCTGCTACACTGCCATTTCTAAACTCAGACAATGTGGTACAACTTTCATGAATAGATCATTTCTTTCCCTAATATATTTTTTCCTCACTCATATGCCATATTTCCTTCCCCTTCTTCATCTTTCAGTTCAACCCTCTATTTTCAAGTTAGAATTGCTGGACAACTCACTATCTGTCCCTATTGTTTGATTTCCCACAACATGCACAGCTCTTTAGTAGTGTTTCTCACATCATCTTGTTGGCTGATTCTTTAATTTACTGTTACTTTCCAGGTGAATGTCAGGGTCATAGTGGTTTAAACTTTCTGCTTAGACTCATCATTTTGTTTGTAGGTATTAGCTTAGTTGTTAGCGTGTAATTCATAGTTATTAAGAATTAGTTGAATGACCTTTCCTAATATTTGAGACTTCTTTTCCAGGCCAGATATTCATTTAATCTGTGTTCTTATTTTTCCAGGTATGTGGCTTGTGTGATCCTATGAGTGTATTTATGCCATTTCCCTCCCCGCCATCCACATACATACATACTTTGGGGCTCCTATCAATGTCCTTGGCATATTTTCCAGGCAGCAATTAGATTTTACCATTTATCAACACAAGACTTGCCAGATCCTTCCAAGTTACCTGTTATGTCTTTGATTAACTCAGGATGGTAGGATCCAACTGACCTCTGAAGGGGACACTGAACACATTAGGTTGATTGCAAGTGTGCATGTTGAAGATAAAAACTCTTTGTAAGTCACTCACTGTCTCCATGAACACATTTGAAAAGTATTTGTCCATGCCATGTAGACAAACACATTGTCACATGTCATGACAATAAGAGAAATTATTTCAAAGATTCAGCAAATGTTGCCAGTGGTTACACTGTAAATAAGTAGTCAGAGGAGGTCTTTCTGATAAATGAACATGTAAAGAGAGATTAACAGAAGGAAGAGAGTGAGTCCTACTTATACCGGGGGCTGCACTGCATGCTGAGAGACGGGTAGGTATACAAGTTCAGATGCATAAGGGGTTTGGTGCTTTCATCTTCCAGGATGAGTTTTTCACATGGGAAAGAAGAAGCAGGAGAGATGTTGGGTCACACAAGGATCTTGCTATAAAGGCCTCAGGTCATCCATTTGTTCTGTATAAGTAAAGGACAGTAACAACCATTGCACAGATAAAAATGAAATTTGCCATGTCAGATAAACTAAGAGTATTTAAAATTGTTATGAATTGTTCTTTTTACGAGGTCACCAAGCTCCTTTCCTTGTCTGTCTACCTGTTTTTTTTTCTTTGTTCTTCAATATGTGTTCTGGCCCTGTCTATGATATCTACACAGTAAGCATCATTTATTCTTACAATTCTTCCTCTGCCCCCCTTAAATCTCTCCAATCTGGCAGAAATCTCTGAGCCAGAGGAGCCTCAGATCAGGACAGATTGTGATGGCTTCAGGATTCCTGTTGAAATTAAAGGAGGAGGTGACCTGCCCCATCTGCCTGGAGCTCCTGACAGAACCCCTGAGCCTGTGCTGTGGGCACAGTTTCTGCCAAGCCTGCATCACTGCAAACTACAAAGAATCCATGGTCAGTGAAGAGGGGCAGAACAGCTGTCCTGTGTGCCGAAGTAGTTACCAGCCTGGGATCCTAAAGCCTAATTGGCATATGGCCAACATCGTAAAGACACTTAGGGAGGCCAAGTTGAGTCCAGACGAGGAGCAAAAGAGAGATCTCTGTGAGCGCCATGGAGAGAAACTCCTGCTCTTCTGTAAGGAGGATGGGAAGTTCATTTGCTGGCTTTGCGAGAGGTCACAAGAGCACCGTGGTCACCATATATTCCTCATGGAGGAAGTTGCCCAGGAGTACAAGGTAACAGAGTGGAGGAAAGACAGGGCAAAAAATAGTACTTGATGGGAAACGTCTACTTAGCACTGACTCTATTTACTTAGCCACCCTAGTCCTGAGTCCTGTGATCACTTTTGTCCCTATGCTTACCTTCCAAGGCCTGAGGAACATTTCTGTGCATTCCACACAATTGCAAAACAGTTAGCAGACTTAAAAAAGTAGACATTTTTATAACTTGTTCTAATAGGTGGAGGTTTGGTGTGTAAGCAAATCTCTTCAATGCTTCTTTGTACAGGATGGGTAACTGGGCAGCTGGGTGGACTAATACCTAAGTTCTTTCCATACTACAGGATTAGGTTTCTTCTAGGACAAAGAGAATCAGTCTTGACATCAGAATGGGGACTTCTATTACGTGAGTCTTAAACAAAACATTCACCACATCAGGTTTCCTTCAAGTCACAGCTTGTAATTGGTGTTTCACAGTTCCTATAAACTCCAGTCTCTTTAGAGATCAGCCTGATTTTTCTCCCCTTTTCCTCTATTCTGAAACTGAGAAAGCCCATAGCCAGCCTCTGGTGTGATTCCTCCCTCACAGGAAAAGCTGCAGGCAGCTCTGGACAGGCTGAGGGCTGAAAAGCAGGAAGCTGAGAAAATGGAAGCTGACATCAAAGAAGAGGGAACTTCCTGGAAGGTAGGAGGAGACTCTTTTTGAGGGATCTAGACAGAAATCTGGACAGATCCTTGAGTCTTAGTCTCAAGGACCTCCCTTCTTCCTCTTCCCTGACAGTCAATATGTAGTCACTGATCAGGCATTCTGTATCCTTTTCTGGTGTGGGTGGAACTGAATTAGAACATCTCACAAATTAACAGATACTTGTCGGTTAGTGATTCTCAGAGAGAGTATCTTCTGAGGATGGCTAGTGAATTCTGTGTTCATTGCTGTCATTATTTTAAGCCTTGAACTCTTCCAGGGGAGGACAATTTCCAAGGGTTCATGGCTCTGTACCTCAGTACTCTATGTTAGGTGGAGAGTGGGGTTGAGGGTCAGGAATAATGCAGGGAAGCATGACTGTCCTGGGCAGCGGTGTGAGAGCTGAGCCACACCCAGGTGTCCTATTTTGCTTCCAGGTTGGTTTCAATAATGAGGTGATTAATTTGTAATGTGTTGAAGAGAAAATAATAGGAAAAATTACCCTTCCCCAATATTGCTCTCCTGCTTCTGTTTCCGTTCCTTATGAGAAATTCCAAATCAAATACTTATTTTTTTGGCTCCCAGGCTCTGCCTGATAGCTTGAGTCCCTCTTTTTCTTTCTCATTCCTGAAGAATCTGATACAAAATGAGAGACAAATTGTCCAGGATTGCTTTAAAAACCTGAGAGGCATCCTGGACTCTGAAGAGCAGAAGGAGCTACAAAAGCTGGCGAAGGAGGAGGCAGATATTCTCCATGACCTGGAACAGTCTGAGAGTGAGCTGGTCCAGCAGAGCCTGGTGTTGAGAGATCTCATGTCAGAGCTGGAGTATCGGTTGCAGGGGTCAATGGTGAAGATGCTGCAGGTAAGACTTGGGAAGAAGCCCGAGCATCTGAACTTGAGGAAAATGAAGACTTAAGTTTCCTGCACTACTGTGTGGCTGTGCAGTTTGTGACAGTGACACTGAGGTTCCCATAGTCTTGCAGTAACCTTTTCCTGAATCTGTTTCAGAGATTATAGGAATAATTGAATACATGAATAACAAGGAAAATCTTGTTTTTATTAATGTTTCAGTTACAGTAAGAAAATTTGACTGTGGAGAGAAGATTCATCGTTTCCAATTATGTACTATAGATCCCTATGTCTGTGTTGAAGCCTAGAACAGCTTTCAGAAACTTCCTCATGTCCCAAGAGTGTTGGTTTTGTTTTCTCCCCACAGAATGAATTGAGATTTTTCTCAACTGTAATTTTTGAATAAGCAATTGTGAAAGATTGGTATTATTTATTCCTTCATAATTCAATAAGTTCACCAGTGAAACTATCTCACTCTGGGCCTTTTTGAAATGTTTTTAAATATATATATACACATATACTTATGTATATTATTTTATCAATGTATATAAATTTATATATTGAATGCATACATATATAAATACAGTATATATATTTCATTCAATATATAAATTTGTATATTTATATCAACATATATAAATATAGTAATATATATGTATTTTCCTGTGCTAAGTTTTCTTAAGTTTTTTAACATTTCTTGAGTCAGATTTTGATAATGTACATCTTTGTAGAAATTTGTCCATTGTAAGTTGTCATTTATAAGCATGAAGTTAATCATTGTAATCCCTAGAATCTCTTTCATTTTTACAGTAACCACAGTAATGTCCTCTCTTTTATTTCTTATAAGGTGATGTGCTTTTTTTTTTGGTCAGTTTCATTGTTTGGTGAATTTTACTGATGTTTTTAAAGAATAAACTTTATTGTTTTATGTATTTATTTATCTATTCTAACTTTCCTATATCATTGATTTCTGCTCTTAATTATATTCTTCATTTACATTTGTATATTTTCACATGTGTACTGAGTGTGCATATTCATATGTGTGTATTGTGTTTAATTTGATGTTATTTTCCTAGGTTCTTAAGGTGAGAATTTAGACCATTGATTTAACACAGTCTTTCCTGTATCATTTTTAGTGATATAAATACATTGTTTTGCTATATTCTATGCTGACTATTTACTTGTTATTTTGATTCCATCTAACTTATTTTCAAATTTCTTTTAGGATTTTTGTTGTTGTTGTTCACCTTCTTAGTATCTCTGAATCTATTGTTTAATTAGAAACACTGGGTGATTTTATACTTATTTCTTCTTATGAATATTTTAAATTTAATTCCTTGCTAATCAAAAAGTATAAATTTTATTATGCCAGTTTTTGAATGTATTGATACTTGCTTTATAACCTAAACATTTTTATATAAATTTGAAAAGAACATGTATTGTGCATTCATTGTGTGAAAGGGTCTACAGATGCCATTGTAATTTATTTTCTTCTCCTTAAGTCCCTTTAACCTTTCTTGTAAAACTTTTTCTTATCTGGGAAGCTCTTTGGGTCTCCTTCAATTCTAAATGATAGCTTTGCTGGCTAGAGGAATCTAGGTTGTAAGTCCTTGCTTTTCATCACTTGACTAATGCCAGTCCTTCTGTCATGCAAAGTTTCTGTTGAGAAATCAGCTGATAGACTTATGAGAAACTTATAGGTAAGTGACTGCTTTTCCCTTGATGCTTTTAAGATTATTTCTCTACATTCTTAATTTCTTACTTGGTCTGTGTTATGCTTTTTGTCTGCTCCATTATGTTTCCTGTCTCTTTGTTGAAGTTCTCATTGAGATGACCTATTCTTTTCCTAAGTTCAGTGAGCCTCCTTATAATCAGTGTTTAGAATTCTGCATCTGGTGGATTGCTTGAATCCATTTTGTTTATTTTGGAATGTGTTGAAGAAAAGATAGTCAGAAAAATCAGCCTCCCCTAAAATTGTCTCCTGCTTCCATCTTTTTTCCCTGTGAGAACTTTCAAATCAAATACTTCTTTTTTCTGATGTTTTATCCTGATCTTGCATTTGAGACATGTTTCTTTGTCTTCTCATTTTGGCTGCCTCCCTATGTTTATTACTATATATTAGGTATATCTGTCATGTCTTCCAGTCTTGGCTGAGTGGCCTCATGTAGTAACATCCTTTGCTGTTTTTGTATTCACATGTGCACAGAGCTCCAGGGGTCTCTCAGAGAATCACCAGGATGGGGCACAAGTGGTGTTACTCTGGTTGATAGAGACTCAGATTTGTCCCTGGCCTGTGCTGCTTGCTGTGTATGAACAGGGCTTCACAGGATAACAATGGTGCCTCCCAGTACTCTAGTCCTTGGGAGAGTTGCCCCACCAGTCCTCTGCCTGAAGCCAGACAATTCAGTTTCTCCTTATATGTCTCTGGCACTTCGCAAGCTTCTGTCTCTTCTCTGGAACTTAGGACAAATGTTGTGAGGAAGTGACTCTGTGCTAGGGTTCTTTAAGAAGAAGCCTGGTGTTTCAGTAGCCCTCCACCTCACCTGGACTGAGTCTCTGCTGGATTTGACAGCCAGATATTGTGGGGATACCTCTCCCCAGCACTGGTACTCCTGGCTGAGGAGTTGGATGTGGTGCTGGGATTTCTCATTTCTCAGGTGATCCCTCTGCACCCAAGATATTCCTACTATTTCTTAACATCTACAGAATGACATAGTGCCAGCTAGTTTTGTCTCAGCCCCTTTTATCTGACTTGAGGTGGCTTCTTTTCTACAGCTTTAGTTACAGTTCTGTTCAGTTCATCTTCATGTGGTCCTCAAGGATGGTTATTCTGTAATTTAGTTATAAATTTCATATGGTTGTGGGAGGATATAATCACAGCATTTATGTACTCCAGCATTTTGAGCAGAATTCTATCAATTTACTTTTGCCATATTTGTGTCTTTGAATCAAAAATATGCCTCATATCACTAGCAATAATGAAATTGCTTTTCATCTAGTTCAAATATCTCTGCCTTTTATTTGGTGGGTGAAGACAATAACCTTTAATGCAATTCCCATGCAGCTCTATTTAATTTATATTGTCATTTGCTTCTATAAGTTGCCTGTAATTTTCATTGTTCTCTGTCCCATCAACAAGCTTCTTTTGAGTTAAACAGATATTTTTAGTATAAAATATTAAGTGTTATTAGTTTCTATTTCTGTGGTAGTTGCTCTTTTGAATACAATATGCATCCTAATTTATCATGATCTAAATTAATACTAAATTAATCCCAATAAAATATGGATACTTACCTCCAACATTGCTTTCTATATTACAGCAATAACACGGTAACGCTTTAATATGGCCACTTGATCCAGTGCAGGCCAGTGCCATGCAGGCCTCAGAATTATTTGATAAAACTGAGAAGACCAGTTTTCTTTTCATATGGGATTTGTATGAGGAGATTCATGTTTTCTTCATGAACTGAGTAGAGTCAATACAGAAAACAAATAGAATTTGGAGAATGACATACACAAAATATTGTCTCCCAAATTCTTTTTCTCTACTTCTTTTGGGAGTTGCCCTGCCTGGTTTCAGGAGCTGTAACCTCCCCAAGGCTAAAGCTGAGTGAGAGACCTTTGGACCAGAAGCCACTAAAGAGACAAAGCTTATCTCTCTGGCAGGAGCACCAATTCTACTCCTTTTTCCATAACTGGTCCCCAATGCTTGATCTGTTAGCCAGTGATGGGTAAGTCTCCCCAAGGGGGGAATGACCTAAGATAGGCATGATCACATGGAGGCCCCAGGGAAGGACTTGGGGGGCTATGGAGAAAGGGGGTGATAGAACTTTGCCCCTTAGCTTAGGGGCAAAGAAATAAAAGTGTCAAGAAAATAAAATTTCTTTTATTCAAAGAAACAAAAGTGTCAAACCTGAGTCCTCATTCTGCCTGTGAGAAGTCTCCTAATTTTCTGGCTATCTTGCCTCCTCTGACTGACTTAGGCCTGAAACAATGTCAGAGGGCAGTACAGCCCTGTGCTAGATAGGACTGACTCCCTGGGTAATCAGGCCTGAGAAAGGATATGTAAAATCCTGTGAAACCTGCTTTGCTAAGAATGTTCTTAATTAAATGATGAAGGCCCTGGCAGGAAATGAGTTTGTTCCCTTAAGTTTTGTAGCTTTTTAGGTGATAGACCCTGACTCAGAATGAGCCCTAAATAGTTCTTTGTATGCTATCTATCACTTAATCCTTACTGCCAGACAATGATTAATAAGCTGTATCTGTATTCCTGTGCAAAACACCAAAAAACAAAAAACAATAAAGGCTTGTCTAGGCAGGGGTGCAGGGCACTCTCCCCTAGAGAGAGTGGCCTGCCCCCTTTCTTCCACAGGACTCGGTAGTCCTTGTGAATTGGTCTTGTATCCCATCCATAACACCTCAGACACTGCTGGCCGGTGTCTGTGTCATACTTCATCCACTCTTAATTGTTTTTCATCATACTGCAATAAAGCCCTAATACATAGAGCAAAGCAATTGTGTGTGTGTGTGTGTGTGTGTGTGTGTGTGTGTGTAAACCCAGCAGTTTGTCTAGTTTATGGTGTCATGCAAGAAGTTAGTTTGAGATAGAGAAGACCAAATAAATTGGTACATAAGTATTCAAAGAAATAAAAGTGTCATGATTAAAAAAAGTTCAGATGACAAACAACTGTTAACAATGTGGAATAAACTGGTTGTATAGACAATAAGATGCAGGTAAATGTTATATTATTGGGACAGTGACCAAGGGGATGATAGTAACATGAACAAAGAAGTATAAGGAAGGGAAGACACAATATGTTTGATGAAGAGTAAGGTACATATGAAGAATCTTAAGGCACTGTTTCATACAGCTTCTTCACTAGGGAATATATTAACCTACCTTTAGGAGGCAAAATTGAGTAAAAATAAAATTTGGAAATCGATTGCACATGTTGAATTTTGGGAGTTAATGAGGCCAATTATAGACAGTGTATCAAATGAGGAGAGACTTGAGAAAAGCCTACATTAATACATTTGTTTGCTTTTACCCTCAGCAGAAGTCATGCAAACTTCTTGAGGAATACTACAACTAGTCATTTTTGATTACCTGGTATAATCCTTGACAAGTAATAGCACATCACTTTAAATTCATGTTGAATGAGTTAATGAGCCATGACTTACTCAAATCACCTCATGAGATCCTTATGAACATGGGTAATATGTCATGGGCCTCATGTTTTCCTCCTAAATATACCTCATGTCCTGATAGTGGAAGCCTCATGCTGTGGTTGCACAACGTGAAAGTTTGCTCTACCTTTTAGGAATCCTCAAAACTTCACATGAGTCTTCTTGAATGATTGACCTGAGTCTTCTCTGTACTTCTTGGGTGTCACTTTGGGACCATCTCTCTTCCCCCCGTATCAGGGAGTGGTGGGATGTGATGAAACTTTGTAAGTGAGGAGGCTTATTACCACTTGACCCATTTTTTTCTCTTTTCTCCCTAGGATGTGAATGGCATCATGGAAAGGTATGTGTGGGAGAACAGAGATGGTCCTTTGGTGCTGTGAAAAGAGGTTTAAGGCTATTAATGTTATCTAGTGGTTAATTAGAATACAATATTGCTTAGGGCAAGAAAATTCTGGTTTAGTTTTATCTTAAATTCCTGTCCACATTTCATGGTTTGAGTGTTCTCTAACTAATGCTAATGGACCAGTTTGTGTAGTGGGGAATTTAGGTTGGGGGAGGTGCTGAGTTTGGGTCAGCAGCTTTTAGGGTTGAGATGTTGCAGTATCAGATCCTTGTAACTTCATAATTTTAGTCACCCAGAATGCCTGTATTGAATTCAGGTTCCCTTTATTTCTTAGTAACTTTATCTATTGGGCATAGGTTGTGTCTTCTTTACCTGCCAAGCACCCAGAATTGGAGAACACTCTTTTATATTTAAAGTTATCCCTTGTGGGTAGAAGAATCCTGGTCCCTTCCATAGAGTTCTCTCTTTTTTTCTTCTTCAAAAAACAGATGTGAATAGCAAAGAATATTTTGGCCTGGTGCAAACAACTGATCCCTCTCGACCATGCACTTTCAAAAGCAGAATGAAAGGGCAGCATCATTATATCTACATTTGAATGCCTACCTGGCTACAACAAGCTGTTCAAACATAAAAACTGCCAACCACAATTAGTATGGTATATATAATGTCTTCTTTTCCAGGTGTTATGTTGTCCCTAGAGAAACATAAATCTCAGATTTTATTCTGAGAGTCTCCCTTCTGGGAAGCAGACTTTAAAGTCCATATCCCCTCCAGACAGTAGTCCCTCACTGGGTAGTGGTATCTGTCAAATTACTAGGAGCCAGGTTCTGCCACCTCTCTGTCATGTAATATCTCTCCACATCCATTTGGTGAGTTTTTCCTCACATTGTTTTGTTTTAAGGAACCAAAGTTTCCATTTAAAAAAAAAAGCCATGTAATTTTATATGATTCCTAGTGGTAAGAGAAGTGGAGGTTAGTTTTCATTTTGAAAGGAATTAACTGTGCTTCTGCGAGGTCAAGGCCTGCCTAAGAACACACACTGTGTACTGTAAAGTTAGCCAGGAGTGTATTCCTTTGGCTCCAAGGTTGGAAGTCTGCTCTCTCCTTGCTCAGGGGTCCATTGAAGGAGGCTCAAGTGCTTAGTGGGGTGAGTAGACAGAAATGAGTGGTTTTGGAGAGCCAAAAAGTCAGAGGTGTGAGGATATTATTTTGTCATCCCTAGGAGTAAGATCTTTACTCTGAAGAAGCCAAAAACTGTCTCCAAGGAACAAAGGAGAGTGTTCCAAGCTCCTGACCTGAGTGAGATGCTGCAAGCGTTTAATGGTGAGGCATGCCAGAGATGGTGGGTGGCTGAGGGTGTCTGGTGATGGTGGGAGTTAAAGAGGGAGGAGGGCTCAGTTTCTAGGTGTGGATAGAGGTGGCAAAGGAGAATGGATATCATGTGGTGATGATGTAGCCATAGTTAATGGGGCGTGACCAGCTGTCTTGCTCACCTCTCCGTCTTCTGTTTACTGTCTTACATATTTCCTTGATTGGAGAGTAAATATATTGTAGTGCTGACTCCTTTGCTTATATTTACTGTTATGGATTTTTATCATTTCAGAACTGACTGATGTGCGCCGTTATTGGGGTAAGGAGAAACCACAGTATCATAAAGCCCATGTCCTCATTTTCTTTCAGAACTTTGTGTTTTCTCTTATGTCTCTTATTTTCAGACCTACAATTCCTTTCCAACACCACATACATATTATGCTTCAGCAGTGTTAGACCTACTACCAAGAATAGAACTAAATTCTTCTCAGTTTCTACTCATGTTATTCTCAACAGGTATGTCACATCCCTCAAACAACCCTGTAATTTTTCTACAGATGACATTACCCTGTACCCTTCCACGGACAAACGAAATGTTGCCATTTCTGCAAATCGGAGGCAAGTGAGATATGAGCACCATCTCGATGCAAATACGAAGGCTTCTGCTGTACTTGGCTCACTGGTTATCACATCAGGGAAACATTACTGGGAGGTGGATGTGTCAGAGAAACAATCCTGGTACTTGGGGGTATATGGTAAAAAAGACTCTGATACCTCTAGTGATCAACCTAAACGATGCTTCTGGGTTATAGGATTAGAGCATCAGTTTAAATATAATGCTTTTGGGGAATTTTCCTCCTCTGATCCCTTGAAATTAGCCCTCAGTCTGACTGTTCCTCCCCGCCGTGTTGGCGTTTTCCTAGACTATGATGCTCGCACTGTCTCATTTTATAATGTCACAAACCATGGGTTTCTCATCTATAAATTCTCTTCATGTTCCTTTTCTCAGAAAGTGTATCCATATTTTTCTCCTATGACATGTACTGGCCCCATGACACTGTGTTCTCCAAGCTCTTAAGTCTTATACCCTCACCCACTTCTTTGTCACACATCTGTCTTTGGGTACATCTAATGCACTGAGCTCATCTGAACCATTCTCACCAGCTTTTTATGGCTGTCTCTCTTTTTTTTCATTCCAATATCCTTCATTCAAAAATAGGGTTTACAATTTGCCTTGTGTCATTCATATTTTTCCCAATGTCCTGTTTGCATAGAAAAGAATCTTAATTCATTATTTTTTTTATAATCACAAGTAAAATGACTAATGCCTCATAAAAAAGCATATGTGGAGGGACATCTATGCCAAATTCTTGCAGTTTCCTTTTTTGTGTCACTGAGAAGGACAGATTTTCAACTTCTTTTATATATTGTTCAGTCTTGTATAGGAATCATTCACTACAAATGAGTCCTCAGGGATATGTCAGTTCAATCGCAATGTTCCTTCTTCATCAAGGACTGAAAGAGACAGTATCAAAAATAATAGGTACCAAGTGGAAGGTTTGTGTTCAAGTGTCTGACTTCAAGTCCATTCTCTCAAAAAAAAATGCAGTGTAACATGCAACAAGATAGTTGAATGCTGGCTTCATTTACCAAAAATTGTCTTGGTACTAAAGACACACCAGATTTAGGATCATAATGAGAAGAAAAACTTTGTGAACTATAAAATTGTGTCTCTACCTAATAAACATTTTCTCTACTAATTAGTGAGAAATACAAGCTGTGTCAGCATCTCATGAAACAGGTTTGTGCCTTCAAGGGCACTAGAGTGGTTTTTTCTGAAGTCTCCTTTTCAGATGCCAGATACCTTGCTTTGCTGTCAGGACTCCATGAGCCATGCCTGTGATAAATGTGTGTGTGTGTGTGTGTGTGTGTGTGTGTGTGTGTGTGTATGAGAGAGAGAGAGAGAGAGAATTACAATTCTGGTTTGCTACATATTGATCTTGATAAAAAAAATCTACCTTAGAGAGAGAGGAAGATGGCAGCGAGGTAGGAGGGAGCAGATTTCACTTCCCCCTACAAATGGGAGAAAAATCTAGCCAATCTACAGAGGAACATAGCAAACAGCCAACAGTACCCCAGCATATATGAAAATAGGAGACCAAAAATTGTAGCAGACATTGAAAAACCAGATGGTAAGGAGAGTGTTTCAGGATAATAAGGGCCCAGGGATCAGCACAGGGACCAGGGAGGCTACAGCCCCAGGCCTGGCACCTACCCGGTCTGCCACAGGGCTCTTGGGAGAGAGCTGGGTCAACTGCTCTCTCCCCGGCCAAACAAGGTTTGAGCAGCACCAGGAGAGACCTGGTTGCTTGAAGTCACAGAGAGGGGAATAAGGACTAAGTGGCAAATACACAGGGGTTGTGAGCACCCATGCATAGGCCTGGGAAGAGTGTGTGCCCAAACCTGTGTGACCAGAGGCGGCCTGGCCAAGCACACGTGCCCACAACCTGGTGAGAGTGTATGTTGTGGTAGGCCCAAAGCCCACAGCCCTAAACCCGGGGAGAGTGTGCTCTGAGGAAGGCCCAGATCCCACACCCAAGGCTCTGTGGAGAGTCACCAGGCAAGCTCTGGGGAGAATGCGAGGTTAGCCCTGGGGAGAGTACATACGAGGCTGAACGAGTGCTGAACAGGGAAGGAGAAAAGCGATACCAATCACCCCTCAGCCTGCTGCAGCCAGCAAGATGAGAAAAACCAGTTTGGCCAGTTTGAAACCAGCAAGAGGTGTTTTTTTTGTAAGTAAGTTTTAATTTTTCTTATTTTTTCTCTATCAATTCCTTTTGTTTCTTTTTCCTTCTTTCTTGTTTCATTCCTTCTTACTTTCTTTCCAATTTTATCTCTTCTTCCTTCCTCCTTCTGCTTATTTCTTCTTTTAAAATACCCACAAGTGAGACAAAAAAACCTGGAACTGTGAAAAGACCAGAGTTGGACCCAAAAAGGGGGCATCCCGATAGCTGAGACAGTGAGACAAATTTCACTTTGCTATTACAGATAACCTGCAAGTTATTGCATATTTGTATTATTATTTTTTCATTATTATTACATATTTTATTTTAATAGTATTTTTATATTCCTCTTCTTTCTGTTTAATCTTCTTTGCTTGGCTGGTTATATTGTATCATCTGACAAGTTTCCCCTGTGCTCTCACTCATAGTGTATTGCTAATTTCCTGTCCTTCATTTGACTTGTGTTCCATTAGCACACTGCTCAAGGTCTTATACTACCTATTCTTGTTATCCAGATCTCATAGATACTGTCATATGATTGCTGCTCTAATATTATTGTAAATAATAGCTATTCCATACAATTGTAAATACTACACAACACCCCTCCCAGATCTTAGCCCACTTCACAGTTTCCTGAACACTATTACTGTAGTGGTTAACTCTATTCTCACACACTATTCTTATTTATTGTCCTTTAGTCTCATGTTACTTCAGAATGTGACTTCCCACAACCTAACTGCTTTCTAGATCTAACTCACAATCCTTCCTTCCCCATCAAGAGTCTTATCTTCTTTCCATCATTTCTAAAACCTGGCTAGTCAGGTGGAAGATCACGGTTAGCACCATACATAGCCAAAGGATCTCCTATGTCTTCTCTACCAACTGCTACTGTAAATATCATAGAATATTCTCTTGCTGCCTTAAACCATTTTGCCTTCCCCCTCCAACTGACCACAAAAAAGAGTAGGTGGAAGCGGTGAACATCAGGATACCCACTGCAAGAGGAAACCCAACAACAAAGGAACCACCAACAGATAACAACAGAAGAAGGTGAAGGAGGGAGTGGAAACCACACAAACCAAAATGCAGGATCTATCTGGAAATACAACTAAATAGTGGAGAAATTACCCAGTATAAACAATTGAACAAGAGCAAGAGAGAATCCTCAAAACCTTGTACACATGGAAGAACCAGCTGCAACACAACCTGCCCTCACCAGCACAACAAAATACAAGAGGTGGTGGACAGAGTGACCCTCAGTTAACCAGCTGCTGGGAAGGACCCACCAAAGAAAGACCCAACAACAATCAAAACCCAAAGACAAATACTTAACCAACTTAAAGGACAGCCCAAGACCAGTGAGCTTGGGAGATCAAGGAGACCGCACCACTGAATCTCACAGGTATTCCACCACAGAAGTTCACACCATAAACCCAGGGAGCCAGAACACATCAATTTAAGAAGCTGAGGTTAACAAGAAGAGTCTCACAAACAATGGGAAGACAAAGAAACAATCTCCAAATGAAAGGAAAGGAGGAAGCCTCAGAAAGAATGCTAAATGAAATAGAGGCAACTCAACTATCAGATATTGAGTTCAAAGCAATGGTTATCAGGAAGCTCAATGAGCTCACAGTGAATTACCAGAAACTACAGGGAAATTACAGTGAACTCACTGCAAATTATATCAACATGAAAAAGGAAATAGAAGTTGTCAACAAGGGGCAAAAGGAAATGAATACAATATCTCAACTGAAGAACACAGTAGAAGGAATCAAAAGCAGGATCAATGAAGCAGAATATGGGATCATCCAGTGAGCTGGAGGACAAAGTAGAAAAAAAAAACCAGAAAGAGCAAGAAAAGGAAAAGAGGCTCAGAAAGAATGAAGAGGTATTAAAAGAAATTCAAGACAATATGAAATGAAATAATAGCTATTTAATAGGCATACCAGAAGGAGAAGAAGAAGAGCAAGGGATAGAAAACCTATTTGAAAAAGTAATGATGGGAAACTTCTCTAATTTGATGAGAGAAAAGGTCACACAAATACAGGAAATACAGAGAGTCCCAATCAAGAGGAACCCAAAGAGGCCCACTTCAAGACACATCATAATTAAAATGGCAAAATTTCAAGACAGAGAATCTTAAAGGCAGCAAGAGGGAAACAGGAAGTAACATACAAGGGAGCCCTGGTAAGATTAGCAGCTGACTTCTCAATGGAAACTCTCCAAGCAAGAAGAGAAGGCAAAGAAATATTCCAAGTAATGAGAACCAGAGGCCTGCAACCAAGTCTACTTTACCCAGCAAGGCTCTCAATCAAGATAGAAGGCCAAATAAGGAGCTTCCCAGACAAAATAAGTATAAAAGAATACACCTCCACAAAATCAGCTCTGCAAGAGATGCTAAAGGGACTGCTTTAGGAAAAGGAAGGACAAGAGAAAGAAAGAGAGAGAGGAACACAGGTACGTAAATGGCAATGAATAAGTACCTATCAATACTAACCTTAAACGTGAATGGACTAAATGCTCCAATCAAAAGACATAGAATAGCTGAATGAATAAGCAAGCATGACCCACACATATGTTGCCTACAAGAGACCCACCTCAGGACAAAAGACCTACACAGCCTGAAAGTGAAGGAAACAAATTTTCTGAGCAAACAGACGGGAAAAAAAAAGCCGGGGTAGCAATACTCATATCAGACAAAATAGACTTCCAAAAAAGGGCCATAAGGAGAGACCCAGAAGGTCACTTCTTAACACTCAAGGGAAGAAATCATCAGGAAGAAATAAACATTGTAAATATATATGCACCCAACATAGGAGCACCCAAATACATAAAGAAAATCATAGAGGACTTCAAGAAAGATATTGACAGCAACACAATTATAGTGGGGATTTTAACACCCCACTGTCAAAAATGGACAGATCTTCGAAACAAAATATCAACAAAGATATTGTGGCATTGAACAATGCCCCAGATGAAATAGACTTATATATGGACAGAGCCCTCTATCTCAAAGAAGCTAAATACACAATCTTTTCAAATGCACATGGAATATTTTCAAAGATAGACCACATGATAGGACATGAAACAAGCCTCAACAAATTCAAGAAAACTGAAATCATATCAAGCACTTTCTCTGACTACAAGGGACTGAAACTAGAAACCAACCACAAGGAAAAAAACCCCAAACACTCAAAATCATGGAGATTGAATAACATGCTATTAAACAATGAATGGGTCAAGAATGAAATTAGGGAAGAAATCAAAAAGTTTCTGGAAACAAATGAAGATGAACTCACAACAACCCAAAACTTATGGGACACAATGAAGGCAGTCCTGAGGGAGAACTTCATAGTGATACAGACCTACTTAAAAAAGATAGAAACCTTTCAAACAAATAACCTAACCCTATGACTACAAGAAGTCAAGGAACAACAACAAAGACAGCCCAGAGCAAGTAGAAGGAAGGAAATAACCAAGATCAGAGCAGAATTAAATGACATAGAGACTAAAAGCACAATTCTAGGGATCAATGAATCCAAGAGCTGGTTCTTTGAAAAGATAAACAAAATCGACAAGCCTTTAAGCAGGCTCAACAAGAAAAAAAGAGAGAGGACACAGATAAACACAATCAGAAATGAAAGAGGAGAGATCACAACTGATACTACAGAAATACAAAGGACTGTAAGAAATTACTGTAAGGAACTGTATGCCAAGAAATTTGAAAACCTAGGTGAAATGGACAAATTTCTAGAAAAACATAATCTTCCAAAACTCAATGAAGAAGAAGCAGAAAGCCTGAACAGACCAATAGCAGCAGATGAAATTGAAGCAGTAATCAAAAAACTCCCAACACACAAAAGCCCTGGACCAGATGGTTTCACAGGAGAATTCTACAAAGCATTTAAGGAAGAGCTAACCCCTATCCTACACGGACTATTCCAAAAAAAATCCAAAATTATGGAAGAGTCCCAAACTCTTTTTTTTTTCAAGAGACTCTATTCTTTTTTAAGATTTTATTTATTTATTTTTAGAGAGGGAAGGGAGGGAGAAAGAGAGAGACAGAGAGAAACATCAATGTGTGGTTGCTGGGGGCTGTGGCCTGCAACCCAGGCATATGCCCTGACTGGGAATTGAATCTGCGATGCTTTGGTTCACAGCCCGCACTCAGTCCACTGAGCTACACCAGCCAGGGCTCTAAACTCTTTTTAAGAGGCCAGCATCATCCTAATCCCAAAACCAGATAAAGACACAACAAAGAAAGAAAAGTTCAGGCCAATATCACTGATGAACATAGATGCTAAAATACTCAACAAAATAATGGTAAACTGCATCCAACAAAACATTAAAAAGATCATACACCATTACCAAGTGGGATTCATCCCAGGGATGCAAGGATGGTACAAAATTCGCAAGTTAGTAAATGTAATACATCACATAAACAAAAGCAAAGACAAAAATCACATAAACATATCAATAGATGCAGAAAAAGCATTTGATAAGGTACAGCACCCATTTATGATAAAAACACTCAGCAAAGTGGGAATAGAGGGAACATTCCTCAACACAATAAAGGTCATATATGAGAGACCTACAGCCAATATCATACTCAATGGGCAAAAACTAAAATTTTTTCCACTAAGAACAAGGAACAAGAACAAGATCCACTAAGAAGATCAGGAACAAGACAAGGTTGTCCACTTTCACCACTTCTATTCAATATAGTATTGGAAGTTTTAGCTACAGTGATCAGACAAAAAAAGGAAATAAAAGCCATCCAAATCAGACAGGAGGAAACAACACTGTCATTGTTTGCAGATGACATGATAGTGCACATAGAAAATCCTATAGACTCCACCAAAAAACTGCTTGACCTAATAAATGCATTTGGCAAAACAGTGGGATACAAAGTCAATATCCAGAAATCAAAGGCATTTTCATATACCAACCATGAAACAGCAGAAGTAGAAATCAAGAAAAAAATCCCATTTGATATAGCAAAAAGAAAAATAAAATACCTAGAAAAAAACCTAACCAAGGAGGTAAAAGACCTGTATTCAGAAAACTACACAACTCTGAAGAAAGAAATTAAGGAAGACACAAACAAATGGAAGCATATGCCATGTTCATGGATTGGAAGAATTAACATCATCAAAATGTCCATCCACCCAAAGCAATTTATAGATTCAATGCAATACCTATTAAAGTACCAGTGACATATTTCACAGACATAGAACAAACACTCCAAAAATTTGTATGAACCATAAACAACCCTGAATAGCTGCTGCAATTTTGAGCAAGAAGAGCAAAGTAAGAAGGATCACCATACCAAACTGTATTACAAGGCCACTGTACTCAAAACAGCCTCATAGTGGCATGAAAACAGGCACATAGACCAATGGAACAGAACAGAGAGTCCAGAAATAAACTGAAGTCTCTACAGTCAATTAGTATTTGACAAAGGGGGCAGCAGCATAAAATGGAGTAAAAAATAGCCTCTATAACAAATGGTGTTGGGAGAATTGGACAGCTACGTGAAAAAAAAAAAAAAGAAAGAAATGAGCACCAACACACACCATACAAAAAATAAATTCAAGGTGGATAAAAGATTTAAATATAAGTCATGACACCATTAAAGTCCTAGAGGAGAACATAGGCAGGAAAACCTCAGATATTTCACACAGTAACATTTTTTCTGATATGTCTCCTAGAGCAAGGGACATAAAGGAAAGAATAAACAAATGGGATCTCATCAAAATGAAAAGCTTCTGCACGGCTAAAGAAAACAGTATTAAAATAAAGAGAACAAACTGTATGGGAAAACATATTTGCCAATGATACCTCAGACAAGCATTTAATCTCCAAAATATATAATGAACTTACATGCCTCCACTCTAAGACAAGCAACCCAATTAAAAAATGGGCAAAGGACTTGAACAGACACTTCTCCAAAGAGGACACACAGAGGATCCAGAGACACATGAAAAGATGCTTAGTATCGCTAGCTATCAGAGAGATGCAAATTAAAACCACTATGAGATACCACTTCACACCAGTCAGAATGTCCATCATAAACAAATCAACAAACAACAAGTGCTGGAGAGGTTTTGGAGAAAAGGAAACCCTAGTGTACTGTTGGTGGGATTGAAGACTGGCACAATGACTATGGAAAATAATATGCAGTTTCCTCAGAAAACTAAAAATGGATCTGCCTTTTGACCCGGCAATTCCACTGCTAGGATTATATCCTAAGAACTGAAACACCAATCCAAAAGAACCTTTGCACCCCAATGTTCATAGCAGCACAATTTACAATAGCCAAGTGCTGGAAGCAACCTAGGTGCCCATCAGTAAATGAATGGATCAAAAAACTATGGTACATTTACACAATAGAATTCTATGCAGCAGAAAGAAGAAGGAGCTCCTACCCTTTGTGACAGCATGGATGCAACTGGCAAGCATTATGGTAAGTGAAATAAGCCAGGAGGTGAAAGACAAATACCATATGATCTCACCTTTAACAGAAACCTAATCAACCAAACAAGCAAGAAAGCAAAATATAAAACAAAACAAATGAGCAAAATATAACCAAAGACATTGAAATAGAGAACAGGCTGACCAGTGGGGAGAAGGGAGGCAATTTCAGGGGAAAAGGGGAAGGGTTTATAGGAACAAGTATAAAGGACACATGGACAAAAACTGGGGGGTGGTGTTGGAAATGGGAGAGAGGCGGGGAGAGCTGGGTGGATGGGCTGGGATGGGAGGAAAAGACAGAAAGCTGCACTTGAACAACAATTAAAACTTTAAAAAATCTACCTTTATAGGAGGGATCCAAGATAGTAGAGGAGTGAGTAGAAGTTACACTAACATCCTTCTAGGACTAATCTGGAATTACAACTAAAATGTGGACAAATGACTCAGAACAAACAACTGAATAATATTGAGAGAAAAGACTTACAACCTCGGCAAGGCCTCAAATTCTAAATGTTTCCCTGCATTTTGCAGGGTCTAATATCTGTGATCAGTTCCATTAGCCCTAATTGGGCTGCTTGTCATCTGTCTCAAATGTGTGGTTCAGAGATTTTATGTGTGACATCGGATTTCTCACTCTAGATCTCTGTTTTGAAGATATTCTCCTAACACTTTCTCGCTGCAGTGGTAACACCAAATTTCGTCTTCTTCTTCTAGCTAATAAATCTATATGTTGCAAAGTTATAACTGTCTGCCTACTTCCAACTGAGGTGTGTCTTCAAAAGAAATCAAAACTAGGAGATACCTCCAATACTGTTCTTGTCTTCCAGGTGTCTATTTCACTGTAGATTCTGATAGTTTGTTGCACTTGTGTCACTCTCTGTGCCTTCAGGTCTAGTTTTCTTCTTTTTCTCTCTGCTTTTTTTTTCTTTTGTGCCATTTTCATAATGTTGATCTACAGGTTAAGAGGGCTGTTTTGTTGAAATATATATATCTATTAGTGGAAATGGAATTTCACTTTTACTTGCTTTGCATATTGTTAGCTGTAAGTTGAATTACTAGATTTTAGGTTCTCTTGTTCTACAAACTGCCAGATTTTCTTCAAGGTGACTGTACCATTTTGCATTTCCCCATACCTGCATTAGAGAACAATGGTGATATGGAGCATGGTGGTTAAAGCAGAGATATTAAGAGTGATGTAGTTTCAGGTCTATTAAATGATATATGATTGAAACTGAAGGTTTCAAAGAGCTCAGAGTATGACTGTGCATGAATGACAAGCACAGCACAGGGGTATTGACTGCAGTGTTCAAAAACAAAATGAGCTCCCTTATCCCATGATCCCTCCTCTGTTCAAACTTCTTTCCTTTCCAGTCCTTCCACAGATCAACTGTCCATCACTTTACTCCTTTCCCTTTGAATCTTTGAACTGACCCCTCACCCTGGGTTGATATCTTGGAACTCTCCTATAAAGCATTAGATTTTCAACTGAGAGAGTCAGATCCTATCAAAATTTAGGCCAAAATTTTGCCTAAATTCATTACCTGAAGCTTCCATACTCTCTCACCACATACACTTTTTCACCTGTGCCACTGATACTGGCATGCTCCATGTTCCAGTGCACTGTGTTCTGTGTGACAGGGAAAAGTGAACCTTCCTAAGGGCTCTGCATTTTTACTCCTGTCATGACATCTGCTCAGTGAGGAACCTGATGAAATGTCTTCCCCTTTGTCCTCTAGATTTCTAACATTTTCCCATTTGAGAAAGCCTTGGAGCAAAGCAAAAGTTAAGGTGGTTGCAGTGTAGTAGTAAAGGTTAATGTGGTAGGAGTCATATAAAACACAATTCTGAGAGAAACCTTAAGAAAAGGGACAGAAGATATGAACAATTTTGGGTTAGAGTTTATATAAGGAGAATCATAGAAATGTTAACAATCCAAGAAGAATACCCAAATTTCATTATGAGACACAGCAATCATGTTTGCAGCTGGAACAATATAATGGAAGCATAATCAATCACTCAGATGCTCAATTCTGTTAAAACTACATATACAGTGATCTATCTGTATACCTATTTATCACCCTTTATATGCAACAGCTCAAATACATATAAGGAAATAAGCAACAACATGGAAAAAGTCCCAACCTGATTTCATGAAACTTACAACCCAGGGTGCCAGTTGGGGTTGGTGTGAAGATTACTAGTGAGAATATAACTCTAAGCTCCTCTTGCAGTCTCCCTACTGCTATCCACTTATGCATGTCCATTTTCTATCCAGGCTATACTAAATGAGTTCTGACCCTTAAAATTGATCTTTGCCTAGAGGAATCTTCCTGAGAAATCCTAGCCAAGAAGCCCTAGAGAAGGAGACTATGGAGTCTTCATGGGCCACAGCCCAGGCTTCTGGACCAGTTCTGCATAGGCACGAGCAGGACAAGGGAGCTATACCTGGGCCTGCTCAGGGATGGAAGAGATACTTTGTGAAAGAAAATAGGGAAAGTCACAGTTTATCACAGCTTCATAATTGAACACCTGTAATTACTATGATGTAGAATTTCGGCATGGCTGTTCACATAATTTGCTAGCACGCTGTCTTTTTTGGGTTTGTGAACCTTAATGGTATGATAGCTTTCATGCTCTGTAGCTTCTTTTGTAGTTACTAGTCTTTCAAGATTTCCGTGTTCATTCTCAGGGATCCACTGCAGTTCCTGAAACATCACTAGCCTTGCTCATCTTCTTGTAGGACCATATCTGCCACCCAGAAACTGAGCTCATCTGATACATCAGGAGCAGGAGGGCACATTGGAAGGATTTCCATAAGGGGCTTCCTTATAACTTTTCATAGAACAAAATGTGATGCCTGATTGTTGTTAATAATCTTAAAATGCTATTGAACAGCAAGTGGGATCCTACTGCCCAGTACCACATTCCACGCAAAATTTTGGAGGCAGAGTTTTTTTGTTGTTGTTAAAGATTTTACTGATTTATTTATTTAATTTTAGACAGGGGAAGTAAAGGACAAAGAGAGGGAGGGAAACATCAATGTGTTTGCCTCTCATGTACCCCGCACTGGGGACCTGGCCTGCAACCCAGGCATGTGCTGTAGACCTGGAATTGAACTGGTGACCTTTTGATTCATAGGCTGGAACTCTACCAATGATCCACACCAGCCAGGGATGCAGGTAAAGTTTGTTGATAAAGGAAAGGAGTCTTTATTCAAAGACTACACAGTTTTGGAATAATAGCTTTCCACATGCATTAGTCACTTAAGCCTACCAATTAATGCTAAGCTCTTTAAAGTCCTGACTTCCTATATCATTTCCCCATTAGTACTAGTTTTTAATTATCTTATTTCTATAGGATTAGTTTATAAACTAAAACAACATAAGATAACAAAGCTACACCATTTTGGAAGAATGGCAGGCTTCTCCCTCAGAGCTTGTTCCCTCTAGAACAACCCAAAGAATAAACCCTCCACCCTCTGCCAGGCCAACCTGATCCTAGGCTGGACCCAGAGTTCCTTCTATCATTCTTTGGGAAATGGAGGCAACTGCCTCAGGATCATCTAGTCATACTCAAGGAAGGGAGCAAGAGAGCCAGTCTCACCCTCATTTCATTTTAAATCTGGAATTATGATTCCTTGCACACTGGAGGTTTTCATCTTTTCAGCCAGCCTTGTCATACCCTGTTTACCATTGCCTTGGACAGCCTCCTCCTTTAACCTTCCCTACACCTCCCCAGTGATCTGTTCATATATCTCTGTACCAAAAAGATACCAGAAGAAGTGGCATGGCAACAAGATCCCAAGTTCCATTAGAAAAGGAAGTTAAAGTAGGGTTGATTCTTTTTATGTATGTGTGTATGTATGTATGTATGTATTTATTTAACACCTCTTCCTCTGTTATAGAAACAGTTACTCCCCAGACTAACTCAGATGGTAGATACAGTCAAAGATTTTTTTTTTAACTCTGGGTTAAAAAAACTCTGGGTTCTTCTCATCTGATATGTTCTTACTGGATTAAGAATGACTTTGGGCATTATCACCTCTCTAGCATTCTCCTTGCACCCTTAACTGTCCCAACACATGTTTTGAAATTGCACTGCTCACCTGATCCATTATCATTATCACAGTTCATTTGTGTCATTTAATACACAATTTTAGAATTCTTTCATATTCTGTTGGTCGGGGTTCTCCAGAGAAGAAGAAACAATATTGTGGGGTTGTGCTGGACACGGGTCCTCCAAACACTTTTAATGGAAGGCTGGTGAGGGGCCCTGGGCCAGAAGAAATGTATATTGCTTTGGAAATGGATTGTAATTCCCTCCTTGTCTCCTTTTGGGAGAGGTTTTGGTCCTGTGTAAGTGCTTCCTGACCTTTTCTCTTTGTAGCTACACACTGAGGTATTATAGTTTAGAGTCATGAGCAACACATGTGCCCCCTTTGCCTGGGGCCCCTTAAAACAAGTCTTGAACTCAGGGAGGGGAAGTTCTGCTTCCTGTAATGTGAGTCATAAGGGCCATGTCTGCTGTATCCAGTCACCCTTGTGGTTTTCCTGCTTATCAGAATTGGCAGTTGAGTTCCTTGGGCTTGACCTCCTGCATGACAAATATTCTATATTTCCTTTATACATATAAAGGAGATTGTTTATCAGGAATTGGCTTGTGTGATTATGGCATTTGAATAGCTCTAGGCATGCTGTCCACAAGCTGGAGACCTAGGACAGCTGGTGGTGTAACTTCGTCCAAATTTAGAAGCTTGAGAACCAGAGTAGTCAAGGGAGCATGTCATAGTTGAAGGACAGGAGAAATGTTCAGCTCAACTGAAGCAGGCAGGCAGGAAGCAAAAGGAACAGCTTCTTTCTTTTTCTGCCTCTTTGTTCTGCTCAGGCCCTCACTCTATCTTACTGAGACCACAGATCCAAATCGTAATCTCATGTGGAAACAACGCCTGCACAGTAACAACCAGAAATAATGTGTGGAAGAGAAGGGGCCACATAGGAAACTGACAGGCTCAGGGGAGGCCTGCATGGCAGTGTTACACATTCAGAGACTGAAAGTAACTATAAAGGATGGTCTGAATTTAAAATTTTTTAACTAAAGCAGTTCATGACAGGTAGTCTTGGGCTAGGCAGGTAGTCACATGCTAGACCAGTATTTTTCCCTAACAAAGGTCAATTTTTACTTTAACTGAACCTGTCTATTGTCTTTTTGGATCTATGATAACATGGCTTGGGAATGTCAAAGTAACTTCCCTTTTTCTGAATCCCTTAGGCACAACCAGAAATCCCTCCACTGCTATTGTTATCACGTTAATTGTTGACTGTTAACTGTTCTTTACCAACCTATTTGAATAAAGTGTGTGCTTATCATATTACCCTTTATCCAATCCCAGAGCCCCCACTTGGGCTGCCACCCCACAACCTGCCCCCAACCATGCCCCCTGCCACCAGCTTTGCTTTCTCCAGCCTCCCTAATCTATCACCAATGGATTTCATGTAACCTCACTTAGGTCTCTTTCTGTGATTGTAATGTATAAAATAAGGTGCTAAACTGCCATTCTCAAAAACATTTCTCAATCTGTTGAGATATTGCTTTCCGGAAATTGTTCTCTGCTTGCCTCAAATAAACCCACCAAAAATTCTCTATAGGTTTGAAAGTCTCTTATGTTGACATTAACTGGTGTAGTGCAGCAGGATTACAAAGAAGCCTACTGAGGACCACTTTGCACATCTGGACTTGCTGCTAGGTGCCAGCAGGGGCCCGTTGTGCATCACAGGCTTCATATTGTGCCAAGGGATTACTCAGGTGCATTTCCTTTGGAATTCCAGGCCTCCCTGTTTTAAGGTCTGATGCTCTGGCTTTATTTGAGCTGTCTTTTTAAATCCTCGAGGTGGAATGAAGTTTAAGGATTGAGAGAACCCCGGCTAAAGCAGGACTGGAGGGAAAAAATGAGGGGCAGGTTTTAAACTTTGGGGTTTTGTTTGGGAATGCTTTCTGAGATTCTGAAGTTCAAACTCTATAGGTCTCACAATAAAACTAAAATTAACATGGGAAATTGTGCCTCCAAATTTGGAAACTCTCAGACTCCAGCACTCAGTAGTACCCCTGGTAGGAAGTCTTGACTTGCAAGTACTTTACAGAAACAGGACAAGTTAACTAGAAATAGTATCAATTTACAATGGCCAAAATGCCATTTTCTTTTTGGTGCCGAAATTAGTTTTTTACATGCAATCTTGGAAAATGCCAGCGCTAAAATGAAACTGGATAAATAGGAAGTATACGCTTCTAAAAAGAACAGATACATTCTTAAAAGTTAAGAAATTTTGCAGACATCTCTGAACTATAAAAGGCTTCTGAAGATAACAAATGCCAACACCCTATTCTTCCCCCTTCTACAACTCTGAAACCAAAGTCTGTCTTTGAAATGCAAAACCTGGACTTCTGACCAAGATGGAGGCATAGGTAGGTATACTGTGACTCCTCATACAACCAAAAGAAGGACAACAACAAAGTTAAAAACAAAAAACAACCAGAACTGCCAAAAAATGGAACCTTATGGAAGTCCACCAACCAAGGAGTTAAAGAAGAAACATTCATGCAGAGCAGTAGGAGGGGATGAAGATGGGCAGCCGAGATGGTGAGGTCTCGTAGCAAGGCTGCTGCTGAACGACTAGGTGGTTGGTGTCTGGAGGAGCAAGTGAGGTGGCAGAGGGCAGAATGCGCAGTCCCACATTTGCATGTGGATGAACCAGAAGGAATAACTGGGGAGTGAGAAAGACCATGCGACCCAGGGTTCCAGTACGATGAAATAAAGTCTCAAAACCTTTGACTGAAAAAAACTTGTGGGGTTTGAGGAAGCGGGAAAAAACTTCCAGCCTCACAGGAAAGTTTGTTAGAGAGGCTAACAGGGTCCTAGAACATACACAAACCCACTCACCTGAGAATCAGCACTAGTAGGGCCCAATTTGCTGTGGGTAGAGGTGGAGGTGGCTGAAAGCCGGCAAGAGCTGAGCAATCAACATTGTTCTCTCTCTGACTCCTTCCCCAGACATTGTCACAAGGCAGCAACATAGGCTGCCCCCATTAGGGGATACCTAAGGCTCCACCCCTTACTATGTAATAGGCACACATAGACAAAAATATGACCCAAATGAAAGAATAGATCAAAGCCCCAGAGAAATACAACTAAGCAATGAAGAGGTAGCCAACCTATCAGAGGCACAGTTCAAAACACAGGTAATCAGGATGCTCATAGAATTGGTTGAATAAGGCACAAAACAGAGGAAAAAGTGAAAGCTATGACAAGTAAAATAAAGGAAAACATACAGGAAACCAACAGTGAAGGGAAGAAAACTGGTACTGGAATGAATGGTTTGGAGTAGAAGGAAGAAATAAACATTCAGCCAGAATAGAATGAATAAACAAGAACTTAAAAAAATGGGGAGAGGCTTGGGAACCTCCGAGACAACTTTGAACATTCCAACATCTGAGTCATAGGGGTTCAGAAGGAAAAAGAGAAACACTAAGAAATTGAAAACTTATTTGAAAAAAGAATGAAGGAGAATTTCTCCAATCTGGGGAAGGAAATAAACATCCAGGAAGCTCAGAGAGTCCCAAAGAATTTGGACCCATGTGGCACACACCAAAGCTACATTGCTCAAGATTAAAGATAAAGAGAGAATCTTAAAAGCAGCCACAGAAAAGGAGAGAGTTATGTACAAATGAGTTCCCATTAGACTATCAGCTGATTTCTCAAAAGAAAGCTCACAGGCAATAAGGGGCTGGAAAGAAGTATTCCAAGTCATAAAAAGCAAGGATCTACATTCAAGATTACTCTACCCAGCAAAGCTATCATTCAGAATGGAAGGGCAGATAAAGTGCTTCCCAGATAAGGTCAAGTTAAAGGAGTTCATCATCACTAAACCCTTTTTATATGAAATGTTAAAGGGACTTGTCTAAGAAAAAGAAGATAAAAAATATTAACAGTGAAATGACAACTAACTCACAACTATCAACAACCAAACCTAAAACAAAACAAAAACTAAAACAAAGTGAGCAACAATTAGAACAGGAATAGAATCACAGAAAAGGAGATAATGTGGAGGGTTATCAATGGGGAGGTGAAGGGGCCAGAATGGGGGAAATGGTACAGAGAATAAGAAGCATAAATTATAGGTAGAAAGAGACAGGGGGAGGTTAAGAATAGTATAGAAAATGTAGAAGCCAAAGAACTTGTATGGGCAACTTATAAGGACATGGACTAAGGGTGGGGGGAGATGCTGGTGGTTGGGGAGTTCAGAGTGGAGGGGAATGAAGGTGTGAAAATGGGAGAACTGTAATAGCATAATCAATATGAGATACTTAAAAAGAAAATAAATAAAATTTTTAAAAAGAGCAAAACCTGGTCTCCAAGAGCTCTCATCTGAACCATCTCTTAGTATACAAATTTTTGGAAGGTAAGTCTTATCAAAAGGGTTAAAAAAAACTTGGCCATATCTGTACAGTTCACATTCTCTCCACTGCCATTATCAGTCTGGGCAGGCATGGCCTGGTGACTCAGGGCAAACCACCTCCCTGCCTCTCCTGCAGATACTGTAACAGGGGAACAGCATCCCTGCTCCCCTCAGGTGCTGTGTGCTCCCAGGATACATTGAGAAACTCATGCCCATCTCCTTTGCCCCAGGAGTGAGTACAAGTTGCCATAGATAGGCAAAGTACATCTCAATTCCTTTCCTCTGCCTCCCCCATCCCCAAACCATGTCTGTGCAGGTTTTTTCCTCCTGTATTCCCAGGCATCTTTGTTCTGAACCCCTTTACAGATTTGGAGCTGTTAATGAGTGTCTTGTTAATAATTTTTTTGTTGTTGTTAGAGATGTGTTTCTTGAAAGTGAATATATTTGTCAATAGAGGAAACTATGTTCTACAGGCTATGAAATGTGTTCATAAAAGCCTATCTAGGAAATACTGGCTTCTTATTTTTGGTTATGATTGGAAATTGAGGTTTCTAAAAGTGAAAATTTTATATTGAGTTGGAAAGAAGTTGCATGATTTTGGTAATAGAAGGCATGAGATAGAAATACTTTTGAGGGAAAAGGAAGAAAATGAGTTCAAAGATGGTTATTACTGAATGGAAAAGAGGGTTAGGGGAAATCTGAAAGTTGTGAAAAATTTGTAAATGGTTGTAAAAGTATGTGAAAGTTTTAAGTTTATAGTGGTAAATGGATAAAGTTGCCTTTGTCTTCTCTACAAAAAATGAGCAATTGAGATCATGTGTATGGTATTGATATATACGGATTTGATGTGATTGATATGTGTTCATGTGTATACTATGTCTAGTGTGTTTTCTTCTGCCTCCAGATGGCATTACTTGGGTGTAATATTTTATTGGCTTACAGAAATTAAATATTTGTATAAGCGAAGGAGGATCCTGTGGTCTGGACAAAGTAATATTAAAACTGGCTTAAGTTGGATTGATGTCTTTGAAAGTTGTCACCATAAAATTTCTTTTTCTCCCAGATTTATGAAAAGGTTTGTTATTGTCCTTTCACTCCCTTTGCTTGATGAACCTTCCCAAGGCTTAAGTTTTAAGAGACTTTTAACCTAGAAATGACTTTGAGTTCTTCCAATAGACCCTGGAGTACATAAAGTTTTTATTCTGTCTCCTTATAGAAGAGTTTTCAAACTAGTTAGGCTTATTTGAAATGCTTGAGGCTACCTGGGAAGCTTTGCCAAAATAATAATAAGAATAAGAGTAACTATATTGTAATTGTATACCTCTTGGCTTTCAGCTGGGAAGATTACAATTTTACTTAATAGCAATGCCCCTGGTACATACAGGAGAGTCTCACCTATTGTCTTAGACGCTAAATACTGATTTACGTAATGTTAAATTTCCTAGAAATTCTATTCTATTCTAATATGTGGATAGTTCAGTTTATACTCTAAGGAATCACTATATTCTTAGAAGAACATAGTAGAATATCCAAGGACAAGTTCTGATTCTGTTTACCCCAGGTAAAATACTTTGGTTATCTGATTCGTAAGGATGGGCTACTAATTATCTCTGAAAGACTAAGAAGAATTCTATTTTTACCTCTTTCAAAAATAAGAAATCAGCTGAGAAGATTCCTGAGTCTGACTGGATATTGTCACAGTTGAATTGCAAATTTTTATTAATGGCCCAGCCTCTATATGTCATATTAAAATCAAATTGACCTGAGCACTTTCTAGTGCCTAGGAATGGTTTGTTGGAAACTCCTTGATAATGTTGATATAATTTAGTTTACAGGTGGATCTTTGAAAAATAAACAGAAATATTACTGACCTGAATATGCAACAACTTCTATGGTGGGCCTATCAAAGTTCTTATTTATCTGAATAAGATGTGCCCAACAAGCCTAATAAATTTTTAAACTAGGACTTTTCAATCGACCAATCACAACTTTAGAACATTGTAGAAGCAGCAAGGTTTCTTAACATTCTCAAGACAGTTCATAAAAAATGGAAAGTAGATTGCAAAATTATTAAATGATGTACAAAAATGGAAACAATTGATAATTATCAAAACATCAGGTCTTTCTAAATCTGTCACCATAGAAGCAAAGGGAAAACATCTGGCTGATGCTACAGCTAGTCAGGCAGCTTTAAACTGACAAATTATCCAGACTTGAGAATGCTCCTTGCTTCAAAACAAACTAACAAATGAACAAAGAAATGAAGAAACCTGTTCCACAGTTCTAATGGGCAGCTGCAGAGGAAAAGGTAATACAGCAACAAGAGTGGGTACCTCTGTCTCAGGCAAACAGATATGGTTGGCCACAATCAGAAACCAATCTTACCTATAGGAGCTTAATTTCCTATAGGGAACTTTATCACGTACATGAGCTACAATTGGAGTGCTAAAAGATGGTTGATTTTATAGAGTAAACAATATTCCTGGAAACATCCTACTGTAGCTCATAAAGTATACAGCAAATATTTAATGGATTTCATGTAACCCTCCTCCTTTGATCTCCTGATGTCTCCTTTTTTATTGTAATGTGGAAAATAAGGTGCCAAATTGCCATTCTTTGAGCACTTCTCAATCCCTTGAGATTTTGCTTCCTGGCAATTGTTGTCAGTGACTCAAATAAACTAAGCAAAATTCTCTACAGGCTCCAATGACTCTTACATTGACAAACGTTTACTCTGGGCACCCTGTGGCCAGTCATATTGACCCATGAAATCATCCATCACAACTACATCCCTTTTTGCTTTTTACTATGTTGGGACTATAGAGATTATTTGTTACACAGTGTTTGATGACATTGCCTCCCAAAAGACAGTTCATGTAATTTGATCTCCGCGGTTCACTTAGGGAAAAGTGTCATTTTGTCCCTATTGAATCCAAGTTCTGAAAGTCAGCATCACCATGCTACCAGTGTGGGAGAGCCCTCCTGACTGGCCAACTGAGGTAATTTCAGATCGGAGCAACCATTCCTTCTCACATGACCTAACAGGACACAAATGGGCAGATTCACTTCCTTCAGCTGGTGGATACAGGACAGGAGAGAGCTGTCAGTACCACTGCCTCAGGTGAGCCTGCAGAGTGGGTCCTCACTGTGGTAAAAGACAGACTTGATTCCCTCTTCAGGGCCCCTTGTTTTTAAGGTGCCATGGTGAGGTTGATTTGTGGTACAGTACACAGCTTAGGGAAGCCTAATTCTCCAAAGATGAATTACTCTGAGAGCCTTGAGAACAGCCTCAGGGAGCAGAGCTCAGGTAGGATTAAAATGTAGTTGCTGGCCCCTCTGACCCAGGCACAAAATCTTGGTATTTTAGGGTCGGTATGTGAGTGGCCCTCATTGGTCCACAGATTTTCTCCTCTCCTGCCTCTCCCCTAAGAATTTAACTTTCATTTTGGATCCCTAAATTGGAGGCTCTAGGCCTTTGGTGTGGAGAGTGAATGCTACCCAGAACTGTCCCTCAGGCTGGGATTCCAGAACAAACAAATAGGCCTTGTTCCCAGGAATATTGGGGGTGAGTTTCCTTCTGCTCTGTGTGCAGTGCCTAGAGGGTGGAAACCTGCTGAGAATACTGTGTTCCTCTGTTACAGACCTTGGGGCACAAAACTGCACCCCCTCCCAGCCCAGGCACTACAGCCAGGAGCTCAAAGGACACCCTGTGAGGGCTCCTGGGGCCCAAAGACTTGGAAGGGGACACAGTGGTGGGTTGTCTTTGGTAGTGTCTGGAAAGTGGCACAGGGGTGTGGCCCTGGGAGAGGAGGGGAGTGGGGCATGGGCACTCCCAGTCCGCTCTGGCTGAGAGGCTGCAGCAGGGAGATGGTGCAGGTATCACTAGCAGCACTTACAGGTTAGAGGGAAATGCAGCCCTGCCATGACAAGGTAGTGCTTGTATCAGCATTGTCGCCCCACAGCACATCTACCTTGTGTGAGAGTCCCATCGGCTTCCACTCCTTCAGGAGATGGATCCCTTTCCTGGTCTATGCACTTCTCAAACTTCTGCTTCTGGCCCATGTCCTGGGCAAGTCTGCAAGTCTTTTAAATCTTGTGTAGGAGACCATAAGAAAGGACCCCCTGTGCTCTACACCCTTTGTGTTCTACTGTGCATAAGTCTTATTCATTTTCTAGGTAGATGTTTTATAGGTTTAGCTCTGGGGCACAGGTCCCTGGGTTAAGCAACCTGATGTAGCGTGAAACCCATAGGTCCTCAGGGATGGTCTAGACATTTCCGATATCCCTATGTTGATGGGAGAGACCTGGTTCTTCTTGCTGACGCATGTAAAGAATTACATATCAGCAAATCTAGTAGTATGTAATCAGTTTATTAGTGGCTCGCTTCCATGGAAGAGAACAGGATTGGGTAGATTAGGTGGTGAAAGGGAAAGTTTCAGAGCAAAGCAAGGTGAGAAAAGCAAGAGCAACTGAAGACCAGGGTGGCAAGCCCCTGGGCAGCCTAAGTCTGGGTGGCCAGAGGCCCTGTAGCCTGAGCCTGAGAGCCAAGAGCCCCCGAGAGAGAGAGAGAGAGAGAGAGAGAGAGAGAGAGAGAGAGAGAGAGAGACAGAGAGAGCGCGCACCCTGAGCTCCCGAGCTCCCGAAAGGGAGAGAGAGAGTCCTTTGTTCTCCAGACTTATATAGTTGGTGGGATAGGAGAGACAAAAGTTACATATTGATTAACGGGTAAATGTGGCGCCAGCTTTCCTGGGGAAATGTGACTACCCAAATTCAGGGATGAATGGGGGTCTGTCCGCCCGAATTCTTTTTTTTTTAAAGATTTTATTTATTTATTTTTAAAGAGGGAAGGGAAGGGGAGAGAGAGAGAGAGAGAGAGAGAGAGAGAGAGAGAGAGAGAAACATCAATGTATGGTTGCTGGGGGCCATGGCCTGCAACCTTGGCATGTGCCCCTGACTGGGAATTGAACCTGCGATGCCTGGTTCGCAGCCCGCACTCAATCCACTGAGCTACGCCAGCCAGGGCGCGAATTCTTATCTTGCTCCAGACTCCATTTGGTCATCCTGTTGTAAAACAAATACGTGACAGGAAGCAGTTAATTAAAATTGGGGCACTTTCCAAAGTTATTTATGGGCTCTTCCTGTAAGGAGACTCCCTCCTAAAATAGATAGTGACCAGAGGTAGGCAATTAACCAAAGTTGTTTTATGGGCTCTTTTTGGGCACCGGGGACACTCTCCCACATTCAGGCCTTGGGATGAAAGCACAGTTTCAAGGATTTCTTTCCCAGATAGTGGAAATGTTACACTGACCCCCACTGAATTTCTTTCTTGCTAATATAGTGTTTCTTGTGATATTGAAACACCTGGCAATATTATCAGAACAGGCTTAGGACTGCTGACTTAGCATGTGAGACTTGTCTCCTCCCTGACTCGGTTTCTCTTTATTCTACCTAATTGGTAAAAGGCGTTTCCTGGCAACTAGAGTGCTAAATGCTGGCCAGTGACAGTATTGCAGTCTTAGAGTTCTTCCTATGCTGTCTCCTGCTTCACCTGTAGGGCAGAGACCACTCATGCTTTCATATCTAGGTATCTCCCTGCCTGTTCTGGAGCTCTGGAGTCACTCCCTAGGTTGTGGGGGTGAACCTCCATCTGTGAGGCCTCAAGCTCCTCTGCACTTTCCTCTTCTGTGTCCTGTAGCATCAGGTGATTTGACCTTAGGTACTTGTAGCCACACAAAAAGTAAATTCTACAGCCCCAAGGTTGAATGCTTGTTCTTTGCCTCCCTTCTCTATAAGCTCTTTTTGTGTCTCACGATCTGGTAGATCTTGAATGGGATGACAAATAATTGGATGTCCCTACCCATATTTGGATCAAACTTCAGTTGTAAACAAGGGTAGAGGTCATTTAATATCTACCCCTAATGCAATGCCTACCTCTGATGTTGCAGTTCATCAGAGCCTGATCTGGACCACAGTCCCTGCAGCCAGGGGCTACCTGCATATGGCCTCTGGGCTGTTTTCAGCATCTGGACCATTAGGTGGAATACACTTCTGGTTCTCCTTTAGCCTCATCATTCCTTATCAGGTTCCCTCATGTGTGATGAACATAGCACCAGGGGACGGTGTTAGTAGATCTAAATTCATCTTTATATAGCCTTTATAACATTTCCCTTCTTAGCACACAGCAGAGAAAACCTTATCTCATATTGTAGATATTTCCTTTACCATCAAAGTTTGAAAACCATCTACTGAGATCTTATCCTTCTTTTTTTTATTGTTTTATAGTCTCATTTACTTGGTGCTCCTGAGAGAAATTCTGAGCCTAAACTGTGGCCACAGTGCCATATTGAGTCCAGGTGGGAGAATGAGCATCACTGTGCTACCACTCGTGCTGCTACTCTAATTCCCTCTCTGACTATCAGCATTCTTTCCAATTTGGATTATCATTCCCCTTTTTGTGATCTGATAAGATCTAAACTGCCAGGTAATTAGCCAGTCTAGGGATACAGGACAGGAAACAGGGCATGTCAGCATTGGCTGCCTCAGGTGAGTTCTCAGTAATGGTCTTCACAGTGCTATAGAAGGTCTTTTATTCCTTTTTTTCTCAGTCTTTTAGGAAGCCAGAGTTAGTGGCCATGTGTAAAAATACCTTAGGTTATGTAAGCTCAGAGCTACAGTGTACTATTTACCTTGTGAAATCTCATAAGCACAGCATCCAAGAGCTTGAAACAGACAGTGTTGGTTAGAAAAGTCACAATCTCCTTATGAAATGAAGTTTAAGCTTATTAACTGGCAGTTGAGTTCTATAGGAAGTCCTCCAAATGCACTTTCCACATCAGGCTATTTTTGTTATCAATCATATGGCCTCACAATGAAGCTGAACTTCCCCTTTATTGTAGCCTCATAAGTTTCTTAGGAAACAAAACCAAAACCAAATACCCAACTTATTAGAAGAGTAAGCCAATATTACATCTACAGGAAGAAAGAGCCTGTTGTTGACTCTTTGTTCCCAGATATCCAATCTAACTGCCATCCTTCCCTCTTACCTCATCCTATGTCTCACTCTCTTCCCTGCTCCACATTTGCTTTCTGACCTTGTCCTGAAAGCTCTCATCTTCTCTCCTCTGGACAACTGTGCATGCATCTGACTCATCTTCCCATTCCACACTGGACCCATCCAACACACCACCACCCAAGGGCAAAGCTAATCATGTCTCTCCTTTCTCTGAGGGCAAAACCTGGGTAATTTCTTTTGCTTTTGGAAAAGACTCCTAATGTCGCAATACTGGCGAAGTGCCATATATCATAGTCACTGCAGGCTCATATGATGCCAAAAGCCAAACAGTTTTCTGCACACCTGCTATACTGCCATTTCCAAATTCAGACAAGGTGGTACAACTTTCATGAACAGGTCATTTCTTTCCCTAATATATTTTTCCTCACTCATGTGCCATATTTCCTTCCTGTTCTTCAGCTTTCAGTTCAATGCTTCTATTTTCAAGTTAGAATTGCTGGACTACTGACTACCTGTCCCCATTGTTTGATTTCCCACAGCGTGCACACCTCTCTAGTAATGTTTCTCACATCAGCTTGTCGGCTGATTCTTTAATTTACTGTTACTTTCCAGGTGAATGTCAGGGTCATAGTGGTTTAAACTCTCTGCTTAGACTCATCATTTTGTTTGTAGGTATTAGTTTAGTTGTTAGCGTGTAATTCATAGTCATTAAGAATTAGTTGAATGACCTTTCCTAATATTTGAGACTTCTTTCCCAGGCCAGATATTCATTTAATCTATGTTCACATTTCTCCAGTGACTTGTGTGATTCTATGAATATATTTATGCCATCCCCCCCACCACTATCCACATACATACATACTTTGGGGCTCCTATCAATGTCCTCAGCATATTTTCTAGGCAACCGTGAGATTTTATCATTTATCACACAAGACTTGCCAGATCCTTCTAAGTTACCTGTTATGTCTTTGATTAACTCAGTATGGTATGGTCCAACCTCTGAATGGGACCCTGAATACATTAGGTTCATTGCAACTGTGCATGTTAAAGATGAAAAATCTTTGTAAGCTACTCACTGTCTCTATGAACACATTTGAAAATGATTTGTTCCTGCCACATAGACAAACACATTGTCATGTACTATTCCATGACCATAAAAGAAGTCATTTCAAACATTAAGGAAATGTTGCCAATGGTTACACCATAAATAAGCAGTCAGAGGAGGACTTTCTGATAAATGAACATATAAGGAGAGATTAACAGAAGGAAGAGATTGAGTCCTACTTATACCAGGGGCTGCACTGCATGCTGAGAGAAGAGTAGGTGTATAAGTTCAGATGCATAAGGGATTTGGTGCTTTTATCTTCCAGGATGTGTTTTTCACATGGGAAAGAAGAAGCTGAAGAGTTGTTGGGTCATATGACACAGATACTGGCCTGCAGTATCTGCGGTGCTGTGGATGGGCGAGATACGAGAGAAATTCACATGGACTACTGAGTCCTGTGGAGGAAAAGGGACAGCACAGCTACCTTCTCTCTTCTCAAGGAGACGGTGCCTTGGAGTGGCTTGGCCACTCTTTCAAAAGGAGAGCGCCCCGCGCCCCTGCCTGAACAGGCTTTTATTAGTTTTTTTGGGTAGGAATACATATACAGCTTATTAATCATTGTCTGGCAGGGAGGATCAAAGGATAGATAAAGTTCAAAGAACTAATAGGGCTCACACTGAGTTGGGGGTCTACCACCTAAAAAGGCTACAAAACTTAAGGGGCTAGTCCTGGCTGGCGTAGCTCAGTGGATTGAGTGAGGGCTGTGAACTAAAGTGTTGCAGGTTCAATTCCCAGTCAGGGTGCATGCCCAGGTTGCAGGCCATGACCCCCAGCAACCGCACATTGATGTTTCTCTCTCTCTCTCTCTCTCTCTCCCTCTCCCCCCCTCCCTTCCCTCTCTAAAAATAAATAAATAAAATCTTAAAAAAAAACTTAAGGGGCTAAACTCATTTCTTGCCTGGGCCTTTATAATATAATTAAGAGCATCCTCAGCAAAGCAGGGTTCACATGATTTTATATTCTTTGTCAGGCCTAATCACCCCTGGAAGTCCATAGTTCCCAGTACAGGGTTGCACCACCATTTGTCATTGTTACAGGCTTCGGTCAGGCAGAGGAGACAAGGCAGCTGGGAGACAGGAGACTTTTTGCAAGCAGAATGAGGACTCAGGCTTTGTCAGAGCCGAGGGGCGAGAGTCGATCACCCCCTTTTTCCATGGTCCCCAAGTCCTCCCCTGGGGGCCTTTCCATGTGATCATGCCTGGCTTAGGTGGCCCCTCCCATGAGGGATCTTACCTGTCATTGGCTAACTGACCAAGCAATGGGGGCCAGGCAAAGAGCAGAAGCAGCTGTCCTGCCAGGGAGATAAGCTTTGCCTCCTTAGTGGCTTCTGGTCAAGAGGTCTTTCACCCAGCCTTAGCCATGGTGGGTTATAGCTCCTGAAACTAGGCAGGGCAGTTCCCAACAGTCACACAAGGACCTTTCTAGAAAGGCCTCAGGTCATTTTTTTGTTCTGTAGAAGTAAAGGACAATAACAACCATTGCAGAGATAAAAATAAAATTTGCCATGTCAGATAAACTAAGAGTATTTACAATTGTTATGAATTGTTTTTTTACAAGATCACCAAGCTCCTTTCCTTGTCTCTCTACCTGTTTTTTTTTTTTTTGTCCTTCAACATGCGTTCTTGTCCTGTCTGTGATATCTGCACAGTTAGCATCATTTATTCTTACATTTCTTCCTCTGCCCCCCTTAATCACTCCAATCTGGCAGAAATCTCTGAATAAACTTATTCACTGTGATTCAATGAGTCAGAAGTACAATTGTGGGTTTTCTTTACAATGGTGCAGTGAAGTGTTTTGTTTCCCTGATGAGCCCTACATTTGCATTGAGTTGAAAGTTCTCAAGAACAAAGAAAAAAGACTTTCCTCCTTCTAGAGATAGGAAGATAATATGTTCATTCAGATCTTGATGGGCTCCCAATGTCTTTTCGTATTTTTATTTTCAACTCTTCCCCAACCAAGTTCAGAGCTAGAAAAATGTGCTTTTTGGTCAAGTGTTGTCTTCTCTCTGTCTTGATTGTCTCCAGGAATTCCAAACTTCCTCATTTTGAATGACCTTTAATGAAAGAAAGGATTCCAACCTGGAAATTTCCAGTACCTCTGTGTTTATGCATATGTTTATACCTTAGCACTCATCATGAAAAGTGGGGGAAATTAATCTCTAAAATTTTCCTTTTACCTCTGCCTTCCTGCCACCCCATTTGCCCTTATGACTCTTACAGGAAATAATCTACACTATTGAAATATTGACAAATGACTCTCCAAGGACATGCATGTACTTTCATTTCCTGGAATACTTGATTCCAGGTGAAGCACCTAGTTACAAAGAAAGACCTGAAATTTTGTATGCAACACAAAATATCTTCACACTTTTTAGCAGAGGCTCCTGGCACCACAATGGACCCCTCTGATGAAAAGAATATGACACTCTTAAGTGGCTTCTAGTTATGCTCTCTCTTATCAGAAAACTGGCAGAGAAAATTTCCTGGGATCAAAAGTCTGGTGGGTACCAAGTGCAAATTTGCTCTCTACATATCAGTTCTAGGACTTTCTCCACAACCTCTGAATCTCTGACTAGCAATAATGCCTTCTTGTATTTCTGGGGCCCTGGAACATGCTGGAATATCAGTGAAGCAAATGTGTAGCCACAGGGGAAAGTTTGGTTGGGCTCAAGACATAAGGAAACTGCAACCTATAGGACCATTCAAGGACAATGTGTGGATATCTAGGAAAATCACCTGATGGTGATCATAAGTTTCTTCATTTGGGGACCTGAGATCATCATTCAGATAAACATATGACCTGCACTCATCAATATGGCAACTCAGTAAAGATACTGAGTTGAAGATATTTTAGTAGTTGTTCTGTGGTTTAAGCTTATTACTTTGATATTTTTTACAGATTTTTGAGGACTTGTTTATTACTTTCATATTGGATAATTTCTATTAATCACCTTTAAGTATCATTTAGTCTTTCTTTTATGATTCTAAGTTTCTCTTGAGCAGACCTGGATTTCTTTTTAGAGTGATTTTAGTTTGTAGTTTTAGTATTTTAATTAAAAACAAAAACTATTTGGTTTTCATTTTTGACATGTCCTATTTGGTGATTATTATATTTTCTTCTATATCTTTTACCCCAGATATAATAGCTGCTGAAGTCCTTGTGTACTAAACACAACATCTGGATTATTTCAGAGTTGGTTTCCATTGATCACCTTTTCTCTTGAATATGGGCCATGTCCTCTACTTTTCTCATATGTTGAATAATCTTTGATTCCCTCCCTCAGGGGAATTGTTAATGAGATGTAGAGCCTCAGGATTCTGTTTATCTTTCTGAAGAATATTATTGGTTTTTTTTCAGTAGTTAACCTAGTTGAACTCAAATTCTAAATTCTCCCCTGCATTTTGTAGGAGCTGTTATCTGTGATCAGTCCCATTAGCCCTAATTGGGCTACTTGTCTTCTATCTCAAATATATTTAGTCCAGAGGACTGGTCAGAGTTTTTATGGACAACTTGGGATCTCCCTCTGGATCTCTCTTATAAAGATGTTCTCCTCATACTGTCTAGCTGCTGCACTAGCCCCAAATTATTCTTGTTCTTCCAGACATAAGCCTATATGTTGCTGAGTTATAACAGTCTATCCACTACCAATTGAGGTCTGCCTTCAAAGCTATGTTGACAGCAATACCACCAATAGAACAGAACCATGATTATCATTACCATGTTCAATGTAATTAAAATAGCATCCACAGCAATATAACTGTAAGCCTTTCTATTTCAATATCACTCCTCATATAAAATGTTTTATAATAAATTTGACACAATAAAGATTATCATAGATTCCTTCCTATCTTCATAAATCTTACTGTGTTGGGTGCAGAACTTGATAAAGAGGAATACTCAATGATAGTGTTATGTGATGCCAAAGATGATAAAGAAAGAAGTACCACCTCTCAGCACACAATTAATGCATAATTTACATGATTATTATTATTAAGCATCATGAGTTTATTTGTTAGAAATTACTTCATTCATATCCTTGAAACTAAAACTGTCAGTATAGCTCAGCAAGTTTGCCTCTTTTAATTCCAGTTTGTGCCTCATAGACATATGTGAATCAAGAAGAGTTTATGAGACATTAATTTACTCTTCTGTGGTTTACCAACAATACCAAAATATCTGTGCCTTAATTAGAAAAAACATCAATGTTTCAGTTGCCCTGCGTGTCTCTTATGAGTTAATGTATAAAGATGGCTGACCTCTGCAGTGTTGTCAGTCAGGGACCCCTGTCTGGAGCTTCCCGATCTTGTAGCTGCACCATCTGAAACATGTTCTCAGAAGAACAAGATCAATAAAAGGGCAGGAAAGTGCATAGCAAATAGAAATATTTGAGTTCTGCATTTTTTTAAATTATACTTACTTTATTTTTATCTTATTATAGTACTATGTCATGCATTAGTTGTACCTCTTTTTAATTTGCTTTTAAAATTTATTTCAGCTCTGCTTTTGACTAATAGTTGAAAAAGGACCAGGCCTTCTACAGGAAGTGGGGAAAGTACATGATTATGGAGGTGCGTTACTCAGAGTAAGGCTAAACTTGAATAGTACCATCTGCTTACCTTCTGGTTGCTAGTAACTTGTCAATGACACAGTTGTGCCACCATTATGTCCTGGCCTGCCTCAATTAGGAACAAAAGGTGTTGATTAACTGGTGGACTCCTAAGATTCAACATTGTTGTGGAAATTTTTTCTCAGTAAGCTCATGGTGAATAACATTTTCTAAAATTTTATTTTTACCTGTCACAATGACAGCTGTCACCACTGAGCTCAAATTAACAGAGCTCTTTCCCTAATTACCTTCCCCATCACACTCTGCATTACAAAGGGCAGGTCCCCAGACTTTCTGGATCATGAGTTCATCCCTAGTAAGTTGTTTAGGACCTGAATACAGAGAAGCTTAACTGATAGTTATAGAACTGAACTGAAATTCTGAGAATTCAGTCAAGCTGAAGATTATATCATTGGAATTCACATTCTCCCTATTCAAATATTCTTGCTAGAATAATTTGCAAAAGGGAGAAAACCACAGTGATTGAGAGCTGTGCTCGGGTAGGTCCTAGAATTTACTAAGGCATTAACTTCCCCAAGTGTCCCACTAGGTGGCATTGTTCTTAAGTTTCTCTTCTGCTCCCTTGGTTTCATTTCCACTCCTAAGAATTTAAGTTTCATTTCTCACCCTTTTCCTGTGGGGAGCTCCTCTGTGGAGAGCTGATCTCTGGCTTGGTGAGTAAATGTTGAGCAGGCCTACAGCTGATCTTCTCCATTGGTTCAGGACAACTGTACTTCTCCTGAAGATAAGTGAGGCAGTTTCTGAGGGCAAAGGACAGGAGGCTTTGGGAGAACAGATTGAATGTGTTTGGTGACTTAAACTGTGGTTCTGAAGCTGCTCTGCTTGTGGCTGTCTCTGCTAAGGTGGCAGAATAGGGGAACATTGAGTCTAGGGAAAGAGTGCCTTCAAAGAAGGGAGTTTTAAAAGAACAGAGTCTTGTTTGTTTCCTGGAGAGACCATTATTTCTCCAGGCTGACTGACTTACCCTCCTCTTCCTCTTACTCTGTAGATTTGATTTTCTACCTTGCCAAGGTGAGCCAGAATACTTATACCCTTTGTTTTTTCCCAGGCAGATAATCCCTTCTTCCTTTTCTCTATTGAAGCCTGTGAGGTGAAGCCCTGGTGTCCTTCTTCATCTAACCCAAGCTCCTGGTGAGGGCCAGGAGAGATATAACATCCTTTACCTGAATGCACATGGGGGGAGGGATTTTAGGGACCCTGCCATGGATGAGACCCTGTTGAAGCTGATCTTTTAACTCTTTTGTTAAATTATTGTCATTTTTTACTAAAATTTATCATTAAATATGTAGTGAGTTCCAAGACAATTCATTCTAGCTATTAGTGGCAGCAGTTGTTATGATAAGGTATCCAGATATTAAGTAGGAATGGAATTAAAATAACCATTTCTCCAGGCAAAGGAAACAGCTCACTTCTGGACAGATTTCTTTATGTGACCTGTGTCCTGCGGGGGCTCTTCCCCATAACCTTTGCTTTCAGCAACTCGAGTTTCTTCTGCTCCCCTTTTTGTTTCTGTTTGAATGCCTTATTTTCCTAGCTTATCTTTTTGGCCCGTGTCTGGGGTTGTTTCAGGGGCTTTTTCTTCCCATATTTAGACCAGACATGCACCTGCCACCTCTGACCTAGACCAAAGTACTTTTACTGTTGTCTTGGTAACTTGTGGGAAGCTGTGCACATTCTTCCTGATAAATGGTCAGCCCTTTGGAAGCCTGCACAGTCAGGTTGCTGCACATCTCTGAGGCTTCCAGTTGGTCACTTGTCTTTTGGGGGGTCTAATAAGCTGTGGAACTCAGGGGGTTCTTCTCTCCTGAGTTCCACGGTGTACTCTTACCTTAGTTTACTCCATGACACTCTGGTATCCACTCCTGCTTTAGAACATATTCTGTATCATCTTAGACATACCCTTCCATTGTTTATTACTTTAATCTGGTTCTTAACTTTTCCCTAGCATGGAGCTGAAAGAAGGAGTTGGTAATTTTTCAGAAAGAACTCCATCTTAATTTCCCCTTTGAGATATTTGTACCTTGATATCTCTGTTACCTATATTTTTATACGATATGTAGTTTCCTTCCCTCCTTCTTCTCAAAAACATGAATCTGTGTCTAACATGGACAAGGTTCATATCTGGTATATTAATTGAATTCTCATGTGTTATTGCAGATCACCCCAAGAGGGGAAAGTAATTATACATTTTGAAATTTTTATTAAAATCTAAAGAAGAAATGCATTCAACCCTAGTAAAAAAAAACTGTGTTAACTTCTGTTGAACATACAACATATATTATGTACTTACAAAAACTATATTTTGGGGCAGAATGAGGAGGTCTAAAAAAAGGAAGAAAATTATGTTATAAGTGTAAAACAAAGATACAACAATATTAAAATAAATGTGCTATAACAGGACAAGGCTTATATTGTGCCCTGATAAAGACATTTGCCATTTTAAAAAAATTTCAGGTTAGTTTTCAGTGTGAGAAGGTGATTTTGGTTGAAGTCTTCAAGAAAATGATATTTTTTGTACTGATTGATTAAGGAACAGAAAGGTAGCCAGTGTGGGTTGGAGGGAAGGTGGGTTGAGAGTGTGAGACAGCAGAAGGGGATGTGGAATTGGACCCAACTAGACCATGATGAGATCAACTCACTGATGATGTGCATCTGAACAAAGGAGTGACACCATTAATAGATACTTTAAAAAATCACTTTGGCTGGTGGTGACCTGTGACGATGGAAGACTGTATGAGACCAGGGACAGTATCAGAAAGACTAGTGGGAATCCATTTCTGGAATCCAGGTAAAAGACTGAGCTGGATGGGACCTAAGTTGAAGAGAGTACTGCAGGGTTTTGTGATAAACCAACTGTGAGAGAAAGTGTTGAGACTAGGGGTAGCTTTCTGAAGATGGCCTCTGTTACCAAATGACTTCTTTGAAACAAATTGACCTGAGAGCTGGAGCTCTTGCAGGGAGGTTCATTAGATTGGTGCAGATTAAACCCTGGACTTGAAGATGAGGTAGAAGAAAAACAATGAATACAGAAGAATGGGGAGGAGTTACAATCTTTCTGAGGTCCCCAGGTAGCTGGCTGCCAAGAACTGACTCACTTCCCACAGGTAGTCTGTGAATCAGGTTGCAGGAGAGGTTTCAAGGATGTTGGCTAAACCCCTCATAGGACTTTTTCAACATTGTGGAGACACTTTTATTTTTCTTGTCTGAGTTGCACAGATACAGAAAACCCCTGTGCAGACTGTTAGGATATAGTGATATAAGAAAACTGACACCTTAGTTGGCTCTTACCTTACTCTATAAAAACTCACATAGTACCATCTCCAAAAGCAAGAATGCATTTTGTCTTTGTCTGCATTAAGCCGAAGGGTTTCAATGCTTCTTCAATGATAGAACACAACAAATGAATATAAGAAAAATAAATGTGTGTTAGTTTTCTAGGGCTGCCATACAAAATGTAATACAAACTAGGAGGCTTAACCGAAATTTCTTCTCACAGTTCTGGAGGCTAGAAATAAAACATCAATGATGTTGGTAGGGCTGGTTCCTCTCAGAGCCATGAGGGAAGCGATAGTTCCAGGCCTCTGCTGGCTGCACTCCTGATAGTTGGCTTACACTCACTGGCATTCCTTCTTGTCTAGTGAATCACCATGATCTCTGCTTTTGTCTTCACAGGACATTCTCTATGCATGCATGCTTATCTGTATACAAATTTCCCCTGTTTATAAGGACACAGTGGTGTCAGATGAACACATGTCCTAATGATATCATTTTAACATGAACACCTACAAAGTCACAATTTCCAAACAAAGTTACATTCCAACATTCTGGGGGTTGGAATTCAACATCTTTTCAAAGGACACAATTCAACTCATAATAGCACTTAATGTGCTTGGAACAGGACACAGTTTATTTCTCCAGGACATGGCATCCTTACATATTGAGTCTTCCCTCTCCTGACTGACAGATGCCTCATTGGAATTTATGTCCCTCAGGTCTCTGTTGTATGTGTGATCCTGAGTATATACACCTCTCCCTCCCTAAAAACACACACATTTATGTGACTCTTGACACATAGCCTTAAGCCCCGGACAAGTTATTAGACCCAAAATCTACAAACACAGGACTCCTCAAAACTACCTGGTTTTATTCTCTTTGTTTCTACACCCTGATAGCACTGGGTATCAATCTAGTTCGTGCAACCTCTACCTCTATTTGATCTGTGCAGTAATGGAGAGAACACTGAATGGTATTATTGGGCATGGCACATTTCCCAACACCTCTACCTATTTTAAAAGAATGACCTCGAACTCTATAAGTCATTTATTATACACACACACCTAATGAATATTCTTTTTTATATTTAAATTTATTTTTAATTATTTTATTTTAATTGAAGTTTCAATTACAGTCAACATTCAGTATAATTCTGTATTAGTTTCAGATGTATAGGATAGTTCTTAGATAATCATATAGTTTACAGAGTGATCCCTCCCCCACTAATATTTCAAGTGCCCACCTGGCACCATACATAGTTTTTACCATAGTATGGACTATATTCCTTATGCTCTACTTTTGTATTCCCCTACTGATTTTGCGACTATTTTGTGTATATCTTAATCCAAGAAAGGAGTACTCATTTTTCAAAAATTTCATATCAGAAATAAATAGGTCAAGGTAATTTCTAAATTACAACTGGTTATAAAACTGTTAGTAATAAAATGACCTCTCTATTGTGGTCTTTACTGTTTCTGTAGGTTTCTCGGGGAATGAGTTTGAGGGCATGGGATGCTCTATGGGGCACAGATGTGTTAGCAAGGAAACGATTCTCAGGTATTGGAGGACTGCTGATCATAATATAAAAGTGAAGAGCTGATTCAAAAGTTATAATCTTCCATGGAGAGATGGGGAGCTTCTGGTTTTCTATATTCATCAAACATTGTGTTCCTGTGTGATGCACTCTTCCAGGTATAGAGGACACATCAGTGGACAGAATGGTGCCCAATCTATGCATGAATTCATTTTTAAGAAGAAAAAGTAAACAATTAAAGAAAGATGCTACATATTTTAAAGTAAAATAAGAAAAATATAGCAAATATACGGCAGGTGATAGTATTGACAGTTTTGCTATAGATACACTGGAGCAGGCCCTTCTGATAAAAGGCCATATAGGACAGAGACTGAATAAAATGTAAGAAGAAGGCATGCAGACATCAGGGAGAAGATTATGCCATGTAGAGACAACAAGTGCAAAATCTCTGAGACAGCAGTGGGTTTTTTGGGAGAGAGAGGCAGGAAAGATGAATCTCAATGACAGATGCAAAGTGGAAGAATTCTGACTCACAAGACCATATAATTTCAGTGTTATGAATTTTCCAGTAAAAGTAAATCTGTAAAATCACAAGGGAGATTAATGGTAGCCTGACACTCTGGGTCAGAATGGGGATGACTGCTAATGGCATTAGCTTTGATTTCAAAAAATAAATATATTCTAAAATTTGGAATTTAGTGATAGTTATACTAATACCATTCCATAAGTTTACTAGAAATTACTGTACTCTTAAAAAAACCATGTGATGTAAATATAATTCCATACAATAGTCAAAATAAAATAAGTCATGCAAGTGATAGGTTTAGGATCATTCCACACAGAGAGAAGAGCAAGTATGAAAACCTAGCAGGCTGCAGTAACGCTAGTGTATTTAACATGGATGTGTTTGGGGGAGGGGAAAACTAGATAAGACTCATGATGGGAAGGCACAAAGCTTTTGGTAGAAAAGGCCTCAATTTGTCCTTCTATCCAATAGAAACATAGAAAATAGCAATCCGTCATTGCCTCAAAAGGATGAAATTTGTCATGTGACATGAACTAAGAGTAAAATGTTTGAAAGTATTACCAGCCCTGGCTGGCGTAGCTCAGTGGATTGAGCGCGGGCTAGGAACCAAAGTGTCCCAGGTTGGATTCCCAGCCAGGGTACATTCCTGGGTTGCAGGCCATAACCCCCAGCAACCTCACATTGATGTTTCTCTCTCTCTCCCTTCCCTCCCTAAAAATAAATAAATAAAATCTTAAAAAAAAAAAAAGAAACCAAGTGTGTGGTGATGTTTTTTTTTTAAAAAAAAGAAAGAAAGTATTACCAAGTGCCCTTTTTATTGTGTCACTGACCTACCCTTCTTCTCTCTCTCTTTTCCTTTCCTAACTGAATATCAATGTTTTGTCCTGTTTTAAATCTCTGTACATCAGTGTCCTTTCTCTTCCTGCCATTCTTATCCTGCCCCCTTTGGTATCACCAGCCCCGCAGGAGTTTGTGAGCAAGAAGAGTCCCTGGAACCAGGACAGGAAGAAGCCAGGGGAGGTTGGCCATGGACTTTTCATCACAAGAGAGCATAAAAGAGGTGAGCTGCCCCATCTGCTGGGAGCTCCTAACAGAACCCATGAGCTTGGACTGTGGCCACAGCTTTTGCCAAGACTGTATCACTGCAAAGAGTGAATCAGGGAGCCCCCTAGGATTGGAATGCTGCTGTCCTGTTTGTCAGAGCAGATACCAGCCTTGGAACCTCCAGTTTAACTGGCAGCTGGCAGAGAGAGTGAAGAAATTCAGGGAGGTGGACATGAATTCACACCAGCCAAGGAGGAGAGATCTCTGTGAACACCATGGGGAAAATTATGATATCTTCTGTAAGGATGATGAGAAGGCTATTTGTAGGCTTTGTGTCCAGGAGCACCAAGGTCACCAAATGTCTCCCATCATGGAGGTGGTCAAGGAATATCAGGTAAGCTCCAGGGAGGGGAAATGTTGCATAATACCTGAAGCGAAATCTTTACTTTTTAATCCTATTAATTCTCCTTGTCATCATAGAACTAGCCCTGCATTCTGTTTTCATACCCTTGACTCAGGTTTTGAGGCTTGAAGAACATTTCTGTGTATTGTTTCATTTTGTGAAGAATAAATGTAGACTACATGATCTTAGCAAAGAGAAGTTGTATGACTGAGAGTTGCTTCCTAAAATAAGCTCTGATTGCCCCTGTGAGCAAGTGGGATTTTTAGGAACATTTGCTTATAGGAGAGAAAAGTGTCCATGAGAGGAAAGGACTTTACTTGCTGCAGGATCAGGTCTTCCTCTAGGAAAAGAGAGATACAAGGTACTCTTGATAGAGGGGTGATAACTCACATCACCCAGGGAGAAAGAACTTGCATCACCTGCTCAGATTTCTGTCTACATTTTCAGTTCTAATTGCCAGTTTCATTTCTGAAACTTTAGTCTCTTCTGAGATATTCCTGATTTCTTCTCCATTTATCCTTAATCCAGGTTCTGGGAAAGCTCATAGCTTGACTTTGGTGATTTCTTTATGACAGGAGAAGCTCCAGGAAGCTCTGAAGAAGCTGTCACAGGATCAGCAGGAAGCTGAGCAGTTGGAAGCTGACATCCATGAAGAGAGAGCTACTTGGAAGGTAGAAAGACATTATTCCTGAGGGAGTTCTGACATAGGAAACTGGGCAGCCTCTTTGTCTAATTACAAGGAGGTCACTTCCTTCTTGGTACCTCACAATTAATGAGTCCAGAAGACATTTTGTTAGTCCTCAGTCAATTCCTTCCCTATTAAGTGTTGGGGGCTACAGAGTAGACATGTCACAAGTGAACGTAACCATTTTGGAGGAAAACATCTAAAGGGAAGCAATGTAAAAATTATTCATGAATCCCATCAACCACTTCCATCGTCAAGTTTGAGGCTCTGTTACTTCCATAGAACTCATTAAGTGAGGTCCAGGATTCCCTGTTTTTCAAGTATGGGTGGAGGCGTTTCATATACAGTATGTCATGATTGTCCAGGACAGGTGTCTACAATCCAAGCCTCATCCAGGTAGCACATTGTGTCCCCTGGTGGGCCTTGAAAAAGTAGACTTGAATGAATTACTCTAGGTGGAGCTCAAGGGAAAATAGTAGGAAAAATGATTTTCCCAGGAATCGCTCATTTCCCTTTTACCTCCTCAGTGCCTGAAGAAAATATGTCTTGTCTTGCTCCCAAGGCTCATGAAAGCCTGACTGCCTCTTTCTCTTCTCATTCGCAAAGAAACTTATACAGACAGAGAGAGAGAGGATTCTGCAAGGGTTTGAGCAAATGAGAGGCATCCTGGACAAAGAGGAGCAGAGGGAGCTGCAAAAGCTGGAGGAAGATGAAGGGAATGTAAGCGAGCTTGACTCAGATCTCCAGTCTCATACGCCTGAATCTGCAGAGTCTATAGACATGCCTCAGGTGAGAGTTGGGATGGAGCTCCTACATAGAAGATTCGGAGGACACACACAGATTAACTTTCTTTTCCTTCTGGGTCCCTGCACCTTCTCTCTCATTAAAGGTTCCATTTACCCCTAGTGTTCCTTCTCTGTTATTCATAACAAGGGTCCATGGGAAATTCAATATACAAATTGCAAGAGGAATTCCCAGTGCTATTATTTATAAAGGGTTGGGCAAAATTTGAGAGAAGAGTCTATTGGCTTCTGTTATCTGTGATTTCGCATTTGTAAGGCATTTCTTCACTGAGCTTAGTCGAACAACTGACATCTCCTTTGTGTTAGATTTTGTTGTTGTTTTAAGGAATGGCAGAGGTAATGATAGACTAGTACCTGGGTAAGGTATGAGCACATATGTATGCTTGTGTGTGTGTGTGTGTGTGTTTGCATTGTCTAGGGAAAGATTGGGGGAAACCTATAGAGACTTGATAAAGGGATGGTACCTAATATAAATGGTACCTAATATAAATAATGTAATCTTTTCATGAAATTCACTGCATGACTATGATCTTAAACTATGAAATGTATGGAGACTCTTAGGAAATTGAGATTTTCTATGCTTGACTTCTTGCCATTTTCCTTTGCTAGCTGGACAGGGATTTCTCCATTTTCCCCCTTTACTCCCCCCCTTGCTACCCACCCCCACCTCCTACATTCAGACCTCCTCCTCCTCCTATTGACTTTGTCCATGGGTCCTTTATACATGTTCCTTGACTTGACCCTTTCTCCATTATCTCCCTCCCCTCTCCCATCTGGTTACTGTCAGTTTATTCTTTATTTCCATTTCTCTGCTTCTATTTTGTTAGCTTTTTTGTTTTGTTGATTAAGTTCCACTTATAGGTGAGATATGGTATTTGTCTCTTACTGCCTGGCTTATTTCACTTAGCATAATGCTCTCCAATTTCATCCATGCTGTTGTGAAGGGTAGGATTTCCTACTCTCTTTCTGTTGCATAACATTCCATTGTGTAAATGTACCACAAGTTTTTGATCCACTCATTTACTGATCAGCATGTAGGCTATTTCCAGCACTTGGTTATTGTAAATTGCATTGCTATAAACATTGGGGTGCATAGGTTCTTTGAATTTGTGTTTCAGGATTCTTAGAGTATACTCCCAGCAGAGGAATTGCCAGATCAAAAGGCAGTTCCATTTTTAGTTTTTTGAGGAAATTCCATACTGTTTTCCACAGTGGCTGCACCAGTCTGCATTCCCACCAACAGTACACTAGGGTTCCATTTTCTCCACAACCTCTCCTGCACTAATTTTATGTTGATTTGTTTATGATGGCCATCCTGACCTGTGTTGAACAAGAATTATTTAACTTTGGTTCCAATACTAGAGTAATTAATTTCTGTCAGCTGAATTTTCACTTCTGTCTTAAAAAACACATTTCTTAAGGTATAAATTACACATGAAATCACCCATTGTAAGTATGTAATCCTAAGTTTTCTAATAAATATACTGAGATTCTTTTTTTACTTATTATTTTTGTTATTCTATTACAGTTCCAATTTTTTGCCCTTTGCCCTCCCCCATCCAGCCCACTCTCCACTCCCACAGTCAATCCCCACACCATTGTCCATGTCCATCTGTCATTCATGCATGTTCTTTGACCAGTCCCTTCTGTTCTTTCCACCATTATCCCTCAGCCTACCCCTCTGGCTGCTTCCAGTGGTATTTCTGTTTCTATTTTGCTCATTAGCTTATTTTGGTCATTAGATTCCTTTTATAAGTGAGATCATATGGTATTTGCCTTTCACTGACTGACTTATTTCACTTAACATAATATTCTCCAGTTCCATCCATGATATTGGGCCACAAAGAAATTCAGTTCAACATTTGTTGAAAAGACTTTCCTTTCTCTCTGAATTACTTTGGTACTTCTGCCAAAAATCAATTTGTTTGGAATATAAGTGTTACAGAGCACAACAAGGGGGAGCCTGGGACGATATACTATTACTGAAAGAAGCCCCCAGGTCCGTTATGTCCACTGCCAGAGGAAAGATGTCTCTCAATGCCAGAGATTCATGAAAAGGAAAGGAAATGTTTATTTAATGCTATACAAACTTAAAGTAGTGACCTAATGTCTTTATCAAAAACCCTAAAGTCCCTTTAAAACACCCACAAACAGACACGGTCCTTCCTTCCCCCTTTGCCCAGTCCAGAGTACCGTATCTCAGGAAAGGAAATAGAAGTCCATGGCTCAGGCAGTCCTCTGGTTACTCCCAGTTAGTACTCCATCTCGACTGGGAGACCTCCCTGGGTTCCTGGCACCCTCAGCTGAGTCGCCGGGACCTCTGCTAAAACCAGGTGGTGGTTCCCCCTTCTAAAGCTGAGGGGGTCCCCACTCAGGCAAAGGCACATGGTCCTCTCTTCCAGGGCCACAGGAGTCCCCACTCAGCCAAAACCGTGTGCTTCTCCCCCTGTGCAATGGCTGCAAGGGGGGCAGGGGTCGCCACTCTGCCAAAGCTGAGTGGCGGTTCTCTGCTAAAGCCGCATGGTGATTCTCTCTCGCAGGGCTGTGCGAAGTTTCCACTCTGCTAAAGCTGCGTGGTTCTCTCTCCTTAATAGCTGTGATCTTCTCTGCACTTCCACAGCTGCATGGTTCTCCCTCTCAGGGCTGCTGCCTCTGGGTTTAAATCCCCGCGCCAGTCTTCCTCTGCAGCCCCATTTCCAACTCCTCCCACACTCGGCTTCACATGCCAGAACTCGTATCCTTCCAGCTTTACTGGACTGCCATCATGAGTCTGGGCAGGTGTGACCCCATGTCGTGGAGCCAATCATCTCCAAGCTTCCATGCAGGTGCTGTAACACGGGGGACCTGCCCCCCAGTCACGTCTTGGTGGGGTAGTTACTTCCATTTTCCTGGCTCAGAGTATGGCCACAGCTATTTAACATATCTAAGCGACCAGCCAAAGGCTATAGATATGTTAAATGACCACGCCAGAGGTTTAGCTACAAGGCTGTTGCTATGCGAAACAGCTCTCAAAGGCCCTGCTCCATTTGTCCCTTCCCCCAACCCACACCCTGGGTGGGGGGGTGAGAACATCCTAAAATCTCCTGGACACCTTGAGTTCTGGACCCCATCTCAAATGCCTATTTGGGGTTCCCCCCCTTGTCTGCACCCTGTAACATAAGGATATATTTCTAGATTATCACTGTCTTACAAAATGTCTACATTTATCTTTGCACTGACACTCCAAGCTTTTGATTACTATGGCTTCATAAAAAATTTTGAAATAGGGTAGGGTAATCCAATTTAGTTCTATGGTAAAACAATTCTATGCTAAGTCAGTTCTCTCTGGAGACCATTTAAACACCTCTGCAGCAGGGACCATTTGGAGAATTTTACTACCATTGAATGGGTAGAGGCCAGAAATGCTGCCAATTCAGATGCAAAGCACAAGGCAGGCACCACTGCAAAGATTTATCATGGTATAATCCCAGTAGTGTCAAAGCTGAGAAACACTGGCCTGGGGCCATAAAATTTTTAATATCTTGTTAATTTTTATTAAAACCCTTGTGGGATTTTTATAGGGTGAGGAGATGGTGTCAGCTAAGGGATGGACTGTATAGAACAGTTGTTTGTTCAACCATAGTTCAGTACTTTTTTAAAAACCATCTCTCAATTACCTTTTGAGGAACCATCTCTACCCTCACTCCACATAGTTGATTAGTGCTGATAAAATTAGTAGCATTACAAATATATGTGTCTCTTAATTCTAAGTAAATCAACATATGTAATTCCTATAGGTTTACCAATGTTGCAGTAATTATTTTAAGATATGTATCTGATCCATTTCAAGGAAATGATTTGTATGCTTAGAATATTAGGGTTATGTCTAGAAAGAGAAATTCTCTTTTATGCTAGGTGATATATCATGAATTATCATTTAAACCAGGATATTTATGTTGACACCACATAGATTATGAAAAGAAAGTTCATATAGTAGGTAGAAAATAAGATTTTGAGAAGAAAAAAACAGATGCTGATGACAAGATTTTTCCTAAAAATCTAGCTATTACAAAGTGATACCTGCTTTCTCTGTTTCTCCTTTTTATTTTGAATTTAAGCCAGTTTTAGCTGTTTTTTCATATATACAATAACAACAAAAGACAATGCAGAGAGTAACATTTTTTGAGGATGTGTAGTCAATGCTTTGTTGGTATAAAGGGTTTAGACTAAAGAGGGAGAAGCCAAATATATTGGTGTATTTCCATTAAAAAAATAAGGCCAATTATGTTAAAATGGGGAAAAGAAGATAGCTACAAGAAGCTGACCATATGGACTGAATTGGCTTAATATGGTATTAAAATTCCTGGTAAGATATACTTTTTAAGTCAGTGATGAAGAGGATATTGATCTGGACAATGAATGGAATGTAAACAGTTGGAAAACAATGACATTTTAGACCTCCTCTGCTGCTGGCTCCCATGGCCTGTTTCATACATAAAACTTGATGAGATTCCTTTCAGGTAGTGTTTAGGAGGTACATGGAGTGAGTGGAGGGAGGCCAGAGGAGCATTTGTTTGAGGTGCTAGTTTGCTTGTTCCTGCAGCAAAAGAGAATATACTTCCTGAACAGTGTAATTATTAGTTATTCATTTTTGATTCCCCAGAGCCTAAATGATGTCTGACAAATAGAAGATTTTACCTTTATTTGTCACTATAATAAATAAAAGCATAATGATTTAAGAAGGTCTTCTCATGAAGGTGCATTAAAAAACTATAGGGTGACTCTCTTCCTTTTCAATATATTACAACTCCAGACCCTTGAAGCGTCTTTCTAACATCCTCACATGAGTCCTTGGGAGGCTTGGTCTGGGTGTTATCTTTACAGTTTGTCTCCATTTATTTATTTTGACTATCTTCCTATTCACATCATATCAAGGTATGCTAGGGGTGTGAGGAGAAATGTAAGTAAAACTTTGTAAGGTAGGAGGGCTTATTTCTCCTTCAAGATTTGCCAGAAAAATAAGGAACATTTAGCTAAATTTGAATTTCAGGTAAACAGTACATCATATTTTAACAGAAGAGTATCCTAAATATTGCAGAGGTGATGATTGTACTAAGACATATTTGGAATTTGTCCAAAATTAAATTTTAACTAGCCAGGTTATCTTCTAAATCTGGAAACCTTACACTTGACTTAAGTATTCTCTCTTCTCCCCAGGATGTGATTAACGTCTTAAGAAGGTATGTGTACCAGACCAGGCATGGTCCTTTTTTTGTGTGGTAATGGAATTATAACAGTAAGAGTAATCTTGAATCAATCATAATTTTAAAAGTTGAATAATTTTTAAAAATTTGGGTATTACATGGTTTCAAATTGCTGATAACAGGAATGTGTGTTGTGGGAAGTCACAGAGTTTGTGTGAATAGAAGCATGAGAAATAAGGGGTTACAGTATCAGTATTCAATGAGTTCACTCCTTTTAGAAGACCTTGGTTTTTGCCTCTGTTTATTTGTATACTTCATAGGTGCCTATCTTGTCTCAGGGAGGATCCTGTCCTCAAGTCTTGGGGAATGATGACTTTAGTCCTAGTGCTAATAATTAACCTCTTATTGCTTAAACACTTTAGCATGTTATAGGGAAAAATTGTTTTATTTGTCTGAAATTGCCTACCTATTTGGCAAGCATCAAACACATGAAATTCAGATCACTATTAATTTGGATGTTATAGCTTCTTGTTTCCCAAATATTTGTAATGTTTCCCAAGAGAATGTGACCTCATATGTCATTCTCAGCATCTATACTGAGATAACAGGTTTAGGAGACCTTCAGCCTTCAGATGCAGAAGCCACATACTTGATAACCTAAAATTTTCAGTAGCTTAGTTCTAGAGCTTTCCCACTATCTACCTGGAAACCCATATTTCTGGCTTCTTCCTAGAGGACCAAATGATGTAGCAGTGACTTCTGTTTATATCAAATATTCTTTTTTTTAAAGCACCAAAGAACTTTTGAAGATACCATTATTTCATCTAATACCATATTGTTTTTAAGAGGGGAAGCATAAGGAGTTAATTCTTCTATTTTAGAAGAAAGAACATAGGCTTCATGAGAAGTCCTTCCCAAAGTCAGTCAGAGGGTAAATGGAAAGGCAGGTATGAAGACATTTCTTCTGGCTGCAGTAATAGGGCTCTCACTTCTCCCTCCCTGAGGTTCTTCAGGGAAACAGAGTTGAGCGAGGATGCATCATTGGAGGGACAGGTGAGGGAGACTTGGTCTTGAAGAGACACAAAGTCAAAAGTGTGAGCAATCAATTCTTTTCTTCTTTAGGACTGAGATTGACACCTTGAACAAGCCAAAAATTGTTTCCAACAAAGCGAAGAGTGCATTCCGATTTTCAGATCTCATTGGGATGCTGCAAATGTTTAAAGGTGAGGAGATCCAGGGAAAGAGTGTGTGTGTGGGGGGGGGATTCTCATAGTATAAGAGCAAAATTGGGGAGTGGGTGTTATTTACATATGATAAAAAAGAAGTAGTCATGAAAGAAGAGATAAATACCCAGTGCAGAAGATGTAAACATATCTAAGGTGGAAGGGACAGGTGTCTTCTTCGTTTGACAGCCTCAAAGAACTCCCCTTTTCTGTTCCCACTCTAGTGAAAAGATAGGTACTGTGTTTCTGCCTTTGCTTCTAACAACATCACTGAAACTTTTGTCATTTCAGAGCTGACAGAAGTCCAAAGCTACTGGGGTAAGAAGCCACAAGTTCTTCAAATCACCATGTTTTGACCTCTTTTTAGAAGTATTTGTGATTCTAAATGCCATAATCTTAGTTACGTGTATTCCTCCAAAACAGGCATACCTATAACAGTTCTAAAGTAATCTATCCAACACTGTCCCATTAACTCATTTTCCTCCCAGACAATTCCCAGTATTCCTCCCCACAGTGTGACAAGACACACCTGACCTATGTAACTCACCTGACTGTGTTATTTTCCCTACAGTGGACTTGATGCTGAATCCACTCAATGCTGTTTCGAATGTTGTGATTTCTGCGGATCAGAGACAAGTGACAGTTGGGCAACATTGTATGTCTAGTAATGTATATCCATGTAATCCATGTAATTTTTCTGCTTTTGATGTTGTGGGCAACCAACATTTCTCTTCGGGGAAATATTACTGGGAAGTTGATGTGTCTGGGAAGATTGCCTGGATCCTGGGGGTATACAGTACACCAAGTAACCTCAACAGAAAAAAAAGCTCTGGGTTTGTTTTTAACCCAAATGTAAATTATTCAAATGCTTACTCCAGGTTCAGACCTGAAAATGGCTTCTGGGTTATAGGCTTACAGAACGAATCTGAGCACACTGCCTTTGAGGACTCTCCCACTTCAGATCCCAAGGTCCTGACTCTTTACATGGCTGTTCCTCCCTGTCGAGTTGGGGTTTTCCTAGATTTTGAAGCAGGTACTGTCTCATTTTTTAATGTCACAAACCAAGGGTCACTCATCTACAAGTTCTCTAAATGTCACTTTTCTCAGACTGCTTATCCATATTTCAATCCTTGGAACTGTCCAGTTCCCATGACCCTGTGCCCACCAGGCTCCTGAGCCCTCTCCTGCCCTCACCCACTCCTGCATAGCAACTTGTCCTGGGGCTCACCTCCTGCCTCTGAGCTCACTGCTCCATTCACACCATCTGTTCTCTGTTGTCTCCCTTCTTCAGGACTTTTAGTCATTTTGGGGGTTTGTACTGTTTCTGATGTAAGTCAGACGGGAAGCTTATTTGCTCATTTACCATTTTCTGTATTCTCAGTGAGAGACATCTAATCCCTCCTAAAGACAGAGCAGTATTGGTGTAACAGCTCTGCACTCCCATTTCTCCATATTTTTGTTTATCACTGATCTGAAGAGACATGGATCACCAGTGTCCACCAGCCATCACCTCAGGACAACACACAATCATCCCACCCACCCTCACCAACTAAGGAGTATCTGAGTGTGTCTGTGTGTTGCCTAGCATACAGCAGCAGGCTCGTTCAGAGGGCTGAGAAAAAAAACTAAAAACAAAAGTAATATATGTATCCAGAATGAAAATTTTATGTTCCAAATTTCTTAGTTCAAATCTTGTCTCTTGTCATAAATGGTGTGTAACAATCAATAAATTTTTGTTTCTTCTCATAAAATACAAATTGTAATTTAAACTATACCTAACCTTGAAGATGGCTGTGTAAAACTAACCTCCCCTGAATGTAAAGCTCCTATACATGTGCCCAGCACAATTACAGTAAATATTTGCTGTAATGTCACTGAGAAATGTAAGCTGAGGTAACTTGTGCAACAGGTCTGTGCTCTTCAGAGGAGCACTAAGTGCTTCTGTAGCAGCCTCATTTGTCAGGTTCCAGGTTCTGCTGTCAAGACCAGTCCAGTCCCAGCCTTCAGTTAGAGACCTTTTTACACCCAGACTGGGACTGTGTTAAGGCTCTTTCTTGGAAATAGGTCAGAAAATGCAAAGTATGAGTTGCCAAGACTGTCCAGCAGAGGGAACCATGTCAAGGGACAACTATTGTTTTAGGGACAGCCTTTTGGTCTTCAGGACTTTTTCTTGCTGTGAAACATCTGAGTACAACACCCTATAGACCATCCCATGCACTTTTCTCTTCTTTACTTTTAAAAGCAGTTTCAAGTTATGTTGAGGAATAGATTTGTCCAGGAAAGGAAAGGAACACACTTTTCTTAGGAAAGCACACATTATAAATGAGGGTCAGCTACTGCCCAGAACCCACATCAACATGTAGAAGAGTAATTACTTGTCCCAGTGGGATAAAAAAGATGGTATTTGTCTGGGAAAAATGTGTCCATGTAAATTTATACTTGTACACGCATACATATACAACATATGGCTATATACGTTATTGTATATACGTATAAATATATAGGGAGCACCTTAATCTAAGTTAATTTTTTAAAATATCATAAAAGAAATAATTCTTTATCAGGGAGTTAAAAAATTTACAAACTTATGAGGTATGTTCAAATATTCTATAGCTAATGAGTGGAGGGGCCAAGTTTGGAACCAGATCTGTGTTTCTCCAGCACAGGTACGCTTTCTGCTGTTCACTCCTCAGGAAAGGTAAGAGCCCAATTCCCTAGGATGTGGAGTGGAAGGGAAAACCCAGGAGATGCTGATTTATAGAAGGAGCTTGGAGAATCATGGGAAAATCTTAGGGGCAAAAAATATTGATTGTCGTGTTCAATCCACGTAGCCATTAATGAAGCAGGGGCTGCTCAGTATAAGTACCGTTGAATACTTAATGACCAGGGTGCTCATGCATGTGACACGTTGTAGAGTGAACACTGTACACAGTTGAGCCTTGACTTTGAAATCTGGTGAAACTTCATAATCATACTGATATTGCTACTCACTGGTCTATATCAAATTAAAATAAATTGGATTCAGTACCTCATTAGAAATAAAAAAATACTAAGAATAACAAATGAAGATCGGGGGATTGAAATATAGAATGTTTGCACCAATTTCTCATTTGCTAGCATATACACACTGGTCCAGATTGGTGTCAATTTTTTCACTCTGTAATTTGAAATAGTGACTGTTAAAATGAATATTAATCTACTTCAAATTGTAATGATTTTGTTATGCTTTGAAATAGAATAACTTGATTAAAGAACCACATCATTTTAATCTTATCTCTTTGCATAAAAATATATATATTTTAAATTTTCTAATATATTTTATCTTATACTTTTCTTGTGTACAGTGCATTCTAGATTGTGTATAATTGCTTTTCTCAAGACATTTTCTGTGAATTTACTATTTAATATCTGCTATCAATCACATTGCCTTTTTTATTGTGGTAAAAAACACTTAATGTGGGATCTAACCACTTACATTTTAAGTCATTGCAGTTCACCAAGTTTAAAGTTTCAGTTAGGCAAAATGAATACATTCTACAAAGCTACTAATAACATTTTGCCTGTAGTTACCTTTACTTATTGTACATTTAGTAATTATTTTTTATTATTAAATAAACTTTTATCTTTTGTATCTACCTTCTCTTTTATTTGAAGTACTGGAATAGTTTTTTTTAAATCTAAGTGAATACACTAGATATATGTTGATTTGTCATTCTTTTCTAATTACATAGTAATTCTCTTTTCTAATGAAAGCTTTTTCTCTGTTTGTCCAGATATATGTCCATGTTTCAGGTGTTGATTCCCAGAATGACTTACAGTGATAGAGGCAGGGTCAGAGGCGCTGTATGGGCTCCCTCAGCAATGACATATGAAGGTCAATGTTTCCTTTTCCTGGTCAACCTCACTCTTTCCAGGGAGCTGAAAGGCTGAACTTGTCCTCAGGAGTGAGGAAAGCACAGGACTGAGTATTCCTGCAGCACGGGGTGTTGTCATCATATTTTTCGCATTTCACTTCCCACAATTCCCAACCTACTTATTAGGCAAGAGAAGTAGAAATAATGGGCTACTTGTCTAGTGGATGCTCTGGTCCTTGTATTACAAGAAGCTTTTTAGTTCTCATTTCTAGAAGAAATGTGGGAGGTGGGAGAGGGATTCAAAGACAGATAATAGATATGTCCAGTCTCTCTCTTCCCCTCTCCCTCTCTCTTCCTCACTCTCTCTGTCTCTCTCAACACACATACACACAGCCAAACAATCCTCTCTCATAGACAGTGGGGGAAACTGATTCTTATTTATAGTCCCTTTGACCTCTACTTTCCTGTCACCCTGTTGCCACAATGACTGAAGTTTTAACTCATGAAGAAACACCTGTACACTGTGGATTTATACAGCAAGTATCTCTCCAAGGATACTCATGTCTTTGTGTTCCCTGGAATGTCCAGGTTTCCAGTTCAAATGTGAAACAACTTACAGAAAAAGCACCTGAGTTATCAAACACAAAGGAAAAGTTGTTCACACTAAGACAGCTTTAAAAACAAACAAACAAGCAAACAAACAAACAAACAAAGCAGTACCCACTGCCCCAGCTGAAGGCCATTCACATTGCTTGTTCTCAGAAAATGTCCTAAGGAGAGATTCTGGACTCCAAATGAAAAGTTCATTAGGCATCAAGTGTGGGTTTCCTCGTGTTGTAAATCTCAGCAATAGGGTTTTTTTCCCTTCTCTAACCTCTGAATTTCACAATGATAAACAGTCATCTTGTTAGATAGTGCTGGCTCATTAATTTGGAGATATTTGTTCCAAATACAAATCTTAAGGGTAATGGTTCAACAGAATTTCAGATAATGAGCAGGCTTCATCCTGCAGATTCATCCATATGGGAAATTAGTTGGCAGTAGTACCTAGAGCTACCATAAATTGATGACCAGAAGTTTCTAAATCATGGGGACCTGAGATCCCCATTGGTATAGTAGACCATCCTGTGTGGTGTGGGCCCAGCCCCCAGTGGCAAATATTTACTGCAAAGTAACTTCCTAAAAACCATGCTAAACTTTCCAAGGATGAGTGTAACCAGCTCAACTACTTTTGCCTTTTCATTTGCAAATATTCCTCTTCTGTGAAGTAATTAGCAGCATTGGCTCCTTTGTTTTCTGTAGAAGGTAACCACCTAGAGCGAACCAGTGCATAGTAAATGAGGACCATCATGTAATGGGTAGAGAAACCCAATAAAGACCTGGGATGGTAGAGGCTGTGGCTTTTTGCTCCCCTTGAGAGAAAAGCCATGCTGTCCCTTTTCCTCCACCAGACTCAGTAGTCTGTGTGAATGTCTCATTTCATCCACTGCAGGCCAGTGTCTGCATCAACTGGAGTAGAGTCACTTGATACATATTCAGTTATATCAAATTCCAAAAAATCATCTGTTTTGCCCAAGATTTATGATGGGGAATCCATTGATCCTGAGTCCTAATCTCTCCATAATGCAACTACAAGTTTATTTTTTACATCAAACGTACAGCAACTCTACTAAGCCTCCCAGTGCTGTGAGCCCTTTCAGACCAGGTGGCACATCTGGTCATCCTGGGATGGAAAGTGAGGTGGTGTTTATCTTCTCAGGGTAGTTTGTTTCTGGACATTATTTTAAAGGAATATATAAATTTAATTTTCTATTTATTAATTGCTAGTTTATAAAATATAATGGTCACTATTCATTTTGAGTTGTATTATTTTGTTTAATTCATTTATTAATTTTAGTTTGTTTCTGTGGATTTATTTTTATATTCTACATAAACTTTTATATTATCTACAAATAAAGATGGTTTTAGTTCTTTTGTTCCAATATTCGTGTTTTTATTTATTTTTCTTCCCTCACTTCTTAGGCTATGGTCTACGTTTGATGATGAATATAAGGGGTGAGTGTTGACATGTTATTTGAAATGTTCCCAATCATAGATAGAATGTATTCAGTATTTGACCACTATATATGATGTTAACAGTGGGATCCTTTTATTTTTCTTTTATGAGATTGATATTCCTGATTATTATCATGACCAAATGTTGAATTTCTAGTGACACTTTTCTGCATGTATTGAAAAAAACATTTAGTTTTTACCATTTGTGTTTCTCATTTCAACCAGCTACCTAATATGTTATTATTGTTGCATTTTAGAAGTTGTTTTGGGGTTTAAGCCTGTTACTATGATATTTCTCACAGATTGTTGAGGACTTGTTTATTATTTTCATATTGGATAATTTCTATTAATCTACTTTAAATTTCAGTTACCCTTTCCTTTATGATTCTAAATTTCTCATGCATCAACCCTGGATTTGTTTTTAGAATGATAGTACTTCGTAGTTTTAGTAATCAATTCAAAACAAAAGCTATCGTTTTTGATTTTTGACATGTTCTATTTGGTGATTATTATAAGTATATTTTTTTCTATAGTCTTCACCACAGATATAATAGATGCTGTGAAGATTTTTTTTCTTTTTTTTCTTTTTACTAAATACATCTGGATTATTTCAGAGTTAGTCTCGATTGATCACCTTTTCTGTTGAATATGGGCCATGTCCTCTACTTTTCTCATATGTTGAAGAATTTTAGAGTACCTCTAAAATTCCCTTAGGGAATTGTTAATGATCTATAGAGATGCTGGATTCTACCTTTCTGAAGAATATATTTATTTTTTGTTTATTTTTTTCAGTAGGTTAATTTGGTTGAACTCAAATTCTAAATTCTTCCCTGCATTTTGCAGGGTCTAGTATCTGTGATCAGTTCCATTAGCCTAATTGGGCTGCTTGTCATGTATCTCAAATGTGTGGTTCATAGATTTTATGTGTGACATCGAATTTCTCCCTCTAGATCTCCATTTTGAAGATGTTCTCCTAACACTTTCTCACTGCAGTGGTAACACCAAATTTTGTCTTCTTCTTCTAGCTAATAAATCTATGTGTTGTAAAGTTATAACTGTCTGCCTACTTCCAACTGAGGTGTGTCTTCAAAAGAAATCAAAACTAGGAGATACCTCCAATACTGTTCTTGTCTTCCAGGTGTCTATTTCACTGCAGATTTTGATTGTTTGTTGCACTTGTGTCACTCTCTGTGACTTGGGGTTTAGCTTTCGTCTTTTTCTCTCTGCTTTTTTTTTCTTTTGTGCCATGTTTATAATGTTGATCTACAGGTTAAGAGGGCTGTTTTAATTAAAAAATATCTCTCTATTAGTGGAAATGGAACTTCACTTTTACTTGCTTTGCATGTTGTTAGCTGTAAGTTGAATTACTAGATTTTAGGTTCTCTTGTTCTACAAACTGCCAGATTTTCTTCAAGGTGACTGTACCATTTTGCATTTCCCCATGCTTGCATTAGAGAACAATGGTGATATGGAGCATGGTGGTTAAAGCAGAGGTATTAAGAGTGATGTAGTTTCAGGTCTATTATATGAGATTGTATGATTGAAACTGAAGGTTTCAGTGAGCCCAGAGTGTGACTGTGTGTGAATGACAAGCACAGCACACAGGTATTGACTGCAGTGTTAAAAAAAATGAGCTCTCTTATCCCATTACCCCTCCTCTGTTCATACTTCTTTCTTTTCCAATCCTTCCACAGATCAACTGTCCATCACTTTACTCCTTTCCCTTTGAATCTCTGAACTGACCCCTCACCCTTGGCTGCTATGTTGCAACTCTACTATAAAGCATTAGATTTTCAACTGAGAGAGTCAGATCCTATCAAGAAACCTGAAAATTTAGGCCAAAATTTTGCCTAAATTCATTACCTGAAGCTGCCATACTCCTCTCACCACATACACTTTTTCACCTGTGCTGATGATACTGGCATGCTCCGTGTTCCAGTGCACTGTGTTCTGTGTGACAGGGAAAAGTGAACCTTCCTAAGGGCTCTGCATTTTTACTCCTGTCATGACATCTGCTCAGTGAGGAACCTGATGAAATGTCTTCCCCTTTGTCCTCTGGAGTTTTAATATTTTCCCATTTGAGAAGACCTTGGAGCAAAGCAAAAGTTAAGGTGGTTGCAGTGTAGTAGTAAAGGTTAATGTGGTAGGAGTCATATAAAACACAATTCTGAGAGAAACCTTAAGAAAAGGGACAGAAGATATGAACAATTTTGGGTTAGAATTTATACAAGGAGAATCATAGAAATGTTAATAATCCAAGAAGAATACCTGAATTTCATTATGAGACACAGCAATCATGTTTGCAGCTAGAACAGTATAATGGAAGCATAATCAATCACTCAGATGCTCAATTCTGTTAAAACTACATATACAGTGATCTATCTGTATACCTATTTATCACCCTTTATATGCAACAGCTCAAATACATATAAGGAAATAAGCAACAACATGGAAAAAGTCCCAACCTGATTTCATGAAACTTACAACCCAGGGTGCCAGTTGGGGTTGGTGTGAAGATTACTAGTGAGAATATAACTCTAAGCTCCTCTTGTAGTCTCCCTACTGCTATCCACTTATGCATGTCCATTTTCTATCCAGGCTATACTAAATGAGTTCTGACCCTTAAAATTGATCTTTGCCTAGGGGAAACTTCCTGAGAAATCCTAGCCAAGAAGCCCTAGAGAAGGAGACTATGGAGTCTTCATGGGCCACAGCCCAGGCTTCTGGACCAGTTCTGCATAGGCACAAGCAGGACAAGGGAGCTATACCTGGCCCTGCTCAGGGATGAAAGAGATACTTTGTGAAAGAAAATAGAGAAAGTCACAGAGTTTATCACAGCTTCATAATTGAACACCTGTAATTACTATGATGTAGAATTTCGGCATGGCTGTTCACATAATTTGCTAGCACACTGTCTTTTCTGGGGTTGTGAACCTTAATGGTATGATAGCTTTCGTGCTCTGTAGCTTCTTTTGTAGTTACTAGTCTTTCAAGATTTCCGTGTTCACTCTCAGGGATCCACTGCAGTTCCTGAAACATCACTAGCCTTGCTCATTTTCTCCGTGGACATCTGCCACCCAGAAACTGAGCTCATCTGAGAGATCAGCAACAGGAGGGCACATTGGAAGGATTTCCAGAAGGGGCTTCTTTATAACATTTCATAGAACAAAATGTGATGCCCGATAGTTGTTAACAATCTTAAAATGCTATTGAACAGCAAGTGGGGTCCTACTGCCCACCACCACACTCGAAGCAAAATTTTGGACACAAAATTTTTTTTTGTTAAAGATTTTACTTATTATTTTTTTTGACAGGGGAAGGAAGGGACAATGAAAGGGAGAGAAACATCAATGTGTTTGCCTCTCATGTGTCCCCCACTGGGGACCTGGCATGCAACCCAGGCATGTGCAGTGAGACAGGGAATTAAACTGGTGACCCTTTGATTCACAGGCTGGCACTCTACCAATGATCCACACCAGCCAGGGGTGGAGGCAAAGTTTGTTGATAAAGGAGTCTTTATTCAAAAACAACACAGTTTTGGAATAACAGCTTTCCACATGCATTAGTCACTTAAGCCTACCAATTAATGCTAAGTTCTTTAAACTCCTTAGTTCCCAAATCATTCCCCCATTAGTACTAGTTTTTAATTACCTTATTTCTATAGGATTAGTTTATAAACTAAAACAACATAAGATAACAAAAGCTACACCATTTTGGAAGAATGGCAGGCTCCAAGCTTGTTCCCTCTAGAACAACCCAAAGAATAAACCCTCCCCCCTCTACAAGGCCAACCTGATCCTAGGCTGGACCCAGAGTTCTTTCTATCATTCTTTGGGAAATGAAGGCAACTGCAGCAGGATCATCTAGGCATACTCAAGGAAGGTAGCCAGACAGCCAGTCTCTGCCCTCCTTTTATTTTAAATCTTCTGGAATTATGATTCCTTGCACACTGGAGGCTTTCACCTTTTCAGCCAATTTTGTGGTATCCTGTTTACCATTACCTTGGGCAGCTTCCTCTTTTTACCCTTTCCTACACCTCCCTATTGATCTGTTCAGATCTCTCTGTATCAAAAAGGAACCAGAAGTAGTGGCATGGCAACAAGATCCTAAGACACATTCTAAGATCCTTAGAAAAGAAAGTTATCTAGGGTTGACTCTCTTTATGTATGTATGTATGTATGTGTGTATGTATGTATGTATGTATATATTTAACAACCTCTTCTTCTCTAATAGAAATAGCTACAACCAAGACTAACTCAGATGGTAGATACAGTCAAAGGTTTTTTTTTTAAACTCTGGGTTCTTCTCATCTGATATTTTCTTACTGAATTAAGAATGACTTTGTGCATTATCACCTCTCTAGCATTCTCCTTGTACCCTTAACTGTCCCAACACATGTTTTGAAATTGCACTGCTCACCTGAGTCATTATTATCACAGTTCATTTGTGTCATTTAATACACAATTTTAGAATTCTTTCATATTCTATTAGTCAGGGTTCTCCAGAGAAGTAGAAACAATATTGTGGGGTTGTGCTGGACACGGGTCCTCTAAACACTTTTAATGGAAGGCTGGTGAGGGGCCCTGGGCCAGAAGGAATGTGTACTACTTTGGAAATGGATTGTAATTCCCTCCTTGTCTCCTTTTGGGAGAGGTTTCTGATCCTGTGTGAGTGCTTCCTGATCTTTTCTCTTTGCAGGCACACATTGAGGTTTTGTAGTTTAGAGTCATGAGCAAGACACGTGCCCCCTTTGTCTGGGATCCCCTTGAAACAAGTCTCAGACTCAGGGAGGGGCAGTTCTGCTTTGCTGATCTTCCCACACTGGTGCTTCCTGTAATGTGAGTCATAAAGGCTATGTCTGCTGCATTCAGTCACCCTTGTGGTTTTTTCACCTTATTGGAATGAGCAGTTGAGATCCTTGGGCTTGACCTCCTGCATGACAAATATTCTATATTTCCTTTATACATATAAAGGAGATTGTTTATCAGGAATTGGCTTGTGTGATTATGGCATTTGAATAGTCCCAGGCACTGCTGTCTACAAGCTGGAGACCTAGGACAGCTGGTAGGGTAACTTCATCCAAATTTAGAAGCTTGAGAACCAGAGTAGTCAAGGGAGCATGTCATAGTTGAAGGGCAGGAGAAATGTTCGCCCCAGCTCAAGCAGGCAGGCAGGAAGCAAAAGGAACAGCTTCTTTCTATTTTTGCCTCTTTGTTCTGCTCAGGCCCTCACTCTATCTTACTGAGACCACAGATCTAAATCGTAATCTCATGTGGAAACAACACCTGCACAGTAACAACCAGAAATAATATGTGGAAGAGAAGGGGCCACATAGGAAACTGACAAGCTCAGGGGAGGCCTGCATGGCAGTATTACATACTCAGAGACTGAAAGTAACTACAAAGGATGGTCTGAATTTAAAATTTTTTAACTAAAGCAGTTCATGGCATGTAGTCTTGGGCTAGGCAGGTAGTCACGTGCTAGACCAGTATTTTTCCCGAACAAAGGTCAATCTTTACCTTAACTGAACTTGTCTATTGTCTTTTAGGATCTATGATAACATGGCTTGGGAATGTCAAAGTAACTTCCCTTTTTCTGAATCCCTTGGGCACAATCAGAAATCCCTCCACTGCTATTGTTATCATGTTAATTGTTGACTGTTAACTGTTCTTTACCAACCTATTTGAATAAAGTGTGTGTTTATCATATTACCCTTTATCCAATCCCAGAGCCCCCACTTGGGCTGCCACCCCACAACCCGCCCCCAACCATGCCCCCTGCCACCAGCTTTGCTTTCTCCAGCCTCCCTAATCTATCACCAATGGATTTCATGTAACCCCACTTAGGTCTCCTTCTGTGATTGTAATGTATAAAATAAGGTGCTAAACTGCGGTTCTCAAAAACATTTCTCAATCTGTTGAGATATTTCTTTCCGGAAATTGTTCTCTGCTTGCCTCAAATAAACCCACCAAAAATTCTCTATAGGTTTGAAAGTCTCTTATGTTGACATTAACTTGGTGTAGTGCAGCAGGATTACAAAGAAGCCTACCAAGGACCACTTTGCACACCTGGACTTGCTGCTAGGTGCCAGCAGGGGCCCATTGTGCTTCACAGGCTTCATATTGTGCCAAGGGATTACTCAGGTGCATTTCCTTTGGAATTCCAGGCCTCCCTATTTTAAGGTCTGATGCTCTGGCTTTATTTGAGCTGTCTTTTTAAATCCTCGAGGTGGAATGAAGTTTAAGGGTTGAGAGAACCCAAGCTAAAGCAGGACTGGAGGGAAAAAATGAGGGGCAGGTTTTAAACTTCGGGGTTTTGTTTGGAAATGCTTTCTGAGATTCTGAAGTTCAGACTCTACAGGTCCCACAATAAAACTAATATTGGCATTGGAAATTGTGCCTCCAAATTTGGAAACTCCCAGACTCCAGCGCTCATTAATACCCCTGGAACTAATGGAAGTACCCACCAGTACTAAGGAAATCTTGACTTGCAAGTACTTTACAGAAACAGGATGATTTAACTAGAAATAGTATCAACTTAAAATGGCCAAAATGCCATTTTCTTTTCGGTTCCTAAATTAATTTTTTGTATGCAATCTTGGAAAATGCCAGCTCTAAAATGAAACTAGATGAGTGGGAAGTGTATGCTTCTGAAAACAAAAGATATGTTTTTAAAAGTTAATAAGAAGTTTTACAGACATCACTGAACTAAAAAAGTCTTCTGAAGATAACAAATGCCACCACCCTATTCTTTCCCCTTCTACAACTCTGAAACCAAAGTCTGTCTTTGAAATGCAAAACCTGGACTTCTGACCAAGATGGAGGCTTAGGTAATTACACTGTGACTCCTCGCACAACCAAAAGAAGGACAACAACAAAGTTAAAAACAAAACCCAACCAGAACTGCCAGAAAATTGAACCTTATGGAAGTCTGCAAACCAAGGAGTTAAAGGAGAAACATTCATGCAGAGCAGCAGGAGGGGATGAAGATGGGCAGCCGAGATGGTGAGGTCTCGTAGCAAGGCTGCTGCTGAACGACTAGGTGGTTGGTGTCTGGAGGAGCAAGTGAGGTGGCAGAGGGCAGAATGCACAGTCCCACATTTGCATGTGGATGAACCAGGAGGAATAACTAGGGAGCGAGAAAGACCATGCAACCCAGGATTCCAGTACGATGAAATAAAGTCTCAAAACCTTTGACTGAAAAAAACTTGTGGGGTTGAGGCAGCAGGGATAAACTTCCAGCCTCACAGAAGAGGTTGTTGGAGAGACTGACAGGGTCCTAGAACATACACAAACCCATTCACCTGAGAATCAGCACCAGAAGGGCCCAATTTGCTTTTGAGTAGAGGTGTAGGTGGCTAAAAGCTGGGAAGAGCTGAGTAAGTGTCATTGTTCCCTCTCTGAATCCTCCCCCCACACATAGTGCCACAAGGCAGCAACATGGGCTGCTCCACCCTAGGTAATATCTAAGCCTCCTCTCCTTACTGTGTAATAGGCACACATAGACAAAAATATAGCTCAAATGAAAGAACAGATCAAAGTTCCAGAAAAAGTATAGCTAAGCGATGACGAGATAGACAACTTATCAGATGCACAATTCAAAATATAGCTAATCAGGATGCTCACAGAATTGGTTGAATAAGGCACAAAATAGAGGAAAAAGTGAAAGCTATGACAAGTGAAATAAAGGAAAACATACAGGGAACGAACAGTGAAGGGAAGGAAACCAGTGCTGAAACAAATGGTTTGGAGTAGAGGGAAGAAATAAACATTCAACCAGAAAAGAGTGAATAAATAAGAACTTAAAAAAAAAACCCAACAAAACAAAACAAGGAGAGGTTTAGGAACCTCTGGGTAAAGTTTAAACATTCCAACATCTGAATCATAGAAAATCAGAGGGAGAAGAGAAAAAGACCAAGAAATTGAAATCTTATTTGAAAAAAAGAATGAAGGAGGATTTTTCAAATCTGGGGAGGGAAATAGAACTCCAGGAAGTCCAGGAAGCTCAGAGAGTCCCGAAGAAGTTGGACCCAAGAAAGCACACATAATAGCTACATTGCTCAAGATTAAAAATGAAGAGAGAATCTTAAAAGCAGCAAGAAAAAAGGAGAGAGTTATGTACAAATGAGTTCCCATTAGACTATCAGCTGATTTCTCAAAAGAAAGCTCATAGGCAACAAGGGGCTGGATAGAAGTATTCCAAGTCATGAAAGGCAAGGATCTACATCCAAGATTACTCTACCCAGCAAAGCTATCATTTAGAATAGAAGGGCAGGTAAAGTCCTTCCCAGATAAGGTCAAGTTAAAGGAGTTCATCATCACTAAACCCTTATTATATGAAATGTTAAAGGGACTTGTCTAAGAAAAAGAAGATAAAAAATATAAACAGTGAAATGACAACAAACTCACAACTATCAACAATTGAACCTAAAAAAAACTCCAAAACTAAAACAAAGTAAGCAACAACTAGAACAGGAATAGAACCACAGAAAAAGAGATAACATGAAGGGTTATCAATGGGGAGGTGAAGGGGTCAGAATGGGGGAAATGGCACAGGGAATAAGAAGCATAAATTATAGGTAGAAAGAGACAGGGGGAGGTTAAGAATAGTATAGAAAATGTAGAAGCCAAAAAACTTGTATGCCCGATGTATATGGACATAAAGTAAGGTGGGTGGGATGCTGGTAGGAGGTGGGTGCAGGGCAGAGGGGAATAAAGGGGTGAAAATGGGAGAACTGTAATAGCATAATCAATATGAGATACTTAAAAAGAAAATAAATAAAAATTTTAAAAAGAGCAAAACCTGGTATCCAAGAACTCTTATCTGGACCATCTCTTAGTATACAAATTTTTGGAAGGTAAATCTTATCAAAAGGGTTAAAAAAAAAACTTGGCCATATCTGTACAGTTCACATTCTCTCCACTGCCATTATCAGTCTGGGCAGGCATGGCCTGGTGACTCAGGGCAAACCACCTCCCTGCCTCTCCTGCAGATACTGTAACAGGGGAATAGCATCCCTGCTCCCCTCAGGTGCTGTGTGCTCCCAGGATACATTGAGAAACTCATGCCCATCTCCTTTGCCCCAGGAGTGAGTACAAGTTGCCATAGATAGGCAAAGTACATCTCAATTCTCTTCCTCTGCCTCCCCCATCCCCAAACCATGTCCGTGTAGGTTTTTTTCCCCTGTATTCCCAGGCATCTTTGTTCTGAACCCCTTTACAGATTTGGAGCTGTTAATGAGTGTCTTGTTAATAATTTTTTTTGTTGTTAGAGATGTGTTTCTTGAAAGTGAATATATTTGTCAATAGAGGAAACTATGTTCTACAGGTTATGAAATATGTTCATAAAAGCCTATCTAGGAAATACTGGCTTCTTATTTTTGGTTATGATTGGAAATTGAGGTTTCTAAAAGTGAAAATTTTATATTGAGTTGGAAAGAAGTTGCATGGTTTTGGACTTCTGGCAAGATGGAAGCATAGGTGGATGCAGTGTACCTCCACGCACAATCAAGATTGGACAACAACAATTTAGAGGCAGAATAACACCCAGAACTGATAGAAAATTTATCTGAATGGAAGTAGGACAGCTAAGAAGTTGAAATAGAGGCGTTTATCCAGACCGGTAGGAGAGGCGGAGACGAGCATCCAGGTGCGGCTTGTGGCTCGGAGAACAGGGAGAATGGGGCACGTAAGGCAACAGGGAGTGCGTAAGGCATCTGGGGTGCACAAGATCGCAGTAGGTGGACCCTGAGTACACAAGCGGCAGCTGGCAGACCCAGTGAAGCGGCGATTGTGGAGCAGGGCAGAGCGCGAAACCCAGGATCCCATGGGAAGAGACAGAGGTCCCACAGAGAACGGAGTTACCGCCATTGTTCCCTCTTGACCCCGCCCACACATCCAACGTCACAATCTAGCAACTGGGGTGCCCAGCCCTGGTGAATACCTAAGGCTCTGCCCCTCACCATAACAGGAGCAACCAAAGCAAAAAATAAAAAAGAGAGAGAGAAAGAGAGAGAGAGAGAGAGAGAGAGAGAGAGAGAGAGAGAGAGAGAGAGAGATGGTTCAAACAGAAGCACAAATCAGTGCCCCAGAACTCATAGTTTTGAGCAACCAATAGATAGCTAACCTATCAGATGCACAGTTCAAAACACTGGTGATCAGGAAGCTCTCAGAATTGGTTAATTTTGGTTGCAAATTAGATGAACAAATGCAGGTTACCATAAAAGAAATGAAGGAAAATGCACAGGGAACCAACAGGGATGGGAAGGAAACTGGGACTCAAAACAATAGAGTGGACCAGAAGGAAAAAAAAACAACCAAACAGGAAAGAATGGAGAAATAAGAATTCAAAAAAATGAAGAGAAGGTTAGGAACCTCCAGTACATCTTTAAACGTTCCAACATCCAAATTATAGGGGTACCAGAAGGGGAAGAGGAAAAGCAACAGATTGAGCATGTATCTGAACAAATAATAAAGGAGAACTTCCCCATTCTGGCAAAGAAAATAGACTTCCAGGAAATCTAGGAATCTCAGAGAGTCCCAAAAAAGTTGGACCCAAGAAGAAACACACCAAGGCACATCATAATTACATTAGCCAAGGTAAAAACGAAGGAGAGAATCCTAGAAGCAGCAAGAGATAAGCAGACAGTAACCTACAAAGGAGTTCCCATCAGACTGTCAGCTGATTTCTCAAAAGAGACCTTACAGGCAAGAAGGGGCCGGAAAGAAATATTCCAAGTCATGAAAGACAAGGACCTATATCCCAGATTACTCTATCCAGCAAAGCTTTCATTTAGAATGGAAGGGCAGATAAAGTGCTTCTCAGATAAGATCAAGTTAAAGGAATTTATCATCACCAAGACCTTATTTTATGAAATGTTAAAGGGACTTATCTAAGAAAAGAGGATAAAGGAAAAACATGTATAGTAAAAGGACAGCAAACTCACAATTATTAACAACCACACCTAAAGCAAAACCAAAAGAAACTAAGCAGACAACTAGAACAGGACAGAACCACAGAAATGGAGATCACATGGAGGGTTAGCAACAGGGGAGTGGGAGGAGAGAGGGAGAAAAGGTAAAGAGAATAAATAGCATAGATTGTAGGTAGGAAATAGACAGGGGGAGGGTAAGAATAGTATGAGAAATGTAGAATCTAAAGAACTTATAAGTATGACACATGGACATGAACTAAAGTGGGGGGAAGTGAGTGGGAGAGGGTGTACAGGGTGGAGGGGAGTGAAGGGGGGAAATGGGACAACTCTGAGAGCATAATCAATAAAATATATTAAAAAAGGAAGTTTCATGGTTTTGGTAATAGAAGGCATGAGATAGAAATACTTTTGAGGGAAAAGGAAGGAAGAGAGTTTGAAGATGGTTATTTATGAATGGAAAAGAGGGTTTGGGAAAATATGAAAGTTGTGAAAAATTTGTAAATGGTTGTAAAAGTATGTGAAAGTTTTAAGTTTATAGTGGTAAATGGACAAAGTTGCCCTTGTCTTCTTTACAAAAAATGAGCAATTCAGATCACGTGTATGGTGTTGATATATATGGGTTTGATGTGATTGATATGTGTTCATGTGTATATTATATGTAGTGTGTTTTCTTCTGCCTCCAGATGGCATTACTTGGGTGTAATATTTTATTGGCTTACAGAAATTAAATATTTATATAACTGAAGGAGGATCCTGTGGTCTGGACAAAATATTTAATATTAAAACTGGTTTAAGTTGGATTGATGTTTTTGAAAGTTGTCACCATAAAACTTTTTTTCTCCCAGATTAATGAAAAGGTTTATGTTATGGTCTTTTCACTCCCTTTGCTTGATGAACCTTCCCAAAGCTTAAGTTTTAAGAGACTTTTAACCTAGAAATGACTTTGAGTTGTTACAATAGACCCTGGAATACATCAAGGATTTATTCTCTCTCTTTATAGAAGAGTTTTCAAACTACTTAGGCTCATTTGAGATGCTTGAGGCTACCTGGGAAGCTTTGCCAAAATAATAATAAGAATAAGAGTAATTATATTCTAATTGTATACCTCTTGGCTTTCAGTTGGGATGATTACAATTTTCCTTGGATAGTAATGCCCCCGGTATATACAGGAGAGTCTCACCTATTGTCTTAGATACTAAAAGCTCATTTAGATAATGTTAAATTTCCTAGAAATTCTACTCTATTCTAATGTGTGGATAGTTCAGTTTATACTCTAAGGAATCACTATATTCTTAGAAGAACATAGTAGAATATCCAAGGACAAGTTCTGATTCTGCTTACTCCAGGTAAAATACTTTGGTTACCTGATTTGTAAGGATGGGCTACTAATTAACTCTGAAAGACTAAGAGGAATCTTATTTTTACCTCTTCCAAAAATAAGAAATCAGCTGAGAAGATTCCTGGGTTTGACTGGATATTGTCACAGTTCAATTCCAAATTTTTATTGGCTCAGCCTCTATATGTCTTATTAAAATCAAATTGACCTGAGCACTTTCTAGTGCCTAGGAATGGTTTGTTGGAAACTCCTTGATAATGTTGATTTAATTTAATTTACAGGTGGATCTTTGAAAAATAAACAGGAATGTTACCGACCTGATATGCAGCAACTTCCATGGTGGACCTATCAAAGTTCTTATTTTTCTGAATAAGATGCACTCAACAAGCCTAATAAATTTTTAAACTAGGACTTTTCAATTGGCCAATCACAACTTGAGAGTATTGTAGAAGCAGCAAGGCTTCTTAATATTCTCAGGACAGTTCATAAAGAATGGAAAGTAGATTGCAAAATTATTAAATGATGTACAAAAATGGAAACAATTGGCAATTATCAAAACACCAAGATTTTCTATAGATGCCACCATAGAAGCAAAGGGAAAACATCTGGCTGATACTACAGCTAGTCAGGCAGCATTAAACAGACTTGAGAATGCTCGTTGCTTCAAAACAAGAAAGCAAACAAACCAAGAAATGAAGAAACCTCTTCCACAGTTCTAATGGGCAGCTGCAGAGGAAAAGGGAATACAGGGACAAAAGGGGGGACCTCTGTCTCAGGCAAACAGATATGGTTGGACACAATCAGAATCCAATCTTACCTATAGGAGCTTAATTACCTATATGGAACTTAACACGTACATGAACTAACATCGGTGTGCTAAAAGATGATTGATTTCATGGAGTAAACAATATTCCTGGAAACATCCTACTGTAGCTCATAAAGTATACAGCAAATATTTAATGGATTTCATGTAACCCTCCTCCTTTGATCTCCTGATGTCTCCTTTTTTTATTGTAATGTGGAAAATAAGGTGCCAAATTGCCATTCTTTGAGCATTTCTTAATCCATTGAGATTTTGCTTCCTGGCAATTATTGTCAGTAACTCAAACTAAGCAAAAATTCTCTACAGGCTCCAATGACTCTTACATTGACAAACGTTTACTCTGGGCACCCTGTGGCCAGTCATATTGACCCATGAAATCATCCATCACAACTACATCCCTTTTTGTTTTTTACTATGTTGAGACTATAGAGATTATTTGTTACACAGTGTTTGATGACATTGCCTCCCAAAAGACAGTTCATGTAATTTGATCTCTGCAGTTCACTTAGGGAAAAGTGTCATTTTGTCCCTATTGAATCCAAGTTCTGAAAGTCAGCATCACCATGCTACCAGTGTGGGAGAGCCCTCCTGACTGGCCAACTGAGGTAATTTCAGATCAGAGCATCCATTCCTTCTCACATGACCTAACAGGACACAAATGGGCAGATTCACTTCCTTCAGCTGGTGGATACAGGACAGGAGAGAGCTGTCAGTACCACTGCCTCAGGTGAGCCTGCAGAGTGGGTCCTCACTGTGGTAAAAGACAGACTTGATTCCCTCCTCAGAGCACCTCGTTTGTAAGGTGCCATGGTGAGGTTGATTTGTGGGACAGTACACAGCTTAGGGAAGCCTAATTCTCCAAAGATGAATTACTCTGAGAGCCATGAGAACAGCTTCAGGGAGGGAGCAGAGCAGAGCTAGAATTAAAATTGTAGTCCCTGGCCCCTCTGACCCAGGCACAAAAACTTGTTATTTTTAGGGGCCTTATGTGAATGTCCCTCATTGGCCCACAGATTCTGTCCTTTCTTGCCCCTCCATTAAGAATTTAACTTTCATTTTCACTCTACTCCTGTGGATCCTCTTTGTGTACAACAGGTCCCTGGTTTGGAGAGTGAATCCTGCCCATGACTGCCCCTCAGACTGGAACTCCAGAACAAGTGAATAGGAATTGTTCCCAGGAAGATAGGGGGTGAGTTTCCTTCTGTTCTTTGTGCAGTGCTTGGTGGGTGGTAGCCTGCCAAGAACTCTGGGTTCTACTGTTACACACCTTGGGGCATAGAACTGAACCCCCTCCCACCACAGCTTTCACAGCTAGGTGTCAAGGGGTGTCCGCTCTGAGGGCTGCCAGGGCCGGAATGGTTGGATAAGGATGCAGTGGCTTGGTGGCCCTGGTGGAGTCGAGAAGGTGGGTCAGGGGTGTAATCCTGGGAAAGGAGAGGAGTGGGGGGTGGGCACTCCCCAGTCAGTTCTGACTATGTGGCTGCAGCAGGGGGATGGGGCAGGTATAACCAGAGGCACCTATGGGTTAGAGTGATATGCAACCCTTCGCTGGCAAGGTAGTGCCTGAATCAACATTGTCGCCCCCACACCTCTGTCCCTGGTGTGGGCCCAAGAGTCCTCCACTGCTCCTGTGGGAGATGGATCTCCTTTGTGGTCTATGTACTTCTCAAAAGTCTGCTTCTGCCCTGTGTCCTTGTGTGAGTTCTGGAAGTCGTTTAAATGCTTTGCTGGAGCCATTTAAGAGGGAAATCCCTGTGCCCTACACTCCTGTGCCTTATGTCTCCTGGGCATAAATCTTATTTGTTTTTGAAGGCAGATATTTTGTGGGTTTAGCCGTGGGGCACAGGTCCCTTGGTTAGGTAGCCTGATGTGGGGCACAAACCCATAAGTCCTCAGGGATGGTCTAGGCAGTTGTGATATCCCTGCAGCTCAGAGACCACTCATGTTTCCATATCTAGGCATCTCTCTGCCTGTTCTGGAGCCCTGGAGTCACTGCTCAGTTTATGGTGTGTGGTTGGGAGAGTGGGGTAGGAGGAAGGGTCAATTTCCATCTGTGAAGACTCAAACTCTTCTGCACTTTCCTATTCTGAGCCCTGTAGCAGCAGGTGATTTGACCTTAGGTCCTTGTAGCCACACTATAAAAATAAATTCTGCAGCCCCAAGGCTGAATGCTTGATCTTCACCTCCCTTCTCTACAAGCTTTTGTTGTGTCTCAGGATTGGTTGGATCTTGAATGGGATGACAAATAATTGGATGTCCCTACCCATATTTGGGTCATGTTTGCACTGTAAACACAGGTAGACATCATTTAATATCTACCCCTGATGCAATGCCTACCTCTGATATTGCAGTTCATCAGAGCCTGATCTGGACCACAATGTTTGCAGCCAAGGGCTACCTGCATATGGTCTCTGGGCTGTTTTCAGCATCTGGACTATTAGGTGGAATATACTTCTGGTTCTCCTTCAGCCTCATTTCTAATCAGGTTCCCTTCATGTATAATGAACATGGCACCAGTGGATAGTGTTAGTAGATCTAAATTCATCTTCATACAGCCTTTATAACATTTCCCTTCTTAGCACAGAGCAAAGAGAAAACCTTATCTCATACTGCAGATATTTCCTTTACCATCAGAGTTTGGCAACCATCAAGGCACGAATATCTACTGATATCTTATCTTTCTTTTTTATTGTTTCATAGTCTCATTTACTTGGAGCTCCTGAGAAAAATTCTGAGCCTAGACTGTGGCCACAGGGCCATATTGAGTCCAGGCGGGAGAATGAGCATCACTGTGCTACCACTCTGTGATACCCTCTTTAAATGACCACCAGCATCTTTTCCAATGGGGATGGTCATTCCTATTCATGTGTCCTAATAAGATATAAACTACCAGGCACTTAGCCAACATAGGGATACAGGACAGGAAACAGGGCATATCAACATTGGCTGTCTCTGGTGAACTCTCAGTGATGGTCTTCATGGTACTATAATAGAAGGTCCTTTTTTCCTGTTCTCTCAGCCTTTTAAGAAGACAGATGTAGTGGATATGTGTGAAGCCAGCTCAGGCTATGTCAGCCCAGAGTTACACTGTACTGTTTTCCTTGTGAAAGTCTATAAGCACATCATCCAAGGGCTTAGAGGAGACAGTGTCAGTTATAAAAGTCATGATCCTGTTATGAAAAATGAAGTCTAAGTGCCAGCATATTAACTGGCATTTCAGTTCTATAGGAAGTCCTCCAATTGAGCTTTCCACATCAGGCTATTTTTGCTGTCAATTGTTGCGCGTGGGTCACCGGCCAGCAGTGACCATGGAACGCTGTGGATGGCTCGCCGAAACACACGCGAGAAAAAACAACACATGCACAGAGACAGACTAGTTTCTGTGGGGAAGTAGGGACAGAATGGCCACCCCCCCCCCTAGTGGGGAGCACGCTGATTTACCGTCCATACCTGCTTTTATTAGGCTCATTTTGCATAATAATTCAGGTAAAGTACAGTACTCATTAGGGGAAGTAAGGAACTATAGAAAACAAAGAACTCTGCCGGTCTATTGAGTTGGGGGGTCAAAGAGCTGTAAGACTGAGGAACAAACTAACTTCCTCCTAAGACCCTTCTCATTCAACTGAGAGCATTCTAAACAAAGAAGGTTTCACAGTAATTTACATGTTCTTTCTTAGGCCTGATCACCCAGGGAATCTGCACTTCTCAGTACCGAGCTGCACCACCCTGTCATTGTTTCAGGCTTAGGTGGAGCAAGGGAACTAAGGCAACCAAGAGATAAGGAGATTTTCTTCCAGACGCTGAGAACTCAGGCTTTGTCAAAGTCAAGGAGTGAGGGTCCATCACCCCCTTTTGCTGCAGCCCCCCAAGTCCTTCTTTTGGGGGGCCTCCCAAAGTGATCGTGCCTGGCTTAGGTCGTTCCCCCCGTGGGGAATCTTACCCGTCTTTGGCTAACCGACCAAGCTTTTGGGGGGTTCAGTCATGAATAAAGCAGCAGAAGCAGCATTCCTGCCAGGGAGATAAGCTTTTGTCTCCTTGCTGGCTTACAGTTCCAAGGGCGTTCCCTTAGCCTTAGCTAGGCGGGGGTTTCAGCCTCTGATACCAGTCAGGGCGGTCCCCAACAGTCAATAGTATGGCCTTGCAATGCAAGTGAACTTCTGCTTTATTGTAGCCTCGTAAGATTCTCAGAAAACAAAAACAAAGCCAAATACCCAACTTTTTAGAAGAGTGAGCGAATATTACTTGTACGGGAAGAAAGAGCCTGATGTTGACTGTTTGTTCCTAGGTACTTAATCTAATTTCTCAGGTAGTCCCTCTGTACCCAAGAAATTTCTGCTGATTCTTTACCTTTTAGGAGGGTGTGGTGTCAGCCAGTAAATTCTATCAATTTATTTTTGCCTTATTTGTACCTTTGACTCCAAAATAAGCCTCATGTAGCTAGCAATCATTAAATTGCTTTTCATCTAGTCCAAGAATCTCTGCCTTTTATTTGGTGGATTAAGACAAGAATATTTATTGCAATGCTCATGTAGCTCTATTTAGTTTATATTGTTATTTGCTTCTTTATGTTGCCAGCAATTTTCATTGTTCTCTTTTGCTTCAACAAGCTTATTTTGAGTTAAACAGATACTTTTAGTATAAAATTTTAAGTTTTACTATTTCCTATTTTTGTGGTGGTTGCTTTTCTAAATACAGTATGCATCCTATTTTATCATGATCTACTTCAGATTAATACAAAATTAATTCCAGTAAAATATGGGTATTTTCCTCCAAGGATGCTGTCTGTATTACAGCCACAACACAGTAATGATTTAATATGGGCACTTGATCCAATACAAGCCAGTGCCATTCAGGCCTCAGGATTATTTGAAATAACTGAGAAGACAAGTTTTTTTATGGGATTTATATGAGGAGATTCATGTTTTCCTGATGAACTGAGGAGAAAGTCAATACAGAAAACATAAATAGAATTTGGAGAATGACATAGACCAAATACCAATTACCATGTATGAGTTTCAGAATTAAGCTCTGATTAAAATGAAAACTGTCCTCCAGATTCCTTTTCTTTACTTCATCTATTTTGAATTCTTTTTCATCATACTGCAACAAATCCCTAATACTGAAAACAAATCAATGTTGTGTGTGTGTGTGTGTGTGTGTGTGTGTGTGTGTGTAAACCCAGCATTTTGCCTAATTTATGGTGTCATGGAAAAAGTTAATCTGAGATAGAGAAGACCAAATATATTGGTACATATGTATTCCAAGAAATAAATCTGTGATGATAAAGAAGTTCAGATGACAAACTGTTAACAATGTGGAATAAACTGGCTCCATAGAGAATGAGATGTAGGTAAATGTTGTAGTGTTTAGGAGAGTGACTGAGGAGATATTATTAACATGAAAAAAGGGGTATAAGGGAGGAGACAATTTGTTTGGTGAAGAGTAAGGTACATATTAAGCATCCTAAGGTACCAGTTCCTGTAGCTTCTTTACTAGGGAATATTAACCTGCATTTAAGAGATAAAACTGAGTAAAAATAAAACTTGGAAATCAATTGTGTATGTTGAATTTCAGGAGTGGATGTGGCCAATTATAGTGTATAAAATGAGCAGAGACTTGAGAAAAGCCTACTTTAATACAATTCGTTTGTTTGTATCTTCAGTACAAGTCATGTAAACTTCTTAGGAATACTATACCTACTCATCTTTGATTCTCCCAATTATGGCATCATGCTTGACAAATAATTATACATCACTTTATATTCATGTTTAATAAATGAACAAGCCATGACTTATTCAAATTATCTCATGAGAGCCTTGCAAACATGAGTAAAATATCATGGGTCTCATGTTTTCCTCATAAAAATACCTCATGTCAAGGTAGTAGAAGCCTCATGCTGTTGTTCCACAAGGTGACAGTTTATTTTGCCTTTTAGGAAACCTGAAAACTTCACATGAGTCTTCTTGAGTGATTGATGTGGACTTCTCTTTACTTGTTGCCTCTCACTTTGGGACCATCTGTATTCCCAGCATATCAGGAGGTGATAGGGATATGGTGAAGCTTTGTATGTGAGGAGGCTTATTACTTCCTTGACTCATGTTTTCTCTTTTCTCCCTAGGATGTGAATGACATAATGGAAAGGTATGTGTGGGAGACCAGAGATGGCCCTTTGGTACTGTGAAAAGAGGTTAAAAGCCATTAAAATTATCTGGTGGATAATTAGAATAAAATATCTCTCAGGGTAGGAAAATTCAGATGTAGTTTTATCTTAAATTTCTGTTCACATTTCATGGTTTGAGTGTTCTCTAACTATTGCAAATGGGCCATTTTGTGTAGTGGGAAATTTAGAATGTGGGGGTTGCAGAGATGGGTCAGCAGCTCTTAGGGTTGAGATGTTGCAGTATCAGATCCTTGTAACTTCATAATTTTACTCAACCAGCATGCCTGTATCTAGCTCAGGTTCCCTATATTTCACAGTGACTTTATCTATTATGGGTAGGTTGTGTCTTCTTTACTTGCCAAGCACACAGAATTGGAGTGAACTCTTATATTTAAATTTCTCCCTTGGGGATATAAGAAACCAGGTCCCTTCCTTGCAGTTCTCTTTATTTTTCAAAACAGATTCGAATCACAAAAATATTTTGGGCCTGGTACAAACAACTGATCCCTCTTGACCATGCACTTTTGAAGCAAGAATGAAAAGGCAGCATCCTTGAGTCTAAATTTACACACCTATGTGGCTGCAACAAGCTCTTTCAAACACATAAAATGCTGACCGCTATTAGTTTGGTATACATGATATCTTCTTTTCCAAGTGTGATGGTTTTTTTCCCCAGAGAACCCTAAATCTCAGATTTTATTCTGAGAGCCTCCCTATGGGGAGCAGACTTTAAAGTCCTGATGTCCTCCAGACAGTAGTCCCTCACTGGGTAGTGGTATCTCTCAGATTACTAGCAACCAGGTTCTGCAACCTCACTTTCATGTAATATCTCTCCACATCCATTTGGTGAGTTTTCCTCACATTGTTTTGTTTTAAGGAACCAAAGTTTCCTCTTTAAAAAATTATGTCATTTTATATGATTCCAGCTAGTAAGAGAGGTGGTGGTTAACTTTTCATTTTGAAAGGATTAAACTGTGCTTCTGCAAGGTCAAGGCTTGCCTAAGAACATAGAGTATGTACTCTAAAGTTAGACATGAGCGCTTTCCTTTGGCTCCAAAGTCAAAACTCTGCTCTCTCCTTTCTCAGGGGTCCATGGAAGGAGGCTCAAGTGCTTAGTGGGGTGAAGAGACAGAAATCAGCAGTTGTATAGAGCCAAAAAGTCAGAGGTGTGAGAATCTTATGTTGTCATCTCTAGAAGTAAGCCCTTCACTGTGAAGAAGCCAAAAACTGTCTCCAAGAATCAAGGCAGAGTGTTTCAAGCTCCTGACCTGAGTGGGATCCTACAAGTGTTTCATGGTGGGAATGCCAGAGCTGGTGGGTGGCTATTGGGTGTCTGATGATGGTGGAGTAAAAGAGGGAGGAGGGTTTAGTTTCTAGGTGTGGATAGAGGAGACAAAGGAGAATGGATATCATGTGCTGATGATGTAGCCATAGTTAATGGGGAGTGACCAGCTGTCTTGTTTACCTCTCATTCTTCTGTTTACTACCTCACACATTTCCCTAGTATCCCCTTATCTGGCCAGAAAATAAAGTTTAGTTTTGGCTCATTTGCTTCTATTTACTATTATGGATTTTTATCATTTCAGGGTTGCCATATGTGCACTGCTACTGGAGTAAGGAGAAATCACAGTACCATGATGCCACCCTGTCCTCATCTTTTTATAGAATTTTCCATTTTCTACTAGGTCGTGTGTGGGGTTTTTTTCCAATTTTTAAATGATTTTTTAGGGAGAAACCTAGAGGGGAGAGAGAGAGATAGAGAGAGAGAAGCAGACACAGGGACAGCAATAAAGACAGAGAAATATTAATTTGTTGTTCCACTTATTTATGCATTCCTTGGCTGCTTCTTGTATGTGTACTGACAAGAGATGGAACCTGCAACCTTGGCATATCAGGATAATGCTCTAACTGAGCTACCTGACTCGGGCTGGGTCTCATGTCTTAAGACCCATGATTTCCTCCTCAATGCACACACATGTATATTATATTTCTCCAGTGTTATACCTCTCCCCAAGAATAGAGTTCTTTCTAGTTCCCACTCACATTGCTTTCAAGATCTCCCTTATAATATCACAAATAATGGTAAATCATAGTTTTTTTATACCCTATAATTTTTCTACAGCTCATGTGACCTTGGATCCTCCCAAAGATGAATCAAAGATTGTCATTTCTGAGGATCAGAGAAAAATGAGAATGCCCTTTCTTACATTACTTTTGAGATGGTCTAATAATGATTAGATCAATTTGGTGTCCTGGGTTCACCATTTATTACATCAGGGAAACATTACTGGGAGGTAGATGTGTCAGTGGTACATGCCTGTGTCTTGGGGGTATGTGGTGGAAAATCCCCTGACTCAAACATGAAGAGTTTTGTTAGACAACATGACAATTGTCAACATGTTTACTCTAGATATCAACCTAAACATGGCTTCTGGGTTATAGGATTAGAGAATCAATTTGAATATAATACTTTTGCAGAATCTTCCTCCTCTGATCCCTTGAAATTAACCCTCTCCCCAATTTTTCCTCCCTGTAGCGTTGGGGTTTTCCTAGGCTATGATGCTGGCACTGTCTCATTTTTTAACATCATGAACCATGAGTTTTTCATCTATAAATACTCTTCATATTCCTTTCCTCAGAAAATTTGTCCATATTTCAATCTTATGAAATGTGCTGGTCCCATGACACTATGTTCTCCAAGTTCTTAAATCACTTACACCCTCAACCACCTCTATGTAGTGCCACTGGCCTTGCATACATCTAGTGAACTGAGTTTATCTGAACCATTCTCTCATCTTTTTCTTGCTGCCCCTCCTCGTTTTCCCCATTGATCACCCATCATTCATCATGAGGGTATACAATTTGCCTCGGGTCACATTTCTTCAAAATCTTGTATGCATTAATAGAGAATCCTAATTCATCCTTTTTTTCCTCTACTCTCAAAGAAAATGACTATTGCCTCATAAAAATGCAGTTATGGAAGTGACATCTCTACCAATATTTACAATCTCATTTCCTCTGCTGCTGAATGGCAAGATGAATGAAAACTTTTCAAAAATTTTGTATATGATTAAAGGCCTTGTATAGGAGTCATTCACTACTGAATGAGTCCTCAGGGATGTGTCCCTTATCCATCAAGGAATAAAGGAGAATTTTTAGAAATAACATGTACTGAGTGGAGTTTTGTGTCTACAGTGTCTGAGTTCAAGTCCAGCCTCTCCAAATGCACACAGTGAACCTTGAATAAGATACTTGAATGCTGATTTTATTTTCTTAAAACAATCCCAATATAGAAATTACACCATAGGTAGGATTATTGTGAGAAGAAAAATGCCATGAAGCATAAAACATATAACTTAAACAATTTCTCTACTAATTAAAAATATAAGCTATGCCAGGGTCCTCTGAAACAGGTTTGTGCCTATAGGGGCAATGGGGTGGTTTTTTATCAAATTCTCATGTTTCAGATCCCAGATCCATCAGTGTTACTGTCAAGATTACTCCAGCTCTGCCCATGACAGATCAGTGTGGTTTTATGTGTGTGTGATGGTAAAATTATTATTATACTTCTGGTGTTACTATATATTAACCCTAATCAACTAACCTAAATTCTAGAAGAGTCAGTTTCTCATTTGTACAATAAAAAATATTTTTATTTGATGTATTATTGTAAAAGTTAAATAACAATGTTTCCAATAACTTCTATCATTTCTAGCATATAAATAGTGATCAAGTATGCTGTATATTCATTTTTGGGCCTCTCACTGTGAGTGAAATAAATAATTTTAAGTAGTTTTCTTTCAACATTATAATCATTGCTTTGTTGTAAGAAATAAAATAACTTGATGAAAGAATTACAACTTCCTTAAATTTGAGCTAATTAAAAAATAAATTTCTGTAAAACTTCCTAGTCCAATTTTTTCACTTTTCTTTAGTAAATATACTTCATTGAAATTGAATCTCATTTCAGTCTGTTTGCCCTGCTTTAAAGAGTCATTATTTACAGTAATACAATAGGTATAAGAAGTACAATTGTTGGATTTCTTAACAACAGTATAGATAATCATTCCCCTCTCATGCCCCAGGTCAGCCTCACTTTTGCAGTGAAGTGAAAGATTTCAGGAACAAAGGGATAAGCCAGTTCTTGTCCTCCAATGAGATAGCAGAGGCATTATTTCTGCAATGGATCTTCTCAGCAATTCAGGACTTGGTGAATTCCTCTGGTCTTTTGGCATTTTAATTCTCAGCTCTTCCCCCAAAGATGTAGGAATTAAAATAACTAGGTAGATAGAGATAGCATAATAAACTAAGGAGCTGAATCAAATATGAAGCCTAATAAACTGGGGAAACTAAATGAGATGCTGGGACTGCTTCATTAGGAAGTTACAGCATTCTAATAAGCCTAATTAACTAGGATCCTATAGCACTAATGGACTCATTCATGCACTCCAGGAGATCTCTGACTTCAAGACTTAATCCTCAGATATGACAGGGAAATATTCATGGGGCACTGATGTCTAGGTGTCAGGATTTGGGGTGGGGTGGATAGAGGGGAAATTTCTCTGCTGGACACAAGCACAGTACAAGTGAAAATAGACTAAGGCAATGTAAGCACATGCACCAGATGACACAGCACAAATTCTGGACATGAGCCATAGAAGTTAAGATGGTGACACAAAGAAAGAGAACTTAGCCTGGGAAAACAATCAGATTGGAGAGGGGGTGCAAACCTCAGTGGGTCAAGGAGGATTGGTTAGGGGGAGGGCCCCAACTGGGCCAGGGAAAATCAGAAGTGGATTAGATGGCAGCTTTCTCATTATGAGAACCAAGAAAACATACGGAGGTTTATCAGGATTCTTGGGGCACTGACTGCTGGACTCTGCTTGTCCTCTACATCTCCAAGGGTCTATTATTTTTCTTCACCCCCACAAAGTCTTATCACTACATTTATTCTTTTCCATGTGCCTGCCCTTTGAAGTTCCTTTCTCAGGACACCACAAAAGAACCTATTTTCAACAGCAACAGTTTTCTGGTAACCCAGATGGTATTTGAACACACAATTCCCAGACAGATAATAAAAATGAATGAATGAAGGAAGGAAGGAAGGTAGGTAGGAAGGAAGGAAAGAAGGAAGGAAGGAAGGAAATGGGGTGTCTTCGTTTTCCCTGTATATCCATAAGAGTGTAAGTAAAAATTAATTTAAAAAAATAATTCATAATTATCCAGGGATGAGAAATGAATAGATCTTGTTGAATATTTTTTTCAAAATTCATCTCATCATTTAAAAAGGAACACATTCTTGTCACTTGGGATCCCAAGATAACCCAGGTTCATTTCTCACCTGCCTGTCTATTTTAGCCTCCAAAACATATAACAATAAATAAATATAAAAATTAAACAAGTGAAATGTATTAGGACAATTTTGTCCAGAAATGTATAGGGGCATTTCTGGACAAAATTGTGAATTATTTATTAATAACAACTTCCTGTCTGAAGTTCACACCAGTGCTATCTGACTTCACTATCTTTCTTTCCAGGCTTCCTCTCCTGAAGTGGTCTGAGTTCTTTAGATTCCATCATATTGAGTTTTAATCATTTTATTATTCATAAAAATATATTGCATCTGGTGCCTCTGTAAGGGTCTCAGCTACCGAACTTTTAATACTTTAAAAAAATATCTCTTGACAGCAGTGGCCTCCTCCAATTTCTTGAATGACACCCATGATTGCATCATAGTTTAGATTTCTCCAAGAATATAGTCAAAGATGTTGAACACAAGAACTTACAGAGCAAGGCTTCTTCCTGCTATTCCAAGCTGCAACCTCAGTTGCCCCAAACCACATGTACCTTTGCAGACATCTCTTGGAAGCAGATTCATATACAGGCACTTCCTCAGCTCAGCAAGCATATACACTCATAAGATTGCTGAGGTGCCTCAAACACTTCCAATGAGAAAACCCTGTCTATGCTTGTTACTTAATCATTGGAAGATAACTTTCAGTAGATAGAGATGGTAGAGAGGGAACAATTGATCAGGTGAACCTGCTTGATAGTCCTCAAGGATATTAATGTCAGAAAAATGTAATAAAATAATACCTAACCAATTGCTGTTAGAATGAAATACTTTTGACCTCCCAGTCTCTTTATTGAACTTTTTAACAGCATGCTTGCATTTGGCCAAAGAAGTAGTATTGGTTTTAAGTACATGTAACATAATTAAAATAACAATATAACAAATGCCTTGGGCTCAGATCTCAGATGTATATTCATTTTCAATCATTCATTTTTTTCTTAAAACAAATATTTTTAAAGATTATACCCATATGCTTAGTCCCCAGGACATCAGAAAAAATATATACACTAAGCATATGTCAGGTACCATACTTTGTGTGGGGAATATATCTCCGGATTAGGTGGACAGAGTCACTGCCCTCATGGAACTTATAGCTCACTTGGAGCAGGCAGCAGACATTACACAAATAACAGTTCAAATGAAGACATGATTATAAGTATGATAAGGGAAAGACAGGCAAAATACAAATGCAAGGAGAGTGCATTAGCAGAATCTGGAGATATCAAGTTTAGAAGATTTAGATTTCTTGTCCCAGATGTTTTGTATTGTTGTATTTTCTCTTAAAATACAAAGCATTAGGGATGATGCTAGAGTACTTAAATATCTGTCATGGCTAAGAAAAGAATTGTTCCATAGGGAAGATTTCTAGGAGGGTGAAGAACATCAGTGGTAACTTGAGATTTCTTTTGGCAAAGATACTAGAAAAATGGCCACAAAAATCACCTTAGGATGTAACAGGTTACTTATCCTCATGGTTGAGGAAGTGGAGGAGAAGGTGCAAATATAAGATGTGACTGGATTTGATGACCAATTGTTTTTTGGCCAATTCTTTTGTTGCTTAGAAAGTTATCATGATTATATTACTGCATCATGACTCTCGTCTATATATAGGTCAAAGGGAGAGCATAATAAAATGGCTAGCTATTATTATTGCAATTACTACAGTAATAAATCCCCTTAAAGATTTTAAGAGAGAATAATGTATCAAGGAGTTGTATTATGATTGTTAAATTGTTATTTACTCAAAGGTAGCTGCACAATGAAGGCGAGTGAAGTGATGCCATGATTATGATTTGTAAAATATTCAGAGATCTGCTCATATGAAAGATAGAACCTTGGTGCTGCTGAAAATCAGCTAAGAACAGTCCATAATAATTTTAAGTGTTTTGTACTTTTAATAATTATTTAAACCTTCAGTCTGTCATTTATATAGATGTTTCTTAATTAATCTACTTCATCCAATTATAACTTATCTGTAAAAAGTAGAACGCTCTCCAACAATTCAAGCACACTTAATTGAGTCACTAGTCTTAATTTTCTTTGATCCTTCCCTTCCCTAGAATTGTGGTAAAGTAGCAACAAATGGGAGATTTCCAATCCAACGTAAAAGGTGCTATTCAATTTACAGTTCACCAGTTGTCAGCCTCAGATGTAATAGTACATTGTTGAAAAGGACATTGATAATAAGTTTTGAAGTGCTGTAATCACTGTAAAAATATTTGATTTCCTATTTAAAGAGAACATTTATGTCTCTAATAACTTAGGACATCCCAAATTCACCCCAGTTCCCTATACATACCAATCATTAACAGTTTCAAAACCCCTTGATAATATTGTGTAATAATATCTGTATGATGGAGGCAAAGTAAAAATATTAACATTCTTCTAAGTACCTGGCATTTCTATGCCCCCTTACTTTCACAAAGCACTGGCCAACAAATTATTTTTACTACTCACCACAATATCCTGAGGCAGGTGGCCATTGTTGTTCAAACACAGTGATGCAAGACTTCAGGGTTCTGTCCATGCATTTGCTTTCTTTAGGAATAGGTTTAAAAATTTAGATTTAAATTTCTTGGATAAATATCTCCTCGTGTGGGACTGAGGAATCTGCATTTATGTAAAGGTCTTTTAGGTGGCTGTGTTTCAGACTATCCAAGAATTGAATTTAAGAATCATTGGTGTGGAACAGTCATGAAAAAATAATTTGAAGATGATAAGATACAAATTTTATTTAAAAATGAGTAGAACATGTTTTTTGGTGTCAATAAGCATTACAAGCCTGCTCTGTGTGAGTAGAACCCAATTGTGTTAGTTTTAAAAATTCTTTCAAATTAAAAACAGTACAAATCATTTTATTTTTCAATTTTTTCCATCACCTATACCTTCTTCTACTTCAAACATCCCCTGTTCCTGAGATTACCTCACTGCTGATTGCTGCATTACAGTGAATTTCAGAGGAAAGTGAAGAAGAGAAAGAGTATTTTCAAGGTGACACTCAATACGACTAAGGAATTAAATGAGGTATGGAAAGTAGGAAAAAGGGGAGTAAAAAATAATTCTGATATCCAGATAACTGGAATTTTGTGATCTCTTAACAATATGAATTTGGAGGCAAGAGAGATTTTTGTGTGTGTTTGTGTGTGTGTGTGTGTGTGTGAGATGGGGCAGGTTGTGAGGATGTGTTGCAAGAACCTCAAGAGGCATGAATGTAGCTGTGAATGTGCAGCCTTTGGAAGCATTTTGAAATATGAATCTCTGTTAAGAAATAAGGGAGGATGTGAAGAATGTGGGTAGGGGCTGGAGAGAGAGTGAGAGAGAAAGCAAGAGCTAAATTATAAACAAGTTTTATATTCTGGTTTGTTTTAGGATGTACATAGATCCTTATCTCAATTCCTGTTGTTCATCTACACCACCATACTCTAATCACATTGCTTTCTGTGCCCTGTGTTTTTCTCAGTCCAGAAACAGTTAAAAATCATTAGTGGAAGAACTGTCATTAGATTCCTCTCCAACAGGAGATAGATGTAGGGACTAAAGGGAACACAGAGCCATAAGGAGAATGTATTATTCCCTGGGCTGCAGAACATAATATGCTGGAATGTTGGCCACAGCTAATATAGCAGAGTTTGATTATAACCACAGCAATTATGTTGACAGCAACACCACCAATAGAGCAACACCATGATTATCACTAGCATGTTCAATGTAATTAAAATGACATCCATAGCAATATAACTATGTCTATTTAAATATCACCCCCATATACAATGTTTTGTACTAAATTTGACACAATAAAAAATAACAGAGGTCCCTTCACACCTTCATAAATCTTAATGTTGTTGGGTGTAGGACTGGATGAAGAGGAATACTCAATGATAGTATCATGTGATGACAAAGATAATAAAGGAAAAAGGGCCAGCTTTTGGAATGCAGTTGCTGCAAAATTCACATGGTTGTCATAGCACCTGCAAAGCATCATGAGTTTATTTGTTAGGAATAACTTCTTTGATACCCTTAAAACTAAAACTGTTAATATGGCTCAGCAAGTTTGCCTATATTAATTACAGTTCCTGCCTCATAGACGTAAGTGAATCAAGAAGAGTTTATGATACAGCATTAACTTACTCTTCTGTGGTTTACCAACAATACCAAAATATCTGTGCTTTTTTTCCCTTTTTTTAATTTTAATCATTGTTCAAGTACAGTTTTCTCCCTTTTACTCCCATTCCAGCCCACCCACCCAACCCTCCCCACTTGTCTCCCATTATCACCCTCCCCCTAGTTTTTGTCCATGTGTCCTTTAAATTCATTCCTGTAAACCCTTCCCATTCTCCCCTGAAATTCCCTCTTCTCTCCCTTCTGGTCACTGTCAGTCTGTCCTCTATTTCTCTGTCTTTGGTTATATTTTGCTTGTTTCTTTGTTTTGTTGTTTAGGTTCCTGTTAAAGGTGAGATCATATAGTATTTGTCTTTCACTGCATGGCTTGTTTCACTTAGCATAATGCTTTCCAGCTCCATCCATGCTGTTGCAAAGGGTAGGAGCCCCTTCTTTCTTTCTGATGCATAGAATTCCGTTGTGTAAATGTACCATAGTTTTTTGACCCATTCATGTACTGATGGGCACCTAGGTTGCTTCCAACACTTGGCTATTGTAAATTGTGGTGCTATGAACATCGGGGTGCAAAGGTTCTTTTGGATTGGTGTTTTAGTGTTCTTAGGATAGAGTCCCAGCAGTGGAATTGCAGAGTCAAAATGCAGATCCATTTTTAGTTTTCTGAGGAAGTTCCATACTGCTTTCCATAGTGGTTGTACCAGTCTGCAGTCCCACCAACAGTGCACTAGGGTCCCCTGTTCTCCACAACCTCTCCAACACTTGTTCTTTGTTGATATCTGTGCTTTAATTAGAAAAACATTGATGATTCAGTCGTCCTGCATCTCATATGAGTTAGTGTATGAAGATGCCTGAGTTCTGAGGAGTTGTCAGTCAGGGACCCTTGTCTGGACCCTCCCTGTCTTGTAGCTGCACCATCTGAAACATATCCTCAGAACAAGACAGGTAACAGTACTTGAAAGCATATATAGGGAATAGAAATGTTTCAGCTCTGCTTTTTAAAAAAAAACATATATATACTTATTTTTATTTAATTGTTATACTATGTCATGCATTAGTTGACCCTTTTAAATTTATTCTTTTTTTTTAAAGATTTTATTTATTTATTTTTAAAGAGGAAGGGAGGGAGGGAGGGAGAGAGAGAGAGAGAGAGAGAGAGAGAGAAACATCAATGTGCAGTTGCTGGGGGTTGTGGCCTGCAACCCAGGAATGTACCCTGGCTGGGAATCAAACCTGGGACACTTTGGTTCCCAGCCCGCGCTCAATCCACTGAGCTACACCAGCCAGGTAAATTTATTCTTTTTTATTTTTAATTTATTTCAGTTCTGCTTTTGACTCATGCTGTAAAAAGGACCAAGTTTTTTTCCACAGGCAGTGGGGAAAGTACATGATTATGGAGGTGTGAGTGTTACCCAGAGAAAGGCTACACTTGAACAGCACCATCTGCTTACCTCCTGGTTGCTGGTAACTTGTCAATGACACAGTTGTGCCACCATTATGTCTGGAAAGCTTTCTCATCTGGTCTGCCTAAGTCAGGAGCAAAAGTTGGAAATTAACTGGTGGACTCCTAAACCAATGTTGTGGAAATTTTTTCTCAGTAAGCTCACAGTGAAGAACACTTTCTAAAATTTTATTTTTACCTGTCACAATGACAGCTGTCACCACTGAGCTCAAATTAACAGAGCTCTTTCCCTAATTACCTTCCCCATCACACTCTGCATTACAAAGGGCAGGTCCCCAGACTTTCTGGATCATGAGTTCATCCCTAGTAAGTTGTTTAGGACCTGAATACAGAGAAGCTTAACTGATAGTTATAGAACTGAACTGAAATTCTGAGAATTCAGTCAAGCTGAAGACTCTATCATTGGAATTCACATTCCCCCTATTCAAATATTCTTGCTAGAATAATTTGCAAAAGGGAGACAACCACAGTGATTGAGAGCTGTGCTGGGGTAGGTCCTAGAACTTACTGAGGCATTAACTTTCCCAAGTGTCCCACTAGGTGGCATTGTTCTTAAGTTTCTCTTCTCCCTTGGTTTCATTTCCACTCCTAAGAATTTAAGTTTCATTTCTCACCCTTTTCCTGTGGGGAGCTCCTCTGTGGAGAGCTGATCTCTGGCTTGGTGAGTAAATGTTGAGCAGGCCTACAGCTGATCTTCTCACTGGGGTTCAGGACAACTGTACTTCTCCTGAAGATAAGTGGGGCAGTTTCTGAGGGCAAAGGACAGGAGGCTTTGGGAGAACAGATTGAATGTGTTTGGTGACTTATACTGGTTCTGAAGCTGCTCTGCTTGTGACTTTCTGTGCTGAGGTGGCAGGAAAGAGGAACATTGAATCTTGGGAAAGAGTGACCTTCAAAGAAGGGATGTTTAAAAGAGCAGAGTCTTACATGTTTCTTTTTTTAAATATATTTTATTGATTATGCTATTACAGTTGTCCCATTTTCCCCCTTCACTCCCCTCCACCCTGCACACTCCCTCCTACCCACATTACTCCCCTTTAGTTCATGTCCATGTGTCATACTGATAAGTTCTTTAGCTTCTACATTTCGCATAATATTCTTACCCTCCTCCTGTCTATTTTCTACCTGCCATCTATGCTACTTATTCTCTGTACCTTTTTCCTCCCTTTCTCCCTTTCCCACTCTCCTGTTGATAACCCTCCAAGTGATCTCCATTTCTGTGGTTCTGTTCCTGTTCTAGTTGTTTGCATAGTTTCCTTTTGTTTTTGTTTTAGGTGTGGTTGTTAATAATTGTGAGTTTGCTGTCATTTTACTGTACGTGTTTTTTATCTTCTTTTTCTTAGATAGGTCCCTTTAACATTTCATATAATAAAGGTGATGACGAACTCCTTTAACGTGACCTTATCTGAGAAGTACTTTTTCTGTCCTTCCATTCTAAATGAAAGCTTTGCTGGATAGAGCCATCTTGGATGTAGGTCCTTGCCTTTCATGACTTGAAATACTTCTTTCTAGCTCCTTCTTGTCTGTAAGGTGTCTTTTGAGAAATCAGCTGACAGTCTAATGGGAACTCCTTTGTAGGTAACTCTTTCCTTTTGTCTTGCTACTTTTAAGATTCTCTCTTTATTTTTAATCTTGGCTAAGGTAATTATGATGTGTCTTGGTATGTTCCTCCTTGGGTCCAACTTCTTTGGGACTCTGAGCTTCCTGGACTTCTGGAAGTCTATGTCTTTTGCCAGAATGGGGACGTTCTCCTTCATTATTTGCTCAAATAAGTTTTCAATTTGTTCTTCCTCTTCTCTTTCTGGCACTCCTGTAACTTGGATGTTGGAATGTTTAAAGTTGTCCTGGAGGTCCCTAAGCCTGTCCTCATTTTCTTGAATTCTTATTTCTTCATTCTTTTCTGATTGGATTTCTTTCTTTCTTCTGGTCCACACCATTGATCTGATTCCCAGTTTCCTTCCCATCACTACTGGTTCCCTGTACATTTTCTTTTATTTCACTTAGTGTACCCTTCATTTGTTCATCTAATTTGTGACCAAATTCAACCAATTCTGTGAGCATTTTCATTACCAGTGTTTTGAACTGTGCATCTGATAGGTTGGCTATCTCTTTGTCACGTAGTTGTATTTTTTTCTGGAGCTTTGTTCTGTTCTTTCATTTGGGCTATTTTTTTTTGTCTTGACACATCTGTTATGTAGTGATGGGTGGAGCCTTAGGTGTTCACTGGGACAGGACAACCCAGTCACTGGGTTGTAATGCTGTATGTGGGGCAGGGATCCAAGAGGGAACAATGGTGCTTGCTCCACTCTCTGTCAGATTTCAGTCCCTTCTGCCGCTTCCCCCAAGCAAACTGGGCCTTTCTGGTGCTAATTCCCATGTGGGTGGGCTTATGCCCATTCTAGGACCCTGTGGGTCTCCAGGAAACTTTCCTGTGAGGCTGGGAGTCTCTCCCGGCACCTCAATCCCCACAGGTGTTTTCAATCAGAGGTTTGAGGCTTTATTTCCCTGAGCTGGGACCCTGGGTTGTGACATCTGTCTCACTCCCCAGTTTCACCTGGTTTATCTGTGCGCGAATATGGGACAGCCTGGTCCACCAGCCACCTGTGTGCCACGCCCCTCCATAATCTGCCGCCTCGCTGGGTCCGCCTGCTGCCGCCTTGCATGCCCAGGGTCTGCCAGCCACTGTTTTGCTGCAACCCCTCTCCATCTGGCTGCCCAACTCAGCCCCTCCTACCAGTCTGGATGAATGTGTCTACTTTAACTCCTTGGTTGTCAGACTTCTATACAGTTTAATTTTCTGTCAGTACTGGTTGTTTTTTGTTTCTAAATTATTGTTGTCCTTAGTTTGGTTGTGCAAGGAGGCACAGTGTGTCTATCTACACCTCCATCTTGGCTAGAAGTCCCTTTTATATGTTTCTTGGAGTGACCATTATTTGTCCAGGTTGACTTACCCTTGTCTTCCTCTTACTCTGTAGATTTGACTTTCTACCTTGCCAAGGTGAGCCAGATTACTCATACCCTTTGTTTTTTCCCAGGCAGATATTCCCTTCCTTATTTTCTCCCCTGAAGCCTGTGAGGTGAAGTCCTATTCTCCCTCTTTGTGTAGCCCAACCTCCTGGTGAGGGCCAGAAGAAATAAGAACCCTCATCTGGTGCATATTGGAGAGGGATTTTAGGGACCCTGCCAGGGATATGATCCTCTTGAAGTTGATCCTTTTACTCTTTTGTTAAATTATCATTTTCTATAAAAAATTATTCTTAAACTACAATGTGTTTCAGAACAATTCATTCTAGCTATAATTGGCAGCAGATGTTATGACAAGGCATCCAGATGTTAAACAGGAATGGAATGAAGGATCACCATTTTTCCAGGCACAGGAAACTGCTTACTTCTGGCCAGATTTCTGTATGTCACCTGTGTCCTGTGCAGCCCTTCTCCATGGCCTTTGCTTTCAGCAACTAAAGTTTCTTCTGCTCCCTTTTTTGTTTCTGTTTGAATGCCTTCTTTTCCTAGTCTGTCTTCTTGGCCTGCATCTGGGGCTGCTTCAGGCTCTTTTTCTTTCCATCTTTAGACCACACATGGTACCTGCCACCTCTGCCCTAGACCATGATACTTTTACTTTTGTCTTGGTAACTTGTGGGAAGCTGTGCACATCATTCCTGATAAATGGCCAGCCCTTTGAAGCCTGCACGACCAGGTTGCTGAACATCTCTGTGGCTCCCACCTGGTCACTGGTTTTACCTGAAAATCATTTCTGGAATCCAGGTAAAAGACTGAGTTGGACAGGACCTAATTTGAAGAGAGTACTGCAGGGTTTTTTGATGAACTGACTGAGAGAAAGGGATAAGACTACGGGTCACTTTCTGAAGATGGCCTCTGTTACCAAATACCTTCTTTGAAACAAATTGACCTGAGAGCTGGAGCTCTTGCAGGGAGGTTCATTAAATTGGTGTGGTTTAACCCTGGACTTGAAGGAAGTAGGGGAGAAGAAAAAACAATGAATACAAAAGAATGGGGAGGGATTGCAATGTTCCTGAGGTTTCTAGGCCTCTGGGTGCCAACAACAGGCTCCTGTTCCCACAGGTAGTCCATGAATCTGGGTGCAGGAGAGGTTTCAAGGATGTTGGCTAAACCTCTCATAGGACTTTTTCAACATTGTGAGGATGCTTTCATTTTTCTTGTCTGAATTGCACAGATACAGAAAGCCCCTGTGCAGACTGTTAGGATATAGTGAGATAAGAAAACTGACACCCTAGTTGGCCCTTACCTTACTCTGTAAACCTCATGCATTGGACCATCTTCAAAGGCAAGAATACATTTTGTCCCTGTCTGTCTGTCTTAAGCGGAAAGGTTTCAATGGTATAATGTTTCTTCAGTGATAATACAATAAATGAATAAAAGAAAAATAAACATATAGTTTTCTAGGGATGCCATACAAAATGTACTATAAAGTTGGTGGATTAACCAAAATTTCTTCTCACAGTTCTGGAGGCTAGAAATAAAACATCAGTGATGTTGGCAGGGCTGGTTCCTCTCAGAGCTGTGAGGGAAGCAACAGTTCCAGCCCTCTCTGCTGGCTGCACTCCTGATAGTTGGCTTGTACTCACTGGCATTGCTTCTTGTCTAGTGAATCACTCTGATCTCTGCTTTTGTCTTCACAGGACATTCTCTATGCATGCATGCTTATCGGTATACAAATTTCCCCTGTTTATAAGGACACAGTCATGTTGGATGAACACATATCCTAATGATGTCATTTTAACATGATCACTTGCAAAGACAAAATTTCCAAACAAAGTTACATTCCAACATTCTGGGGGTTAGAATTCAACATCTTTTCAAAGGACACAATTCAACTCATAATAGCACTTACTGTGCTTGGAAGAGGACACAGTTTATTTCTCCAGGACATGGCATTCTTACACATTGAGTCTTCTCTCCCAGGACTGACAGATACCTCAGTAGAATTTATGTCCTTCAGGTCTCTGTTGTATGTGTGATCCTGAATATATGAACACACCTCTTCCTCCCTAAAACACACACACATTTATGTGCCTATTGACATGTTGCCTTATGTACTGGCTATGGTATCCGCCTAAAATCTACAAATACAGGACTCCTCAGAACTACACGGATGATCATGTTCTCTCTGTTTCTACCCCGTCCCCCCAAAGTGCTGGGTGTCAACCTAGTTCTTGCAACCTCTACCTCTTTAATCTGTGCAGTAGTGGAGAGAACACTGAATAGCACTGTTGAGCATGGTATATTGCAAGACCCAACACCTCTACCCTTTTTAAAAGAGTAACTTTGAACTCCATACGTCATTTATTATATACACACATCTAATGAATATTCTTTTTTATATTTAAATTTATTTTTATTATTATGTTTTAATTGAAATTTCAATTACAGTCAACATTCAGTATAATTTTGTTTTAGTTTCAGATTTGCAGCATAGTGTTTAGACAATCATATCGTTTACAGAGTGATCCCTCCCCCACTGATATTTCAAGTGCCCACCTAGCACCATACATAGTTATTACCATATTATAGACTATATTCCCTATGCTCTATTTTTACATTCTGGTGTTAACTTTGTGACTGTTTTGTATATACCTTAATCCAAGAAGGGAGTACTCATTTTTCAAAAATTTCATATCAGAAATAAATAGGTCAAGGTAATTTCTAAATTACAACTGGTTATAAAACTGTTAGTAATAAAATGACCTCTCTATTGTTGTCTTTACTGTTTCTGTAGGTTTCTCGGGGAATGAGTTTCAGGGCATGGGATGCTCTGTGGGGCACAGGTGTGTTAGCAAGGAAACAATTCTCAGGTATTGGAGAACTGCTGATTATAGTATAAAAGTGAAGAGCTGATTCAAAAGTTGTAATCTTCCATGGAGAGATGGGGAGCTTCTGGTTTTCTATATTCATCAAACATTGTGTTCCTGTGTGATGCACTCTTCCAGGTATAGAGGACACATCAGTGGACAGAATGGTGCCCAATCTATGCATGAATTCATTTTTAAGAAGAAAAAGTAAACAATTAAAGAAAGATGCTACATATTTTAAAGTAAAATAAGAAAAATATAGCAAATATACGGCAGATGATAGTATTGACAGTTTTACTGTAGATACACTGGAGCAGGCCCTTCTGATAAAAGGCCATATAGAACGGAGACTGAATAAAATGTAAGAAGAAGGCATGCAGACATTAGGGAGAAGATCATGCCATGCAGACACAACAAGTACAGAATCTCTGAAACAGCAGTGGGTTTTTTGATTTTAGTATTATATATATTTTTTAGTGGGAGAGAAAGGCAGGAGAGGTGAATATCAATGACAGATGCAAAGTAGAAGAATTCTGACTCAAAAGACCATATGATCCACTGTTATGAATTTATCAGTAAAGGTAAATCTGTGAAAACACAAGGGAGATTAATGGTAGCCTGAGGTTTTGGGTCAGAATGGGGGTGATTGCTAATGGCATTAGCTTTGTTTTCAAAAAATAAATACGTTGTAAGGAATTTGGTGATAGTTATTCTATTCCATAAATTTACTAGAAATTATTGTACTGTTAAAACAATACATATGACATAAATATAACTCCATTGAATTGTTAAAATAAAATAAATCATGCCAATTCAGGGGTAGGATCAATCTGCACATAGAGAAGAGCAAGTATGAACACCTAGCAGGCTGCAGTAACGTTAGTGTATTTAACATGGATGTGTTTGGGGGAGGGGAAAACTAGATAAGACTCATGATGGAGAGGCACAAAGCTCTTGGTAGGAAGGGCCTCAATTTGTCCATCTATCCAATAGAAACAGAGAAAATAGCAATCCATCATTTCCTCAAAGAGATGAAATGTGTCATGTGACATGAACTAAGAGTAAAATATTTGAAAGTATTACCAAGTACCCTTTTCATTCTATCACTGACCTACCCTTCTCTCTCTCTTTTCCTTTCCTAACTGAATATCAATGTTTTGTCCTGTTCTAAATCTCTGCACATCAGTGTCCTTTCTCTTTCCGCCATTCTTATCCTTCCCCCTTTGGTATCACCAGCCCCGCAGGAGTTTATGAGCAAGAAGAGCCCCTGGAACCAGGACAGGAAGAAGCCAGGGGAGGCTGGCCATGGATTTTTCATCAGAAGAGAGCATAAAAGAGGTGACCTGCCCCATCTGCCGGGAGCTCCTAAGAGAACCCATGAGCTTGGACTGTGGCCACAGCTTCTGTGAAAAGTGCATCACTGCATATGGTGAATCAGGGAGCCCCCAAGATTTGGAATGCTGCTGTCCTGTTTGTCAGAGCAGATACCAGCCTTGGAACCTCCAGTTTAATTGGCAGCTGGCAGAGAGAGTGAAGAAATTCAGGGATGTGGACATGAATTCACACCAGCCAAGGAAGAGTGATCTCTTTGAGCACCATGTGGAAAATGACCAAATCTCCTATAAAGAGGAAGAGGAGGCTTTTAGCAGGCTTTGTGTTCAGGAACAGCAAGGTCACCAAATGTCCCCTAAGGAAGAGGTGGTCAAAGAATGTCAGGTAAGACCTGAGGTGGGGAAACATTGAACAGGATGATACCTGAAGTGAAATCTTCACTTTTTTTTTTAAGATTTTATTTATTTATTTTTTAGAGAGGGAAGGGAAGGAGAAAGAGAGAGAGAGAAACAGCAATGTGGGGTTGCTGGAGGTCATGGCCTGCAACCCAGGCATGTACCCAGACTGGGAATCGAACCTGCGACACTTTGGTTCTCAGCCCGCGCTCAATCCACTGAGCTATGCCAGCCAGGGCTGAATCTTCACTTTTTAATCCTATTTATTCCCCTTGTCATCACAGAACTAGCCCTGCATTCTGTTTTCATACCCTTGATTCAGCTTCTGAGGCTTGAAGAACATTTCTGTGCATTCTTTCATTTTCTTGAAGAATAAATGTAGACTACATGATCTTAGCAACAAGAAGTTGTGTGACTGAGAGTTGCTTCCCAAGATAAGTTCTGATTGCCCCTGTGAGCAGGCAGGATTTTTAGGAACATTTGCTTATAGGAGAGAAAAGTGTCCATGAGAGGAAAGGACTTTACTTGCTGCAGGACCAGGTCTTCCTCTAGGAAAAGAGAGATACAAAGTACTCTTGATAGAGGGGTGGTAACTCGCATCACCCAGGGATAAAGGGTACGTTCACCTGCTCAGATTTCTGTCTACATTCTCAGTTCTAATTGTGGGTTTCATTTCTGAAACATAAGTCTCTTTTGAGATAAGCTTTGTTTCTTCTCTATTTAGCCTCAATCCAGGTTCTTGGAAAGCTCATAGCTTGACTTTGGTGATTTCTTTCTGACAGGAGAAGCTCCAGGAAGCTCTGAATAAACTGACACCAGAGCAGCAGGAAGCTGAGCAATTGGAAGCTGACATCAATGAAGAGAGAGCTACCTGGGTGGTAGGAAAACATTATTCCTTAGGAAGTTCTGAGGCAGGAAAATGGACAACATCTTGGTCTAAACAGAAGGAAGCCCCATCCTCCTTGGTACCTCACAATTAATGAGTCCAGAAGACATTTGATTAGTCCTCACTCAGTTCTTTCCCTATTAAGTGTTGGGGGCTATAGAGTATACATGTCACAAGTGAAAGTAACCATTTTGGAGGAAAACACCTAGAGGGAAGCAATGTAAAAATTATTCATGAATCCCATCAACCACTTCCATCATCAAGTTTGAGGCTCTGATACTTCCAGAGAACTTATTAAGTGAGGTCCAGGATTCTCTGTTTTTCAAGTATGGGTGGAGGAGTTTCATATACAGTATGGCATGATTGTCCAGGACAGGTGCCTACAATCCACGCCTCAACCAGGTAGCACATTGTGTCCCCTGGTGGGCCTTGAAAAAGCAGACTTGAATGAATTACTCTAGGTGGAGCTCAAGGGAAAATAGTAGGAAAAATGATTTTCCCAGGTCTTGCTGTTTTCCTTTTACCTCCTCAGTGTCTGAGGAAAATATTTCTTATCTTGGCTCATGAAAAATTGGCCTCCTCCTTCTTTTCTCATCCCCAAAGTATCGTATGCAGACACAGAGAGAGAGGATTGTGCAAGGGTTTGAGGAAATGAGAGATATCCTGGACAAAGAGGAGCAGAAGGAGCTGCAAAAGCTGGAGGAAGATGAAATGAATGTGCTGGGCGACTTAACTGCAGCTGTAGACCAGGTGGTCCAGCAGAAGCAGTACCTGAGCGAGCTAGTCTCAGATCTCCAGCATCACATGTCTGAATCATCTGTAGACACACTGCAGGTAAGACTTGGGATGGAGCTCCCACATATGAGATTTGGGGGAAACACAGAGATTAAGTTTCTTTCCCTTCTGGGTCCCTGTACATCTTTCTCATTAAAAGGTTTCATTGACCCCTCAGTGCCCCTTCTCTGTCATTCATTTCAAATGTCATCTAGATATTCATTATACAAATGGCCAGAGAAAGTCTATTATTATTTATAAAAAACCTATGCAAAAATTTGAGAGGAGTCTTTGTAGGCTTTTATAATCTGTGTTCTAGTATTTGTAAGGCATTTTTTCACTGAGCTTAGTCAAACAACTCACATCTCTATGTTTGATTTTGTTGTTGTGTTAAGGAGTGGCAGATATAATGATAGATTAGTACCTGGGTGAAGGGTGAGCATGTATGAATATACTTGTGTGTGTATTTGTGTTTTCCCTGGATAGGGAAAGATTAGGGAAAACCTATAGAGACTTGATAAAGGGATTCTATTTAATAAGAACATTTAATTTTTTTCATGAAATTAACTGCATGACTGTGATCTTAAATTGTGAAGTACATAGAGTCTCTCAGGAAATTTCATATTTTCTCTGTTTGACTTCTTGCCATTCTCCTTTGCTAGCTGAACATGAATTTCTTAACTTTGGTTCCAATATGGGTCTTTTCAATTTCTCTCTGCTAAATCTTTACTTGTGCTTTAAAAAACACATTCATTAAGCTATAAATTACATATAAAACCTACCCAATGTAATTATGCAATTCAAATATATTATATTTGGAAATATATTGAGAATTTTGGTTTATTTATTTATTTTCTATTACAGTTGTCCCAATTTTCCTCCTTTGCTGAGCCCACTCAGTTCCAGCCCCTTACTCCCATAGTCAATCCCCACATTATTGCCCATGCCCATGGGTCATTCATACATGTTCTTTCACTAGTCTCTTCCTTTCTTTTCACCATTATCCCTCTCACTCTTCCCCTCTGGCCACTGTCAGTCTGTTTCATGTTTCTGTGTCTCTGATTCTATTTTGCTTGTTAGCCTATTTTGTTCTTTAGATTCTTCTTATAAATGAGATCCTATGCTATTTGTCTTTCCCCAACTGTATTATTTCATTTATTACAATATCCTCCAGTTGTTATCCTATCCAAGGATAGGATCTCCTATCCATCTTGGATACCCTATCCAAGATGTTGAATCATGAACAAATTCAGTTCAATATCTGTTGAAAAGACTCTCCCTTCTCCACTGAATTACTTTGGCACTTTTGCCAAAAATTAATTTGTTTGGAATATAAGGATATATTTCTGGACTCTCACTCTCTTATATAAATGTCTATATTTATCTTTGCACTAACATTCTAAGCTTTCAATTACTGTGGCTTCATAAAAATTTTGAAATAGGGTAAGGTAATCCTATTCAATTCTATGGCAAAACAATTCTATGCTGTCAATTTTTTCTGGAGACCATTTGAACACCTCTGCAACAGGGACTATTTGGAGAATTTTACTGCCATCAAATGAGTAGAGGCCAGAAATGCTGCTAATTCAGCTGCAAAGCACAAGGCAGGGGTCATTGCAAACAATTATGAGGGCAGAATCCCAGTAGTGTCAAAGCTGAGAAACACTACCCTAGGTCCATCAAATTTTCTATGAGAATTTTTGTATATCTTGGTAATTTTTATTAAAAGCCTTGTGGGATTTTTATACGTTGAGGAGATGGTAGTCAGCTATGGGATAGACTGTATAGGACAGTTGTATCCAACCTCATTCAATTATTTATTTTTTTTGATAACCATCTCTTAATTACCCTTTGAGGAACGATCTCTACTCTCAGTCCATGTAGTTGATTAGGACTGAAAAAGTCTGTAGCTTTAGGGATTTATATGTCTCTCAATTCTAGGTAAATCAGCATATTCAATTCCTATAGGTTTACCAATGATGAAGTAGTTATTTTAAGATATGTACCTGACCCAATTCAGGGCAATAATTTGTGTGCCTTAGAATTTTAGGGTTATGTCTAGAAAGAGAAATATTCTTTTCTGCTAGGTAATATATCATGAATTATCATTTAAATCAGGACATTCATGTTGACACCACATAGATTATGAAAAGAAAGTCCATATAGCAGGTAGAAAATAGGATTTTGAGAAAGAAAAAAAAAACAGATCCCAATGACCAGATTTTTTCTAAGAATCCAGGTATTACAAATGTTATACTTCCTAGCGTTCTCTCTGTTTTTATTTATATTTAGGTCAGTTTTAACTGTTTTTTTTTTTTGGTCATATACAATAACAACAAATCCTAATATAGAGGGTAAATTTTTTTTATTGTTGTTCAAGTAAAGTTGTCTTCATTTTCACCCCACCATGCTCCCCCCCCACCCATCCCCTGCACCCACCCTAGAACCTATCCCCTTTGGCTTAGTCCACTTGTCCTTTATACATGTTCCTTGATGACCCTTCCCCTATTATCCTTGTCCCCACTCCTCTCTGGTTACTCTCAGTTTGTTTTATTTCAATGTCTCTCGTTGTATTTTCCTTGCTTGTTTGTTTCGTTGATTAGATTCTACTTATAGGTAAGATCATATGGTATTTCTCTTTCACCACCTGCCTTATTTCACTTAGCATAATGCTTTCTAGTTCCATCTATGCTGTCACAAAGAGAGGGAACTCCTTCTTTCTTTCTGCTGTGTAGTATTCCATTGTGTAAATGTACCACAGTTTTTTGATCCACTTATTTACTGATGGGCACTTAGGTTGCTTCCAGTACTTGGCTATTATAACTTGTGCTGCTGTGAACATTGGAGTGCACTGGTTCTTTTGAATTAATGTTTCAGGATTCTTAGGGTATAATGCCAGAAGTGGGATCATTGGATCAAAAGGCAGTTCCATGTTCAGTTTTTTTAGGAAATTCCACAGTTTTCCACAGTGGCTGCACCAGTCTGCATTCCCATCAACAGTGTACTAGGGTTCCCTTTCCTCCACAACCTCCCCAGCACTTGTTTGTTGATTTGTTTATGATGGCCATTCTCACTGGTGTGAATTGGTATCTCGTTATGGTTTGCATCTCACAGAGAGTAAAATTTTTTGAGGATGTACAGCCAAGGCTTTGTTGGTATAAAGCATTTAGACTAAAGAGGGAGAAACCAAATGTATTAGTATATTTCCATTAAGAAAATAAGGCCAATAATGTTCAAATGGGGAAAAGATGATTGCTAAAAGAAGCTGACCATATGGACAGAACTGACTTAATATGGTATTAAAATTTATGGTAAGATATACTTTTTAAGTCAGTAATGAAGAGGATATTGATCTGGACAATAGAATGTGAAAGGTTGGAAAACAATCAATAACATTTTAGACTTTCTCTGCTGCTGGTTTCCATGGCCTGTTTCATACATAGAACTTGACAAGATTCCCTTTGGGTAGCATGTAGGAGGTATGTAGGGTGAGTGGAGGGAGGCTAGAGGAGCATTTCTTTGAGGGGCTAGTTTGTTTGTTCCCGCAGTAGAAGAAAATATACTGCCTGAAGACTAATGACTAATTATTCATTTCTATCCCCAGAACTTGGAATGATGTCTGACAAATAGAAGATTTTATCTTTATTTGTCTCTAGAATAAATCAAAGTATAATAAATAAAGGGGTCTTCTCATGAATGTGTATTAAAAAACTGTAGACTGACTCTCTTCCTTTTCAATATATTACATCTCCAGATCCTTGAAGCATCTTTCTAACATCCTCACATGAGTCCTTGGAATGCTTGATCCAGGTCTTATTTCTATACTTTGTCCCCATTTATTTATTCTGACCATCTTTTTATTCATACCATATCAAGGGGTGTTAGAAGTGTGAGGAGGAAGGTGAGCAAAACTTTATAACATAGGAGGGCTTATTTCTCCTTCGTAATTTGCCAGGCAAGATAAGGAACATTCAGTTAAATTTGAATTTCAGATAAACAGCACATCATTTTTTAGCTGAAGAGTATCCTAAATATTGCAAAGGTGATGATTGTACTAAGACATATTTGGAATTTGTCCACAATTAAATTTGAACTAGACAGGTTAATCTTCTAAATGTGGAAACCTTACACATGACTTATGTATTCTCTCTTCTCCCCAGGGTGTGATTAACGTCCTAACAAGGTATGTGTGTGAGACCAGGCATGGTCCTTTTTGTGTGTGATGACAGAATTATAACTGTAAGAGTATTCTTGAGCCAGTCATAATTTTAAAAAATCAGATAATTTTTTTAAATCACATAATTTAAAAAATTTGGGTATTACATAGTTTCAAATAATTGATGACAGGTGAAACTATTTAATGGTAGGGAATGTATGTGGTGGGAGGTCACAGAGTTTGGGTGAATAGAAGTATTGGAAGTAAGGGATTGCAGCATCAGAACTCAATGACTTCACTCACTTTAGTCAGACCTCAGTCCCTGCCTCAGTATTTGTTTCTGTACTTCATAGGTGTCTGTCTTGGCACATGTAGGATCTTGTCTTCTTTATCTGCCAGGCCCCCAAATTTTCAGCAGGAGAGATTTGCAAAGTATTTCTAGGTGATATTCTTTGGGTTAAAATAAATAAATAAATAACTCAAGTCTGGAGGAATGGTGACTTTAGTCCTAATGCCAATAATTAACTGCTTTTTGCTTAAACACTTTAGAATTTTATAGGGAAAAATTGTTTTCTATGTTTAAACTTGCCTGTCTACTTGGTAAGTCTCAAGTACATAAAATTGAGATCACTATTAATTGGATGTCATAGGTTCTCATTTCCCAAAGATATGTAATGTTTTCCCAGAGAATGTAACCTCATATGTTAGTCTCTGCATCTCTATAGAGATACAGGTTTAGGAGAACTTCAGCCTTCAGATGCAGGATCCCCATACTTGATAACTTAAAAATCTCAGTAGCCAAGTTCTAGAGCCTCTCTGCTAACCATCTGCCATAGAACCCATATTTCTGGCCTCTTTCTAGAGGCAACAATGACATAGCAGTGACTTCTTATATAAATTTTTTTTAAAAAGCACCAAAGAACTTTTGAAGGCACTTTTGAAGATACCATTATTTCATCTAATACTATATTGTTTTTAAGAGGTAGGAGTTAACTCCTTAAGACTAAGGAGTTAATTCTTCCATTTTAGAAGGAAGAATACAGTCTTCATGAGAAGAAGTCTTTCCCAAGCTCACTCAGAGGGTAAATGAAAAGGTAGACATGAAGTCATTTCTTCTGGCTGTGATTTCAGGGTCCTCACTCCTCTCTCTCTCTCAGGTTTTTCAGAAAAGTGAAGTCAAGTGAGGAGGCATCAATGGAGGGGAGGGTATTGGAGACATGGGTCTTGGAGAGACAGACACAAAGTCAAAAGTGTGGGCAACCAATTCTTTTCTTCTCTAGGAGCAAGATCTGGACCTTGAAGAAGCCAAAAATTATTCCCAAGAAACTGAAGAGTGCATTCCAAGTTCCAGATCTCAATGGGATGCTGCAAAAATTTAAAGGTGAGGAGAGCCAGGGAAAGGATATGGTGTGGGATTCTCATAGTGTCAGAGCAAACTGGGGGAGTGGATGTTATTTCCATATGAGATAAAAGAGAAGTAGTCCTGGCAAGAAGAGACAAATACCCTGAGCTGAGAAGGGCCAGGTGTCCTCTCCTTCTCCAGCTGACAGCCTCAAAAGACACCCCTTTTCTGTTCCCACTCAAAAGAAAAGATAGGTACTGTGTTTCTGCCTTTGCTTCTAACAGCATCATTGAAACTTTTGTTGTTTCAGAGATGACAGAAATTCAAAGCTACTGGGGTAAGTAGCCACAAGTTCTTCAAATCACTATGTTCTGAACTCTTTTCAGTTCTGGTACTATTAAGTGCCATAATATTATTGACACGTATTCCTCCAAAATATGCATACCTGAAACAGTCCTAAAGTGACTTATCCATCACTGACCCATTAACTCATGTTTCTCCCATTCGATTCCCAATATTCTTCCCCACAGTGTGACAAGACACACCTGCCCTATGTAATTCACCTGACTGTGTAATTTTTCCTACAGTGGACTTGATGCTGAATCCACTCAACAATCTTTCAAATGTTGCTGTTTCTTCGGATCAGAGACAAGTGACATTCGGGCAATATTCTATGTTTAGTAATGTATATCCATGCAATTTTTCTGCTTTTGATGTCCTGGGCAGCCGAAATTTCTTCTCAGGGAAATATTACTGGGAAGTTGATGTGTCTGGGAAGATTGCCTGGATCCTGGGGGTATACAGTACACCAAGTAACCTCAACAGGAAAAAAAGCTCTGGGTTTGTTTTTAACCCAAATGTAAATTATTCAAATGCTTACTCCAGGTTCAGACCTGAAAATGGCTTCTGGGTTATAGGCTTACAGAACGAATCTGAGTACATTGCCTTTGAGGACTCTCCCACTTCAGATCCCAAGGTCCTGACTCTTTACATGGCTGTTCCTCCCTGTCGAGTTGGGGTTTTCCTAGATTTTGAAGCAGGTACTGTCTCATTTTTTAATGTCACAAACCAAGGGTCACTCATCTACAAGTTCTCTAAATGTCACTTTTCTCAGACTGCTTATCCATATTTCAATCCTTGGAACTGTCCAGTTCCCATGACCCTGTGCCCACCCGGCTCCTGAGCCCTCTCCTTCCCTCACCCACTCCTGCATAGCAACTTGTTCTGGGGCTCACCTCCTGCCTCTGAACTCACTGCTCCATTCACACCATCTGTTCTCTGTTGTCTCCCTTCTTCAGGACTTTTAGTCATTTTGGGGTTTGCACTGTTTCTGACGTAAGTCAGATGGGAAACTTATTTGCTCATTTATCATTTTCTGTATTCTCAGTGAGAGACATCTAATCCCTCCTAAAGACAGAGCAGTATTGGTGTAACAGCTCTGCACTCCCATTTCTCCATATTTTTGTTTATCACTGATCTGAAGAGACATGGATCACCAGTGTCCACCAACCATGACCTCAGGACAACACACAATCATCCCACCCACCCTCTCCAAATAAGGAGTATCTGAGTGTGTCTGTGTGTTGCCCAGCATACAGCAGCAGGCTGTTAAGAGGGCTGAGAAAAAAAAAAAAAAACTAAAACCAAAAGTAATATATGTATCCAGAATGAAAACTTTATGTTCCAAATTTCTTAGTTCAAATCCTGTCTCTTGTCATAAATGGTGTGTAACAATCAATAAATTTTTGTTTCTTCTCATAAAATACAAATTGTAATTTAAACTATACCTAACCTTGAAGATGGCTGTGTAAAACTAACCTCCCCTGAATGTAAAGCTCCCATATATGTGTCCAGCACAATTACAGTAAATATTTGCTGTAATGTCACTGAGAAGCATAAGCTGAGGTAACCTGTGCAACAGGTCTGTGCTCTTCAGAGGAGCACTAAGTGCTTCTGTAGCAGCCTCATTTGTCAGGTTCCAGGTTCTGCTGTCAAGACCAGTCCAGTCCCAGTCTTCATTTAGAGACCTTTTTACACCCAGACTGGGACTGTGTTAAGGCTCTTTCTTGGAAATGGGTCAGAAAATGCAAAGTATGAGTTTCTAAGACCTGTCTAGCAGAGGAAACCATGTTTGAGGACAGCTATTCTTTTAGGGGCAGGCTTTTGGTTTTCAGGACTTTTTCTTACAGTGAAACATCTGAGTACAACACCCTATAGACCATCCCATGCACTTTTCTCTTCCTTACTTTTACAAGCAGTTTCAAATTATGTTGAGGAATAGATTTGCCCAGGATAGGAAAGGAACAAACTGAAAAGCACACATTATAAATGAGGACCAGCTACTGCACAGAACCCACATCAACATGTAGAGGGGTAGTTATTTATCCCAGTGGGATAAAAAAAATGGTACTTGCCTGGGAAAAAAATGTGTCCATGTAAATTTATACTTGCACACACATACATATACAACACATAAATATATATATATATTTACTTGCACACACATACATATACAACCCACATAAATATATATATGTGTGTGTGTGTATTATTGTATACATGTATAAATATATAGGGAGTACCTTAATCTAAGTTAATTTTTTAATACCATAAAAGAAATAATTCTTTATCAGGGAGTTAAAAAATTTACAAACTTATGAAGGTTGTTTGAATGTTCTATAGCTAATGAGTGGAGAAGCTAAGGTTGGAACCAGGTCTGTGTTTCTCCAGCACAGGTACTCTTTCTGCTGTTCACTCCCCAGGAAAGGTAAGAGCCAAATTCCCTAGGATGTGAGGTAAAAGGGAAATTTCAGGAGATGCTGATTTATAGAAGGAGCCTGGAGCATCAGAGGAAAATATTAGGGGCTGAGATATTGATTGATGTTCTCAATCCATGTGGCCATTAATGAAGCAGGAGGTGCTTGGTATAATGTTTAAAACCACATTAAATAGTTAATGACAAGGGTCCTCTTGCAGGTGACATGTTGTAGAGAGTGAACATTGTACACAGTTGAGCCTTGACTTTAAATCAGATAGAATTTCATAATCATACTGATATTGCTACTCATTGGCCTATATTAAATTTAATTAGGTTGGACTTAGCTTCTCATAAGAAATAAAAATAGTAAGAATAACATAAGAATATTGAGGGAATGAAAAAATAGAGCTTTTGCACTATCTTTCTCATTTCCTAGCACATAAGCAGTGGTCCAGATTGTTGTCGATTGAGTTTCTCTGTGATCTGAAATAATGAATGTTAAAAATGAGTATTAATCTACCTCAAATTTAATATCTTTGTTATGATTTGAAATAGAACAAAGATTAAGGAAGTATATCATTTTAGTCTTACCTTTCTGCATAAAAATATATTTTTTTAATTTTGAAATATAGTTTATCCTACAGTTTTCTAGTACACAATTCTAGGTTGTAATTACTTTTCTCTAAACATTCTCTTTGAATTTATTATTTAACATTTGTTATCAATCACATTGTCTTTTTTATTGTGGTAAAAATTATTTAACTACTTACATTTTTAAGGCATTGCAGTTCAACAGGTTTAAAGTTTCAGTTATGTAAGATGAGTAAGTTCTACAAATCTGCTGCATAATATTTTGCCTATAGTTACTTATATTTATTGTACATTTAGAGATTATTTTTATTTTAAAATAAAGTTTTATCTTTTGTTGTCACTACCTACTCTTATTTAAAGTACTGAAATAATTTTTAAGTATATTGTATTGATTATGCTATTATGGTTGTCCCATTTTTTTCTTCCCTTTATGCCCTTCCTTCCTGCACTTGCCACCACCCTCCATGATTTCCCCCTCCCTTAGTTCATATCCATGGGTTGTACATATAAGTTCTTGATATTCTCCATTTCCCATAGTATTCCTCCCCCCACCCGTCTACTTGGTACCTACCTATTATGCTTATTCCCTGTACCTTTCCCCCCATTCTCCTCCTCCTGTTCCCCACTGATCACCCTCCTTGTTATCTCCATTTTTGTGATTCTGTTCCTGTTCTAGTTGTTTGCTTAGTTTTTGTTTTTGTTTTTTAGGTTCAGTTTTTGATTGTTGTGAGTTTGTTGTCATTTTACTGTTCATAGTTTTTGATCCTCTTTTTCTTAGATAAATCCCTTTAACTCTTGATATAATAAAATAAATTCTCCCTTGCATTTTGCAGGAACAAAAATCTGTGATCAGATCCATTAGCCCTAATTGGGCTGATTGTCATCTATCTCAAACATATGTAGTTCAGAGATTTGATCAGAGATTTTATGTACAACTTGAGATTCTCCCTCTGGATCTCCTTTTTAAAGATGTTCTCCTAACACTTTCTAGCTGCTACAGTAGCCACAAATTATTCTTATCCTTCCAGCCAGCCAATAAGTCTGTATGTTGCAAAGTTATAACTATCTACCTGCTTCCAACTGAATGTGTCTTCAAAAAAAAATCAAAACTAGATGACTCCAATACTGTTCTTTTCTTCCAAGTGTTTTTTACACTGTAGGTTCTGATTGCTTGTTTCACTCTCTGTGCCTTCAGGTTTAATTTTCTTTTTTTTATCTGTTATTTTTACATTTGTGCAATTTTTATAATGTTGAGCTACAGGTTAAGAGGGCTGTTTTGTTGAAATATGTACCTCCACTACTGGAAATGGAATCTTACCTTTCTCCCTTGCTTTGCATGGGCAAAGTTGTAAGTTGAATTACTGGATTTTAGGGTCTCTTGTTATACAAACCTCCAGATTTTTTGAAAGTGATAGTACAATTTTACATTGCCCCATATTTGCAGAAGAGAATAATGGCTACATGGAGCATGGTGGTTAAAGCAGAGATATTAAGAGTGATGTAGTTTCAGGTCTAATATATGATTGAAACTGAGGGTTTCAGAGAGCTCAGAGTATGACTGTACATGAATGACGAGCACAGCACATGGTGCGTTGACTGCAATGTTCAAAAGAAAAGAACTCCCTTATCACATGCCTGCACCCCTCTGCTCATATTTCTTTCCTTTCCAATCCTTCCACAGATCAACTATCTATCACTTTACTCCTTTCCCTTTCTGAACTGACCCCTCACCCTTGGCTGCTATCTTGGAACTCTCCTATAAAGCATTAGATTTTCAACTGAGAGAGTCAGATCCTATCAAGAAAACTGAAAATTTAGGCCAAAAGGATATCTGAATCTGCCACATACACTTTTTCACCTGTGCCAATGATACTGGCATGCTTCATGTTCCAGTGCACTGTGTTTGGTGTGACAGGGAAAAGTGAACCTTCCTTAGGGCTCTGCATTTTTATTCCTGTTATGACATCTGCTCAGTGGGGAACCTGATGAAATGTCTTCCTCTTTGGCCTCTGGATTTTTAATATATTCTCGTTTGAGAAAACCTTGGAGCAAAGCAAAAGTTAAGGTGGTTTAAGTGTAGTAGTAAAGGTTAATATGGTAGAATTAAAATTAAACACAATTCTGAGAAAAACCTTAAGAAAAAAAAACAGAAGATATGAAACATTTTTGGTGAAAATTTACCCAAGGAGAATCATAGATACATTAAAAATATGCAAATAGCTAAATTTCAGTAAGTGACACAGTAATCACGTTTGCAGCAGGAACAGTATAATAGAAGCACAACATCACCCAGATGCTCAATTCTGTTAAAACTACATATAAGTGATATATGTATATACCTATTTATCACTCCTTCTATGCAACACCTTCTACTAGACATGAGTCAATAAGCAACAAAATAAAAAGAGCCCCAACCTGACTTCATGAAACTTACAGTTGTGGGTGCAAGGTGGGGTGGTGATGGAGGTTAATAATAAGAGTACAAAAATAGACTCCTATTGCAGTCTCCCTATTGCCTTCCACTCACGCATTTTCATTTTCTAAGTCAGGTATACCAAATGAGTTCTGACTCTTAGAAGTAATCCTTGTTTAGAGACAACTTCCTGAGAAACCCCAGCAAAAAAAGCCCTAGAGAAGCAGACTATGGAGTCTCTACAGGCCACAGCCCAGGCTTTTGGAACAGTTCAGCAGATACCAGAAGATAAAGGAGCTATATCTAGCCCTGCTCAAGAATGAAAAGATCCTGTGGGAAAGAAAACAGAGAAAGTCACAAGTTCATCAAAGCTTCATAATCGAACACCTGTAATTGCTATGATGTAGAATTTTGGCATGGCTGTTCACATAATTTGCTAGCACACTGTCCTCTCTGGGTTTGTGAGCCTTAACAGTGTGACAGTTGCTCTGCTTTGTAGCTTCTTTTGTAGTTACTAGTCCTTCAAGATTTCCAAGTTTATACCCAAGGATCCACTGCAGCTCCTGTAATGTCACTAGTCTTGCTCATCTTCTCCTTGGGCCATATCTGCCACCAAGAAACTGAGCTCATCTGAGAGATCAGGAGCAGGAAGAGCACATAGGAAAGGATTTCCATTAGGGGCATCTTTACATTTCATACAACAAAATGAGATGCTTGATCGTTAATAATCTGAAAAGATAACAGATGTGCATGACAACAAGATCCTAAGACCCATGAGAAAAGAGAGTTAAAGTAGGGGTGCCTCTTTATTTATTTATTTAACCACCTCTTCTGTTAAAGAAACAGCTATACCCCAGACTAGCTCAGGTGGTAGATACAGTTAAAGGCTTTTTTTAAAATTCTGACTTCTCCTTATCTGGCCTGTTCTTACTGGATTAAGAATACCTTTGTCCATTATCACCTCTACAACATTCTCTTTGTGCCCTTAACTGCCCCAATACATGTTTTGAAATTATACTGTCCACCTGAGTCATTATCATGTGTGTCCTCACTTGCATCATTTAATACATAGTTTTCAAACTGTTTCATATTCTATTAGTCAGGGTTCTCCAGGGAAACACAACCAATATTATATATATCCTTCATTCACGTTAAGGAGATTGACTATCAGTAATTGGCTCATATGATTATGGCATTTGAATAGTTCTAGGCCTTGCTGTCTAGAAGCTGGGAAGCTGGTGGTATAATTTAGTGCAAGTTTAAAGCTTAAGAACCAGAATAGTCAATGGAGTAACTCCTAGTCAAAGGGTGGAAAAAATGTACATCCCAGCTCAAGCAGGCAGACAGGAAGCAAAAGGAACTCCTTTCTTTCTTCCTCTGCCTCTTTGTTCTGGCCAGGCCCTCAGTCTATTTTACTGAGACCACAGATCCAAAGGCTGATCTTATGTGGAAACAACACACTCACAGTCACACGCAGAAATATTGTTTAATCTGGGAACACTGTGGCCAGTCACACTGACTCATAAAATTATTCATCACAATTACTTTTCTTTTTTCTTTTTATTATGCTAGCACTATAGAGATTATTTGTTCAATAGTATTAGATGGCATTGCCCAATAAATGACACTTCATTTTGATCTCTGCTGTCCACTTAGGAAAAGTGTCACTTTGTTATACTGAACCCAGGTTCTGAAAGTCAGCATCACGATGCTACCAGTTTGGGACAGCCCCTCTGACTGACCACCTGAAGTAATTTTAGATCTGAACATCCATTCCCTCTCACATGACCTAACAGGGCACAAATTGGCAGATTCACTTCCTTCAGCTGGTGGATACAGGACAGGAGAGAGCTGCCACTATCACTGCCTCAGGTGAGCCTGCAGCGTGGGTCCTCACTGTGGTAAAAGACAGACTTTTTTCCCCTTCTCAGGGAACTTCGTTTGTAAGGGAGCAAGATGGGGTTGACATGTGTGACACTACACACCTTAGGTAAATGTAATTCTCCAAAGATGAATTACTCTGAGAACCATGAGAATAGCTTCAGGAAGCAGAATTCAGCTAGGATTAAGAATGCAGTTGCTGGTAGCCACTCATTGGTCCAGATTTTCACCATTCCTGCCCCTTCCCTAAGAATTTAACTTTCATTTTCACTCCGCTCCTCTGGATCCTCTTTGTGGACCACAGGCCCCTGGTTTGGAGAGTGAATCCCTGACTCTCCAAAGGCTGGAACACTCACAACTACCCCTCAGGTAACAGCGTGAAGCCCACAACTACCCCTCAGGCTGGAACTCCAGAACTAGTGAATAGGAATTGTTCCCAGGAAGATTGGGGGTGTTTCCTTCTGCTCTTTGTGCAGTGCCTGAAGGGTGGTAGTCTGCCAAGAATACTGTGTTCCACTGTTACAGACCTTGGGGCACAAAACTGCACCACCCCCCAGCCCAGTCATCATAGCAAGGAGCTCAAGGGGTGTCCCATTTGAAGGATGCCTAGGCCCAAATGCTCAGGCAGGGCCATAGTGGTAGAGGCAGCTCCTGTAGAGTTTCAATAGTGGCAGAGGGGTGATGGCCCTGGGAGAGGAGAAGAGTGGGACATGGGCACTCCCCAGTCATCTCTGAGTGGCTGCAGCAGGGGGATGGGGCAGGCATAACCAGTGGCACCTACAGGTTAGAGGGAGATGCAGTCCTGCACTGGCAAGGCAGTGCTTGGATCAGCATTGCCGCCTGCATCCCTAATCTCTACCTTTGGTGAGAGTCCAACCAGCTTCCACTTCTCTGCAGGAGATGGATCACCTTCATGGTCTACGCACTTCTCAAGCTTCTGCTTCTGCCCCACATCTTGAGGCAGGTTCTGTAAGTCTTTTAAATCCTGTACAGGAGCCATTAAAGAGAGGATCCTTGTGCCCTACATCCTTAGGGTCCTCCTGGGCATAAACCTTGTTTGTTTTGAAAGAAGACTATTGTGGGCTCAGTGTTCTGACATAGGTTCCTGAATTAGGCAGCCTGATGTTGGGCACAAACCCATGGGTCCTCAGGGATGGTCTAGGAAGTTGTGATATTCCTGCAGCACTGATACCACTTATGTTTCCATATCTAGCATCTCCCTGCCTGCTATGGAGCCCTGGAGTCACTGCTTGGGTTGTGGGGCATCAATCTCCATCTGTGAGAACTCAAGCTCCTCTGTAGATTCCTCTTCTGTGTCCTGTAGCAGCAAATGATTTGACCTTAGGTCCTTGTAGCCACACTATAAAAATAAACTCTGAAGCCCCAAGGCAAACTATGCATATTCTGCTCCTTTCTTCTCTATAGGCTTTTGTTGTGTCTCAGGATTGGTTGGATCTTGAATGGAATGACAAATAATTGAAAGTTACTTCCCCATGTTTGGATCATGCTTGAGTCACAAACAGGGATAGACATTATTTAATATCTACCTCTGATGCAATGCCTACTTCTGATCTTGCTGTTCATCAGAGCCTGATCTGGACCATAGTCTCTGCAGCCATGGGCTACCTGCATAAGGCTTCTGGGCTGTTTTCAGTATCTGGACCATTAGGTGGAATATACTTCTGGTTATCTCTCAGCCTCATTCCTTATGAGATTCCCTTCCTGTATGATGAACATGGCACCAGTGGACAGTGTCAGTAGATCTAAATTCATCTTCATACAGCCTTTATAATATTTCCCTTCCTAGCACAGAGCTAAAAGAAAATTTATTATCTCATACTGCAGATATTTCTTTTACCATCAATTTTGGCAACCATTGAGACATAAATATCTACTGATTTTTTTCTTTCTTTTCTTATTGCTTCCTAGTCTCATTTACTTGATGCTCCTGAGAGAAATTCTGAGCCTAGACTGTGGCCACAGGGCCATATTGAGTCCAGGTGGGATAATGAGCATCATTGTGGTACCACTGGTGCTACAACTCTGATATGATACACTCTCTGACTGACTATCAATATCATTTCCAATTGGGATTATCATTCCCCTTCATATGATCTGATAAGTTATAAACTTCCAGGTCACTGAACTGAGCTAGGAATACATGACAGGAAACAGGGCATGTCAACAATGGCTGCCTCAGGTGAGGACCTAGTGATGGTCTTCACAGTGCTATAGAAGGTCCATTATTCCTGTTATTTCAGCCTTTTAAGAAGCCAGATATAGTGGACATGTGTGAAACTACCTTAGATTATATAAACCCAGAGCTACAGTGTATTATTTACCTTGTGAAAGCTTATAATCGCAGCATCCAAGAGTCTAAAACAGACAGTGTTGGTTGTAAAAGTCACCCTCTCCTTAAGAAAAATGAAGTCTTAGCTTATTAACTGGCAGTTGAGTTCTATAGGAAGTCTTCAAAATGCACTTTCCACATCAGGCTATTTTGTTATCAATCATATGGCTTTATGAAACTGATCTTCCACTTTATTATAGCCTCATAAGTTTCTCAGAAAACAAAACCAAAACCAAATACCCAACTTATTAGAAGAGTAAGCCAATGTTACCTCTACAGGAAGAAAGAACCTGATCTTGACTCTTTATTCCCAGGGACCTAATCTAATATCCATCATTTTCTCTTAGTCCATTCTATGTCTTACTCTCTTCCCTGAAATGAAGCTCTCTATTTGCTTCATTACCTTGTCCTGAAGTCTATCATCATCTCTCCCCTGGGCAATTGTGCATGCATCCAACTCATATTCCCCTTTCCCACAGTGGATCCATCTAACACATGACCACACAAGGGCAAAGCTAATCATGTAACCCCTTCTCTGAGAGCAAAACATGGGTAATTTCTTTTGCTGTTGGAAAAGAGCCCCTAAATGTCACGTAACTGGGAAAGTGCCATATATCATGGTCACTGGGGGCTTATGGGATTCCAAAGGGCAAGTGGTTTTCAGCACACCAGCTGCACTGTCATTTCTAAATTCAGACAGGGTGGTACATCTTTTATGAACAGGTCATTTCTTTACCTACTACATTTTTCCTCACTTATATGCCATATTTCCTTCATCTTCAGCTTTCAGTTCAACCCATATGTTTTCAAGGTGGAGTTGCTAGACAACCAATTATCTGCCCTCATAATTAGATTTTCCAACAACATGTACACCTCTCTAGTAGTGTTTTTCACATAAGCTTGTATGTGTGTGTATGTATGTGTGTGTGTATACACACATATACACACACACACACATATATAAATCTAGCTGATTATTTAATTCACTGTTACTTTCCAGGTGAAATTTAAAGTCATCATAGTTTAATCTCTCTGTTTAGACTCATCTTGTTGTTTGTGGGTATTAGGTTAGTTGTTAGCATATAATTTATAGTCATTAAGAATTAGGTGAATAATCTTACCTGATATTTTGAGACTTTGTTCCCAGTACTGGTATTCATTTCATCTGCGTTCTTATTTCCCCAGGTATGTGACTTATGTGATCCTATGAGTATATTATACTATCTCCTTCCCTATCATCCACATCCACACACACCTTTGGGCTTCTATCGATGTCCTTGGTATATTCCAGACAAATAGGAAATTTTATCATTTATCAACATGAGACTTCTCTGAACCTTCTAAGTTACCTGTATTGTCTTTGATTAACTCACTAAGGTAGGAACAGACCTCTGAAGGGGACCCTGAATACATTAGGCTCATCGTGACTTTGTATTGAAGATAAATAATCTTTGTAAGTCACTCACTGTCTCTATGTACACATCTGGTAAAGGGTTTTTTTCTCTTGCCACATACATGAACACATTGTCACATATTTTGTCCTGATAATAATAGAAGTCATTTCAAAATACAGCAAATGATGGCAGTGGTTACACTGTAAATAAGCAGTCAGAGCATGTCTTTTTGAAAAATGAACATGTAAGGAGAGAGTTAACTGGAGGTTGAGAGTGAGTCCTACTTATACCAGGGGCAGCTTTGCATACTGAGAGAAGAGTGGGTATAAAAGCCCACACACATAGGTGGTTTGGTGCTTTTATCCTTGAGGATGTGTTTTACACCAAAACACATGTGTTTTGGTATTACATGGATGTGTTTTTGTATTGAGGATGGGAAAGAAGTGGGTGATATGTTGGATAACACAAGGATCTTTGTAGAAAGGGCTCATATCATCCTTCTGTTGTATAAAAGTGAAGGACAGTAATAACCATTGCATAGATAAAAATGAAATTTGTCATGTCAGATGAACTAAAAGTATTTAAAATTGTATGAATTGTCCTTTTCACCAGGTCACCAAACTCCTTTCCTTGTCTCTCTACCTTTTCTTTTTTGTCCTTCAGTATTGTTCTTGCCCTGTGCTTAATTTATAGCATTAGCATAATTTATTCTTACCTTACTCACTCTGCCCCCTATAACCTTTCCAATCTGGCAGAAATCTGCGAGTCAGAGCAACCTCAGATCAGGACACATAGGAGCAGGGGAATTGTTGTGATGGCTTCAGGAATCTTGGTGAACACAGAGGAGGTGTCCTGCCCATGTGCCTGGAGCTCCTGACAGAACCTCTGATCCTGGACTGTAGGCACAGCTCCTACGAAGCCTGCATCACTGCAAACAACATGAGGTCCATGGTCAGTGAAGAAGGAGAGAGCAGCTGCCCTGTGTACCAAAACCGTTACCAGCCTGCAAACCTGCAGCCTAATTGGCATGTGGCCAACATAGTGGAGACACTTAGGGAGGTCAAGTTGAGCCCAGAGGAGGAGCAAAAGAAAGATCTCTGTGAGCACATGGAGAGAGACTCCTGCTCTTCTGTAAGGAGAATGGGAAGTTCATTTGCTGGCTCTGTGAGAGGTCTCAAGAGCACCAAGATCACCATACTTTCTTCATGGAGGAGGTTACCTGGGAGTACTGGGTAACAGACCAGGATGGGGGAAAGACAGGGCAGAAAATAGTACTTGATGGGAAATCTCTACTTTTGTTACCAAATGGACCTCTTTGGGGACCAAGATACTGTTACAGAAACGACCCTAACCCTAACCCTAACCCCTTCCCCCCACCTCCCTGGATCTTTCTGTTCTAAGTTTGTCCTTGCCCACTGACAGTATAAACTGTGACTCTCAATGCCAGAGTTTGGTGAAAAGGAAAGAAGCTCTTAAATCAAAAGTTACACAGGTTTAGAGTAATGGCAGAATGTCGCACTTAAATTTCAAAGTCACTTTAAAACACCCACAAACACACACAGTCTTGCCTTCCCCCCTTTGCCCAGTAAGACCAGCCTCTAACATGCCAATCAGAAGTACCATCCTCCAGAAGAAAAAAAGAAGTCCATAGCATCATCAGCTGTGTCACTGTGATCTCCAGTTCTTAATCCAAAACCATGTGGCACCTCCTCATGGCCCACCAGCAAGAGTCCTTTCACCCTCTTTTGTCCCACATGGTCTTGCAATGTTCCCCCCGGACCCTCGTGGTAGCCTGCCTTTAGTTTAAATCTCAGCCTGGAACCTCCTCCATGACCCCACTTCCCACTCCTCCCACAATTGGCTACAACTGCTAGCATTCTTCTATTCTCTGTCTTCCTTGGCTGCCATAGTTATTCCTGGCAGGTGTGGCCCTGGGACATGGAGCAAACCATCTCCCAGCTCCTGCACAGGTGCTGTAACTGGGGGAACTGTCTCCCAGTTACAACATGGGTTAAAGTCATGCATACCTTTTTGGCTCCACTCAGACTGGGAGACTAGTCTGCTGTTATTGATATCCAAAACAACCATTTCTGCACATAGATATGAAGCTTGCCTGCCATTATTGATATCCAAAATAACTCTCAATCCTTGTGTTGCTGCTTTTCCCAGCCCCCAAGCTAGACTACTTTGATCACATTTCTTCCTATGCTCACCCTCCTAGGCCCAAAGGACATTTCTGTGCATTCCACACAACTACAAAATGATAAGCAGACTCAAACAATAAGTGGATATTTCTATAGCTTGTGCTAATAGGTGGAAGTTAGGTGCTCAAGCAGAGCTGTCATTGCCCCTTTGAACAGGAGGGGTAAGTGGGCTGCTGGGTGGATTGATGCCTAAATTCTTTCCTTACTACCGGATCAGGTTTCTTCTAGGACAAAGAGAATCAGTCTTCTCCTGACATAGGAATGGTGGCTTCTATCACATGAGTCTTAAAGAACACATTCACCACATCACAGTTCCTTCAAGTCACAGTTTGTTTCACAGTTCCTGTAAACTCTAGTTTCTTCAGAGATCAGCTTGATTTTTTCCTTATTTGTCCTCTATTCCAGTGTTCCCCAGCCTTTTTGGTACCAGGGACCTGTTTTCCCAGGAAGGAGTCAGGGGCAGGGACAGGAAGTGCAGCTCAGGTTGTGGGGATGGAATGGGGGGGGTGAGGGGTGGAGTCGGGGGCGGGGCAGTGGGGAATGGGTTGGTGGGGGCGCAAACTGAGGCAGAGCTCAGGCTAGCTTCACTTGCTGGCCACTGTTTACCTGGTGTGGATGAGGGCAGGGCCATAGGGGGTGGTGTTTGAGACAGGAAGTGGAGCTTAGGAGCTCAAGCCAGCTTCCCAGGAGGGACTCCTGTTCTATTCTGTTGTTGAGAATGACCACAGCTAGATTCTGGTGTGGCTCCTCCCTCACAGGAAAAGTTGCAGGCAGCTCTGGACAGGCTGAGGACTCAGCAGCAGAAAGGTGAGAAGTTGAGCGCTGACATCAGAGAAGAGAGACCTTCCTGGGAGATAGTAGGAGACTTCCTGAGGGAGCTAGACAAGCATCTGGGCAGATCCTTGAGTCTTAGTCCCAAGGAGCTCTTTTCTTTCTGTTATCTGACAGTTGATATGTCCAGTCACTTATTAGGCATTCTTTATCCTTTTTTTGATAGGGGTAGGGCTGAAATAGAACCTGTCACAAATTAACACAGATATTGTTACAGGCTGCAGCCAAGAGGGGGATCCCAAATGGGCATTTGAAATGGGATCCAGAACTCAAGGTGTCCAGGAGATTTTAAGATGTCTTCACCCCTTCCCCCACAGGTGTGAGTTGGGGGGAAGGGGCACACAGAGCAAGAACATGCAGGGCAGCTTTGCAGCTAATCCATGGCATGGTCATTTAACATACCTATAGCCTTTGGCTGGTCGCTTGAATATACTAAATAGCTATGACCATGCTCTGGGCCAGGGGGATGGACAGGGACCCCCCTCAAGATGTGACTGGGGGACAGGTCCCCCAAGTTACAACGCCTGCATGGGAGCTTGAAGATTGGCTCCATGACATGGGGTCACACTTGCCCAGACCCATGATGGTGACCAGAAAAGCTGGAAAGGACAGCAGATTGAGAGCAAGTGTGGCCGAGTGTGGGAGGAGTCGGAAATGGGGCTGCAGAGGAAGATTGGCTCGGGGATTTAAAACCCAGACACGGCAGCCACTGAAGAGAGAAGCACGTGGTTTTGGCTGAGTGGGGACTCCCGTGGCCCTGAGAGAGAGGACCATGTGCCTTTGCCAGAGTGGGGACCCCCACAGCTTTAGAAGGGGGAACCACCTCCCAGTTTTAGCAGAGATCCCAGCGACACAGCTGAGGGTGCCAGGAACCCAGGGAGGTCTCCCTGTGTAGACGGAGTACTAGGAATAACCAGGGACTGCCTGAGCCATGGACTTCTATTTCCTTTCCTGAGATACGGTACTCTGGACTGGGCAAAGGGGGAAGGAAGGACTGTGTCTGTTTGTGGGTGTTTTAAGGGACTTTAGGATTTTGATGAAGACATTAGGTCACTACTTTAAGTCTGCACAGCATTAAATAAACATTTCCTTTCCTTTTCACGAATCTCTGGCATTGAGAGACATCTTTCCTATAGACAGCGGACATAACGGACCTGGGGGTTTTCTTTCGGTAGTAGTATATAGTTCCAGGCTCCCCTTGATTGTTCTGTAACAATATTTGTAGGTTAGTGATTCTCAGAGAGACTCTCTGGTGAGAATGACTAGTGACTTCTGTGTTCCTTTCTGTCATTATTTTGAGCCTTGAACTCTTCCAGGGGAATACAATTTTCTGTGGTTCATGGCTCTGTGCCCCGGTGCTCAAAGTTAGCTGAGGGTGGAGATGGGGGTCAGGAGTAATGCAGGGAAGATTAATTGTTCTGGGCAGCTGTGTTAAAGCTGAACCACACCAGATGTCCTATTTTATTTAGGGTTGGCTTCAATAACGCAGACTTGAGGCCTTTATTTTGGAATGTGCTGGAGAGAAAGTGGTAGGAAAAAGTAGCGTCCCCAAGAATTGCTCTCCTGCTTCCATCTCCCTTCCTTGTGAGAACTACTCCAGGCCTGGAGTAGTTCCAAATCAAATACTTCTTTTTCTGGCTCCCAGTCTCTGCCTAACAGCCTGAGTCCTCTCTCTTTCTGATTCCTGAAAAATCAAATACAAAAATGAGATCCAAAGCATCCCGGATTGTTTTAAACAACTGAGAGGCATCCTGGATACTGAAGAGCAGAAGGAGCTGCAAAAGGTGGTGATGGAGAAGGGAGATATTCTCTGTGTCCTGGAACAGGCTGAGGGTAAGCTGGTCCAGCAGAGCCAGTTTTTGAGGGATCTTATGTCAGAGCTGGAGCATCAGTTGCAGGGGTCAATGATGATGCTGCAGGTAAGACTTGGGAAGAAGCCCCAGCACCTGGAACTGAGGAAACTGAAGACTAAGTTTCCTGTTCTGCTGTGTAGCTGTGCTGTTTCTGGTGGTGACACTGAGGTTCCCATGGTCTTGCAGTAACCTTTTCCTGCATCTATTTCAGAGGTTATAGGAATAATTGAATGCATGAATAATGAGGGAAAACTTGTTTTTATTAACATATCAATTGTAGTGCAAAACTTTGACCTTGGAGAGAAAATTCATTGTTTCTAATTATAGTCTATAGGCCCCTATATGTGATCTAGCCTAGAACAGTTTTCAGAAACCTCGTGTTCCAAGAGTTTTGGTTTTGTTTTTTCCTCATAGAATGAATTGAGGGTTTTTTCTCATTTGTATTTTTTGAATAAGCAATTATGAAAGATTGGTATTATTTATTCTTTAATAATTCAGTAAATTCACCAGTGAAACCATTTCACTCTGGGCCTTTCTTTTTCGGAAGGGTTTAAAATATAAATATATTGTTTTCTTAAGATTTTTAACATTTCTTGAGTCAGATTTTGATAAAATACATCTCTGTAGAAATTTGTCCATTATAAGTTGTGAGATTTGTAAACATGAAATTAGTCATAATAATCCCTTAGAATCTCTTTCATTACTTTTTAATAGAATTTGTTTATTTTTAGGCAGAGGGGAAGGGAGGTAGAAAGAGAGGAAGAGAAATATCAGTGTGTAGTTGCTTCTCACATGCCTGCTACTGGGAATCTGGCCTGCAACCCAGGCATGTGCTCTGATCTCAGAATCAAACAGGCGACACTTTGGTTTGCAGGCTGGTGCTCAATCCATTAAGCCACACAAGCCAGGGCAGAATCTCTTTTATTTTTACAGCACTTACAGTAATGTCCCCTCTTTTATTTCTTATAAGGTGATTTTGTTGTTGTTGTTATTATGTTTGGTTAATTTTATCAATGTTTTTCAAGAATAAACTGAATAGTTTTATTGATTTATCTTTATTTAACCTTCCTATATCATTGATTTCTGCTCTTAATTACATTGTTTCCTTGTGCTAGTGTATATGCACATTTATACATGAGCGTGTGTATGCATGTGTGTGTATTGTATTTAATTTGCTGTTGTTTTTCTAGTTTCTTTTTTTAAGATTTTATTTATTATTTTTAGAGAAGGAAGGGAGGGAGGGGTAGAGAGAGAGAGAGAGAGAGAGAGAGAGAAACATCAATGTGCAGTTGTTGGGGCCCGTGGCCTGCAACCCAGGCATGTACCCTGACTGGGAATCGAACCTGCGACACTTTGGTTCGCAGCCGGCGCTCAATCCACTGAGCTACTCCAGCCAGGACTTGTTTTTCTAGTTTCTTAAAGTGAGAATTTAGACCAGTGATTTGACACAATCTTTTCTGTATAATTTTTAATGATATAAATACATTGTTTTTGCTATATTTTATAATTCTGGATTATTTATTTGTTATTTTGATTCGATCTAACTTATTTTCAAATTTCTTTTGTGATTTGTTTGTTGTTCAACTCTTGGTATCTCTGAAAATAATGTGTAACTACAAACACAGAGTGATTTATACTTCTTCTGAATATTTTAAATTTAATTCCTTTCTAATCAAAAAACATTTATTTTATTATTTCACTTATTAAATGTATTGACACTTGTTTTATAACCTAAAATGTTATATATACAAAGAACTTTATATAAATTTGAAAAGAATGTGTATTGTGCATTCATTGTGTGAAAGGGTCTATAGATGCCATTATACTTTTTTTTCTTCTTCTTAAGACCCTTTTACATTTCTTGTAAAACTTTTTCTTATCTGGGATGCTCCTTGTGTCTCCTTCAATTCTAAATGATAGCTTTGCTGGCTAGAGTAATCTAGGTTGTAGGTCCTTGTTTTTTATCACTTGACTAATGACAATCCCTTCTGGCATGCCAAGTTTACACAGAGAAAACAGCGGATAATGTTATGAAAAACTTTATAGGTAACCAACTGCTTTTTTCTTGCTGCTTTTAAGATTCTCTCTCTGCGTTCTTCACTCAGTCTTTTTTATACTTTCTATCTAATTCATTATGGGTCCTGTCTCTTTATAGAAGTTCTCACTGAGATCATCTGTTCTTTCCCTAAGTTCAGCGAGCCTTCTTATAACAGCAGTTTATAATTCTGCATCTGGCTTCCATTTTGTTTAGTTATTTTTCTGAAGTATTTTCTTGATCTTTCATTCGGGACATGTTTCTTTGTCTTCTCATTTAGCCTGCTTACATATTTTATTTCTATGTATTAGGTATATCTACCATGTCTTCCAGTCTTGGGTGAGTGGCCTTATATAGTAGTATCCTTTGCCATTTTTGTGTTCACATGAGTGAAGAGCTCTAAGGGTGTCCCTAGTGTGGATTGTATGTGTTCTCCTGCTGTAGTTGAGCCTTAATTGCTGTTGGCACATCCATGGCTGGGATTGACCCTCAGGCTGAGTGACTGAGGAATGGCATTACCTCCAGTGAAGAAGCTGACTCCATGGAGTGGGATTCACTTTAGTTGAGCTCATGTGCCTGCTGTGTCCACCCTTTGGGTATGTCATTTGTGGCCCTAATTTGGTGGTACTCTGGTTAGTCTGAAGCTGGACACCAGGTGTATTCATTGTAGTGCTTCTTTGGAGAGGCTCTGGTGTGAGCCATGGTTAGCCACTTCCTTTGTCTGTCAGAGCACCACCTGTTGGGAGCAACAAAGTGATCTGCAGTTGGTGGTTTCTCTGCTGGACTTGGAGATGCTTAGGCTGTTAACCAAGGTCAGCTGCCACTACTGCCACAAATAGAACATGCATTCTATTTTATCATGATCTACTTCAGATTAATAAAAAATTAATTCCACTCTGGGGCCACTTAGCAAGAGGGAAAGGGCGAACTGAGGCCAGCCACTGCTTGTTTGGGGTTTGTGGACCTTTAAGAGATTTTAGGAAAGTTCAGTTTAGACTCAGTCAGAGGCTTAAATTGGGTGCAGTGGAGTCTTAGAGAATCACCAGGATGGGACAAGAGTGGTGTTAGCTTGGTTAATGGACTCAGATTTGGCCCTGGCCTGTGCTGCTGGCTATGCATGGACAGGGTTCCACAAGAGAACCATGGCACCTGCCAGCACTTTAGTCCTTGGGAGAGGTGCCCCATCAAACAATTCAGTTTCTCCCTGTATGTCTCTGGTACTTCTCAAGCTTCTGTCTCTTCTCTAGAACTTAGGACAAGTGTTGTGAGGAAGTGACTCTGTGCTAGAGTCTTTTAAGAAGATGCCTGGTATTTCAGTAGTCCTCCACCTCACCTGGACCGAGTCTGTGCTGGATTTGACAGCCAGATATTGTGGGGACTCCTCTTCCCAGCACTGGCACTCATGGCTGAGGAGCTGGATGTGGGGCTGGGACTTCTCATTTCTCAGGTTATACCTCTGCAGCCAATATATTCCTACTATTTCTTACCCTCCACAGAAGTGTATATTACCACCCAGTTTTGTCTGAGCCCCTCCTACTGATTTGGAGCTGGCTTCTTCTTTACATTTTTCATTATAGGAGTTCTGTTTAGTTCCTGTTCATGTGGTTCTCAAGGGTGGTTATTCTTTAATTTAATTGTAATTTTCATATGGTTGTGGAAGAAGACAATCCAAGCTTTTTCCTGCTCCACCATTTTGACTGGAATTCTGTATTTTTCCTTTTGCCATATTTGTATCTTTGAATCCAAAATATCTCTTGTAGCTAGCAATTGTACAAAAATCTGTAGTACAAAAATCTCTGCCTTTTAATTGGTGGACTAAGACAATAACATTTAATGCAATTGTTGATGTAGCTCTATTTAATTTATATTGTATTATTTGCTTCTATATGTTGCCAGCAATTTCCATTGTTCTTTTCCTCATTGACAAGCTTCTTTTGAGTTCAACAGTTATTTTTAGTATAAAATTTTAAGTTTTAGTATTTCCTATTTTTGTGGTGGTTGCTCTTCTGAATACAACATGCATTCTATTTTATCATGATCTACTTCAGATTAATAAAAAATTAATTCCAGTAAAATTTGGATACTTGCCTCCAATATTTCTTTCTGTGTAACAGCAACAACATGGTGATGCTTTAATATGGGCACTTGATCAAATGCAGGCCAGTGTCATGCAGGCCTTAGAATTATTTGATATAATGGGAAGACAAGTTCTCTTTTTCTCAGGAATTTATGGAAGGAAATTCATGTTTTCTTCATGAACTAAGAAAGAAGTCAATACAGAAAACATAAATATAATTTGGAGAGTGACATAGACCAAATCCTGAAGCCAATGTTTGAGCTTCAAAATTTAGCTTTGATTAAAATTAAAAATTCTCCCTCAAATTCTTTTTTTCTACTTCATCCACTTTTGGTTTTTGTCATACTGCCACAAAGTGCTAATAAAGAGAGCAAAGCAATTGTGGTGTGTGTGTGTGTAAACCCAGCAGTTTGTCTAGTTTATGGTGTTATGGAAGAAGTTGGTTTGAGATAGAGAAAACCAAATATATTGGTACATATGTATTCAAAGAAATAAATCTGTGATGATAAAAAAGTTCAGATGACTAACAACTGTTAACAATGTGGACTAAACTAGCTTGGTAGAGAATGAAATGCAGGTAAATGTTGTAGTGTTTAGGGCAGTGACTAAGGAGATATTAGTAACATGAACAAAGGGGTACAAGGGAGGCAGGAGCAATTTATTTGGTGGAGTAAAGTACATACGAAATATCCTAAGTTACTGGTTCCTGAACCTTCTTTACTAGGGAATGTATTAACCTGCATTTAAGAGACAAAATTGAATAAAAATAAAACTTGGAAATCAATTGCACATGTTGAATTTCAGGAGTGGATGAGGCCAATTATACACAGTGTATCAAATGAGAAGAGACTTGAAACAATCCTACATTAATGCATTTGTTTCTTGTACCCTCAGCAGAAGTTGTGTAAACTTCCTGAGGAATACTCTATTCATCTTTGATTCTTCCAATTATGGCATAATGCTTGACAAGTAATTGTATATCACTTTATATTCATGTTGAATAAATGAACAAGTCATAAATTATTGAAATCATCTCATGAGGAGCCTTATGAACATGGGGAAAATATCATGGGTCTTATGTTTTCTTCCTAAATGCACTTCATGTCCAGGTGCTGGAAGCCTCATGCTGTGGTTCCACAAGGTGAAAGTTTTTTCTACCTTTTAGGAAGCCTGAGGACTTCACATGAGTCTTCTTGAATGATTGACTTAAGTCTTTTCTTTACTTTTTGGTTCTCACTTTGCGACTGTATTTGGGAATAGAGATGTGATGAAGCTTTGTAAGGGAGGATGCTTATTACTTCCTTGATGTGTGTTTTCTCTTTTCTGCCTAGGATGTGAATGGCATCACAGAAGGGTATGTGTGGGAGACCAGAGACGGTCCTTTTGTGCCATGAAAAGAGGTTAAAAGCCATTAAACGTATCTGGTGGTTAATTAGAATAAAATATTGCTCATAGCAGGAAAATTTGGGTGTGGTTTTATCTTAAATTTTTGTTCACATATCACAGTTTGAGTGTTCTCTAACTATTACAAATGGACCAGTTTCTGTGGTGGCAAATTTAGGTTGGGAGCAGGGAGTTGCAGAGTTTGGGTCAGCAGCTATTATGGATAAGATGTTGTAGTGCCAGAGCCATATGAATTCATCAATTTTATTCACCCAGCATTCAAATATTTAACTTAGGTTCCCATTCTTCATAGCTGCTTGATCTATTGTGGGTAAGTTGTGTTTTTTCTATTGCCAGGCACTCAAAATTGGAGAGGACTCTTTTTAAATATAATTCCTCCCTTGGGAATTGAAGAAACAAGGTCCCTTCCATACAGTTCTCTGTATTTTTCAAAAACAGACTTTAATCACAAAGAATATTTTGGCTCTGGTGCCAACAATTGATCCCTCTTGACCATGCACTTTTGAAGCAAGAATGGAAGGGCAGCATCCTTGTGTCTAAATTTTCACATATACATGGCTGCAAGAAACTTTTAAAACACACAGAATTCTGACCACTATTGGCATGGTATTGATAATGTCTTCTTTTCCAAGTGTTACTCTGTTTTCCCAGAGAACCTAAAATCTCAGATTTTGTTCTGAGAGCCTCCCTAGTTCAGAGCAGACTTTAAAGTCTTGATCCTGTCTAAACAGGATTTCCTCGTTTGATATACCTCAAACAACTAGGAGCTAGGTTCTGCAACCTCACTTTCATGTAATATCTCTCCATATCCATTCTGACTTTCCTCACATTATTTTGGAAGCAAAGTTTTCTTTAAAAAATTATTTCATGTAATTCTATATGATTCCAAGAGGTTAGAGAGAGATGGAGATTAGTTTTCATTTTGGAAGGAATAAATTGTGCTTCTGTGAGGTCAAGGCCTTCCTAAGAATACACACTGTGTACTGTAAAGTTAGACATGAATACTTTTCTTTGGCTCCAAGGTCAAGAATCTACTCTCTCCTTTCTCAGGGGTCCATAGAAGGAGGTTCAAGTGCTTAATGGTATGAATAGACAAAATCAGTAGTTGTGCAGAGAGAAAATTCAGAGGTGTGGGGATCGCTTTTTGTCATTTCTAGGAGTAAGACTTTCTCTCTCAAGAAGTCAAAAACTGTCCAAGGAATAGAGGATAGTGTTCCAAGCTCCTGGCCTGAGTGGGATGCTGCAAGTGTTTCATGGTGAGGAATGCTAGAGCTGGTGGGTGGCTGTGGAGGTCTGGCAATGGTGGGAGTAAAAGAGGGAAGAAGGTTCAGTTTGTAGGTGTGAATAGAGGAAACAAAGGAGGAGGGTTATCATGTGCTGTTATGTTATAGTTAATGGGGAGTAACTAGCTGCCTTGTTTGCCTCTCATTATTCCATTTACTACCTCACATAGACCCCAGTCTTTCCCCTGATGTAGAGAGTAAGTAGATTGTAGTGCTGACTCCATTGCTTATATTTATTATTATGAATTTTTATCATTTCAGAGCTCATAGATGTGAGTCAATATCAGGGTAAGTATCATAAAGCCCCTGTCCTCATCTTCTTTCAGAATTTTGTGTTCTTTATTGTCTCTGATTTTGAGACCTACAATTCCTTTCCAACACCACATACATATTATGCTTCAGCAGTGTTATACCTATTACCAAGAATAGAACTAAGTTCTTCCCAGTTTCCACTCATGTTATTCTCAACAGGTATGTCACATCCCTCAAACAACCCTGTAATTTTTCTACAGATCACATTACCCTGTACCCTTCCACGGACAAACGAAATGTTGCCATTTCTGCAAATCGGAGGCAAGTGAGATATGAGCACCATCTCGATGCAAATACGAAGGCTTCTGCTGTACTTGGCTCACTGGTTATCACATCAGGGGAACATTACTGGGAGGTGGATGTGTCAGAGAAACAGGTCTGGTACTTGGGGGTATATGGTAAAAAAGACTCTGATACTTCTAGTGATCAACCTAAACAGTGCCTCTGGGTTATAGGATTAGAGAATTAGTTTGAACGTAATGCTTCCATGGAATTTTCCTCCTCTGATCCCTTGGAATTAGCCCTTAGTCTGACTGTTCCTCCCCATCATGTTGGGGTTTTCCTAGACTACGATCCTGGCACTGTCTCATTTTATAATGTCACAAACCATGGGTCTCTCATCTAGAAATCCTCTTCATGTTCATTTTCTCAGAAAATTGATCCATATTTTAATCCCATGACATGTACTGGCCCCATGACACTGTGTTCTCCAAGCTCTTAAATCTTACACCCTCATCTACTTTGTAGTGCCCCTGGCCTTGAGTGCACCTAACACATTGAGCTTTTCTGCACTATTGTCCCTACTTTTTATTGCTGCCTCTGTTTTTTTTTTCCCATTTCAACATCCTTCATTCAACAATAGAGTTTACAATTTGCTTTGTGTCAAGTATATTTTTCCCAATGTCATGTTTGTATTAGTAAAGAAACTAATTCACTGTTTTTATCATCCCAAAGAAAATGACTAATGCATCATAAAACAAGACCTGTATGGAGGTGACATCTATACCAAATTCTTACAATTTCATTTCCTGTGCACTGAGAAGAAAAAGGAAAGCTCTTCAACAACTTATTTTGTATGTTATTCAAGATTTTGTATAGGAAATACTTACTACAAATGAGTTCTTAGTGATGTGTCAGTTCAACTATGATGTTTCTTCATCAAGGACTGAAGGAGACAGGGTCATAAATAATAGGTACTAAGTGGAAGGTTTGGGTTCACAGTGTCTGAGTCAAGTCCAGTCTCTCCCAATTCATGCAGTGTAACTTTGAATAAGATATTTGAATGCTGGCTTCATTTACTAAAAATTGTCCTGGTATAAAAAACATACCATCATTCGGATCATTATCAAAGAAAAACGTCATTAAGTATAAAACATGTCTAAACCTAATAAACATTTTCTCTACTGATGACTGAGAAATATAATCTGTGCCAGTGTCTCATGAAAGAGGTTTGTGCCTTCAGGGGCACAAGGGTGGTTTTTTCTGAAGTCTCATGTTTCAGGTGCCAGATACCTCTGTGCTGCTGTCCAGATTATTGCAGCTCTGCCTGTGACAGATAACTGTGTGCATGTATGACACTGAGAATTTTATTATAATTCTGGTTTGCTACATATTGGCCTTCATCAAATAATCTCCCTCAATAAATTTTATGGGATTCAGTTTCTCATTAGTGAAACTAACAAAAGTTGCCTGGTTTATTGTGAAAATTAAACAGCAGAATATTTACAGTAACTTCTGTCATTTTTTTTAGCACAAAAGGAGTAATCAAGTATGCTGTCTGTTCACTTTTTGTTCCTGTTTCACTGTGACTGAAATACATAATTTTAAACATACTATTAGTTTATTTTCAACATTATTACTCTTGCTTTACAAAATAAAATCACTTGAAAGAATTATAATTTTCCTTAAATTTTAACAATTGTAAAATAAATGTTTCTACCATTTCTAATGAGTCTTTATTTCTCATTTTTCTGGAGTAATTCTATTTCACTAAAATTGAATTTATATGTTAGCTCTGCTTTAAAACCTTAGTCATAGTGACACAATGAATCAGAAGTACCATTGTGGGATTTTTTAACAATGGTGCAGGGAAGTGTTTTATTGCCCAGGTCGGCTCTACATTTTTAGTGAGTTGAAAGTTCTCAAGAACAAAGAGTAAAGCCTGTTCTTCTTCCAATGAGGTGGGAGGGCAATATGTTCATTTAGAACCTGGGATTACAATGTATTTCTGCATTTTTATTTCCAACTCTTTCCTAATCAATTCAGAGCTAGAAAAAAATGTGCATTTTGGACAAGTATTATCTTCTCTCAGTCCTGATTGTCTCTAGGAATTCCCACCATCCTCACTTTGGATGACCTTTAATGAGACAAAGGATTCCAACCTGGAAATTTCCAGTACCTCTGTATATGCATATGTTTATATCTTAGCACTCATTCATGGAAAATGGGAGAAATTAATCTCTAAAATTCTCCTTTTATCTCTGCCTTCCTTCCACCCTATTGCTACTATGACTGAAGCTCTGACTTTCCAGAAATAATCTGCACTCTTGAATTATGGACAAATGACTCTCCAAGGACATTTATGTCTTTACATTCACTGGAATACACAATTCAGGATGAAGCACTTGTATAAAGAAAGACCTGAACTTTTCTATGCAACAAAAAAGATCTGCACATTTTTTAAAAGTTTTTTAATTGTTCTTCAATTAGAGATGTCCCCATTTCCCCCCTCGTTAGCCTCCCCCTGCCCTACCCACCCCAACCTCCCACATTCAATCCCCCCAACACCCATTGTCTTTGTCCATGAGTCCTTTATACCTGTTCCTTGACTGGACCCTTCTCCTTTCTCCTGTTATCTGCCCTCTTCTCTCCTGGTCACTGTCAGTTTGTTCTGTATTTCCATGTCTTTGGTTCTATTTTGCTCGCTTGTTTGCTTTGTTGATTAGGTTCCACCTATAGGTGAGATCATATGGTATTTGTCTTTCACCACCTGGCTTATTTCACTTACATAATGCTCTCCAGTTCCATCCATGCTGTCACAAAGGATCAGAGCTCTTTCTGCTGTGTAGTATTCCATTGTGTAAATGTACCATAGTTTTTTGATCCATTCATTTACTGATGGACACTCAGGTTGTTTCCAGCACTTGGCTATTGTAAATTGCTCTGCTATGAACATTAGGGTGCATACATTCTTTTGAATTGGTGTTTCAGCATTCTTAGGGTATACTCTCTGCCATGGAATTGTCAGGTCCAAGGCACTAGCATTTTTAGATTTTTGATGGAATTCCATTACTGTTTTCCACAGTGGTTGTACCAGTCTGCACTCCCACCAACAGTGTACTAGGGTTCCCTTTTCTCTACATCCTCTCCAGCAGTTGTTGTTTGTCAATTTGTTTATGATGTCCATTCTTACTGGTATGAAGTGGTATCTCGTGGCTTTAATTTGCATTTTTCTGGTGACTAGTGATGCTGAGTATCCTTTCTTTCATATGTGTCTAGGCCCTCTGGAGGATTGAATATGGAAGGTGAGGGGTGAGCAGGGCAGGAATGAGTAATGGGGGGATGGAGACAACTGTAATTGAACAACAAAAAAAGATGCAAAAAGAAGAGCACTTTTTAATGGAGGAAGTTAGCGAGTTTTTAGGTTAGTGTTAGAGTAATTACATTTGAAACTTTTATGAGCCATGAAGTGAGTAGATATCTAAAAAGCAATTGGATGAAGAATTCAGAATTAGACAGAACTAGTTTTAGATCCTGCATCTATTACCTGTCTTTCAGTAATCTTTTAAGTCACAGTTTTCTCATCTGTGAAATGAATGAACTAATATTGCCTTTTCATAATTATTTTAATAAAAATATTAATGCTCATAAAATACAAACCAAAGATAGTAAAACTTTCTTTGGAGATGCAATTGAAAATAGATACAAAAGATAATCAACTCTATGTAATCAGAACTGGGTAGGAAACAAGTAACCAAGTAAAGGATGCAGAAGAAGAAATTAATAATGTATAGAATCAGGACTGAAGTGTGAAGGAGTAAGTTTGATAGGTGTAGTACAGAGAACTTATAACTACTTAAAAGGAAAGACTATTTTCATTTAACTCAGAAACTGAGAAACACAAGGATGAATTGCATGTTAGGAAATATCTCAAAATCAGCAGTAAGAAAAATGTGAACCTTGGTCTTCTATACCCACCATCCTTTTTCATATAAATGGAAAGAAAACTAAACCAAGAAAACCCTTGATTTTCTATAAGTCTCAAAGATTTTCTTTCTCCCCTCTTCAGTTTCTATTTTGCACATAGGTAAAACTCTAAAATATCAAATTAATAGGAATTACAGCTTTATTTTTATGCCTTCCTGTGTTATATAAAATTTCATCTAATCAATGTTACCTAAATTTCTCCTTCAGTGGCCCTCCCCACTCATGTTTTCTTCAAAGAAAAAAGGAGAATAAATTTGTCCTGAATCTGCTTGGTCTTCACTCCATAAACAACAGGATTGAGAGCAGGCGGAACAGCCACATAGAGATTGGCAAGTAGGATTAGCATGTTTCGAGGGACACTGTGCCCAAAGCGATGAGCAAGGATAGAGAAGAAGGCAGGTGTATAAAATATGAGGATAACACAGACATGAGAGCCGCAGGTGCTGAGGGCCTTTTGGCGGGCACCCTGGGAGGAGAGGTGAAAGACAGCACGGAGGATTAAAGTATAGGAAATAGCAATAAAGATAACATCTGAGATGACAGTCATGAGAGGCACAGCAAATCCGTACCAGATGTTGATGGATATGTCAGCAGAGGAAAGCCGAGCAACCCCTATATGTTCACAGTATGTGTGTGGGATGATACGTGTCCTGCAGAAGGGTAAGCGTTTTAGCAGAAAAACATCTGGCAGGATAACAGAGAAGCTCCTCACAACAATGCTCACCACAAGCTTGATGATCACCTGCGGAGTCAGGATGGCAGTATATCTCAAGGGGAAGCAGATGGCCACATAGCGATCAAATGCCATGACCAACAGAATGGCTGAGTCCACCACAAAGCTGAAGTGGAGGAAGAACATCTGGGTGAGACAACCAGAGAAGGTTATTTCCTGGGAGCCAAGCCAGAGGTTACTGAGCAGTTTGGGCACTGTGGCAGTGGACAAAACAAGGTCTGTGGTAGCCAGCATAGACAAGAAGAAGAACATTGGTTCATGGAGGCTGTGCTCAACAGAAATGAGGTAGAGTAGGATGCAATTGCCCACAATAGCCACAGCATAGATGATACAAAAGGGAATCCCAATCCATATGTGGAATTTCTCCAGGCCAGGTATTCCCACAAGGATAAAGGAACTGGGGTTGTAACAGCTCAGGTTATACATGGTCTCCTCAGTATAGGATCCACTGGCTTTTGATCCCTGAAGACAAATCAGATGTCAGAATGGGCTATGAAAGACAACAGTTCCACCCTGGTACTAGACATGGTTGAAGATTGCAACTGTCACATTAGGGTGCCTACATTCAAAGCACCTCCTGTCCCCTAGATGACCTGGCACCTATAGAATTGACCCATTATTGTCCCCTTTCTTTGAACGTGCCTTTTGCATTGAAAATATCCTTTGATAGTTAATTCCATTGTGTGATCTATTTAATAAGTACTTTTGAGAAGAGAATCAGTAATGGTGGTACCAGGAGTGAAACAATGGAGAAGCCCAGCACAACCTGAGCCATCCTGAGGCCAGTTTTGGAAAGATTTAATTCTTACCCTCCCTACATACTTACAAAGTCATTCAAAAAGCCTTTAGAAAAAGAAAGTAGATTTTTATGGATAAGCTAAAACAGCTCGATATTATTGCATTTGGCAAGAATCTGTAGTTCTGTGTACATGGGGAAAAGACTGGATTGAGACATAGCATTTGTGATATCTTTGCCAGAACCCCAGAGTTTGACATAGTGAGATTCTCTCATTTAGAAAATCCTTCTGTCATTGCCAGAGTCCTTAGTTAGCCAAAGTGAATGAAGCATCAAACTGGGAGGAATGTAACTAGCTCCCACTGTCCAGAGGCAGTCCTCACCCCACCCCCACCCCTTTTTCCTCATCCATAAGAATGTATAGTTTGCTTTATCTCCAGGTTTTGATGTAGACTAAACTCCTACAGGCACTGAGTTTGTTAGAATAATGATAACAGAGTTAATGAAATCCTTCCTAAAATGATTGTGACATCATCTCCTGTGTCATGAAAATCAGATTGAGAAAGTCCAAGGTGTCTCTGTAATTTAGTCTACATTGCAACCCCATCTCTTGGAGCACAGATGCACTGCCTCCTGACAGGAAGCGACTTTTCTCTGGGTCGCTAAGAGTAAATTTAAAGGGGAGAAAAATAAACCACTAATTATTAAAACTACAAAGAGGGTGTCAAATGAAAACATCCTGCTGCCTCAGTCACAACCTATTCTGACCTCAGTTCCTTTACCCCAAAAGCTCTTCTTTTCTGTTGAATTCCCTGCTGCAGTAATGATCACTTTAGTTGGTCTACACTTGAAATCAGCAGCTTTCTACCAGCATCTGTCAACTTATTATGGAATCAGTGCTGTCAGAAGGGCTCCTTCTACTAGAGTCACATTTTCAAGGGCAAAGACCCGACTTGGCTGATGGATAAATGCAAGGCTACCTTATTTAATAAATCATAGAGCCTCTGTAGGGCTTTCCTCTTCCCTGATTGACTGTAGTTCTTTACTCACCAAACGTCTTCTGTCTCCTGCTTTAGGATAGTGGGAATTATCTATTTAAAAGGAAGCAAGTACAATTTTTGGCTGGGAATAGTTCTGTAAGAGGTGAAATAAAAACATTTATGTAGTTTCTTGTATTCCTAAGAGATAGATCATATGGACTTCTCCATTTCCCATTCCCTGACAAGAGATGAAATCAACCACATTAATTCCTTTCCCTTGAGATGGAATGACCTTGCTGGTTTTAGTAGGCTTTGGCTATTGGGTCCCAAGGAGATACAGTCTAGACAATTCAGACACAGTCAGTTGAGACGAATTTTCAGAGGCTTAAGTTATGTCCTTGAATTTGAGATATTTGTAAATTATTCTGTTTGTATAAACTTGTACCAATACTGAAAAATGCATTTAAGAATTTCTGGTCATGATATTGGAAAGTAAGACTTTCAAGTTTACTTCAAAAATTTCTTAGCCATATTTTACACTTTGCATTTCCATGCAAGTTTTAAAAGCATTTCTCAATTTACACACACACACACACACACACACACATTTTTATTTTGATTGCATTGAATCAATATATTACTATGAAAATACTTGATATGTTTATAATACTGTACATGTATATTATAAATATATGCCTACATCAATGTAACCTTTTAATTTTCTTAATAATTTGTTAAAACACTAACTTGAAAAAATATATAACCCCATATATTTATTGCAACATTATTTACAATAGCCAAGACATGAAAAAGAAATTCTGAGATTCTTTCAGTGGCTAAATTTCACTGGGTAGCTGACAGGTGGCAGCAAGTCTCAAGGTTCCTTGGGTCTTTGCTGGGATTTCCCAAGCCCAATACTGGTGGTAGTAGGCCTTGTTACACAGCTTGACCCTATGTACTTGCACCCAGGCCCATCAGAATCAGCTACCAACCATGGAACACTTTGTATCTCCTAACAGGTAGCCCAGGGCCAGTCATGGGCAGTGCTTAACATTGATCTGCAACAGAATCTTCCAAGGTCCGAGAAACAATGCACCAAGTGGCTGGCTTCAGACCACAATAAAGCATTACCTGATTAGCTCCACAAGTCACTTGTGAGACAAAATGGAAGGAAAAACATACATTTAAATGGGATTCCAGAAAGAGCAGCAAAGGAAACCATATATATATATATATATATATATATATATATATATATATATATATATACACATAACTGTATATTTTCATATATACAAAAATATTCAAAGTGATATTAGCCAAAACAGTCCTAATTTTATTTTTTTACATTTTAAAAATAAAATTATTTTCATTATAGTCTAGCCAGAGCAACAAAAATGTGGTAGAAAAATATATGGATGATTAAACAATAATAGCAAAGGAGGGTAAAAAATACATCTTTAAGAACAAAAATATGCAGGAGTTGTTTGCTTTAAAATACCACATGTTAAATAAAATCTTATATTGAAGCTGTTTTCTAACAGATATTGTAAGAAGAAAATGAAGGCATGCTGACCCAAACAGAAAACGACAATTGCAAAGTTTCAAAAACAAGAAAAAAATATTGTAGAGAAGGGTCTTGGGCTTGAAGCTACATAGGAGCTGACTCCAACCCAACCATTTAACTAGCTGTATGAACTTGCACATTTTTGAGTCCCAATTTTCTTATGTATAAAATCAGAGTAAGACCTTGCCTCTCATTCTGTGGCTGTACAGGTAAAAAATAATGGTTAAATGGTTTATTTAAATGAGCCTAATAAAGGTTCTGGTATATTTAAAATATTTGATAAATTTCCTATCTCTGTCTTTTCTCTGTTTGATGGGGGTATTCTCATTTATTTTTCAAATATTTCTTGTCACATCCAGTACTGAACTTTAGTAATCTTTTCAACAGATGAATTTTTGGTTATAAAATGAATAGTAGATTGAAATTTGTTGCTTGGAAACTTGGGAATGGATATCATTCATATAGGAACTAATTGTAGATGAAAGTTTGACATAGGGTACATTAAAAAATTAACCTTTTCTTACTTAGCTAATCAAGATAAGGCTTTCAGTATCATTTATTAAACTGCATCATGATGTGTTAACCTGGTTTAATATTAATTCATTCAATAATTATTACTACCTGCAATGTGCTAGGCACTTGTTACAACAGTATAATTTTGAACAAAAGAAATAGAGTTCTGTACTTTGGTTGTAAAAAATCTAATGGCAAATCTAAGTGTCTACAAAAATTTTATACTGTTCTCAAATATAGTTTTCCAAAGCCCTAATTTTATGAAAGACATAAACCCAGCAAGAATAAATGCAAAGAAAATCACACTCAAGCATACCGTAATTGACATTAAAGGAAAACTTTGACAGCCACTAGAAATAAAAACACAAAAAGAATAGAATGGATATAGACTTCTAATTAGAGACAATGGAGGTCAAGTGGCAATGGAATGGCATTTTAAGAAAAAAATTAAGTAAAAAGATTTCATGCATATATATATGCATATATAAATAGCAATTCACAATTCTGTATACAATAGAAATATTCTTTTTTTTTTAGATTTTATTTATTTATTTTTAGAGAGGGAAGGGAGGGAGAAAGAGAGAGAGAGAAACATCAATGTGTGGTTGCTGGGGGTCATGGCCTGCAACCCAGGTATGTGCCCAGACTGGGAATTGAACCTGCAACACTTTGGTTCACAGCCCGCGCTCAGTCCACTGAGCTACACCAGCCAGGGCACAATGGAAATATTCTTAAACAGGGCAAAATAAAGACTTTTTTTTTTGGTAAGTGAAAAGTATGACAATTGTAGCCAAAAGGTTAGGAAATGGAAAGTGTTCTGTTTAAAAAGATTTTATACTGTATGTAAAGTAGTATAATATTATTTAAAGACAAGGATAAAAAGACTATTTCTGAACTCAGCAGTACAAAATGGCATGGATTTCTTTTTCCTTTTTATGTTTTTTAAATTGTTAGTCAAGTACAGTTGTCTCTTTTCCCCACCACCACCACTCCCCCCACCCAAGCCATCTCCACCTCTCACTCTCCATCCTACCTGCCTTTGGCTTTGTCCATGTGTCCTTTATACACACCCCTTGACAACCCTTCCCTCTAATTCCCCCAATAGCCCCTCCCACTTTCCCTCTAGTTACTGTCAGTTTGTTCTTAATGTCAGTGGCTCTGGCTATATTTTGCTTGTTTTGTTGATTAGATTCCACTTGAAAGGAAAGACATGAGGGTACCGAGAACATCTTTGAGAGCACAGATGACAATCGCAAGTTATCATCAGTTAATTCTAGCCTTCCTAGAGTATATTAAACACCAAAAGCATGCAGCTTCCACATTAAATGTAAATACTATAAAATTGCATGAGCTTATTAAAGATGATGTCTTGGCATAATGTCATGTTTGGCAGAAGGATAATTAACATTTGTTTTTCTGCTCTGAGGTCTTTCCCCCCATACCTTGAATACAGAGGTTGTCTCCCTGCCGAGAGAGCCATTTTTTTTTTCTGAGCAATTTTTTAAATTATTTTTCAAATACAGTTGTCTCTATTTTCCCTCCACCACTTCCCCCACCCCAGCCATTCCCACTTCCCACCCTTCATCCTACCCCTCTTTGATTTTGTCCATGTGCCCTTTATACATATTCCTGAAAACACATCCCTCTTTTCCCTCCATATCACCCCCCACTTGCCCTCTGGTTACTGTCAGCTTGTTCTTTACTGACTCTGGTTATATTTTTGCTTGCTTGTTTATTTTGTTGATTAGGTTTTACTTATAGGTAAGGTCTTATGGTATTCGTCTTTCATCACCTGTCTTATTTCACTTAGCATAATGCTCTCCAGGACCATCCATGCTGTCCCAAAGGGTAAGAGGTCCTTCTTTCTTTCAACTGTGTAGTATTCCATTTTGTAAATATGCCATAGTTTTTTGATTCAGTCATTTACTGATGGGTACTTAGGTTGCTTCCAGTAATTGGCTATTGTAAATTGGGCTGCAATGAACATTGGGGGGCATAAGCACTTTTGAATTGGTATTTTGGTGTTCTTAGGGTGTGACCCCAGCAGTGGAATTACAGGTCAAAAGGAAGTTCCATTTTTACTTTTCTAAGGAAATTCCATTCTGTTTTCCACAGTGGCTGTACCAGTCTACCTTCCCACCAACAGTGCATTAGGGTTCCCTTTTCTCCACATCCTCTCCAACACTTATTGTTTGTTGATTTGTATATGATGGCCATTTTGACCAGTGTGAAGTGGTATCTCTTTGTGGTTTTAATTTGCATATTTCTGATGGCTAGTGATGCTGAGCATCTTTTAATATGTCTCTGGGCCCTTTGTATGTCCTCCTTGGAGAAATATCTGTTCAAGTCCTTTGCCCATTTTTTAATTGGTTTGTTTGTCTCCTTGGAGTATCATCATGTGAGTTCTTTATATATTTTGGAAATCAAACCCTTGTCTGAGATATCATTGGCAAATATGTTTTTTTCATACCATTGGTTCTCTTTTCATTTTAATTCTATTTTCTTTAACCACTTAGAAGATTTTTATTTTGATGAGATCTCATTTGTTTATTCTTCCCTTTGAGTCCTTTGGTCTAGGGGATATATCAGTGAAAATATTGCTGCATTAAATAACTGAGATTTTCCCACCTATGTTCTCCTCTAGGACTTTTATAGTGTCTTATATTTAAGTCTTTTATCTGCCTTGAACTTATTTTTGTATATGTTGTAAGTTGGTGGTCAAGTTTCATTTTTTTGAATGTAGCTGCCAGCTCTCCCAGTACCATTTGTTGAAGAGGCTATTTTTACTCCACTTTATACTTCTTCTCTCTTTGTCGAATATTATTGACCATAGAGACTTAGGTTTCTTGGGGGGCTTCCTCTTCTGTTCTATTCATCAATGTGCCTGTTCTTATACCAGTACCAGGCTATTTTGATTATAGTGGCCTTGTTATTCAGTCTGATATCAGGTATTGGGATCCCTTCTACTTTGTTCTTCTTTCTCAAAATTGCTGCAGCTATTTGGGATAGTTTATGATTCCATATAAATTTTTGAAATGTTTGTTCTATATCGGTGAAATATGCCATTGGTACTTTAATAGGTATTGCATTGAATCTATGAATTTCTTGCATAATATGGACATTTTGATAATGTTAATTCTTCCAATCCATGACATGGTATATGCTTCCATTTTTTTGTGTGTCTTCCTTAATTTCCTTCTTCAGAGTCATGTAGTTTTCTGAATACAGGTCTTTTACCTCCCTGGTTAGGTTTATTCTGAGGTATTTTATTTTTCTTGTTGCTATAGCATGGGATTTTTTTTTCCTGATTTCTGTTTCTGATATCTCATGGTTGGTGTACAAAAATGCCTTTGATTTCTGAATATTGACTTTGTACCCCACAGTTTTGCCAAATTCACTTATTAGGTTGAGTAGTTTTTGGTAGTCTATTGGATTTTCTATGTACACTATCATGTCATCTGCAAACAATGACAGTTTTGCTTCCTCCTTTCCAATTTTGATGCCTTTTATTTCTTTTTCTTGTCTGACTGCTGTGACTAACACTTCCAATCTTATGTTGAATAGATCTTCCAAAACTGAATGAAGAAGAATCAGAAAGCCTCAACAGAATAATAACAGATGATGAAATCAAAGTGGTAATCAAAAAACTCCTGGAACTCAAAAGTCCTGGACCAGATTGTTTCATAGGAGAACTTTACAAAACATTTAAGAAAGAGCTAACCTTTATTCTTCTCAGCCTATTCCAAAAAATCCAATAAGATGGAAGTCTCCCAGACTCCTTTTATGAAGCCAGCATCATCCTAATCCCAAAACCATATAAAGACACAACAAAGAAAGAAAACTACAGGTCAGTAACACCGATGAATACAGATGCTAAAATCCTCAACAAAGTATTGGCATACCACATCCAGCAATACATTAAAAAGATAATACACCATGATCAAGTGGGATTCATCCTAGGGATGCAAGGACAATATAATATTCACAAATCAATATTTATGAATGCATATCACATAAACAAAAAGGAAGACAAAAATCACATGATCATATCAATATATGTGGAAAAAAACATTTGATAAGGTACAGCACCCATTTATGATAAAGACATGCAGCAAAGTTGGGAATAGCAAACATTCCTCAACATAATAAAGGCCTTATACAAGAGGCCTACAGCCAACATCATACTCAATGGGAAAAACTAAAAGCTTTCCCACTAAGATCAGGAACAAGACAAGGATGTCTGACAAGGGAGCCTTGATTAAAGGCTCCTGCATTTTTATAAATGTGAGGCCTGTGGGAGCTCATGGGTGAAGGGCTATAAGTAGAAAAGTACTGAGCACTGAGTCAGGGTGGAGAATAGTGTCTTCAAACTTTCCCCATGAGGAGATCTCCAAATGGAGGGCCTGGGGTAGGAGCACAACTGTGCAAAAGAGAATGGCTTGAGTCCTAGACTGCACTTCCCTTTTGAGACAGCAATGCATTGGTGGTGCATCAAGTCAGCTGTGTCCTGTGAGGCCTGTCCTACAAGCCAATGCCATTGTAATTGCCAGTGGCTGATCCTAAAATATTATATGCATATGCTCAGCCTGGAGCTGGGCTCTTCAACTCCACCTTAACTTTTTAGCACCTGAGCTAGAAACATAGGCTAAACCATCATGAAACTGAATGGGTAAGACCCTAAGGGGTTATGTCAAGAACGGTGTAATTAGTCCTAGGCTTGGTGGGCAAGGTAATGATCAAGATCACTCCACACAGGATGAGACCTGACTGAAGGATTAAATGTAACCATGAATCTCAACAGTCACTACATTGGGAAAATATGTCCCATAAACTGCTAGGGTCTACCTTTGAGAGACAGGAAGCTTTTTCCTTACATTTTGTGGGGGACCTTTGTCCACTGAGCCCCCGTCTGCCACAGATGAGAATAAGCCTACCAAAACATGATATGCTTGGGGAGGAAAGGTGGCCTATCTCTCAAACCAGAAGGGCCAAGAGCCTTTTCTTCAATGGCTTTTATTGGGTTTGTTTACACAGGAATTCAGGTAAAGTTCATTACTCATTGCCAGGAAGTAAGGATCAAATAACAAGGATCTCTGAGGGCCTATTTTGAGTCAGGGTCAGATAGCTAAAGAGCTGAAAAAAACTTTAAGGAACAAACTTACTTCTTACTTGGTTTCTTATCATTTAATCAGGAGCATTCTAAACAAATCAGGTTTCACAGGATTTTACACATTCTTTCTTAGGCCTGATCACTGGGGGAACTCACCCTTTCCAGCACAGGGCTGCACCACTTCTGTCATTGTTTCAGGCTTAGGTGGAGCAAGGGAAGTAAGGCTGCCAAGAGATTAGGAGATTTTCTCGCAGACAATGAGGACTCAGGCTATGTCAAAGCTGAGGGGCAAGGGTCCATCACCCCCTTTTGCTGTAGCCCCCAAAGTTCTTCCTTGGGGGTCCCCCATGTGATCATGCCTGTCATAGGTCATTCCCCCCTTGGGGAATCTCACCTGTCATTGGCTAACTGACCAAGAATTGGGGGCCAAGCAGGGTGAAGTAAAAGGAGCAGAAGCAGTGCTCCTGCCAGGAAGATAAGCTTTTGTCTCCTTGCTGGCTTATGGTCCAAGGTCATTCCCTCAGCCTTAGCTTTGGTGGGGGCTACAGCTCCTGATACCAGGCAGGGCGGTTCCCAACAATGTTTCTTTAGGAATCCCTTTTTATCTGGTCTAAGGCATTATTAATTCAGGAAAAACACACGTCTTGCACAGTTACAGCTAACCTGACCTGAAATTTTCTGGGAGCCTGTGGCAATGTCAGGGTATCAGGGTATACATATAAGGAGTATAATCACAGGGACACATGTTGTCTCCCAGAAATAGTGTGTACAACAATGTGAGGGCACCCAAGATAGGATGTATACCAATCAGACAGCAGGTTAACACTGCTCACAACATGGCTTCTGCCCCAGTGTTCCCAGACCAGATGAATAATTCACTTTAGCCCTTGATTTCAGAACTACCACAGACAGTCTGTTTCTCTAGGATACCAGTGTTCCAACCTGGTGAATGTGGATGACATCTGCAAGTGTCTATGTGGAAAGTGCAGGAACTAATCTAACCCCTTTTATCTCATAGAGCTGTGAGATTGTGAACTCAGCAGTCAGACTGAATCCAAAGCATTCACAGCAGCTGGAAAAGACAGTACCATGGGTTTTTATTAAGGAGGAGGGGAAAGCTTTCAGGAGCAGCTCTGAAAGATCTGAAAAGTCATTAGTGCCACCCCTCTGTACCTCCCCAGGTACCAGGGTTTTAACTTTTTTTTTCCTGTTGTCATTATCAGTATGTCCCATTTAATAATGAAATTTACATTTTAATCCCTTACTGTCTTCCAGAACTCTCAGTACAGAAGGATTTTATGCAAGAGGGAGAAAAAAAATATAGAGAAAAAAATTTTTGGACAAGTTAATCAGAAAGATACAACATGTTTAAGAGTTTGTTAGCACAAAAATGTATCTCCCATCCCTGCTATTTACTAGTCATTTTAACCCCTTATCTAATGAAATTTAGAAAGGGGTGACTGGGTTGTAAGGCCCTTGCAGGATCTCCCACAAAGTTTGAGATAACAAAACTTTAAAAGAAGAACGTGCAGTTAAATCAACTGGGCAGAAAAGCTGATCACGCATGGGCACAAATGACAAGTGAACTTTTGGGGAATCATTGCCTTTAAACCCCAGATTGCTGACCTGAGCTGTGTAGTGAATGCTGGGGTTGTCTTGTCCACCCTTATCAGCTGCATAAGCCTGTTCTTTAATTATCCATTAAAATACTCAGTTTCTTTTGTGGCTTGGGTGTGATTTGAAGCATGAAGAGTCTATCCTACATTCCCTGATTGAGCCCATTGACTATAGCTTGGGAGGCAAATCCAGGGCCATGATCAGATTCAATATGCCTAGGAAAACTGAACAAGAAATAAATATAGTATTGTAGGTCCTGTAGAGTGTGACTTGAGTCACTGGAATGCACAGGATGTCTAGACCAAATGCAAAGGAAGTGTCACCTTCAGTCAGGATACAATGAAATCCTCTGGTTAGACAAGACACTCAATATGAGGCAGGATGCTCTACCTGCCAAGAATATAACTGCCCTTTGACTTGGGCAGTCTGTCCCTGGGCAGTGATTTTAGCCTTGGACTTCAGGATTCATATCTTTTTCTTTTTCTAAGGTCTGAGATTCAGCCCACACAGAATTGACTTATTTTGTAATGTGGTATCTGAAGAATAAGGATTGTATTAACAGAGACCAAATTTTTTATTGTGCTATTGTAAAACACATATAACACAAATTGTATTTTCAAACCATTATATTGGGCAACAATTGTGACTATTTATTTACAAAACTTCCATCACCACAAGTAACAACTCTAACCATTTAAGAAGTAACTACCTATTCCTATCTCTGCACAGTCCTTAGAAATCTCTAATCTACTATCTAAAGAGTATAATGCTTTCCCAAGAACTTTAGAAACACAGTTCATTTATTTATTCTTATAGTTATTCATTCAAAAATATGTGTTAAGGTTCAAGTATATACCAGGTATATTAGGCATTGATTTTCATAAGAGAATAAGGAAGGCAAAGTGCCCAGTCAGGAAATTCACAATCCAGGGCGAGAGGAAGTAAGGTAATTACAAGAGAATATGGAATTGCTTGAGTGGCAAGGAGTAAAAGATATTATTGGAGCAAAGATGAAAATGTTTATGTTAAACTTTTATTTTTTTTTCTTACAGTGAAATAATTATTATTATCAGATTCATTTGATTCTAAGGCCTCTTTCCATGAGCTGAGGCAAAAAGTTACCACCTGTCCATAACCCGAGAGTATATTTTTGGTGGCTACTTGTCATTATCACTCTTTAGGACCACCTTGGGATAGAGAGAAAAGATGACTGAGGCCAGAATTTCTGCATGTTATTAGAGTATGTTATTATTTCTGCAGGGGGAAGTTGTGTGGATGTGTCCATAAGCAGGTGTATCTGCACTTGCTTCTTTATGGCCCTTTTTGTTGATATACTAATGGTCTCAGGCCTTTTATTCTGCCATTTGCTTTACTCTGTCATTGCTTTTTTTCCTACTAACACCTAACTCTGAACAAAGTCCCTATAAGGCCTGTCTGGGCAGAACTAGAATCTGGTTCTCTGAGTTCTGCTTTCATTTAGTGTTTTGTAACTGTTTTATTCTGTCTTATATAGTTTGAATAAACTTAGCAAATACTTTTTGACAAACCTTAATAACTTGGTTCTTCTGGACTAACCAGAAAAAACATATGGCAACATCTAGCCTCAGAAGTTCAGGAGATGCTGGACTATGAGAGGCTGGGGACGGGAATGGGGCATGAATTAAAGAAAATGGGCTAGGAAATGTCAGGGAAAAAGCCTTTGATTGGCCAGAGAAAAAGATTAGAGCCTGAAAATCAGGAAGAAGTTAGGAATAGTAGGACCTTGAGGTTGCTAAAAACAGCAGGGGTTGTGCCTCTGCTACTTTCATGAGAATGATTACTCCAGCCATGGAGAGACTCTACTTATGCTTCACTCTCCTACACATGCTTGGGAATGGGAGCCTCTGGAATACCCAAACTTCAAGGCCCTAGACAAGTTTCATACCCGGCTATAACTCCACCCTCTCTCTCCTTAGGTTCCTTTAGGACTAGCAAAGACTGGAACATTCCTAGAATCCCTAAAGCCAACCAGCCTTATCTCTTGGGAGCTGAGGGAAACCTCCAGGGTCAATATCACACATAATTGTAGTGGTGCCATGTGTGTGTGTGTTTAGGGAAAGAGGGAACAGCAAAGAGCTAATCCTGGGCCCCCTAGTGGCCCTTACTTAGGTTATTTAAAGGACCACAGCATGGATACCAGGTGCTCCAAAAAGGGGAGAGTAGAGATGCAAGGCCATGAGTTTGCTCTCCAAGAACAACATGAATATTTAGTAAGATATACCTACATACATGAGGACGCACATACACACTCACATTAAAAGGGGTGTGGGACCACCTTCCCTCTCTCACATTACCTTACATTCAGGTAAGTGGTTCTAGGTGAGGTTGGGCTTTGTATTCACATTCTAGTAGCCCATTTTTTGAGGTGCACGTGTTCAAAACCCCATTGTCTGCTTCATTTTAGTCATCACTGTGCAGTTAACATTAAAAAGGTCTTCACAAGTCCCTTATCTGATCTGAATGTGTATTCTTTAATTTGTGGATGAACAATTCTATTATAAGCTTTTTTCTACATTATTTTTATTGTATTTTTCCATTACCACTTGTCTCCCTTATTACTCCCTCCCCCAGCAATCACCACACTGTTGTCCATGCTTTTAAGTTACCTTATTTTGTTAAAACTCTTGTTGATCTTTTAGATCTTTTGCCTGCAAAGACACATATGTAAAATTTTGCCAATTTCTCTTTTTATTTTTATCCATTTTTGTTTTACATACTTCAAGTTATATTCTTTAAGAGGATATACATTTACTTATTAACATATTCTTATAGGTGTAATGTTTATTTTGTTCATGAAATAATCAGTTTTTCCTTAAGGAAACATTATCAAAAGACATTTTCTTAGATATTAATATTGTAATATCTTACTTCATTACTCTAATACTGTTATCATAATTTCAGAGTCATTTTTATGGAAGTTAATATTCCAGCTTTTGTTTTTCACTTTAAATACATCAATTTGTGTTTAAACTGATGCTACACAATTTTTTCATTGATCCTCTCAGGTACTTTGTCAGGGTGCCACCATGACTACTTGCAATGCCTCCCAGGGCCATCCTTCTTTCTTCATTCTGCAAGGCATTCCTGGGATGGAGGACAAACACAGATGGATATCAATCCCTTTCTCTTCCATGTACTTCTTCACCATCCTTGGAAACTGCACCATCCTCTTCACGATCTCCACAGAGAGGTCCCTGCACAAGCCCATGTTCCTGCTCCTCTGTATGTTGGCCCTCACAGACCTGGGCATGTCCACAACCACTGTTCCCAAGGTGCTCTGCATCTTCTGGTTTGGCCTGAGCAAGATCAGCTATGAGGGCTGCTTGGCCCAGCTGTTTTTCATCCACTCCATCTCTGCCTTGCAGTCTGCCATCCTAATGACCATGGCCTTTGACCGTTATGTGGCCATCTGTGAGCCCCTGCGCTATGCCACCATCCTGTCCAATAGTCGCATCGGTCTCATTGGCCTAGTGAGTTTAGTGAGAGCCATCCTGTTCATTCTGCCCATGCCCATCCTCCTCCAGCAGGTGCCCTTTCATACCAATCATGTCATCCCTGCGACTTACTGTGAGCACATGGCTGTAGTGAAGATGGTATGTGTGGACACCACAATCAACAGGATATATGGTCTGGTGGTGGCTTTGTTAATTGTTGGACTAGACATCTCAGCTATTGCCTCATCTTATGTGCTAATCATCCAGGCAGTAATGCGGCTCTCTTCTAAGGAAGCCCACCACAAAGCAGTCAACACCTGTACCACACACATCTGTGTTATGCTTATCTCTTACACTCCCTCGCTTTTCTCTTTCCTCACTCACCGCTTTGGTCGGGGGATTCCACCTCATGTCCACACCATTCTTGGCAACTTATACTTCCTTGTACCTCCAATGCTCAATCCTATTATTTATGGAGTGAAAACCAAAGAATTTCGGGAAAAAGTGACTAAATATGTATGCTGGAAAAAGGAGTCCATAACCACTGCCCATGGTCAGAAACCTGGCTGATTATCAGCAGTGGTAGGTATGAAGAAAACAGAGTAAGTGGATGCAGTTCTTGAGGGAATTTGGTTAGTGGCAGAAATTGTCATATTGTCAGATTAACCTCCTGAAGCCTTGAATAAGATGCTAAGATACAGGAGTCCTCCTTGCTCTCAGTAATTCCAAAGCAAGGCAACTATCCCTTAAGAAAAAAAAAATAATAGCATCTCTCCATACTTGACATGGTGTTTGGGGAAATTATATATGATAATGTATGCAAAAACACTTCAAACAACAGCACAAACTGAATGCATATAAAATGGGGTATAGTGTTTTCTATGGAGAGAACATAAGAACAAAAAATAACTTGTCCACCACTCTGAAAGGTAAGTCCAGTTGTGAGTCAATGTGGGTGTGTATTTGTATTTGTGTGTTACAGGGGAGATGGAAAGTGAAGATTATTGATAAGGAGTGAGAAGGGATATTAAAAGTGCAAAATTGTGTCTAGACCCTTTTATTATCCCTGCTGCTTTACATTTGTTGCTTCCTTGTGAACTAGAGAATATGGACAAGAATCATATTCAATTCCCAAAGAAATTTCAGAAGAAAAAGAAAACTAGAAGTTTCTAAGCTTATAATATTGCTATGCATTTTAACTAATTTTACACTTGTAAAAACTCCTAGTGTCTACTTTTCTGGTTGTCTCAACTATTTCCAGTGTCTGAGAAGAATCACTTCCAGAGACAATTCTGAGAATGTTTTGTTTGTGGTTACAGTTATAAAGATCAGTTTTATACTGGAAATATTTGGTTACAGACCTCTGCAAGGTGATTTCTCTAGGAATCCAAAAACAAGTCATGAGTAGGTACCTGGAACAGCTTGTAAAACTCAGATCCTATGTTCCAGTATTATTAAATTCAGAGGATATCGTTAATCACTCTTGACACTGGTTAGAGATATAGCGGTCAATATTTTAAGATGTATGTGGTTTGGAAACAGAAAGATTGTAGGGTTATTCATCATATGGTAGAACTAATATATGAAGGTAGAATTTAGTGAAAAAGATACCTACCATTAAGGTCACAAAGCCACTATTTAGAGACTTAAAATATTTAAACTACAGTAAATAAACAAAACTTCCCCAGAATTTGGTACCTGATGTGATAGGCTCAAATACACTAAACAATTCAATAACAGGGATTGAGGAAGCTGGGCTATTTTAGAGGTTGAAATAATGGACACAACCTTCAGGAAATGAAAAAACTCAGGATTATATAGGGAGCACCTTTTCTATAAATAGAGGATCAGAGATGAAGGAAACCTTGCAGGAGCAGTGCTGCCTATTTGAAATGAATATTAAGAGTAGATACTTAAAGCACCAGAAACGTATAGAGACATATAGTGACAACAAAAATCACTCAGCAAAATGTTTTATGATTAATCATTTAATTGACAAATTAGTGTCAGCTTGTGAAAGAGCCTGAGGCAACATTAGCCTGACCAGCTTTAGTTAACCAAATTTACCTTTTACAGAGAGCTGAGAGTGTTTTTTTTCATCTGATTCTAATGGTATTTAGATACAGAAGCACAGTGCACATGCTATAAAATATTACCAACTTCTTATTATTACTTCATTTTCCTTTGTCTTTGGTGAGATAGTTTACAAAAGTGATTTATTTACACCTGAACAAAATACATATTGTGGGAATTGTGCCAGGAAAACTGGAAGCAGCAATTGATCCTGGGGAAAACTGAGAGAACTAAAGAAATCAGAAAAAAACACAAGAAAAAAGGCTAACTGTGCTTGTCCTTTTTAGTTTGGACTTTCTTCCTCTTTCAAAAGTCAAAGTGTTATGAATTCATGGTTTATTATTTTTACTGTTGTGTGAGCTTGATTCCTCTCCTGTGGGCTTGCTGGCAATGTGACACATGACATTAATGTTAATTAACCATTTTGCTTGTCACATCTATAGAGTATTTCCTAGCAATGCAAAAGTTAGAAAAATGTTCAAATGTTTCATATTTAGGTCAAGTTTAACCACTTGTGCTTGTCAGGTATTTCCACTTTGGATTAATGCAGGTTACCCTTCACTTTTGTTATTTCCATTATCTCTGGAGAATTTGAAATGGTCCCAAGCTCTCAAATAAATTATAAATAATTATACAAGCATTTTCTAATAAATGATCAGGAGAGTGACACTTCTGAGTAGAGTGTAGGGTACTTGGGCAGAAGGTTTTTCAACATTGGAAATTCCAAACCTGGGTTCCCCTAAATACAAAACCTAAAACAAAAAGTTGCTTATTGGCGATTTATTTAGAAATATGATCACAGAGAGTGGGAGTGCAAAACAGGCATAGTGCAACTGGGAAAAAGGAAAAACCAATACAAGGATTTTAAATCCATTTTTACACTGCTAGTGGAATCTGGTGTCCTTTCCAGGACACCTGAGGAGCCTTATGAAATATCTCACAATCAGCTTTCCTGGGGGATGAAAGGCTTATACTCAATGGATCACGAACTGCACCGCAAGTATTAACTTCCCTGTTCTTCTGGGCTGTGTATGCATGACAGCAGAGCTCGTGGCTGGGGGTGTCCTGTGCCATGGAGTTAAATGCAGCCCCATGGCAAGAAGTGCTAGGCACTAGACTTGACCGGACATTGGCTGTCTGATTACACATGCATGGAACTAGTCACTGTAACAGAGGCTGAATAAGGTGTGACCAAGGGGATTTTGAAGTGGTGTGCAAGGATTGTCTAATGTAACAAGCTATAGCTTAGAGACATGGTAGAATATTTTAATTTTTAGTTAATAACTGAATGAACTTGAGAAAAATGCAACCTTAAGATAACATCGGTATTTTTACATGTCTTCTATGAAAAAAAAGTACGTAGTGAAAATTAAACAAGAAATAACTTCTCTGGGCAAAATTAAATTATAGCTTAATTATACAAAAATTATTATACATTTTTACTTTGTTAATTTATGTAATAACATCTCCCAGCAACTGTTCCATAAGAGCAGATATAGACTTATTTTATTCTTTTTCATGACTCCTTAGTATTTCTCTGTATGTTTGTTAAATTTATTTCAGCTGTCACCTATTAATGGGCAGATGGTTGTTCCAGGCTTTTGTTGTTCAAAAAGATCATAAGAGCATCTTGTTATATTGATCTTTTTCCTGCACATGCCAAGTATTATTGAAGTATAAACATGTAGATATGGAATTATTATAAGGAAGGATATATATTCTATTTCTCCTTTTTTATAGTTCTTTTTGTCTGGTCAACAAAATATACTATATGAAATATAAACATTAAAATATAATGTGGATAATGTAAACATTCTATTCAACTTGACTGGCAATAGTTGACATTGTATTAGTTTCATAAGGCTCATGTAATAAATTATCACAATCTAGTTATCTTAAAACAACAATTTTTTTCTCTCATGATTCTGCAGGCTAAAAGTCCAACATCAAGTTTTCAGTGGGGCCATGCTCCCTCTAAATGCTTTGGGATAGAGGGGAAACTTTCTTTACCTTTCTCCCAGCTTCTGATGTTTGCTGACAATATTTGGTATTCCTTAGCTGAAGACACATCTCTTCAAATTCTGTCTCTATCTTTACATGTCTTTTTCCCCATGTGTATCTTCATATCATCCATCTTGTACAAATTTTTCTCTTCTTATAAAGATCCCAGGCACTGGATTAGGCCTCAGCTTAATTCAGTACAAAGTTATCTTAATTACATCTTAAAGAACTTATTTCCAAATAAGTTTACATTTCAAAATTCTGGACATGCTCTCACACCTATTCCTTATATAAACAAATACTATAAGTATTATGACTATAAAATAAAATCATGTTTATAATACTATTTTGTGGTTTATTATTTAACCTCATATTATTGACTGTAACCAATGATACTATGCATAGATTCATTCTCCCCTTCCTTTTTAAAACTATTTCATGATATGCTCTAACCAATCCTGTATTGGTAGACATTTGGAATGATTCCAATATTTATTTTTATTTAAGAATGTGGCCTTAGAACAGAGGTTGGAAAACAATGGTCCACGGGCTAGATTTGTCCTATTGCTTGTTCTGGTAAATACAGATTTTTTTGGAACACAGCCACCCATTTGTTCACCACAGTGGTAGGGTTGATTTGTTGTGACAAAGATCATTGTACCCACAAAGACAAAAATGTTTACTATCTGAAACTTTACAGAAAGAGTGTTCTGATCCTTGCCTCAGAGGAAGCCAAGACACAAGAAAGAGGGAAGAAGGGGGGGGGGATGAGAGTTGGAAAATTGTTACTTGGAATTTCCTTTTCCATTGCCCTCCAAATTCTATTAGTGTCCTATAATAAGCAAGTGAATGTGCCTCACAGACTTCCTGCTATAGGGAGCTAATTGACTGAAGAACCCAACTACTACAATTTGAAATCCATCATTGCATTTTCATCAAGTAATGTCTCCCTGAGAATTCTCCCAACCAATGACTGAGTGTGACAAGGATGCTAAGACCCCTTCCTGGGGAATATAAGACATGTTGGTAGGCTCCTTGGTCAGCTGATCTTGTCTTTGCATGGCAATCTAACATACTTCCACTCAGCCTTTTCTCTCTTTCTCCTTAACTTAGGGGGCTTATATTGTGGTTTTCCTGCTATCTCATCTACACAGATTGTCTGTTTTTCTTTTTTTTTCACACAGATATTGCATGTTGAATTCCATCTTGGTATCTGCTTTGCAGAGGACCCAGACTAATACAAGTTGACACTGAGAGTGGTACAAGTGGCAAGTCAGGAAATTGGGACTACTTCACTTCCTGCCTGGCAGGCAGAGAATACTCTTGTAATTAGCAAATGGAGCAGGATAGTGCCTGGAAAGAGGTAGTGGTTCAGTTGCCAAATATTTTACCAGTACTGGGAAATTCTGTGTCAAATACAATTAGGCAAGCATTTGAAGAATATAGAGGAAACAGTGACTAAAATATGGAAATTTACTTGTTACTGTGAATTTGTTTTTATGCCCTATAGGATGACAGAGTCCATAATAAGCATTTAATAGCTAAAATGGAGAACTAGAGAGCCTAAGTGGTAGTAGTATATTAAGAAATCTTCATCACTTACACTGGAAGGGCAGATATAATTGCATGGCAGGCTGGAGACCCAATTGTGAGAGTCTCAAGGCTCCAGGGATGTCCTAACATTCAGCTAAGGCAGGTTTGCCATGTATAGATCAGGTCTTGGTAGAAAAACGTGAAAATTTGAAAAGTGAGACAAAAAGCATTAACACCCAGATTGATATTGCTGAAGATGACTCAGAAATTTTCTTTGGACCTTCTGAATAGGCAGGGATTCCCTGCAAAGTTCCAGGACTACTTCTGTGCTAAAACACTCTACAGAAGTCTCTGCCCTAAATGACAACAGTTGCCCCCATCCCATGACATAACTTCTCCTCCTCTTCCTCTTCTTTTCCTGAATGTATATGACTGAGACACTGGGTTAAATCACTACATAACACAGCTAGGTACATTCTAAAATTCATGCAAGAATAAAAAGACCATAACCCTAAATAATTAAAAGATCTCACTGTCATGTGTTGGTAGAAGACAGGAACAATCTCTGGAATTGAATGTTGAGTGTGCTTGGTCAAAGGTGTTAGAATATAAGGTTAGATAAACAAGAATTAATTCCTTTAGGAATGGGACTGACCATGTATTAGTTTTCCATTGCTCTGTAATGACCTACCACAAATGGAGCAGGCAAACTATAGCTGGAGTTCCTTGAATGAGGTTTTACATCCCAGACATAAATATTCCTTCATAGTTCCTGGCTTTACTCTGTGGGCTCTTTCTGGGTTCATGGTTATACTGTCTTAGTCATTCATATGTTTCATGAATAGAAGCAAATGTTTGTAGTTGAGCAGTTTGTCACCCTGATTCTGGAAGTTTGTGAAATTTCTTTCATTTGTACTCTAATCAGCAGGAGAAGATAGGGATGTTTTTACACAATGTCAGCAGAACAGAACATGTAAAACTAGGTGATTTGCTTAGCTACCTGGTGGTACTATTTTGTCCCATTATAAATGAACATACAGAGTATTTCCAAACTGAGAAGAATATGAGTATTAAGTGTTTAGAAATTTCATAAATGAAGTTAAGGATTATACAACCAGGTAAGCCTTAGTACCTGACCTAGCAATAGCAAATAGGAGGGACATTTAGAGTGGAGAGTGGAGAAGGACAAAGGTGAGTATTAGCTGCAGCCCTGAGATCAACTGCTCAGGCAATGGCTAGAGTTCTGCCCACTGACCTTTCTCCTGAGTCTTCCCTTGGGGAAAAAAGGCCTTTAAGAATCATGTAGAAGCTCTTTCTTAAACCCATTAGAGAAATATATTTGTGCTCTACAAAGGTTGGATTGTGGCAGCCAGAAGATAGCTCACAGACTTTGTATTAGAGGGAGCATAATTATAATTGCCTGAGAATTCCTTCTGCTTGTCAAGGTCATTCCAAGCAGAGGCTACTTCCAGGCAATTACTGAGAATGGCCATAGAGATACAAGGTGCAGACCCACAAAAGAGAGTTTAAATAAAAGTCTGTTGATTTTAGCTCAAAAACTTCCCAATGATTTTGCTGCAGGAAATCTAGATCACTTCTACCCAGCCTTCTCTCCCTCCTTCACTTAGGGTCAAACTTTGACTGTAGTCTTATGGTCTTCCTACCCTTCCCTCACTGTCTCCCTAGTTTCTTTCACACACATACTTTCACTAATAAAATTATTATATGTTTTATCTTTTCTTAACACCTCTTTCTTTGGGAACTCAGATGGACATAGCATCATTGGACAAAACAAATAAGGTAGATTTCAACAGAGACTGGACAATGCATTCTATCAAAGCCATCTCCTAGGGGCACAAGTGTCTCAGAAGAGAGGAGATCAGATGGGAATGGGTTGGGGCATTAAAAACAGAATAACTAGAAAAGGAAGATGTTTTCAGTTCTCCAAATAGTGGTAACCATTTATATCACAACCTAGAGACATCTTTAATTCATTATTGGTGTTAAGAATGATGTAGGCACACAATAGTTGCCTGGGTTTTTTGATTAAGCCATTTCTGCTAAATATTCTACTTAGTTTTGCTGTACAACTTCTTCATTCTTGGCTGTATTTAGAGAGGCAACATGGGCATAATAGAGTGGAAAATATTTTATAATCAGAAATATTATAATTTGAATTCAGGCTTAACCACTTGCTACTTGTGTGACTATGGAAAAGTTACAAAGAAATTGAGATTTTGTAACTTTATCTGAAAAATGAATATTAATACATAACTTGAGTTAAAATTGAAATGATTCCATGGGATCTTATATATAAAAATACCTAGAATAACTAGCACAAATCCACCTCAACAGATGGTCTTTCTGCTGGAACTAATAGAATGTGAAGAATATAATATAGGAGTCTTCCATTCACTCCTCTCCTGAGACAGAGCTACCCCAGCCTTAGTTATAGCCTTGAACTTTTCTTATGTTTCTTTTATTATCCACTGTCATCATCTGCTTATCCAAGGTTTAATGCTATGTGTTCTCTGTCATTGAGATTATATTTTGATGACAGTAGAATATTCATTACTTTTATTTTATTAGTTTCTCTCTAAACTCTGACATGCTGATATCATGTGATGATAGTCAAAAGTCAGTGTTAGTCATAAATTCTCTCTGCATGCTCTCACCTTCAAAGGGAAATCTGGCTTAAAAGTACAAAAAGGCACAGAGAAGCCACCACAGATGAATTATCTGACTCTATACTTTTTCCTTCCCCCAGGCCAACATTCCCCTAACACACTTTTTATAAAACCACTTTCATAGTTAAGAATAAATTAGGACATTTTTTTACTAAGAGAGATTAACAGCAGAACAGTTTGAAGAAAGTGGATTCTTCCTTCTCTGATATAGATATGATTTATTTTTCTGTTCTGTAGGCATCTTCCTACTCTGAAGGCTAGGCAGAACAAGATGAAACACAAAGGAAAAATGTATTTAGTACAGGGGGTTCTCTGTTCTCTCTAGGTCATGTGAGTTACAAATGCTCTTAAGGCTTATAGATTGTTTAGCCCACCTGAGTAGAAAATAGGCTAGAACTTCTTAGAAGTCCTGACTAGAGATAGAGTACACACACTACTCTTATCTTCAGAGTGATTATACTTTTAAGATTCTCAAGCACAGTGATAGAGATTTAAGGAGTATTTATAAATTTAGGATTATTTTTCTTGACTTTAAAGTCAATATCACAATTGTTTAAATTGCACTAAAAGTGAGACTATAACATTTTTCTTTTTTTAAGATTTTATTTATTTTTCAGAGAGGGAATGGAGGGAGAAAGAGAAAGAGAAACATCAATGTGCGGTTGCTGGGGGTCATGGCCCGCAACCCAGGCATGTACCCTGACTGGGAATCGAACCTGCAACACGTTGGTTCACAGCCCACACTCAATCCACTGAGCTACGCCAGCCAGGGCTCATACTTTTCAATACTTATTATACTTAATGGTTTTATTTTATTTACCTTTCATTAGGAATGGGTCATTTTTTTCTAACTATTCAATCTTGTATTTGCCTTATTACATTGTGAACTTGATCCTATGATAACTATATATTTAAATGATTAGATAGGAATTTCATTTAGTACAGTGATTTAAAAGCATTTCAATACAGCAGTGCTTTATATATGACTTGTATCATCCTAGAATATTGATTCAGGAACAAATATCTTTCTTCTAACATATGCTTTTTTCCTTTTTTAAATTATTACAATTTTTAAAAATATATTTTATTGATTATGCTATTACAGTTGTCCCATTTCCCCCCCTTCACTCCCCTCCACCCTGTACACCCTCTCCCACTCACTTCCCCCCACTTTAGTTCATGTCCATGTGTCATACTTATAAGTTCTTTAGATTCTACATTTCCCATACTATCCTTACCGTCCCCCTATCTATTTTCAACCTACAATCTATGCTACTTATTCTCTGTACCTTTCCCCCCTCTCTCCTCCTCCCACTCCCCTGCTGCTAACCCTCCATGTGATCTCCATTTCTGTGGTTCCATTCCTGTTCCAGTTGTTTGCTTAGTTTCTTTTGATTTTGCTTTACATGTGGTTGTTAATAATTGTGAGTTTGCTGTCCTTTTACTATACATGTTTTTTCTTTATCTTCTTTTCTTAGATAAGTCCCTTTAACATTTCATAAAATAATGGCTTGGTGATGATGAACTCCTTTAACTTGATCTTATCTGAGAAGCATTTTATCTGCCCTTCCATTCTAAATGAAAGCTTTGCTGGATAGAGTAATCTGGGATATAGGTCCTTGTCTTTCATGACTTGGAATATTTCTTTCCAGCCCCTTCTTGCCTGTAAGGTTCCTTTTGAGAAATCAGCTGACAGTCTGATGGGAACTCCTTTGTAGGTTACTGTCTGCTTGTCTCTTGCTTCTTCTAGGATTCTCTCCTTCATTTTTACCTTGGCTAATGTAATTATGATGTGCTTTGGTGTGTTTCTTCTTGGGTCCAACTTCTTTGGGGCTCTCTGAGCTTCCTGGATTTCCTGAAAGTCTATTTCCTTTGCCAGAATGGGGAAGTTCTCCTTTATTATTTGTTCAAATATGTGTTCAATCTGTTGCTTTTCCTCTTCCCCTTCTGGTACCCCTATAATTCAGATGTTGGAATGTTTAAAGATGTCCTGGAGGTTCCTAAGCTTCTCCTCATTTTTTAAAATTCTTATTTCTTCATTATTTCCTGTTTGTTTTTTTTTTCTTCCTTCTGGTCCACTCTATTGTTTTGAGTCCCAGTTTCCTTCCTATCACTGTTGGTTCTCTGTGCATCTTCCTTCATCTCTTTTATGGTAACCTGCATTTTTCATCTAATTTGTGACCAAAATCAACCAATTCTGTGAGCTTCCTGATCACCAGTGTTTTGAACTGTGTATCTGATAGGTTAGCTATTTCTTGGTCGCTCAGAAGGATGAGTTCTGGGGCACTGATTTGTTCTTCTATTTGAGCCATCTCTCTCTCTCTCTTTTTTTTTCCCAGTCTGGTTGCTCTAGTTATGGTGAGGGGAGGAGACTTAGGTGTTCACCAGGGCTGGGTACCCCAGTCGCTAGATTGTGACATTGTATGTGGGGGCGGGGGCGGGAGGGAACAAGGGCGGCAGCCCCACTCTCCTGGGATCTCAGTCCCTTCCCTGGGATCCTGGGCTGCACGCTCTGCCCTGGTCCACAATCGCAGCCTCACTGGGTCCGCCAGTTCCCCTTTCGTACTCAGGGTCCACCCGCTGTGCACCCCGGATGGCTTATGCGTTCCCGGTTGCCTTATGCGCCCAGGTCTCCTTGAGCTGCGACCTGCGCTCGTCTGTCCCTCTTACCAGTCTGGATGAACAGGTCTACTTCAACTTCTTGGCTGTCTGACTTCCATTCAGATAAATTCTCTATCAGTTCTGGGTGTTATTCTATCTCTAAATTGTTGTTGTTCTAATCTTAGTTGTGTGTGGAGGTATGGTGTGCCCACCTATGCCTCCATCTTAATTATTATTACAATTTTTAAAATTGTTTTTCAAATACAGATTTTTGCCTTTCCCCCCCCTCCCCACCACCCAAACCCTCCCCACCTCCCTCCCCCATTTCCACCCCCCTTGTTGTTGTCCATATGTCCTTTATAATTGTTCCTGTAAACCCTTCACCCTTTTCCCCCTTTATCCCCTCCCCTCTCCCTTCTGATCACTGTCATAACATATGCTTTTTTAAGATGAAGATTCTGATCATTAGAGTCTCTTTAATTAGTCACCTGGACAGGTATTTTTCTTTGCAGTGAAACTTTCTGTTATATGTATCTAAACAGTCCCTGAGTCTATTTATGCAATCTTCAATTTCCTTCACTTTTGTCATAGGCATCCACATCATCCCAATCATCTGATTGGTTTTGTGAACATGCTGTATTGCCATTACATTAAAAATTATTGGTGCAAAGACCAGTTTCTTAAAAAGTTATTACATGTTAAGGTGGTATCCAAAGAAATGAGTATGTCAGATTCCTTTCAGCAATAACACACTACTTAGAAACAGACACAGAGACTTAGAGAAATAGAATAGAGAGAACTGAAGCAAGTATAAACTTTCTATCAAGTCAAGGAAAGATAATCTTGGATCATTTACAGAGAAATTTTGTGTGTAGTTAATACACATGCACATAGAAGTGAAGGTTACTAAGAGGCCCATATCATGGGCCTCTTAAAAGTCATAGAAAGAGCTTTCTTAGCCTCTCCCTTTTTTTAATTTGTAGATCAATGAGATAAACAAATATACTGGGTCTTCATGAAGGCCACCACACATACACTCATATGAAAGAATATGAGTCTATTCTTTCATAACTCATTTGGAGATACAGCTGGGTCTTGAATGGTTGGGCAAAGGCTCAAAGGTTTTATTACTCTCAAGTTTGTTGTGTGGACCCATAGCCTATGCAAGTTTTTTTGCACAGGCATTTGGCCACCTTGCCTTGTATTTTCTTCATTTTTATACCATAGATGATGGGGTTGAGCATTGAAGGTAGAAGAAGGTAGAGATTGGCAAGGAGAATGTGGGCTTCAGGTGGGATATTGAGACCAATGCGGTGGGTGAAGGAGGAAAACAGTGCAGGCACATAAGTGACAATGATGACAAAGAGGTGGGCTGAACAGGTGTTGAGAGCTTTGAAGATGGCATTTTGAGAGTCAAGACGTATCACAGCCTGTAGGATGAGACCATACGAGAAGCCAATAAGCAGCAAATCAAGTCCCACCACGAGCAGAATCACGAAGAGCCCATAGATACGATTAGGTCTTGTGTGGTCACAGGCCATTTTTACCACAGCCATGTGGTCACAGTAAGTGTGAGGAATGACCATGTGGCAGAATGTCAACCTCTGAAGTAGAAGAGGCATAGGCAGGACAAGAATCACACCCTTGGCTAGAGCTACTAGTCCCAGGCGTCCAACTAAGGAATGGTTCAGAATTGTGTTGTAGTGCAATGGTTTACACACAGCCACGAAGCGGTCAAAAGCCATTGCAACAAGTAGAGCTGATCGTACCACAGATGCTCCATGGATGAAAAACATCTGGATGAAACAAGCATTGAAAGCTATGTCCTGATCATTGAACCAGAAGAGGCAGAGAAGCTTGGGCAACAGAGCCAGAGTAGATATGAGGTCAGCCACCATCAGCAGGGCCAGGAGCAGGTACATTGGTGTATGAAGTGTGGGTTCTGTGGCCACCAAGATGAGGATAGCACCATTGCCAATGAGGATAGCCAAAAACATGAAGGAGAAAGGAAGAGATAGCCACAAGTGCTGTGATTCTAAGCCTGGGATGCCCATTAAAGTAAAGGTCAGGATTCTGGAATGGTTGAAGATGAGCATAGTAGAAGCTGTTGGTGGTTGTTAAAGTTTAGACACCTGCCAATGAGATACAGGTAGTGGGTAGTTTTGTAAGTTTGGCTTTTAATGAGTTACTAAAATGGGGCTCAGTGAGGGAGAGAACACTTCTTTGGGATCATGGAGTTTGCAATTGAGCTTTAGGTGTATCTCAAAGCACCTCTATTATTTTCACAATCATTTTTTTAAATGACACTCAGTTTTCTTCTCTGTGAATAGGACATTTACTCTCTCACCTCACAGTTCAGCAATTCTACATTTAATTTGTTTTCTAGGGTTTTGAGTAATATTAGGATAAAATAATTCTTATTATTGATTCAAGGATAGAAGAACCAGGATCTTCTCATTAGGAAGCTTCCTAGATAAAGAGGAAATAAGCTTCCTTATCCCTGTTGAGAAGTTGAAAAAAACTCTCTTTTGAGTTTCTTTTGTTTTTATAAGTTGTCCCCCTTTCAGGGATCTTCTCTGGTCATAATCCTGTTTCTATCCATTTTGAACAAAGTATAAAAGATGTATTGTCCAAATAATGACACCATTAATTAAGTGGGTGCCTGTCACTACCTCTCAAGCTAAACACTTATGCATTTGATCAGCACCTTGAGGTTTTTTACATGCCATGTTCACCTTTCTCTACAACAACTGGACCTCCTGTGTAGATTGAATTTTGTTTAGTCATGAAGTATTAACCTCAAATTAGTCCACTGAGCTACCTAAGAGTACTGGTTTATTCTTCAGGTCTTATTATTAATTAAACAGATTTCTTTCTCTTTCCAGTAATATATTCACTAACACCATCTTTCCTATTACCATCTTATGGAGAAGTTATGAGAAAACTTATCTTTATGAGGAAATCTAGAGTCCTGTTTTCACAAAATGTAATGAGAAAATAGTAATCCTGGAAAAACATGTTTAGAGTAAGTGGAAATTGACAATGGAAAATAATGCTTTTAATGGATAAAACAAACATTTTACTTAAATCCAGATGACAGAAGGAAAATATTTTTATTCCATTTCTCCTTTATTAATGGTTAAGGAAACCCAAAAATTCTCTTGAAATTACCCTAAAATTAATAAAAACATCATTCAAACCTTCATTGTTAGTAACTTTTCCTTTCAGAAAATAAATTTCTGATAAATGTGTAGAGGATCAGCAACTTCTTTTTTGAAATATGTACAACAGCGTATGTGGAGAGAAAGGAAAGATGACTTTTGACAAGTCGAACATAAAATATCATTTTATATTATTCCAAATTAAAAATTAAGAATTCATTTCAGAAGGTAGGGGGAGGACTGGATGAAAGAAGGTGAGGGATTAGCCAAAGAACATATATGTATAACTCATAGACACAGACAACAGTGTGGGGATGGCCAGAGGGAAGGGGAAATGGTGACATCTGTAATAGTGTCAAGAATGAAAATACAGGAAAAAATTTAAAAATATGTCCAGAAAAAAAAAAACAGAAGAAACCAAAAGATATGTTTTAAAATTACTCCATCACTAAAATAGCACTGACTGCATTGGTACCCATATACTGTGCATTCCTATTAAAAAGGATAACCTGCCTCATTTCAAGTTTACTTATCTGCTTCTGAAATGAATCACATTTCCTTTTCTTATACAAAACTTTTTCTGTAATTATACCCCTCTCTCCTGAATAAATGTTTTTACTTCTTCTAGTGGGACTTCCCACTGTTCTCATTTACACTTGCAATTCTACCCAAGACACATTTAGTTTTCACCTGGACTACTGAAATAACCTCCTCACTGGTCTTTCTGTTTCTCTTTTGCCTACACATGGATTATTGCCCTTAAATGGCCCTATTATCTTCAAAAATGTAAATATAATGATATTGCAATACCTACAGTTTCTTACTATTTAAGGAGTAAAGTCAGTAGTCTGCCATGCGCAAAGCACTCTGATGCACTCTGATCATGAATACTGATGCTATCTATATAAGGAATGATTTGACTTCAGCTTTACCACTCTCCCTTCTCACTCCATACTTGGCCTTTTTGCTCTTCTTTAAGCATGGTAAGTTGCCTCAGGATGTTTATCCTTGCTGCATCATCTCTCCACACACATTCAAATGACTCACTCCCTACTTTTATTTGGGTCTGTGAAAGTATAATTTCTTTTTAAACTTCTATTTTTATCACTGTAAACCACATGTGATCTGAAATTGTCATTTCCCTGCCACCAATTTATATCTATATACTTTATTGAGTCAAAAAGTGGTTCAGAGTCCTGGCTGCATATGAGAAATACCAGGGTTTAAAACCTTCTGATACTTAGAAAACTTATGTATATTTAAGGAATTGTGAGAAAATCACTGTGACCTTGTTGTCAAGTGCACAGAGTTCTGGAGACAAGGTCAGAAGTGAACCCATGACTGACAGCTTTTTTTGCCTAAATGCTTTTCACATTCTTTTCTTGAAAAACTTAAGAATTATCTACATTTAACTCAATCTTATCCTAACTTCTCTACTTTGTCCACATCATGGCTCTGCCCATATCTATCTGTGTTCTATTACATAGCACGGAAGCTAAGTTTCCTTTCTTTACTCAATTTCTCTCATTTAGGGTTATTAAGTATTCACTATTAGCCAGGGTTTGTAAAAAATGAACTTCTTCATATATGACAATATTTCTATATATCTGTAAAAAATGATTTGTGAAATCTTTTACTTCCTCACCCCCTACATCCTCTGTAAACTTGCTTAATTTTCAGAACCAAGTCAATACTTTTAGGTATCTGGGACAGAAGTTGCTGGGTGGCTAGCAAATAAGTTCCAGCGAAATAGAATTTGTGGGGGCTACAGATAGAATTCACTTAGGAAAATCAATCTTACTGAAGTACAGGTAGTTTTAATGATTTATATCAGAACTTACCTGGAAATGTTCCACTATATTCTTTCAACCAGCCTCCCTTCTTCTGATAACCAGAGCCTTGTTGTTGGGATATTACAGTTTGAATCTGCCTATCTCATGTTTCATGAAACAACATTTATTTTCATTGTTATTATCATTGTTGAACTGATGTCAGCCTTTGGGAAGGGGTTCCCTGCCCACCCTGGCTCTCCTTCTGAGTTTTTTCTTGGGACACAATATATAAGGTTTCTTATAAGGCTATCACATTATATAAGGCAAATTTTAACTCTATGATTTTGTCATCAAAGAACTCTGGGTATAGCCATGACTCTCCAGAGGTTAGGGAAAGAGCTATATAAAAAAAAAATAGTTCATTAGGGGATCCCATTGGGCCTTTTATTCAACAAGAAACAAGACCTGAAAGGGAGTTTTCTGAGGAGATGGGATAGTTTTGATCATTTCCAGTTTTCATGTAATGATGGTATAATGTGACTTCCCTCTATTTGATGATACCTGTGTAGGGATAGCTTTTACCCTGTAATGGTGAATTTTGAATAAGGTCATTCTTCAATAGATAATTGTCTATAGTCTTTATGCAAAACAATTAATGCAGCTTGTAAGGAAACTCAGGCACCTCTATACCATTATAAAAAGAGAATAAATGACTGATTCAAGAAATGGTAAATTCCTATCAAATAAGAATAAAATTCTCTAAATGGGCACTAATTTTGGAAGACACAAAGATAATAATTTTTCAATCACATACCGCCATAATGAATTTCTTTATATAATCTCTGCTAGAAAGATTAAAGTGGTTATTCTCAAACTTTGAAAACATTTTAAAATACAGATTGCTGATCTCAATCCCCAGTATTTCTGATTCAGTTCATCTGGGGAGGGATCCAATATTTTGTTATTCTAACAAGTCCTCGGGTGATGATACTGCTTTTCTGAGAACCCCACCTTGAGAAGCACTGGATTAATGAATAGCCAGTTGCATTTTGGACATTGCAAATGGGGACTATTTATATATTTAAACTGATAACACATTCATGTTTAGTTGCAGTTGATCAGAGATGTTGATGCAAGTTCTCAAGATTCTATATTTAAAGAATGTCTTTAAAAGGAAGTCTTTTCACCTTGGTGTAGTTTTTTTCTTCCTACTTCCATTAGAATGTAAAAAGCTGTTTGGTGATGCCTTTACCCTATATAGCTAGAGATTGCCTAAAAATTCTAAACTCTTTGCATTAAATTCTTTCTCTTTGATAGAAATACTAATTAATATTGTTCTCCTTCATTTTGAGATGGTGAGGGCATGGTTGTAATTTCTTGTGGAAACCTGGTTTGAATAGAGAAAACTCTTCTCTTTTGTGTTAATGTATACTTTAGGGCAGTGGGTCTATCCTTTCCAAGCCCAAACTACCCTTAAATAATTCTTAATTATGAAAGTATAAGCCTAATCTACTTTATAGACATAAAAATCTAATATAATAGTTGTATAGAGAAGAAATAAAAATAATTTGCAATACATGTAATAATTGATAATACATATGTGATACATACATAAGTTATAAATATATGTATAATATACACAATTATGTATAGCACATATATGTAATAAAGACCAATAATATGTCTTTCAATATGAAATATTCAGATATGAGAAGAAACAGAAAGCTAGTGAACTTGGGAGTTAGTCTCTGTAAACAGTACATCTGTAGATGCAGAGGGGTAGAGATGAGTGGTGTATGGGGCTCAAATAAAACAGGCTACATTGCCATTAGTAACTTAACATTTCTTGATAAAGTTCCAAATAAATTAAGGTGGAACCAGTTATTAAGTCTTTATTAGGAAGATTCAGTGAATATAAAAATCATGTGTGATAGTGAGGGTTATTATTTAGCAAATATGATTCCCCTGTCCCTCTGGGTAGAATGTATTTTCCCACTCCATTGACATACTACTTGACCATGGCTTGATTTGAACATCAGGAGGCTGCAGATGTAACACAAGCAAAGGCCTTGAATGTGTCTGTACTATTGGGCTGGGCTCCTTGTGTGCCAGGGATCTATTCTGATAAGAGTGTGTCCTGAGTGGCCTTAGCCACCTTAGCCTGGACTCTAGGGTAAAAACACTTGGAACTGACATGAATTCAATTCAAATTCTGGAACCAAGCTCAGATAACCTGCCTCATATAATAGTTATCCATTCACCTAAGTCCAGCCTAGAATTAGCCAAACTAAAGTAGAACTGAAACCAAATATGTGTTATTATAAACTGGGTTAATTTCCTACTGTTATTGTAATAACATCACACGTTATAGACTTAAAACAACACCAATTTATAATCTTTCCATTCTGAATCCTTCAATTCAGAAGGCCAAAAGTCTAAAATGGGTCTCAGTGAAAAATCAAGATGTCAGCAGGGCTACTTTTCTTCTGGAGAATCAAGGGGAAGGTCTGTTTTCTTGTTTTGTTTTGTTCTGTTTTTAGATTAAGAGGGCACTCTAATTTATTGGCTTTTTGCACTCTTCCCCATCTCCAAAGCCACCAAGAAATTTGGTCCTTCTCACCTTGCCATCCCTCTGATTCTCTCTCTTGCTCTCTCTCCTGCTTCTCACTTATAGACTATTTATTTGTTTGTTTGTTTATTTATTTGTTTATTTATTATTGTTCAAGACCTTTTTGATTACATTGAGCCCACCTAGATAACCCAGTATAATCTCCCTGTCTGAAGGTCAGAAGTTGACAAAACTGAATTCCATCTTCAACTTTAATTCTTTTTGACATGTAACCAAACAGATTCCAGAGGCTAGGACTTGGATGTTTTTGAGGTGAGTAGAAGACATTCTGCCTATCTCATAAATCACTGATTTTTGCATTGTTTTGTTATACAGTTTATCATGACAAAAAGCATCTAAAATTAATGTACTTTGTGTTTAGTTTAGTTTAGTTTGGCCTAGATGATCAATAAATTTTCCACATACATAAATATCTCTTAATGAATGTAAGGCAGTTTCTCACTGTGTAGAATTCTACCATCTCTGCCTTCTGCCAAATAAATGCCAGAAGAATACATACTCTTTCTTGGCTGAGAGTTAACTAATGACACAAATTTAATATATATTCTTCTTAGACATTTTATTTCTTTAATAATTATAGATGAGCTACTAAAATCTATTATCTTGCTTTGTGTATTTAAATATAGAAGGTTTACTGTGTAACCTTTTTCATTCAACATCTTGCATAACTTAGTTTTTTATCTGTAACATACTACTCCATGTTTGAATGTATCACAGTTAAAAAAATTAGGTGAATGTTATTTTTTTCTATCACAAATAAAGAATAGAGGTTTACTGTATTAGAGGTCCTAAATGGTCTGCCATGATATACCCTTTGTGATAAAAAATAGTGATAATAGCCCTGGCTGGCATAGCTCAGTGGATTGAGTGTGGGCTGTGAACCAAAGCATCGCAAGTTCAATTCCCAGTCAGGGCACATGCCTGGGTTGCAGGCCACGGCCCCCAGCAATCGCACATTGATGTTTCTCTCTCTCTTTCTCCATCCCTTCCCTCTCTAAAAATAAATAAATAAAATCTTAAAAAAAGAAATAGTGATAATAAATAAATAAATAAAACACGTCTGTCAAGCTATTGTTCTCCTCAGTCTTCATGGCAGTTGGGGGCAGGGGTGTGATAAGGGTGGAGGTTAGGTGGGAGTGAAGGCAAGGGTCAATGGAGCATTATTATGGAGACCAAGCTGCCTCTAGTTAGGAGGAGACTCATTCCTTTTAACAAAATGCCTAAAAATTTTTCTTTTCTTTGAAGTTTCATGATATCACAATGTTGAAATATCCTACAGCATAATATACACAAAGAAGCAAATTTGCTTACTCAAATTATACATACTTTCACTTTAAGTACATATAAAATTTCTGTCAAAATATTTCTGTCATTTTACACATCCACACACAATACAGGAGATTTTCCATTTCCCTATATTCTTAGGCATGTAAAATGACAACTCTTTATTATGCATTTTTCTGCTAAATTCATTAACTAAACAAGTAAAATCTCTTTCCACATATTTTTACCTAATTTTCTTATTGGTTGTGACTTTCATGAAAATTTAATTTGAACCTATTTTATTTTTAAAAATACATTGCACTTATACATGTTTCAGTAATTTTCTCCTAATCTATTTCCTTTGAATGCTATTATTCCATGCTATACTAACATAAATTATGAAAAAAAAACATATAAAACATAAAACATGTTTCATTTATGATTTGTACATTTTTGTATTATTTTTCTCATTTTCCCAATGTCATCAAGATACAGGCCTATAATATTTTGAAACTTTATTTTTATTTTTTTATTTTTTAATAGTTTAGAGACTTTGTTTTTAATTCATTTAAAATATTTATTGTCCTGATTTCTGTTTCTGATTTCATTGTTGGTGTACAAAAATGCTTTCCATTTCTGAATATTGATTCTGCATCTTGCTGTTTTGTCAAATTCACTTATTAGGTCAAGTAGTTTTCAGGTGGAGTCTACAGGGTTTTCTATGTACACTATCATGTCATCTGCAAACAGTGACTGTTTTATTTTCTCCTTTACAATTTGGATGCCTTTTACTTCCTCTTGTCTGATCACAGTGGCTAGGACTTCCAATGCTGAAGTACTTTGTTAAATAGAAGTGGTAAAATTGGACATGCTTGTCCTTTTCCTGATCTTAGTGAGAAAGGTTTTAGTTTTTGCCCATTGAGTATGATGTTGGCTGTGGGTTTTTCATATATGTCCTTTATTATGTTGAGGTATGCTCCCTCTACTCCCACTTTGTTGAGTGTTTTTATCATAAATGGGCACTGCACCTTATCAAATGCTTTTTCTGCCATCTATTGATATGATCACATGATTTTTTATCTTTCCTTTTGTTTATGTGATGTATTACATTTATTGATCCCATTTGCTATAGCAACAAGAAAAATAAAGTACCTAGGAATAAACCTAACTAAGGAGGTAAAGTACTTGTACTCAAAAAATGGCACAATATTAAAGAAATTAAGGAAAACACAAACAACTGGAAGCATATACTGTGTTCATGGATTGGAAGAATTAACATCATTGAAATGTCCATGTTACCTAAAGTGATTTATAGATTCAATGCAATACTTATTAGAATACTAATGACATATTGCACAGATATAGAACAAACATTTCAAAAATTTATATGGAACCATAAACAACCCCAAATAGGTACAGTAATTTTGAGAAAGAACAAAGTAGGAGGGATCAAAATACCTGACATCAAGCTATATTACAAGGCCATGGTAATCAAAAGGCAATAGTCTGGTACTAGAATAAGAACAGACACATAGACTAATGGAACAGAAGAGAGAGCCCAGAAATAAACCCAAGTCTCTATGGTTGATTAATATTCAGTTATTAATATTAATAACCCAAGTCACTATGGTTGATCAGAGGGGAAGAAGCATAAAATAGAGTAAAAGTAGCCTTTTCAAGAAATAATGTGGGGAGATCTGGACAGCTACATGCTAAAAAATAAAACTCAATCACGAACTTACACCATACACAAAAATAAACTGAAGATGCATAAAAGACTTAAATATAAGTTGTGATACCATGAAAGTCCTGTGGGACAACATAGGCAAGAAAATCTCAGATATTCTACAGAGCAGTATTTTCATCAATATATCCCCTAGAGCAAGGTACATAAAGGAAAGAATAAACAAATGGAATCTCATCAAAATAAAAAAGCTTCTGCATGGCTAAAGAAAACATCAGCAAAACAAAAAGGAATCAAACATATGGGAAAATATATTTGCCAACAATTTCTCGGACAAAGGTTTGATCTCAAAAATATATAAGGAACTCCTACAACTCCACTGCAGGAAGACAAACAACCCAATTAAAAAATGGGCAAAGGACCTGCACACACACTTCTCCAGGGAAGACATACAGATGGCCCAGAGACACATGAAAGGAAATTCAGCTTCACTAGCCATCAGAGAGGTGCAAATTAAAACCACAGTGAGATATCACTTCACACCAGTCAGAATGACCACCATAAACAAATCAACAAACAACAATTATTGGAGAGGTTGTGGAGAAAAAGGAACCGTACTGCACTGTTGGTGGGAATGCAGATGGGTGCGGCTGCTGTGGAAAACCGTATGGAATTTCCTCAGAAAACAAAAAATGGAACTGCCTTTTTACCTAGCAATTCCACTCCTGGGACTATATCCTAAGAATGCTGAAACACTAATTCAAAAGAACCTATGCACCCCAATATTCATAGCAGCCCAATTTACAATAGCCAAGTCCTGGAAGCAACGTAGGTGCCCCTCAGTAAATGAGTGGATCAAAAAACAGTGGTACTTTTACACAATGGAATACTACACTGCAGAAAGAAAGATGGAGCTCCTACCCTTTGTGACAGCATGGATGAAACTGGAGAACATTATGTTAAGTGAAGTAAGCCAGGCAGTGAAAGACAAATGCCATATGATCACACCTATAAGTCAAACCTAATCAACAAAACAAACAAGCAATCAAAATGTAACCAGAGACACTGAAATAAAGATCAAACTGACAGTAACCAGAGTGGATGGCAGAGGGAAATAACGGGGGAAAGAAGGGAAAGGGTCATCAAGGAGCAAGTATAAAGGACACATGGACAAAGCCAAAGGGGGGAGGATGGGGGGTGGGGTGGTAGAAAGAGGTGGTGGGAAAATGGAGACAACTCTATTTGAACAATAAAAAAGTGATAAAAAATAAAATATTTATTGTCTATGGGTCATAAAATGATTATGTTCATTATGTTTTAAAATATATTAATAAAAAATTAAAAAGGAAAAACAAAATTTCATAATAAAAAACATACATTAATAGATAACTTCAGCTACTAATTAGTACATTCTATACTTTCTGGATCACATATGCCAAATAAATGTGGATCTCTTTCTGGAATTTTCATTATTTTATTCCAGTTCATATTCTATAACAATTTTGACATAAACTTCTGAATTTTTCAAATAATTCTTAAAGTTTAGTAGGGCAGTTCTTCCCATCTTGCTCTTACATACTTGGTTGTACTTAGAATTTTATTTTTTGTATATAAGTGTAATTGATAAGTTCAACAAAATTCCTCCGAGGAGTTCATTGGGCTTACATCTAATGTACAGATTCATTTGAGGAGGCATGGTTAAGGTATCTAGTGTTTCATCTAAGATCATGATGTGGTTTTCTCTTTTTTACATTTTTTTTGTTTATTGTTTATGCTATTACAGTTATCCCTGCTTTTTCTCCTTTTCCCACCTCCACCCAGTACCACCTACTTTTGTCCCACAGTCAATCCCCATACTGTTGTCTGTGTCCATGGGTCATGCATAAATGTTCTTTGGTTTATCTCTTTACCATTTTTCATTCAGTCCCCATCCCACTCTAGCAGCTGTCAGTCTGCTTAATGTATCTATGCTTTTGTTTCTATTTTGTTCATTAGTTTATTGTGTTTATTATATTCTGTGCCACTAATTGGCACATACAAGGTCAAGTTGTCCAATTTGTCGTCATTGCCACAAATTGGACTGCTTGAATTCATTCAAGCCATGGTGAATTCATGACTTGAATTCATAGACCATAAAAACCCCAAGTCAAATATGGATAATTAAGCACTTTATTAAGCAAGAGTAAAGTGAGTCAAGATCATACATCACCAGATGGGAATTCACCAACACCCAAACATAGATGCTGGGGAATCTTGAAGACAGCATTCAGGGTCTGACTGGGAAAGCTTCAAGTGAAGCATACTTCTCTTGGGTGAGATTCTGCAGTGCTTGCTTACAGGGTTGCTTAAATGATATTTTAAACAAAGATGGTTATGAGCCAAGGGCCTTGTGTGACCTGGCCTTCAGTCCATTCCTCAAGAAACTGGCTAGGTTCCATCACGGATGTTTTCTGAGGCATGAACATTAAGAAAGTACAGATCTTTCTGGGAGAAGAGCCAGTTCTCCCTGAAAGAATGCACATACACAAACACTTGGGGAAAAAAAGGTCATGGTACGGGCATGAAAAGGGAGGATTCTCAATGTCCTCTTAACCCTTCAGATTCCACACATTAGTGAGATCATATGGTATTTGTTTTGCTGTGACTGGCTTATTTCACTTAGCATAATGTTCTCCAGGTCCACCCATGCTGTCAAAAAAGATTCCCTTTAATCATATATGTTATGTTCATAAAATCTCTTACATTGCTCATATTTTTTTCATAAAATTTGCCCATCTGTTTATGTTGCTTTTGTATCTGTCAATCTTGTTGAACTCTTGTAAAGTCTAACAAATTCTCTGTACATTGTCTACAAAAGTACTACTATCATTCACACATTTTTTTAACTATTTTTTCCCTACTGCATGGCTCTGACCAGCACAGTGCTCAGTATGGATGGAGTGGGGGTGACAGTGGATTTGCTTGCATTTTTGCTCTAGAAACACTTATAACTGTTTCCAAATTATCATGGCTTATTACACATTTCTCATTTTTTACTTTCCCAGATCTAACACCACTTGCTTGCCATTATATTTTTGAAAAGTATATAATTTATCTAAAATTATATACCTATTTTCATTAGGTTTTTATAGTAACATCCATAGAATTATCACAGAGTTCTGTTGCTTGAGGTTTAGTTGAATATTAAGATGGTTAGAAAATATTTGTTAAATGTTTGTATTTTTTGTGCTTTAGTTAATAATAAAACACTTATAGATGTTTACTTATGTTTGTTTTTAATTGGAAAATTAGGTAACTTGGTGGTTTCATTACATTTTATTTCTAAAATGGAAAGGGTTTTAGAAATCATACACAGAAACCAGTAAGTGAAAAGTGGTGTATGGTATGATTCCTTTTTTATGAAATGTCTGGAACAGGAAAATCATTAGAGACAGAGTTGACTGGGGATTTTCTAGAGTGGGGAGGGGGTTGGTAGGGCAAAATGGAGAGTGACTGCTAATGGATGTGGGATAAAAATGTTCTCGAATTGAAAGTGGCAATGTTTACACAACTCTTTTGTATATATTAAAAACCTTGAATTATATACTTTGAATGGATGAATTTTATGGTATGTGCATCATATCTCAAAAGAGCTATTAAAACATGAAAAATAATATACTTTCATAGTTGCTATGTCTGATTTCTGTCATCTTTTCCATTCTTAATATTTATTTTATTTATCCCTTTTCTTCTCCCACACATCCCAAATTTCTGTTAGATATACATTAATGATGCAATGAGAGAAGTTAAGATAACACATTAGCTTCTGTACTATTAAAATTTCCATCAGAAAAACATAACCAATAGGTACCAGTAAGAAGGGTGTGTGTGTGTGTGTGTGTGTGGGGGGGGAGGGGGTGTATCTGAGATGTGGAGAATTAAAACACAAAATATTAATAAATTTGTATGAAATATGTAATATATGTTTGGCAAAAGTACACATATTAAAATTGAACAATTCAATGAATTATCACAATGCAAACATTCTCAATTAAAAACATACTACCCTTTCACAAAAAAATGAAAAAAGATAAAATAAATAAAAATAAATAAAGCAATTTGAACTAATCATAAAAAAAATAAAAACATGTGATGTAGATGTTATTAGCCACTTTTTACAGCACAGTCTCAGAAGTAAGTTTCCAATGTCAGACACCTAGCAAAGAACTGACCCCTGTGTCCAACTTCCAAAAAATAAAAATAAAAGCAAAAACATGCTATCAGAAAATTCTATCAGCATTTCAGTACAGACAATATAAATGATATACTTTAGAATTTGAAGCTAAAATGTAAAAACTGTGGGCTATTATATACTTTAATTCTAAAAATAAATGACTTTGAAATTTAAAAAAAAATGGAAAAATAGAGGGTTCTAAGGGAGTAAGAGTCCCTGACTCTTTCATGAAAGCCTCTACTTTCACCTTTGTATTCTTATGTGGTCAAATAAAAGAGAAAAGCTTGAATGCTCGATATCCTAGGGAACACAAAAGCTCCCCCGATGGCTTTAGCCATAAGCTCAGTGCCAACCACCAAACTCCCAAGTGGGGCTGTGTGGTATGTTTCATCAGTATAACAACCTCTTGGCTCAGCATTCAACTGGTTGAGGGTGGGAGACTAGAAATGTTCTTTCTATCTTCTGAGGATGCTTCCAGCATACTGTGCTTTCTCATTCCTGCTGTCCTGGAGACATGTGAGTTTGTGTCAGGAAAAGTCTTTAAAAGACATTTTGTATCCCTTAAGAGAAAGTTATCTGTATAATTGGTGATGGGAAGTCTACTTTAAAGCAGGAAGAATGAGATTTAGAGGCCAGCAAAGGGGATTTTGCAACGTAACAACTCTGTGTAGCCTAATTTGGAATATTATTTAAAAGGTTTCCTAAAATATGAGTTTTAGTTTGGTGTTATTTATGCTCAGTGGGTGAAAAAGGGAGCAGAGCTGGGAGCTGCCAGAAAAGAAAGAAGTAAATAACCTGTTAGCTGGACCAGGAAAATGGGAGGCATTGTGAAGAAAGTTTAAACATTTACTATGATATTCCTGAAATTAATAAAAAGAAATAATTATTCACTAAGCACTTGAGAGAAAAATGTGTCTGCCTAATGACAGTCAGAGATCAAATGCAGTAAATTAAGCAGGGAGAATCAGCAGAATGCTACTGAATACCTTGGGTTTTGTCATGGCCTAGTGTCCTCATAATAGGCAGAGGTATCCCAAGTTTAGCTGTGCTATTGTGCAGAAGAAATGACGGCCTTAGATTTGTGGTGCAGTTTCAGATATGGAGTTTTCTCTATTCCCAATCCTTCCCTCAAATTGTGTTGGAATTTTTATTTTACTGAGGGTATTGGCTCTAATGTCACAATTAGAATTAGGTAAATGATTGAATTAGAGGGATAGGTTCAAACTGAGTAAGAATGGTCACAAATATTTATTAATGTTATAAAACATTTTATACAAGAGATGGTATGCAATTACAGGCTCATTCCTGTGAGCTGGGGTGGTCATGAGGCTGAGTGAGATGATAAGCACACACAGCTCTATAAAGGATTTGGTATGTGTAAAGGTTGGAATTCCTTACAGACCACAGGAACTTCAAGTAAAGTTCACTTACATTAATCAAATTAGGAGCCAGTCTAGATCAGTGATTTGTGGTAATCTGTGCTCAGTTTAGTTTCTACAAGAAAAAGTATGAACTCAGAGACCTAAAGAGGAGTAAGGAATCTCAATAAAGAATCTTTAAGTTAATTTAAGCTTTCTGACTTTGTGTGGAGTGAATTTATGAGATGATTGAAAACTGTAAGGATGTCTGGCATAAACTAAATGGTCGGGGTGGTATAGTGAACAAGTCTTTACTGCTGCTCCCACTGATTCTAGCTCCATTCTCTATATTGAGCTACCCAATAGAGCAGAGGTATTCATTATTTCAACAAGTAAACTTGTGTCATAAAACCCAGAACTGAGTGTATCTATTTGGCTGAGAGCAGCCAGAGAAGCTATTTTCCAATTATTTATTGATTGTCAGTCAGGTGACCCAAAAGGACATATAGAAAAAAACAATTTAAACATCGATTTTATTAAGTTTGCTCTACAATGAAACAACTCTCATTTTATAAATGTCCAAGTTAAGACTAGACTCTAGTTGTTTAAAGAAACTTCATGAAGATTTTGAATTAGATATGAGGTTACTTTCCTATTAAAATGAAGGCAATGACATTTACTGAGCACATTCTATGGGCCAGAAACTGTACAAGGTGTTTTATTCAAATTTCAACAACCTTACAGAGTATTATTATTATCATATTACAGACCAGAAAACTAAGATCTTACAAGGAAATTGACTTGTCTAAGGCATCACTGCCAGTAAGAGTAAACAGAAAGATTTGTTCCCAGTTTTATGGATTCCAATGCCAACAGTCTTTTTTTATCACCACAACTTCCTGCTTTACAAACTCCAAGATGCTATGCCTCCAAAATATTTTGCCTCTTCAATGAATATTTGAGCACAAGAGTGAAATCTGTACTACAGTTTTGCCTGAATATTAGGTAGTTCCAGGAGCTTAAATCACATCAATAATAGTCACATTTTTGAATAAGTTCAAACTTTCCCCTTGATGTGTTTCTCCTTAGGTAAGATAGGACCCTAGATCAAATTGATCAGATCCTTAGATCTTGGCTGCATCTTCCCTCACAAACATAAGCTCACAGAGCACTGTCAAACAAGACTCTTCATATGCACCTACCTGTACAAGCCACATTTATGTCTCTTCTGTGGAGGTCATATTGTTTATTGGCTCTGAGCTGATTAAAACAGCACTTGTCACCAATCTCTTCTCCTTCAGTTAGTCCCTATGTCTGTGAAGACAAACACAATAGTTGGTTTTGTTTACCAGCATGTTTGGGTTATCAAATGTTGCTGTGTCTTTTAAACCCACCTACACAGCAAAGAAGAACCTGTTGTGCAGTACAAAAAGAAACCTCTGATTTCTTTTTTCCTGGTGACTATACACACAGAGAACCTGGACTATTAAGGAATAGGAGAGTTCACATATGGTGTAAGAAAGAATTGTGGCAGAGTTGATTTGTCTTTGATAACTATTTTCTCACTCCTCAAATTTCCTAAAATCAGTGTCTTTTTTTTTTTTACTGATTATTGAAGTACTGGTTGTCCAGCTTTGAGAATAGAGCTAGTGAAATCAGAGGTGCACATGAAATATTTGTAGTTGAATGAATGGATATAAATTTCTGGGCAGTAAAGTTCTCACTCCCCTTTTGAAGGCTTCCAGTTAAACTGATTTCTCAGACTTTATCTTAACGACTAGACCTCTGTTTCTATCCCATTACCATTATGCCTTAATACATTCTGCATAAGTCCTTTTGGTTTAAGCACTCCTTGCTGTGAACTGTGTTCTCCCAGGGAGTGGAAGTATGGGAAAGGTGGGATAAATGAGATAGTTGTATAAGATTTTTCCACAAGGAGAGATGAGTCATCACTGTTAATTCTGTGAGTTAACATAGAATTGTAAAATCACTTCCTAACACTATGAAAAGATGATTGAGAAGGATTTGGCTACATCTTTTCTTTGAAATCACCAAAAACCACAGGTAGAATGTGAATGAAAGGTTAATGCAGAAGTAGATCAGAAAAGGCTAGAAGTTACTCTTTCAGAAATAGAACAAAGTCCATAAAGGGTTAACTTCAACATCTTGTGAAATGGAAATGGACATGTGAGGGTTCATGAAGCATGTTCTGGAATTTCAAATGAAGATAGATCAAGGATATGAGGAAATGCCTCTTGGTTGGTGAAAGGAGTGGAAACAACTATGGTGGTACTAAGACCAGAAATAATTACCAAACACTAGATCCCAAACCACAATCCATTCTCTGTCCAAAGACAAAAAAAATGTCCAACTTTATCCAGTGGACTGTGTTGGCAGTTTGCATTCTGGACAAATGATCCCATGTAATCTCTTCTGAGAAAGAGATGATAGAAGGGAAGGGAAGGGAAGGGGAAGGGGAAGGGGAAAGTCTAATATCTTCCTTTGAGTACAATAGGCCTTAGATATAAAACAGCTTTAATTTATTTAAATGCTTATTTGAGCCTTTTCTCACATTCATTAATTTTATTTAACAAGTATGTTGTGTCAGGCACTAGTCAAAGTTCTTTACAAATATTAACCTGTACAATTCTCCTAACAACCCTAAGGAATGATACTATTATTAATCCCATTTGGTAGATGATGAAGCTTGCCTAATATTATATAGCTAATAGCTAACAAGTGTTACTCTAGTCTCATCATATCCCTGTTTGGTGTTGTCTCTTCAGGTTATCTGATACAGTGGGACAGTTTCTGATCAGAAATGCTCCTCAGAACTCCTGGCCAGATCATGGAGTCTCCTAATCACACTAACCTGGACCCTTCTCTTTTCTTCCTCCTGGGCATCCCAGGCCTGGAACAGTTCCACCTGCTGCTCTCACTTCCCGTATTCTGCCTGGGCACAGCCACAATTGTGGGCAATATAATCATCCTGGTTGTTGTTGCCACTGAACCAGCCCTGCACAAGCCTGTGTACCTGTTTTTGTGTATGCTCTCAACCATTGACTTGGCTGCCTCCTTCTCTACAGTTCCCAAGCTATTGGCCATCCTCTGGTGTGGAGCTGGACACATCTCTGCCTCTGCCTGCCTGGCACAGATGTTTTTCATTCATGCCTTCTGCATGATGGAATCCACTGTGTTGCTGGCCATGGCCTTTGACCGCTATGTGGCCATTTGCTACCCACTCCGCTATACCACTATCCTCACTGACACCATCATTGCCCGAGTTGGAGTGGTAGCTATGGTGCGGGGCTCCATGCTCATGCTCCCATGCCCCTTCCTCATTGGACGTTTAAGCTTCTGTCAAAGCCATGTGATCCCACACACATACTGTGAGCACATGGCTGTAGTAAAGCTGGCCTGTGGAGATACTAGGCCTAACCGTGTATATGGACTGACTGCAGCACTGCTGGTCATTGGGGTTGATTTGTTCTGTATTGCTCTCTCCTATGTCTTCATTGCACGAGCTGTCTTTCGCCTCTCATCTCATGAAGCTCGATCCAAGGCCCTAGGGACCTGTGGTTCCCATGTCTGTGTCATTCTAATCTCTTACACACCAGCACTCTTCTCCTTTTTTACCCATCGTTTTGGCCACCATGTTCCACTCCATATTCACATTCTTTTAGCCAATGTCTATCTGCTTTTCCCACCTGCTCTTAATCCTATGGTGTATGGAGTTAAGACCAAAGAGATTCGAGAGAGGGTTGTCAGGGTATTTCAAAGGGGGCAGGAAACTGGGGTCAAGGCATTTGAGTGATCCAGGAGTATGGAATGGACTTAGTCCAAAAGAAAAGAAGCTTTTTAAAATTAAATAATCCTCAGTATTTGAGATTGGAAAGTGGTTTTAATAGGGTGATGATGGTTTCCACAGTACTTTCTAGATCGTTTCCAAGGTTAACAAATCACAGAAAAGGTCAGGTTGGTTGAGCATTGTTATCTTCAATCTAAGAAAATGTAACATTGGAAAATTCTTACAACTTGGGTTAGAAGAGCCTCTGCATAGTCACAGAAAATTTCCTCAGTTCTTGGCCCTCTCCCACTACAGAAAGCATGGCTTTCTAACTTCACACTTTAGGCTATATTTTGCCATCTGCAAGGATCAAAAGATGGGACCATAATGCCACAGAGAAAGAAATTAGAGCTGCAAGGCACATCATTTTGCTTAATTTCCATATTTCGCCATCAGAGCTTGAAACCAAGAAGAAGAAACAATAACCACAATATTAGCTAGTGGCAGAGCAAGGGCTTGAAAACTATGATCTCTTGGTACAGACCAGTAGGAGTTCTATGGATGAGATCATAGGAAAAGTCAGAAATAACTCTTATTTGTAAACTTAACATATCCATCCCATGTTTATGTCTGTTTCTATCATCTAGGGAAGCAAACTAAGTTCAAGTGACTTGGATACCACTCCCTGATAAGCAATTTCCAAATATTCTTACGCATTTGCACAACTGGTAGGGACCTGCAGAAGTTACTGACTTCTGTCTCCTGAACCTGTGAAGGATGATCACTTACCTAAATCAATCAGAGAGGGAAGTCTTTGCCATTCATTTTTCTATTTATTCATAAAAAAGAAGGGTTAAATGTATCTTAGTCCCTCAATCCTAGCTAACCCTGTGTAGGGGAAAGTTCTTAATTGTATCTGTGACATTGAGATTGGAAAGCAGTTATTATAAATATCGATCCTTCTATTTTCTAAAAAGAATAGGTTTATAAAATTGACCAAATACATTTAATTAACAAATGAGTATTGAAATTTTGAATTTTTCACAGTATACACTGTCTGCTTGTCACCCTTTCAGTAGGCCATTCCATATGTTAGGTGAAGGAGACACAAAAATCCCCTCCTAGAAATTCACAGATTTTCCCACTGTTGGAGATGTCAGTCCTGAGGGCAGAACACTAAGGACCATATTTTTAAAGTTTCCATTCTCAAGAATATAAATTTTTTAACTGTGTTATTTTATATCAGTGGGGATAGATAGTTTGCAAATATTAGAATTCAATAAAATAGACAGAACACTGTCTTTCAAAGAAAATATAATTATTACACTGTTTTATAAGAAGATTGCCAGTGCATGGGCTGGTACTGTTTTTAAATAACTTCACATTCTAATCTTCAAATTGAAATATTCTTAACATATTTTTAATAATTTTATATAATTTTAAACACCATAGTTTAGGAATTTAATTTATTTTTATGCTTTAAATTGTTCACCTTGATAGCACACACACCCTACAACCCTAACTCTGGAACAATTTCTGTACCCTGTGTCATAAGTTCCTAATACTCTCTTTGTGGAACACATCTGAACAAAGTATACAGATATGCAGATTGCAAGCACAATTTGTACATAATCCACACTTTAACTGGGATGTCATTGCTATATGACTATGCTTTTACCTGTTGCATATTTTGCAATAATAAGATCTTTTAAAATATATTCTCAATCCTCTTATATACCTTTTGCCCCTAATGGTTGCATATTCCACTATTTTTTATTCCATAAGAAAAGTGAAATGATAGGAAGTAAACTGTCTCAAATTCTAATTCTCACACAAACTTTTCACATCTACAGCCATGTTTCTTTCTTTATTACTCTATTTGTTCATTACCAATTCATTTTTCTGGTCAAGCAAGGTTCTCAAAATATGGTCTTGGGAGCTCAAACTATCTAACACTTACTCCTATATCTTGTGTTCACAACCTATGTGAATTCATTTGCTTTTTTATCCAATAGCAAAATTTTCCTTTATCTTGATGACTTTTCATTTTAAAGCAAGTTTCTGAAAAACATTTTTGGAACTAATTATTTCTGCTGTTTGACTCCTATTTTTTTCCTATGTTATAATCTGGCTTCAACCACAAGTTTAACTTTCCATTGAAATACCTGTTTTCAAAGCCACCAGTGACTTTTTGTAATTGGACTATGTGACAATATATTGTATCATTGGCCATACCTAATTCTCTAAAATCTATTAGCTACTGCTTCTGTGATACCACAAGATCCTAACTTTTATTCTATGTCTACAATGTGTTTCTTGTTCTCCAAGAAATTATATGGATCAAAAAGAAAACCTCAGTGAGGTCCATAAGGAAAAAATAATAATAACATTTAAAATTTGAGTGCAATAAGGCTACAAATAAAGGAATTAAAAAATCAATATCATTAGTTATTAGGCAACTGTAAATTTAAATGTCATTGAAATATCAGTTTCTCTAATAACATCAATATGGACTTCCTAAAGAACCTAAAGAAACTTGTTCTTGGCATGGTCTAGAATGCAAACTCTTATACACTGCTAGGGACATGTTTTAGATAAATTAGAAAACTAGCATGATGATTACTGAAAAATTTATTACAAAATTTTTATTAAATAAAATGAAACTAGAATATCAAAAGACAGAAAATTTTAAATAAATACTATTCATCTGTTTAATAAAAAGTATGCAGTCTTAAAAATCCCTCTTTGGAAGAACATTTAATGTACTAATTGTATACTCTTAATTGTAAAAATAGCAATATATGTGGGTAATGAGATAACATTATTTCATTTATCTTAAAGCATGTACCTGGGCATATACTCATATTAATATATTTAATAGATATACTAATAAATGTTACTTCTCTTGAAGGACAAGAAAATATATGTTAAAAAGTAATTTTAAAGAGTAATTGAATAAATGTGTGAATAAATCATTGACATAATTTAAATGTATTCCACTTGTTTCCCCCAGGGTCTTTGCAAATCTTCATAGGAAATAAAACAAAACTGCAGTAGTTAAATCATTAATTTTCTTCTTTTTTCAAAGATTCATTGTTTAAAGAATTTTATTGTTGTTCAAGTACAGTTGTCTGCATTCTATTAAAATAACTTGTTTCTAATTTATATCCAGGTCTTTATCTACAGACAACATTCACATATCAATATAAAAGTGCATGTGCATCCATTCATGCAGGCATACATACATATATGTATGTCTTTACATATTTATCAGTCATGATTTAGTAACCTGGAGGTTAGCTTGATTCCAATATCATTGGTGTGTCTCTGAGTCCTTAAAATGTGCTCTTGGGATATTTGAGATATATAGCACTCATTTTCCTTCAAACTCAGGTCAACAGTCTTCTTATCAAAGAAAACTCAATTTAAAATTTGCTCTGAGATTGTGATGATTAGACAGCCAAGTTTATGGGATATTGAAGCAGATATATTTCATATTGATGTGTCCTGCAAAAACTAAGGTATTTAAATATAATAATGTAGGTGTCAGCAACAGGAGAAGTTCCACTTTACATATGGAGAAAAAGAGAGAAAAGAACTTAAGATGGAAAAAAATTTAAATTTGTTTTAAAACAATAAAATAAATTTGTTATTAACACTATGTTACTTTGGTTTAAGCTTGTACCACTAGCTGGCCATTTAGCAAATGTATCGAACCTGTGTAGGAGCTAAAATTTATTGTAATAAATCCATTTCTAAGTGGTTTGTGAAAAAGAGGGCATACAGAATATTATTTTATAGTAGATATTATAGGGGAAATATTAAGACAGAATTGAGCATTTTCCAGAATCATCAAGATTTGTTTAAAAAAAATAAATAAAAACAAAGCTGGAAAAGTGGGTAAATATTTAGAGATACAAGGAGATCCAGACTGAAGAAGATAAGTAAGAGTTTATAGACTAAAGGTTTTGTTTTTTTCAAAAAGGAAATAATGGTGAGTACAAAAGTGCCAGAATGTTTTAAAACAAAGTTTATCTTCCCAATATTGCAATTAATTGTGCTGCATACATGTGAACTTATATTTTGGTAAATGATATATGTAACAGTTATTTGAGGTGTATGATGTTGTAAACCTATTTATTAACAAATTTGTAAGTGTATTTAAAACACTGATGAACTCAGGATTGCAATATTGGTCCTAGGGGAAACATTATTCATATAATTTAAACTACCATATTTTGACTGTTTTTCTAAAGTGCAGATTAGTAAGCGGAAGTGGTAGCTTAAAACCAAAACAGTAGCATTAAATTGAAAACTGGAGTTTTCATAACATCTAAGTGTTATTTTGAAAAGTTTGCATATTAATACCTACTATATTTGAATAAATTATTGAAGAATGTCTCTGTTCCCCCATGATTTGGTTTAAAAATATTCTTATAAAAATAGAGTACATTTATCATGGTTAAAACAAAAAAATTTAATCTCATCTGATGACTTTTACCTAGAATTTCTTGAAAAAAAAAAGTTATCCCTACTTTATCTTGTTTTGATTTCTATAGCATCTGGAATTAATATATCAACTCCAAATTTCGTGTGTATTTTCTATGACAATTGTACATCACTGCATGTAGCTCTTTGTTTTTTTAATCATGTGTCCCTTTGAGTTGTTTATGTGTACTTTTACAAAATTGAGAGACTTATATAGGGAAGTTTAAGTAGTCTACCTTACCAGCTCAAAGCAATGTACATGATTTGCATGTTGTCACCTTACTATTTTAATAATTTATTTAGACATCTTTTGCCTTCTCTGTTTTATGATGGAAATGTTTTGCTTATTTTACAGTGATTTATGCATGGATGTTCTGATTTTATATTTAGTACAATTCTTTTGTTTCTTCTAAATCAAAGTGATTAACCTTTATTTTAAGAATTGTCAGAGCATTCTTATTCCTGAAATTTTTAATATGATATTGAACAACAGGTAGCCAAAATATGTCCTTCAGCTTAACCATTTCTTAGGAGAATCCTGCTATTCAGAGACTCATAAAGTGTGTCATAATCTTGCTCCATCTCCAGCCTCTTGTTGCTCACATGCAAGAAACATTACTTGTTGCGCGTGGGTCACCGGCCAGCAGTGACCACGGAACGCTGTGGATGGCTCGACGATAAACACGCGAGAAAAAACACACATGCACAGAGACAAACTAGTTTCTGTGGGGAAGTAGGGACGAAATGGCCACCCACCCAGTGGGGAGCGCGCCGATTTACAGTCCATACCTGCTTTTATTGGGCTCATTCTGCATAATAATTCAGGTAAAGTACAGTACTCATTAGGGGGGAAGTAAGGAACCATAGAAAACAAAGAACTCTGCCAGTCTATTGAGTTGGGGGTCAAAGAGCTGTAAGACTGAGGAACAAAATAACTTCCTCCTAAGACCCTTCTCATTCAACTGAGAGCATTCTAAACAAAGAAGGTTTCACAGTAATTTACATGTTCTTTCTTAGGCCTGATCACCCCGGGGAATCCGCACTTCTCAGTACAGAGCTGCACCACCCTGTCATTGTTTCAGGCTTAGGTGGAGCAAGGGAACTAAGGCAACTGAGAGACAAGGAGGTTTTCTCTCAGACGTTGAGGGCTCAGGCTATGTCAAAGCCGAGGAGCGAGGGTCCATCACCCCCTTTTGCTGCAGCCCCCCAAGTCCTTCTTTTGGGGGGCCTCCCAAAGTGATCGTGCCTGTCTTAGGTCGTTCCCCCCGTGGGGAATCTTACCCGTCTTTGGCTAACCGACCAAGCTTTTTGGGGTTCAGCAGCAGAAGCAGCATTCCTGCCAGGGAGATAAGCTTTTGTCTCCTTGCTGGCTTATGGTTCCAAGGGCGTTCCCTTAGCCTTAGCCTAGGCAGGGGTTTCAGCTTCTGATACCAGTCAGGGCAGTTCCCAACAATTACTACTTTTTTGTTCAAAATGTACAATTTATTTAAAGTTTCATGATTTTTCATCTTGATTTTTCTGACTGGAATATATGTATAGTTTTAATATCTACAGAATATATCTTAAAATAGCTTCAGAAAAATAATAACAAAGACTTCATCTTTTATAGTACAGTTACCATTTATCAGCTGAAGACCTGGGCAAGTCAGGCATAGAAAGACAAATACCATATAATTTCACTTATATGTGGAATCTAAAAAGCAAAATAAACTAACAAAGTGGAGACAAACTTTTGGAAATGGAAAACAGACTGACAGCTGTCAGAAGGGAGGAGGTTAGGGGCTGAGTGAGAAGGATGGAGGGATTAAGCAAAGAAAGGCAAAAGAAAGACTTATGGACACAGACAACAGTATTGTAATTGCCAGAGGCAGGGGAGTGGTGACGCGGGTGGTAGAAGAAGGGAAAGGGTTGTAAATGGCTATGCAAGGAGACTTCACTTGGAGTGGTAAACACACAATATAATATACAGATGATGTATTGTAGAATTATACACCTGAAATCTGTATGATTTTATTAACCAATAAATTCAATAAGAATGAAAAACTAGGCAACTATTAATCATTAAAAAGTATTTCTTTTCTACACTGATAAATAAATGCTTATATACATACAGAAAAAAATCTACTTGGTTTAAAAAATGTTAATGCTCATATTCCCTAGAAGTAGAAAAAGTGGGTTGTTTTGACATCAGATATTTTGGGGGGAGGCAAAAGAAATTAAGACAGTGACAATAACCAAAATGTTTTCTTCTCTTACTTCTATCTAGGAGGATCCATAAATTCTATAAGATGATTAATGATCATACTGACTTAATCATGCTAATGCTGAATCAAACAGATGTGACTCTAGCCTCATTTATTCTTAATGGGATCCCAGGACTGGAGGACATGCACCTCTGGATTCCCTTTCCATTTTGCTCCATGTATGTTGTGGCTGTGGTAGAGAACTGTGGACTTCTCCACCTCATCTGCTATGAGGACTCTCTGCATAAGCCCATGTACTACTTTTTGGCCCTGCTTTCTCTTACTGATCTTTTCATATGCTATAGTACAATCCCGAAAGATCTTAGCATATTCTAGTTCCATTTCAAGGAAATCAGCTTTGATGGATGTCTAGTCCAGATGTTCCTTGTCCATGCCTTCACAGGGATGGAGTCTGCAGTGCTCATGCTTATGGCCTTGGACCACTATGTGGCCATCTGCTACTCTCTGCACTACTCAACTATCCTCACCAATCCTGGAATTGCAAAGGCTGGACTCTCTACCTTTCTCAGAGAGGTGGTGCTTGTTATTCCCTGCACTTTTCTCTCCAAGTACCTTCCCTACTGCAGAGGCAATATAATATACTGTGACCACATGTCCGTAGCAAAATTATCTTGTGAAAATATCAAGGTCAGTGCCATCTACGGTCTGATGGTTGCACTCCTGATTGGAGGTTTTGACATCCTGTACATCACAGTCTCCTACACCATGATCCTCTGAGCAGTGGTCAGCCTCTCTTTAGCAGATGCTCGGCAGAAGGCCTTCAGCACCTGCACTGCCCACATCTGTGTCATTGTTTTCTCCTACAGCTCAGCTTTTTTCTCCTTCTTTTCCCACTGCTTTGGGGGCCATACAATCCTTCCCTCTTGCCACATCATTGTGGCTAATATTTATCTGCTCCTACCTCCCACTAAGAATCCTATTGTTTATGGGGTGAAAACCAAACAAATACGAGACTGTGCCATAAGGATCCTTTCAGGATCTAAGGACATCAAGTCCCATAATATATCAAAAGAACATTTGTGTTGGATAGGAAAGAAAGGCAAAGAATGCTTTTCCCTGTCTGCTTAGGGAGAAGATTTTCCAAGAATAGTTTCTCACCTTGGCAAGTGAGTGTGATCAGTACTCCATTCCCATTAATTTTTTGCAAAATTCCAAAATTATTTATCTGGCACATCACCCTCCCCATGAGCTTTTTACCTTTGGGTTCTCTGTATAACTCAGGTCTCAGTAATAGCAGATTCCAAGAAAGAAAAATACTAATGGAAAGCTGGAGCAATGATTCAGAATATTGAACCTAGTAAAACTAATAATCTGAGGCCAATGACCCAAATTGTTCTTTTATTTGTGAATGGAATTTTCAGTTTGATAACTGTGATATGACTGGGGAAAATGCTCTATATATTCATATTACCCTCAAAAGTCTTGTTTTCTTGTTGGGAACCACCCTGCCTGGTTTCAGAAGTTGTAACCCACCATGGCTAAGGCTTAGTAAAAGACCTTGGGACCATAAGCCACTAAGGAGACAAAGCTCATCTTCCTATCAGGGACACCACTTCTATCCCCTTTTACTTCACTCTGCTTGGCCCTGGGCAGATGACTGGTTAGCCAATGATGGGTAAGATTCCTCAAGGCAGGCATGACCTAAGACAGGCACAGTCTCGAAGAGGCCCTCAGGGGAGGATTTGGGGGGTTATAGGAAAAGGGGGTGATGGACCCTCACCCCTTGGCTTTGACATAGCCTGAGTCCTCATTCTGTCTGCAAGAAGTCTCCTAATCTCTTGGCTGCCTTACTTCCCCTGCCTGACTTACACCTGAAACAATGCTGGAGGGTGGCGCAGCCCTGGGCAGGAATGGCCCATTCCCCTGGGCAATCAGGCCGAAGAAAAAAATGCATAAAATCCTGTGAAACTGCTTTGCTAAGAATGCCCTCAATTTTCTGATAAAGGTCCAAGCATGAAATGAGTTTGTTTCCCAAAGTTTTATGGCCCTTTAGCTAACTGACCCTGACTCAGAATACGCCCTCATAGTTCTTTGAATGTTATCTATTGTTTGGTCATTACTGCCTAATGATGATTGATGATTGTTACCTCTCTTCTTGTGCAAACTGAACCTAGTGAAAGCCCACTGAGGAACAGGCTCATGGCCCTTCTCCTCTGAGAGATTGGCCACCTCTCCTCCCTAAGCAGATCATGTCTTGGTAGACTTATTCTCATCCAGGGGGACTCTGTGGGTGGAACCCCCCCACACACATCTTATCAATAATTTCTTAAGTATTAAGAAATTAAAGTAAAATGTGTATTATGAAATCATTAGTGTGATGAGATCAAGTCTGTGGATGTCTTATAAGAAATATACACAGACTATGTATTATAGTATCATACACTTCAAACCTCTATAATTTGGTTAACAGGCGAGGAGGGGGGAGTGGTGAGGGAAATGGAGACAACTGAATTTGAACAACAATAAAAAAATTAAAAAATTTTTAAAGCCTAGTTACATAGTGTTTGATCAGATCTTGCCTGGCATGAGCCATTCAAGTAATTGCTTTCTTCCAAACTAGTGGGCTGTCTGTTTTCTTCAAGGTGACTTTCAAAATATGCAAAGTTAGGAGGAGAAGTAGGACTATTGAGGAAAGTTACACAATATTATAATAAATATTTCTATAAGTACAAAGTTAAGAAGAGCAATAGTTACTTCTCTTCTTCTGAGATTAGAAAGAAAATAAGATAATTACTGAAACATTTTTTATAATATTCAAGGTCTTTCTAAATTAACATGAAGGTAAGATACCACAAAAATAATGGTTTTGTAGCATTGTCACAGATATCATAAAAAACATTGCAGAGTTGGTTCTTTTTGTCCAGCTTCCAAGAATTCACACTAGTTTTCTGCAATGCTGTTAATTTATGCTCATTAACTTCTATTTTATACTTCTTTTGGTATTTTTTATTTTATAAAGGCACAAAACCAATAAATTTTTATCAGAAAACCAATCTTGTATATTTGATTCCTCTCATTCATCTTGATAGCAACATTTTTAAAAGATTGCCAGTGTTCATTTTCTTCACTTACTCATCCAAAATAATTCTTACCCCCTTCTGGCTTTCTTGAGAATATCTTTTATCTCTTCATATCACTGAAATAGCTCTTGTCAATTTCATAAATAAATTTTATGTCACTAAATCTATCAGGTTCTTCTCCATGCCCATTTTGTTCTACTTCTCAACAATATTGAATATAATTTTTAATATATTTTATTGATTATGCTATTACAGTTGTCCCATTTCCCCTTTTCACTCCCCTCCACCTTGCACACCCTCTCCCACCCACGTTCCCCTCCTTTAGTTCATGTCCATTTGTCATAAGTTTCTTAGCTTCTACATTTTCCATACTATTCTTGCCCTCCCCTGTCTATTTTCTACCTACGCTCTATGCTACTTATTCTCTGTACCTCTTCCCCCTCCTTCTTCCTTTCACTCCCCTGTTGCTAACCCTCCATGTGATTTCCATTTCTGTGGTTCTGTTCCTGTTCTAGTTATTTGCTTAGTTTCTTTTGGTTTTGCTTTAGGTGTGGTTGTTAATAATTGTGAGTTTTCTGTCATTTTACTATACATGTTTTATCTTCTTTTTCTTAGATGAGTCCCTTTAGCATTTCATAAAATAAGGGCTTGGTGATTATGAAGTCCTTTAACTTGACCTTATCTGAGAAGTACTTTATCTGCCCTTCCATTCTAAATGAAAGCTTTGCTGGACAGAGCAATCTCAGATGTAGGTCTTTGTCTTTCATGACTTGGAAAAATTCTTTCCAGCCCCTTCTTGCCTGTAAGGTTTCTTTTGAGAAATCAGCTGACAGTCTGATGGGAACTCCTTTGTAGGTAACTGTCTCCTTATCTCTTGCTGCTTCTAGGATTCTCTCCTTCATTTTAATCTTGGCTAATGTAATTATGATGTGCCTTGGTGTGTTTTTTCTTGGGTCCAACTTCTTTGGGACTCTCTGAGCTTCCTGGACTTCCTGGAAGTCCATTTCCTCTGACCGAATGGGGAAATCCTCCTTTATTATTTGTTCAAATAAGTTTTCCACTTGTTGCTCTTCCTCTTCTCCTTCTGGTACTTCTATAATTCGGATTTTGTAATGTTTAAAGATGTCCAGGAGTTTCCTAAGCCTCTCCTCATTTTTTTTGAATTCTTATTTCTTTATTCTTTTCTGATTGTATGTTTTTTTCTTCCTTCTGGTCCACTCCATTGATGTGAGACTCAGCTTTCATTCTATCACTATTGGTTGCCTGTGCATTTTTCTTCATTTCACTTATTGTAGCCTGAATTTTTTCATCTAATTTGTGACCAAAATCAACCAATTCTGTGAGGATCCTGATCACCAGTGCTTTGAACTGTGCACCTGATAAGTTGGCTATCTCTCGGTCGCTTAAAAGTATTGGATGTGAGGCTTTCATTTGTTCTTCTGTTTGAACTATCTTTTTTTTTTCCCCTTTGGTCTGGTTGTGCCTGTTATGTATGAGGGGCGGAGCCTTAGGTGTTCACCAGGGTGGGGCACCCCAGTCTCTGGGTTGTGACACTGTATCTGGGGGCGGGGTCCGAGAGGGAACAATGGCTCTTGCTCCGCTCTCCATTGGATCTCAGTCCCTTCTGCTGCTTCCCCTGAGCCAACTGGGCCCCTCTGGTGCCAATTCCCGTGTGGGTGGGCTTGTGCATCCTGTGGGACTTCCCAACGACCTCTCCTGTGAGGCTGGGAGTCTCTCCCTGCTCCTCAAACCCACAGGTGTTTTCAATCAGTGCCCCAAGACTCTATTTCCCAGTGCTGGGAGCCTGGGTTGCATGCAGTGCCTTGCTTCACAATTGCCACCTTGCTGAGTCTGCCAGTTGCCACCCCTTGGCTGGGGTCTGCCAGCTGCTGCTTGCACACCCAGAGTTTGCCCACTGTGGTCTTGCGTGCCCCAGATGCTTTATGCACCAGGTCCCAATGCTCTCTGCTCTCTGCTCTCTGCACCACGCTTCGTTCACAGCTGCCCGACTCTGCCCCTCCTACCAGTCTGGATGAACGTGTCTATTTTAACTCCTTGGTTGTCCGACTTCCATATAGTTCAATTTTCTGTCAGTTCTTGTTGTTATTCTTTTTCTAAATTGTTGTTGTCCCTATCTTGGTTGTGCAAGGAGGCACAGTGTGTCTATCTATGTCTCCATCTTGGACAGAAGTCCCTCAATATTTAATATAATTAACTCTTTTTTCTAGAAACACTCCTTTTCCTTAATTTCTAGAACACATCACAAAGTCCAAGTTGTTCTTTATATTCACTGAACATCTTCTGTAATTCCATTTGATTTTATTGTTCCTCTGCTTTTCTTTCATATCCCTGGGTTCAGTTCTTTTTCATTTTTTCACTCATCCTCTATGCATTTCAGTATTAATGGCCATAAATACCACTGTATGTTAATGACTCCCAAACTAATTAACTCATTAATGAATTAATTGAAGCACTAGAAACACAGTAAATATTAGGAGTAATAAAATGCAACATTTCATAATTACAGCAGTCATTCAATAGTAAAATACAAAATACCTATACCTGTATGTGCTTAATATCATTATAGATACAAACAGGAGAAACCGATAGGACTAGAAGGGGAAATCAATAAATCAACAGTTGGATATTTTAAAACATCCTGTTAGTAATGGAAGAAAAAAGAGTTAGGAAAACCAAAATGGCTATAGAAAATCTGAACACAATAAGAGACCTAACCTAACTGGTTTACGCAGAAAACACCATCCAACAACTCTAAGGTAGAGTTTTTATTTCTCAAACGAACATAAAACATTTACCAAAATAAAAAATGAAAGCATCTGAAGAACAACTTTATCCTAATAATTTTTTTAATCAGCACCACCTTTTTTTATTCTAGTTTATTCTTTTACAGTTGTCCCAATTTCCGCCCTTTGCCCTCCTCCATCCAGGTCACTCTCCCCAACTCCCACAATCTCCACACCATTGTCCATGTCCATGGGTCATTCATACATGTTCTTTGACTAATCTCTTCTCCTTCTTTCCAACATTCCCCCTTCCCCCTTTCCTCTGTCAGGTGTTGGTCTATTCCCTGTTTCCATGTCTCTGGTTCTATTTTGCTCATTAGTTTATTTTGTTCATCAGGTTTCTCTTAGTGAGCTCATGTGGCATTTGCCTTTCAGTTACTGGCTTATATCACTTAGCATAACAGTCTCCAATTCCATTCATGTTGTCACAAAGAGTAGGAATCCCTTCTTTCTTTGTGCACAGTATTCTATTGTGTAAATGTACCACAGTTTTTTAATCCATTTATCTGCGGGTGGGCATTTAGGCTGTTCCCAACACTTGGCTATTATAAATTGTATTGCTATGAACATAGGGGTGCATAAGTTCTTTTGAACTGGTGTTTCAGGATTCTTAGGGTATATTCCCAGCAGTGGAATTTCTGGGTTAAAAGGCAGTTCCATTTTTAATTTTTTGAGGTATCTCCATATTGTTTTCTGCAGTGGCTGTACCAGTCTGTATTCCTACCAACAGTGCATTAGGGTTCCCCTTTCTTCACATCCTGGCCAGCACTTGTTGTTTTTGATTTATTAATGATAGCCATTCTGACACATATGAGGTAATATCTCATTGAGGTTTTAATTTGCATCTGTGATGGCTAGTGATGTTGAGCATTTTTTTCATATGTTTATGGACCACCTGTATGTCCTCATTAGAGAAATGTCTATTCAGGTCCTTTGTCTATCTTTTTAAATTTTATTTTAATTGTTGTTCAAGTACAGTTTTCTGTCCTTTACTCCCATTCCAGCCCACCCACCATCCCTCCCCACCTCCCTCCCATTTTTTTTAATTGGACTGTTTGTCTTCTTGGTATTGAGTTGTATGAGTGCTTTATATATTTTGGATATTAAACTCTTTTCTGATGCATCACTGGCAAGTATGTTTTCCCAAACAGTCAGTTCTCTTTATTTTTATGATGGTTTCTTTAGCTATGCAGAAGCATTTTAATTTAATGTAGTCCCATTTGTTTATCTTTTTCCTTTATTTCTCTTGCCTTAGGAGATATATTGGCAAAAATATTGCTACAGGGGATATATGAAATTTTACTCTCTATGCTTCCTGCAAGGACTTCTATGATATTATAATCTTATTCTGAATAAAGAATTTATTTTGAATTTATTCTGGTGTATGGTGTAAGTTGGTGGTCCAGTTTCATTTGTTTTCTTGCATGTACCAGTCCAGTTCTCCCAACACTATTTATTGAAGAGACTATTTTTATTCCATTTTATGCTCCTGCCCCTTTTGTCAAATACTAATTGACCATGGAGACATGGGTTTATTTCTGGGCTCTCTCTTCCTTTCTGTTGATCTATGTCTGTTATGTCAGTACCAGGCTGTTCTGATTACAGTCATCTTGTAATATAGATTGATATCAGGTTCTGTGATCCTTTCTACTTTGTTCTTCTTTCTCAAAATTGCTGAAGCTATTTGGGGTCTTTCTGGCTCCATATAATTATTGAAATATTTGTTATTTACCTGTGAAATATGTCATTACAGTTTTAATAGGGATTGCATTGAATTTATAGATAGCTTTGGGTAGTATGGATATTTTAATGATGTTAATTCTTTCAATCCATGAACATGGCATATGTTTCCATTTATTTGTATCTTCCTCAATTTCTTTTTTCAGTGTTCTATAGTTTTTCAAGTACAGGTTGTTTATAATTTTGTAAACATTTAAAAAATCTTGTAAACAGGTTGTTTATGATTTTGTGTTAGGTACTTTCTTATTTTTTGTTGCTTTAATAAGTGAAATTTTTCTTGCTTTCTCTTTCTGATATTTCATTGTTGGTATGCAAAAATGCCATCGAGAACTAGAAAGCATTATGCTAAGTGAAATAAGCCAGGCAGCGAAAGACAAATACCATGTGATCTCACCTTTAACAGGAACCTAAACAACAAAACAAACAAACAAGCAAAATATAACCAAAGACACTGAAATAGAGAACAGGCTGACAGTGACAAGAGGGCAGAAGGGAGGGAATCTCAGGGGAAAAGGGGAAGGGTTTGCAGGAGGAACAAGTATAAAAGACACATGGACAAAAACAAGGGGGGATGGAAATGGGAGGGAGGTGGGGAGGGTTGGGGGTTGGGCTGGGATGGGGGTAAAAGGCAGAAAACTCTACTTAAACAACAATTAAAATAAAAACAAAATAAAACAAAAACAAAAATGCCATCTGGCTACTTTTTATCTGGGTACTTTGCCAAATTTCTTACTAGGTCCAGTAATTTTTTGGTGAAGCCTATGGGGTTTTCTATGTACACTATCATGTCATTTGCAAAAAATGACAGTTTTACTTTCTCCTTTCTAATTTGGATGGCTTTTAACTCTTTTTGTCTGATTGCTTCTTTGGGGTGAAATGCTCTCTAAATGTCAGTTAAGTCCATTTGATCTAGTGTGTTGTTTAATGCTGCAATATCTTTGTTGATTTTTTGTTTGGAAGATCTATCCATTTTTGACAGTGGGGTGGTAAAACCCCCTACAGTGACTGTGTTGCTATCATTCTCTTTCTTAAAGTCCTCCAAGATTTTCTTTATAGATTTAGGTGCTCCTGTGTTGGGTGCACATATGTTTACAAGGATTATATCTTCTTGTTGGACTATTCCCTTAAGTATTATGCAGTCATCTTTTTTTGTCTCTTGTTATGGCCTTCGTTTTAAAATCTATTTTGTCTGATATAAGTATTGCTACACTAGCTTCTTTTTTATGTCCATTTGCATGGAATACCATTTTCCATTCCTTCACTTTCAGCTTGTGTATATCTTTTGTTCTGAGGTATGTCTCTTGTAGACCCACATATGTGGGTCATGTTTTCTTGTTCATTCAACTATCCTGTTTTGATTGGAGCATTTAATCCATTTACATTTAAGTTTATTATTGATAGGTACTTATTCATTGCCATTTTTTCTCTTTGTGCCTGTATTCTTCTCTCTATATATTTCTTCTTTATGCAGTTCCTTTAGCATCTCTTACAAAGCTGGTTTGGTGGAGAGGAACTCTTTTAGCACATTTGATGTACCTTATTATGATCTATGCTGATTGCCACTGAGTCTGTGATCAGAGTATTTCATTAAGTAGCTGGAAGATTTTATGTACTATCACTTAAAAATGAGGATTCATTTGGAGTGCAGGCCCAGTGAATGTTAGTAACTCTATTATATGTTGTCTATTGTCACTCACCTTCCAGTTTGATATAAAAGTTAAGGTCTATCAGCTCTGAGGTATTATGAAAATAATGTGAAGGATCTTCTTTATAAGTCTGGTTTTCCACATAATCTTGAGCTCATTTATGTTCACTTAAAGGCTGATAAATAGAAAACCCAATGTTTCTATGGACTCATAAAATTACTTTATTTATTAATGATATATTTCAATAATTAAGATAATTTAAGAAAAATATGTTTGATATTTTCAATAGATACAAGAAGATGGCATTTTTATTAAATGACAATGACCATAATAAAAGGAAGTTCAGTGAAACAGAACTGATATTCCAGAACTAACTTACACATTATAGTCCAGCAGAATTAGATTTATTAGAATAATTTTTATAAAGTCTATGTCAGTGCTGCCTGCCATCTTTCCTATGTCAAGTCCAGATTTTTTTAGTACGTTTTTTAATCCTTGTTCACCTATTTAACCCACTCTCACCCCTCTCCTTTCTAGCTATCATCAGTTTTTTCTCAGTGCCTATCAGTCTGTTTTTGTTTTGGTTTATTCACTTGTTTTGTTTTGTTTACAGGCCATACATAAGTGAAGTAATACCATATTTATCTTTCTCTAATTTATTTCACTTAGTGTAACACCCTCTATGTTCACCCATTTTGTCACGTATGGCAAGGTTTCATTGTTTTTTATGGTTGAGTAATATTCCACTGTATATATGTATCTTCTTTATCCATCCATCAATGCACACCCAGTCCTTTCCATACCTTGGCTAATGTAAATAATGCTGCAAGGAACATAGGGGGCACATGTATGTTTTTAAAAATTTTTTGACTGTTGTTCAAGTACAGTTGTCTCCATTTTCACCCCCCCACCCCTGCTTCCCACCCCAGAACCTAGCCCTTTTGACTTTGTCCATGTGTCTTTTATACATGTTCCTTGATGGCCTTTCCTTTATTTTCCCCCATTATCCCTCCCCCCACTTTGGTTAGTTTCAGTTTGTTTTTTAGCACATGTATGTTTTTGAATTAGTGTTTAAATTTTGGGGGGATAAATATCCAGAAGTGAAACTGCTGGGTTGTATGGTAGTTTTATGTTTAATTTTTTGAGGAATCTCCATACTGTTTTCCATAGTGGCTGCCCCACCCTACATTCCTATGGACAGTGCCAAATGGTTCCTTTTTTCCACACTCTTGCCAACACTTGTTATATGTTAACATATAATATGATTATACACGTTATATTTTAGTTTTTTACTTGCTTAATATTTTTCATATACATTCTTTGTTGCCTTTTGCTCCTTTTTTGCCTTCTTTTATATTATTTAGTATGACTACATTTTATTTTCTAGCTTAGCACTCATGCAAAAAAAAATAATGCTCTATTTTTAAAAAATGCCCTGGCTGATGTGGCTCAGTGGATTGAGCATTGCCTTGTGAACTGAGAGGTCACTGGTTTGATTTTCAGTCAGGGCACATGCCTGGGTTATATTTTAGATGAGGTTAATACTTAAACCAATAGACATTGGGATCCCACCAAATCCTGAATGAACATAGTCCACATTCCATCTCATTGGAAAAGCAGACTTTTCTCTTTGTTCTTGAGAATTTTCAACTCACTGAAAATGTCAGGCTGACCTGAGCAACAACACACTTCCCTACACAATTGTTAGGAAAACCCACAATTGTACTTCTGACTCATCGTATCACTGTGAATAGTAAGTCTTTAAAACTGAGTAAACAAAACTAATATAAATTCAATTTCAATGAAATAGAATTACTGCAGAAACATGGGGTGGGGGCAGGGGGATGGAGAGTTAGGTAGCTAAAAACGGTAAAAACATTTATTTTACAATTAGCTAAAAACATTTTAAATTATAATTCTTTCATCAAGTTATTTCTTAAAACAAAGTAAGGGTAATAAGGTTGAAAATAAAATAATATGTATTCTTAAAATCATTTATTTAAGTCACAGTTAGAGGCAAACAAAAAATGAAGAGACAGCATATGTGATTACTGCTTATGTGTTTAAAAAGATGGAATTTATTGAAAACATTTGTTGTTTAATTCTCACAAAATTGCATAAGGGCCATACAGGTCTTTTTTTTGAGGCATTAGTCATTTTATTTGGGATGACAGAAAAAAAGTGAATTAAGATTCTTTACTAGTGCATACAGGACATTGAGGAAAATATGCTTGACACAGGGCAAATTTTACACTCTGTTGTTGAATGAAGGCTATTGAAATAAAAAAAAGGGGAAGGCAGCAATAAAAAGTTGGTGAGAATAGTGCAGAAAAGCTCAGTGCCTTAGGTGCACCCAAGGCCAGAGGCACTACAAAGAAGTGGGTGAGGGTGCAAGAGCTTTAAGAGCTTGGTGAACACAGTGTCATGGGGACAGTACATGTCATAGGGCAGAAATATGGATACATTTCCTGAGAAAAGGAACATGAAGGGAATTTATAGATAAGAAACCCATGGTTTGTGACATTATAAAATGAGACAGTGCAAGCCTCATAGTCTAGGAAAACACCAACACGACGGGGAGGAACAGTCAGACTGAGGGCTACTTTGAAGAGATTAGAGAAGGAAGATTTTGCAAGAGCATTATATTTACATCCTTCTTCTAAATGTATAACCCAATAGCCACCACCTGTACAGGTTGTGACTGGCCCAGTGAGTGTAGATGGGATACCAACACTAAAAGGTTGATACCTCTGAACTTTTCTATCAACAAACATTCCATTGAGCTCATGCAACAGATTGAGGCTAGGAGATTTTTCAGAACACACCCCCAACATCCAGGTACGTTTGTCTGAGACATCTACCTCCCAATAATGTTTCCCTGATGTGATAGATGGTACACCAACTACACCATAATTGCTTGCCTGATGGAAGCAATTTTCTTGGTTAATACCAGTGTTGAAAGGGAATGCAAGTTGCACTTGTGGATTGCAGTAGTATTCATATCTCACTTGTCTAAGATCTGCAGAAATGGCAACATTTCGCCTGTCTTTGGGAGGGTCCAGGGTAATGTGATCTGTAGGAAAATTACAGGGTTTGGTGAGGGATATGATGTATTTGTACTTGTGACATTGTACTGGGATCTTGAGAATAACATGAATAGAAACTGGGAAGAACCTAGTCTTATTCTTCAGAATAGGTATAACACTGCTGAATCATAATGTGTGTGTGTGTTGAGGGGGAGGGATCTTGGGTCTTAAAACAAGGGACATAATAGGAAACCCAAAATTCTGAAAGAGAATGAGGGCAGAGGCTTCATGATACAGTGATTTTTCCTTACCCCAATAGCGGCGCACATCTGTCAGCTCTGAAATGAAAAAAAAATACATAATATTAAGTATAAGCAAAGGAGTTAGCACTAGAATCTATTTCCTCTCCAGGTGAGGGGAGAGACTGGGGGCTATGTGTGATAGTAAGTGGCAGAATGAGAGATGAATAGGACAGCTGCTCACTCCCCATTAAATATGAGCACATGATACCCCTCCTTTTTTGTCTCCTCTATCCACATTTAGAAACTAAACTCTCTTCCCTCTTTAACTCCCACCATCACAAGAACCCCACAGCCACCCACTTGCTCAGCATTCCTCACCATCGAAGACTTGTAGCATCCCATTCAGGTCAGGAACTCGAAACACTCTCCTTTGTTCCTTGGAGAGAATTTTTGGCCTCTTCAGAGTGAAGGTCTGACTACTAGGATGACAAAAAAAAAGATCCCTACATTTTTTGTCTCTCCAAAACTACTGAATTCTGTGTATTCAACCCATTAAGCACTTAAGCCTCCTTCCATGTAGACCCTGAGAAAGGAAAGAATAGACACCTGACCCTGTAGCCAAAGGAAGTGCTTATGTCCAACTTTTCAGTACATACTGTGTGTTCTTAGGAAGGCCTTGACCTTGCAGTACAGTTTATTCCTTTCAAAATGATAACTAACCAATATGTCTCTAACTCCTCGAATCATATAAATTTACATGATTTTTTTAAAAAAGGAAACTTTGGTTTGTAAAAATAAAATAATGTGAGGAAAAGTCACTGAATGGATGTGAGGGATATTGCACAAAAGTGAGATTGCAGAACCTAGCTCCTAGTTGTTTGAGATACATCAAGTGAGGGAACACTCTCTGGAGGGCATCAAGACCTTTAAAGTCTGTTCCCCAGTGGGGAGGCCCTAAGAATACATTTCAGGTTTTCCGGGGCAAATTGTAATACTTGGAAAAGAAGACATTATATATACCATACTAATAGTGGTCTAAATTTCATGGGTTTGAAGAGCTTGCTGCAGCCAGGTAGGTGTGCAAATTTAGATAAAAAGGTGTGGCCCTTTCATTTTGGCTTCAAAAATGCATGACCAAGAGAGATCAATTGTTTGCACCAGGACCAAAATATTCTTTGAGATTGAGGTCTGTTTTTGAAAAATAAAGAGAACCATGTAGAAGTACTAGATCTCTCCTATTCCCAGAATAGAAATTTAAATATAAAAGAGTTATCTCCAATTCTGGGTATTTGGCAGATAAAGAAGACATAGCCTACCCACAATAGATCAAGCAGCTATGAAATACTCATTTAAATATAGGCACACTGGGTGAGTAAGGTTTCCAAAATCACATGGATATGATGCTGCAACGTCTCATCCCTAAGTGCTACTGTCACAAACTCTGCAACTCCCCCAGCCTAAATTCCTTACCATAGAATCTTGTCCAGTCTCAACAGTTATATAACATGCAAACCATAATATGTGAAATAAATTTAAGATAAAACTGCACCCAGATTTTTCTTCCTTTAGTAATATTTTATTCTAATTAAACACCAAATAATTTTAGGGTTTCCAGCCAAGATGGAGGCATACGTAGATGTGTTTTGCTTCCTCACACAACCACAAGAAAGTTAACAACTAATTTAAAAACAAAAAACAACCAGAGATTCCAGAGAATTGAACTGTATGGAAGTCTGACAACCAAGGAGTTAAAGAAGAAACGTTTATCCAGACTGGTAGGAGAGGCAGAGATGGGAAGATGGGGCAGTGAGGACATGTGAAAAGATGGGAGCTGGCAGACCAAGATATCCTATATTCGTATGCAGATAAGCCAGGAGGAACAACTGGGGAGTGAGATAGACTACATAACCCAGGGTTCCAGTGTAAGAAACTAAAACTTCTACACCTCTGTATGTGAAAACCTGTGAAGGTTGCAGCATCAGGAAAAACCCCCAGTCTCACAGGGAGTTTTTGGAGGGGCCTATGGGACCTTAGAATGTACACAAGCCTGCCCACCCAGGAATCAGCCCAATCTGCTTGTGGGAAGTGGGGGAAGTGATTGAGAGTGGAGTGAGAGCCAAGCAAATGGCAATGTTCCCTCTCTGACCCCTCCCCCACATAGAGCACCACAATGCAGTGAAGTGGGTTGCCTTGCTCTGGCAAATACCTAAGGCTCCTCCCCTTACAATGTAAATGGTGGGCAGAGACAAAGAAATATGGCCCAAATGAAAGAACCCATCAAAACCCTAAGAAAAGAACTAAGTAATGAGTAGGGAGCCAACTTATCAGATGCAGCATTCAAAACACTGGTAATCAGGATGCTCACAGAAATGACTGAGTATGATCAAAAATAAAGAAAGAAGTGAAGGCTATACAAAGTGAAATAAAGAAAAATATACAGGGAACCAACAACAAGGGTGGGTAGCACCCTTCCCAGGGAAAGAAACTGGGACTCTGTTAGGAACTGCCCTGCCTGGTTTCAGGAGCTGTAACCACCCCCTCCCCCCACCCATGGCTAAGGCTGAGTGAACAACCTTTGGACCATAAGCCACTAAAGAGGCAAAGCTTATTTCCCTGGCAGGGGTGCTACCTCTGCACCTTTTACTTTACCCTGCCTGGCCCCCAATGCTTGATTGGCTAGCCAATGACAGGTAAGATTCCTCAAGGAAAGGATGACCTAAGACAGGCACGATCACAGGGGGCCCCTAGGGAAGGACGTCGGGGGTACAGAAAAGAGGTGATGGACCCTCACCCCTTGGCTTTGACATAGCCTGAGTCCTCATTCTGTTTGCAAGAAGTCTCCTAGTCTCTTGGCTGCCTTACTTCTCCTACCTGACTTAAGCCTGAAATAATGCGAGTGGTGGTGGGTGCAGCCCTGTACTGAAAAGGGCAGGTTCCCTAGGGCAATCAGGCCTAAGAAAGAATATGTAAAATCCTGTGAAACCTGCTTTGTTTAGAAGCTCTCAATTAAATGATGAGGGTCCATGCAGGAAGTGAATTTGTTCCCCAAAGTTTTATGGCCCTTTAGCTATCTTATCCTAACTCAAAATAGGCCCCCAGAGTTCTTTGAATGTTACCTATTGTTTAATCATTTCTGCCTGGCAAAGATTGATGAGCTTTATGTATACACCTTGTATTCATATGTAAATTGTATCCAATAAAAGCTTGTCAAGGAAAGGGTCAAGCACTCTACTCTTGAGAGGGTGGCCGAGGCACTCTGAGGCTTGCTCTCCCTTTTAGAAAGAAGTCACACTGTCCCTTTTCCTCCACAGGGCTCAGTAATCCACGTGAATTTATTTCATCTCATCCATAACGCTGTGGACACTGTGGGCTGGTATGCATGTCAGGACTCAGATCAATGATTTGGAACAAAATAAATAAATAAACATTCAGCCAAAACAGAATGAAGAAACAAGAATTAAAAAAAAAATTAGGAGAGGCTTAGGGACCTCTTAAACATCCCCACATCTGAATCATAGGGGTGCCAGAAGGAGAACAAGAAAAATTAAAAACTTATTTGAAAAAATAATGACGGAAAACTTTCCAAATCTGGTGAAGGAACTAGACATGCTAATCTAGGAAAACACAGAGAATCCCAAAGAAGTTGGATCCAAGGAGAAACACACCAAGACACATCATAATTAAATTACCCAAGATTAAAGATAAGGAGAGAATCTTAAAAGCAGCAAGAGGAAAGGAGACAGTTACCTACAAAGGAATTGCCATAAAACTGCCAGCTGCTTTCTCAAAAGAAACCTTACAGGCAAGAATGGGCTGGAAAGAAGTATTCAGTCATGAAAAGCGAGGACCTACAACCTAGATTACTCTACCCAGCAAAGCTATGATTTAGAATTAAAGGGCAGATACAGTGCTTCCCAGATAAGGTAAAGTTAAAGGAGTTCATCATCACTGAGCCCTTATTATATGAAATGCTAAAGGGTCTTATCTAAGAAAAAAGCAGATCAAAACTATGTAGTAAAATGTCAACAAACTCACAACTATCAACAATTGAACTCCCCCCTCCCCCCCCCAAAAAAAAACAAACTAAGCAAATAGTTAGAACAGAAATAGAATCACATAAGTGGAGACACATGGAGGGTTATCAGTGGAGAGGTGGAGGGGGGAGAATGGGAGGAAAGGTACAGGGATTAAGAAGCATAATTGTAGACACAAAATAGACAGAGGGAAGTTAAGAATAGTATAGGAAATGGAGAAGCCAAAGAAATTATATGCAGGACCCATTGACATGAACTAAGGTGGGGAATGCTTGAGGGAGGGGGGTCCAGGTGAGGGGGATGAAGAGGAGAAAAAAATGGACAAAGTAATAGCATAATCAATAAAATATACTTAAAAAACCACCAAATAACTTTAATGGCTTTAAACCTTATTTGATAGCACAAACGGTTCATCTCTGATCTCCCACACATACCTTTCCAAGATGCCATTCACATCCTAAAGAGAAAAGAGAAAATGTAAGTCAATAAGTAATAAGCCTCCTCACTTACAAAGCTTCACCTCATCCCCACCTCCCCATAATATGATGGGAATAGATATGGTCCCAATGTGAGCCCAAGTTAAAGACAAGACCCAGGTCACTTATTCCAAAATGTTCAGTTAAAGTTGCCAGGTTTCCTACAAGTTAGAAAGAATTTTGACCCTTGTAGAAGCACAGCATGATCTTCCAGTACTTGGTGATAAGACTTAAAAACTCGGAGGAAAATATCAGGTCCAAGATATTTTCCCTATTTTTCATAAGGCTCCCCCTAAGATGATTTGAATAAGTCATGGTTGTTCATTTATTCAATGTGAATATAAAGCATTGTATTATTATTTGTCAAGAATTATGCCATAATTGGGAGAAACAAAGATGAGTAATTATAATATTCCTCAAGAACTTGACTTCTAGTAAGGGTACTAGCAAACAAGTGTATTAATGTACGCTCTTTTCAAATCTCTCGTCATTTTATACAATGTCTATAATTGACCTCATTCACTCCCTAAATTAAACACTACACGTACAATTGATTTCCAAACCTTTATTTTTACTCAGTTTTGACTCTTAAATGCAGGATAATATATTTCCTAGAAAAGAAGCACAGAAACCAGTAACTTAGGATGTCTCAAATGGACCTTACGCTTCACCAACCAAATTGTCTCCTCCCTTACACCCCTTTGTCTATGTTACCAATATCCACTCAGTCACTGTCCTCAACATTACAATGCTTACTGACATTTCATTCTCTACCAAGCCAATTTAGTCCACGCCGTTATCAGTTTTAGTCATCTGAACATATTTACCATCACTGATTTATTTTTTCAATGCATATGTTCCAATACATTTGTTCTTTTTATCTCAGACTAACTTCTTCCATGACATCAAAAAGCAGGCCAACTTATGGGTCTATACACAAAAATTTACTTTGCTGTCTGTGTTAGGGCTTTGTTGTTGTATATTACAAAAGCCATGAAAAGTGGATGAAGTAGAGAAGAGGAATTTGGGGGACAGTTGTGATTTTAATCAAATTTTAGTTTTGAAGCTCCAACATTGTCATCAAGATCTGGTCTATGTCATTCTCCAATTCTATTTATGCTTCTATGTTGACTTTATCCTCAGTTCATGAAGAAAACATGTATCTCCTCTAATAAATTCCTGAAAAAAAAATAGAACTTGTCTTCCCAGTTACATCAAATTCCAAGGTCCTTATGGCACTGGCTTGCACTGGATCAAATGCCCATGTTAAACCATCATTGTGTTGTTGCTGAAAGAATATAAAGCGATGTCAGAGGCTAGTATCCATATTTTATTGGAATTAATTTAGTATTAATCTGAAGTAGATCATGAGAAAAAAGGACGCATGTTGTAAATAGAAAAGCAAACACCACAAAAGTAGAAAATAGTAAAACTTAAAATTTTATACTAAAAATATCTGTTTAACTCAAAAGAAGCTTGTCAATGAGAAAGAGCACAGTTAAAACAGCAGGCAATATGTAGAAGCAAATAAGAATATAACTTAAATAGGGCTACATCAACGATTGCATTAAATTTTATTGTCTTAATCCACCTATTAAAAACAGAGGTTGACAGACTAGATAAAAAGCTATTACAATTACTGCTATCTACAACAGATGTGTTTTGTATTCAAAGATACAAATATGGCAAAATTAAAAAGATAGATTTCTCATTTAAATGGTATAGTAGGTAAATGCTGTGCTCATCTCTTCCAGCAACCACACAAAGACAAGCTGAACAGAACTCCTCTTATAACTAAAGATATAAAGAAGAAGCCATCTCAAGAGTGGTGGAAAGGGCAGAGACTAAGCTTGCTGGTACCACGCCCACATGTGGAGGTTAAGAATGGGAGAAATATCTTGGCTGCAGAGGTCCTACTGAGGAACCAGGAGTCCCAGTCTCAGAGCAAGCTGGGACAGGAGTATCAAGAGGAATCCCCACCTGATTTGGCTGTGAAAATCAGCAGTCTCAGTCCACATGTGATGAAGGGCTGCTGCAAACCAGGTGTCTCCTTAAAGGGAGCTAGAACAGTGTGATTCCCTCACAAACACTTGTCCTATGCCTCAGAGTATGGGCAGAATCTAACAAAGGCCAGCGACATTCAGAGAGAAACTGAATTGTCTGGCTTCAGGTGGAGGGTTGGATGGGAAACTCTCCCAAACACTAAAGTACCAACAGGTGCCATTTTACTTTTGTTGAGCCCTGCCCTCACACAGCCTGCAGTCCCAGGTCAATGCCAAATCTGAGTCTTCATTAACCTGGCTAACACCACTCTTGCTCCATTCTAGTGATTCTCTGAAACCACCAAACACAATTAAAACCTCTAGCCAAATCTCTTTCAGAAATACAGGGACACCTACCAGCCAACACCCTAACTTTCCTAAAACTTCTTAAGGGTCCACAAATAGCAAACAAGCAGTGGCTGAGTTCAGACGCCCTTTAATTCTTGCTAAGCAGTTGCAGACAGACAATAGTATCATCTGACCTTGGTTAACCACAACACCTCTTCAAGGCATCTCCAAGCCCAGAACAGGCAAACACCAACCCCTCGACTCCATGTAGTTTGTATCAGGTGACACTGGGCCACACACAGGCAGTGGCTGACCTTGGCCTACACCAGAGTCCCTCCCAAGGTCCCAAACCAAAAAACCTGGTGGCCAGCTTCAGAATACACCAGAGCACGACCCAACTAGCACCACAAATGACACACCCAAAGGGCAGATTCAGCAGGCACTAGAGACCTGCTAAAGTGAATCCACTCCACTGAGTCAGCACCGTTACAATAGCTTGTTCACTATAGCCAATACTATTCCTCACAGCCACTCAGCCTGAGGGTCAGTCCCACCCACCGGTCAACAGTAATCAAGCTCAACTACAACAGAAGATACACACAACCCATACAAGCAAAACCCCTGGAGCACCCAGTTCAGATGAACAGGGACACTGCAAAGGACACTGACTACATAAGGCCATTCTGCCAAGATGAGGAGATTTGGCAGATATACATAATACATAGAAATAACCATGGGGAGGCAGCCAAAATGATGACACAAAGAAACATGTCCCAAATGAAAGGTCAGGACAAAAATTCAGAAAAATATATAAACAGAATTGAGGCAAGCAATCTACCAGATAGAGAATTCTAAACTCTGGTTAATAAGGATGTTCACTGAACTTAGGGGAAGAATAGATGATCTCAGTGAGAACTTCAGCAAAGATATTGGAAACATAAAAAATAATAGAAACCAGCCCTGGCTGGCGTAGCTCAGTGGATTGAGCGCGGGCTGGGAACCAAAGTGTCCCAGGTTCGATTCCCAGCCAGGGTACATTCCTGGGTTGCAGGCCATAACCCCCAGCAACCACACATTGATGTTTCTCTCTCTCTCTCTCTCTCTCTCTCTCTCTCTCTCTCTCTCTCTCTCCCTCCCTCCCTCCCTCCCTTCCCTCTCTCTAAAAATAAATAAATAAATAAAATCTTAAAAAAAAAGAAATGAATATGGGCTTTTTTAAAAAAAATAATAGAAACCATTGAAATCCCCAGTGAGAAATGAAGACTACAAAGAGAGAATCTGAAAAGCATCAAGAGAAAAGCACTTAGTTATCTCTAAGGGAGTTTCCATAAGACTATCAGCTCATTTCTCAATGAAAATTTTTCAGGCAAGAAGAGACCGGCATGAAATATTGAAAGTGATGAAAAGCAATGACCTACAACCTAGATTTATAGGCTATTGTTTAGAGTTCAAGGAGACATAAATAGCTTCTCAGAGAAGAAAAAGCTGAAAGAATTCATCACCACCAAACAGTATTACAGCAAATGTTAAAGGGACTTAAGAACAAGAAGGAAGAAAATCAAAGATATAAATATATAAAGAGGGTAAATGGTAATGGAAAAATAAAGTAAAAAGTTTTAAAACATATAAATAAAGAAATCATCAAGAATGTAGATGAAATGTCCAACAGTATGAACCAGGTTTACCTAACTGTCATCTATAGACCCTGCCACCCAATGAATACACAACACATTTAAAATTAAATTTATGTAATAATTTTGGGCATGCAATATTTTAAGCAATAAACATGCATCAATACATTTAATAGTTTTAAATCCTAAAATATGTTTTCTGATTAGAAAGAAATTAAATATGAGATACAGCAGAATAAAAATTTTATACCAAGTGTTTATAAATTAAACAAGAGTTTCAAATATCCCAAGAGTCAATAAAGTAATCAAAAAGGAAATCTGAAAATAGGAATTGAATTTAAAAGGTAAATAAACCAAATGGGGAATATAATTTTTAAATGCATTTATATATTAAAAACTTTAACAGAAAAGATTATATGCACCCCAATGTTCATAGCAGCACAATTTACAATAATCAAGGGCTGGAAGCAACCTAAGTGTCCATCAGTAAATGAGTGGATCAAAAAACTGTGGTACATTTACACCATGGGATTCTATGCAGCAGAAAGAAAGGAGCTCCTACCCTTCACAACAGCATGGATGGAACTGGAGGGAATTATGCTAAATTAAATAAGCCATGTGGTGAAAGAGAAATAGCATATGATCTCACTTATAATTGGAACCTAATCAACAAAACAAACAAGCAAGCAAAATACAACCACAGACATTGAAATTAAGAACAAATTGACAGTAACCAAAGAGGAGCAGGGAGTGTGATAATAGGGGATAATAAGGGAAAGGCCATCAAGGAACATGTATAAAGGACACATGGACAAAGCCAAAGGGGGTAGGTTAGAGAGTGGGATGGGGGGATGGGTGGGGTAGGGGGGTATGGTGGGGTGAAAATGGAGACAACCGTACTTGAACAAAAATTTTAAAAAGATTCAAATCAGTGGTCTAAATTACCACACTAAAAAACTATAAAGGGAAGAATAAATTAAACACAATAAGCACACAAACATACAACACACAAACAAATACACACATACTCATATATGCATGTGCATACATATCTAAAAACACAAAGGAAACTATATAAGAGCAAAATCAATTATATAAAAACATTAAAAATAGTTAGATTCATAAAACAATATAGTTTATTCTTGAAAAACATCAATAAATTTAACCAAACATAACTAAATTGACAAAAAATAAAATAAAATCATTGAAATTGGGATAAAAGAGGGGCAATTACTGCAGTACTGTAGAAATAAAAGAAATTCTAAGGGATTATGGTGACTAACATCATGTTTACAAATCAGACACATTAAAGTGGACAAATTTCTACAATGATGTACATTATGAAAAATTGACAAATGCCATATGATCTCACCTTTAACAGGAATCTGATCAACAAAACAAACAAGCAAGCAAAATATAACCAACAACACTGAAATTGAGAACAGTCTGACAGTGACCAGAGGGGAGAGGGGGAGGGAATTTCAGGGGAAGGGAGGAAGGGTTTGAAGGAACCAATATAAAGGACACATGGACAATAACAAGGGGGAGGGGGTGGAGATGGGAGAGAGGTGGGGAGGACTGAGAGGGTGGACTGGGAGGGGGTAACAGGCAGAAAACTGTACTTGAACAACAATTAAAATTAAAAAATGAAAATAAATGTCTTTAATTGCTGCATGAAACTTAAAAAAAATTGACTGAAGAAATATTTTTTTAAAAAAGAAAACCTAATACAAGTAAAAAAGTTAAACTTTTCCAAAAAGAAAGGCCCAGAGTAAGATGGTTTCAGTGGTGAATCTATTGAATCATTAAAGAAATACTACCAATTCTTCATAACTGTTTGTTCAGAAAAACACAGAAGTAGGAGAAAAATCTCAACTCATTCTAAAGAAAAAAATCTTGGATCATGAAGAGGTATCACAAAAATATTGTATACCCATAGATATATGGGCCTATAGAATATAATTAAACACAATGGACCTTTTATCCATAGTCAAATTTTTGCACTGAAATTGATACATTAATTTAAAAAAAAACAAGATTTTTCCTTGTTACTCATGCACACAATTATTCCTATAAACTCTGAAATGCAGGAAAATTTTACTGGAAGACCAAGGGAACCTCAGTGTCACCACCAGAAACAGCACAGCCACACAGCAGTGCAGGAAATTTAGTGTTCATTTTCCTCAAGTTCAGATGCTGAGGCTTCTTCCCAAGTCTTACCTGCAGCATCTTCATCGTTGACCCCTGTAACCGAAGCTCCAGCTCAGAGATGAGATCTCTCAACAACAGGCTCTGCTGGACCTGCTCACTCTCAGACTGTTCCAGGACATGGAAAATATATCTCTTTTCCTTCTCCAGCTTTTTCACTTCTTCTTGCTCCTTGTTGTACAGGATGTCTCTCAGTTTTTTAAAACAATCCTGGGCACTTTGGACCTCACTTTCTATTTGATTCTTCAGGAATCAAAAAGAGAGAGGAACTCAGGCTATCAGGCAGAGACTGGGAGCCAGAATAAAGAACTATTTGATTTGGAAGTTCTCACAGGGAAGGGAGATGGAAGCAGGGGAGCAATGCCGGGGGGGGACTATATTTCCTATAGGGAGTAATATTTCCTATTACTTTCTCTTAATCACATTCTAAAATATTGGCCTCTAATTTGCGTTATTCAGGCCAACCCTGCACCACAATGGGACCCTGGATGTGGTTCAGCTTTCACATAGCTGTGTAGGACTGTCATGCCTCCTGCATTACTCATGACCTCCATCCTCAGCCTAACATTGAGAACCAGAGGACAGAGCCATGAGACATTGGCAATTGTTTTCCCCTGGAAGAGTTAAAGGCTCAAAATAATGACAAAAATGAACAGAGAAGTCACTAGCTATCCTTACCAAAGAGGCTGTCTATGAGAATCACTAACTTACAAATATCTGTGTTAATTTGTGACAGGTTCATTTTCAGTCCCAATCCCTCTCAGGGAAAGGATAAAGAATGATTAATCAATAAATCTGGACATACTGACTGTCAGGGAACAGGAGGAAGGGAGCTCCTTGGGACTAAAATCCACCCAAATCCTATCTAACTCCCTCAAGAAGTATCTCCTACCTCCCAGGAAGTTCTCTCTTCTCTGATGTCAGCGCCAAACTTCTTAACTTTCTGCTGTTCAGCCCTCAGCCTGTCCAGAGCTGCCTGGAGTTTCTCCTGTGAAGAGGAACCACATCAGAGTCAAGCAAGCTATGGGCATTTTCAGCATCAAAATAGAGGAAAACTGGGGAAAAATCAGGCCAATCTCTGAAGAAACTATAGTATACAGTAACTATGAAACAACAATTAGAATCTGTGACTTAAAGGAAACCTGATGTGGTGAATATTTTCTCTAAGATTCAGGTGATAGAAATTACCATTCCCATATCAGGAGGAGACTGATTCCCTGTGTCCTTGAAGAAGAAACCTGATCCTGCAGTAAGGAAAGAACTTAGACATGAATCCACCCAGCTGCCCACTTACCCTTCCTGTTCAAAGGGGCAAAGACAGCTTTGCTTAGACACTAAACCTCCACTTATTACCACAAGCTATAAAAATATCAACTTCTGGTTTTGAATCTGCACATCATTTTGTAATTGTGTGGAATGCACAGAAAAGTCCTTCTGACCTTGGAAGCTGAGCATAGGGAGAAATGTGATCACAGGCCTCAAGAATACATTGGCAAGGTAATTAGAGCCAAATGCAAAGCAGAAATTTCCCATCAAATACTATTTTCTGTCCTGTCTTTGCTCCATCCTGGTCTGTTACCTTGTACTCCTGAGCAACCTCCTCCGTGAGGAGAGTGTGGTGATCCCGGTGTTCTTGAGACCTCTCACAAAGCCAGCAAATGAACTTCCCATCCTCCTTACAGAAGAGCAGGAGTTTCTCTCCATGGCGCTCACAGAGATCTGTCTTTTGCTCCTCCTCTAGGCTCAACTTGACGTTTTGAAGCATCTCCACTATGTTGGCCACATGCCTATTAGGCCGCAGGTTCCCAGGCTGGTACCTGATTCGGCACACAGGGCAGCTACTCTCTCCTTCTTCACTGACCATGGACTCTGTGTTGTTTGCAGTGATGCAGGCTTGGCAGAAGGTGTGCCCACAGTCCAGGCTCAAGGGTTCTGTCAAGAGCTCCAGGCAGATGGGGCAGGTCACCTCCTCCCTCATGTTCACCAGGATTCCTGAAGCCATCGCAGCTGTTCCCCTACTCCTACTTGTCCTGATGTCCAAAGTTTCTCTTGTTCACAGATCCTGACTTTATATCAAAGTTTAAAAGGAAGCAGAGTAAGAGAGGTAGGAGTAAATCATGATAACTGTTTAGAAATCAAAGTGGGCAGTGACCAAAATTGAAGGAAAAAAAATAATAGAAACAAGGAAAAAAGTTGGAAACCTGGTTATAAAGGTTTTGCATAAAAATTTCAAACACTTAACTTCTGGATCATCTCAAATGACAAATTATAACTTTATATATGAAACTGTTGTTATTTTTATTATTTTACTAAAAAAAAAAAAAACAATGACCTGACATCTTTTCTACCAAAGTCCTTTTATGACCCTCCATCTCTCTTGATTCTTTCTTCCTAAGCCATACGATCCCTTGATGATAAAAGCACCAAGCCACTCATGCTTCCTGGATTTTATACCAGCTCTTCTCTCAGCAGGCAGTGCTACCCCTAATATCAGTAGGACTCACTCTCCTCCTGTCATGTTTGTTTATCAGAAAGACCTGCTTTCATTTGCTTGTTTACAGTTTAACCATTGTCATCACTTGTTCCACATTTACAACTTCTCGTATTATCATGACATACTATGTGACAATGTGTTTGCACACGCAGCAAAAGTAAAGTATCAGATGTATACATAGAAATAGTAAGTGAATTAAGAAAATCATTATCTTCAATACAGAGAGTTGAAATGAAACTAGTATTTGGGATCTCCCTTCAGAGATGTATTCCTACTCCACTGAATCAACCAATGACAAACTGAGGAAAGATCATTCAACAAATTATCACTGACAATGAATTACATGCTAATAACTGGGTTAATACTCAAACACCACGGTGAGTCTAAACAGAGAGCTTAAACCACTAGGACCTTGACATTCACTTGGAAATAAGTAGTAAATTAGATAATTCAGTCATATATATGTGCAAATGAGATGATGTAAAAAATGCTGAAAGAGAGATGTGCATTCTGTTGGGAAATCCAATAATGGGGGCAGATAAAGGGTTGTCCAATAATTCCATCTTGAAAACATAAAGGTTGAATTGACCAATGAAAAAGATGAAAAAACTGAGGGAGAGGAAAAAAAAAGTATTAGGTAGAGGAAATGACCTGTTAATGGAAGATATATATCACCTTGTCTTAGTTTGTAAATGCTAGTATGGCTTGTGTACACAAAACTTCCAGCCCTTTGATATCACACAAGCCAGTAGTGACCATGATATATGGCATTTTCCCAATATGTAACATTTAGGTACTCTTTTCCAGGAGCAAAAGATATTATCCATATTTTCCCACCAGAGAACACAGGGAACATGATTGGCTCTGCACTTTGTGGGTTGTACAATGTTAGTTGGAGTAGCTGAAAGAGAGGTTCTGTGGATAGTTACCTCGTAAGGTGATCTGATCATATATTCCTAACTGGACAAGTCACCCTCAGGCACACAACTTCTTTGCTCAAAGAATTATGTTTGCCTTAAGCAAGGCCTGTCTGTTGTTTCTGTGCATTTAGGTTTAGCACACCTTCGAAATGTCCCATTTTTAGACCTCAGAAGTGTGACCACCCTCAGGAGAGCACATAATCTTGACTATCCTGTAATTCCTGCCTTTCTTTTGCCAACTTTTGTGTAATATTCCTCACTATCCTGCTTAATTCCAAATGTATAAAAGAAGTTGAAAACTGCCTTTCTAGAAGTATTTTTCTCAGTCTGTTATGGTCTTGCTTCCAGGCATATCGTCTGTTTGGCTCAAATAAATTTTTTAAAAAACTCTCTCCAAGTTCTGACATTTTTACTTTGACAGTGGAGTTGGGAAGGTGAGTAGGATGCATGCACTGTTGCCCAGCGGAGAGATGATGACAGCTTTTAGGACAAGGAGATGGAAAAAAAAACAGAGAACAGGGGATGAGAGAGTGAGACATACTGTGAAGTAAGAAGACAGGAGGGGAGTTAGATCATGTGGGAACAAAGGATCAACATCAGGTCCAGGCTCTTTATTCCTGTAAAGGTAATATTGGCTTATTCATCAAGTAGGCTGGGTTTTGCTGTTGTTTTTCAGAGGGTTGGGGCCAGGGGCACCTACCAGGTCACAATAAAGTGGAAGGTTGGCTGCCTTGCAAGGCAACATCACAGACAGTAAAAATGAACAAATGTGTAAAATACATTTGGACTACAGAGACTTTACATGGCCTTTAAACACCAGTTATCATAGACCTTAATTGTCATAAGTGACATGTAACTCATAACTTACTATGCTTCTTTTAGGCCCCCGGAAGTTGTGTTCATGGGCTTTCACAAGGTAATTGGTTCTCTGTAATTACTAGGCTTACATAAACAATGGTAGTTTTGTAAGTGGCAAAAATGGCACCAGTTTTTAACCAGTGGAGTCAGACTGGACCTTGGTTCAACAACCTTGGTACTTGAGTTCTGGCTAAGAGAAGCATTCAAAGCCAAGACTCAATTATAAGAAAGAATTTATTTAGAAAATCACAGAGGTAGAAGGGAACTGTAGGAGAGATGGCTCAAGAAACAAGTTACAGAGGCAAAAGTAGGGCCCTTGGAGCTTAAGAGGGGAGAGAGAGAGGAGAGAGACATGTGCCTTGAGAGATGAAAGAAAAGAAAGAAAGGTTCAGGGTGGAAACAGGAGGGAGGCGGGGAGGGCTGGGGGATGGGCTGGGATGGGAGTAAAAGGCAGAAGACTGTACCTGAACAACAATTAAAAAAAAACTGAACAACAATTAAAAAAAAAGGTTCAGGCATGTTCAGGTGAGAGCGTGAGAGCCCTGGAAAAGAAGGGGGTGAGGAAAGCTTCAGGTTTGCTCCATAGAGAGAGAGCCTCACTGGGTCCTCAGTCCTGGGGGCTTTTTTCTGAATTCTCAGGGGAGGATCTCAATAGAATATTCACCAGCTTTCTCCATGTGTCTCCTCAGGGTCAAGTTTTCAACATATTGGTCAGCACTAGAGGACGGGGGTCATTAGTCACTGCAGCTGGTCTGGATGTTATCCATGGCATTGCTCTGCCTGGCCTTGCTGCCTTTCTGGGCCTGGAGCTGAAACACACCTGGGGCCTAGATGTTATTTCCAGTGGTTAGCAGGTGGTTGTACAAGAGACAGTAGTTTTGCTATTGCTAGGTACCTGGGGCTTTCCACCCTGGTGATCCTCTGTACCTGGCCCATTATTCCTATTCTGCTCATGCTCATCTTAGTGCTTACTAAAATTTCACTCATATCCTTAGTCTGGCTTCTTAGAAGACTGAAGTGACAGGAAAAAGTACCTCCTGTATCTGCAAAAGATATCACTGAGAGCACACCTGAAGAACCATGCCAGCAGGCCCTGTCTCCTATCCCCAGAGTCTATCTGTCCTCCCTAAGATGGAGTAAAAAATGCAAACAAAAATTAACTTCGAATGGTAATAAAGAATAAAAATTATGTATTGGAGCAAAAGGAGCTGCAGCCTGGAAACACAGATTCGGGTAGCAACACAATTGTGTTTCCCTCCACAAAGGGGAGATCAAACTTTATAAATCCAATTTCCACCCAGAATTCCATTTAGATATGTTCTATGTAAATGAGATATCTAAATAGCAGAGTTTGTTCTGGGGCTCTTCCCTGTGCACAGAGCAGCCCCCTGTTTGCAAATAACTTTATCATGGTCTAGTTAGGTTACATTACACATCCCCTTCTATTTCTTCACCCTCTCAGCCTAACTTCCCCACAACACACTCTTGCCACCTTTATGATTCTTAATCACTTAGGACAGGTTTCATCATTTCCTTGAAGACTCTACTCAAAATCATCTTCCCACACTGAGACTTCATCTGAAATCTATTTAAAATTGCAAAGCTTTTTACCAATGGTTTACAGATAACTTGTCCTGTTGTAACCCTTTTGATTTATTATTGTTGTTCTTTCAATGTTTTACATTTATAACATAGTAATTTTTATTTTCTTTTATAACACCTTTCTCTTTCTGCATGTTTACTTTCTCTTTCATGTCTGGAGATATAATTTTTGTAGGTACTTAATATTTATTGTAGGTTTGATATAAGTTAATACAGTTTATACCACAGGTACGCGCACTTGTTCTTGTGGTTTTAATGAAATATGTTCAACATTTATAAATATTTATTTTGTCCTGTACTTGGGACTTCTGATAACTCCTGAGGAGCCAGTTAATACAGATTAGATATGGACATGGTGCATGTATAATGCACAGACTCCTGACTTCTGAAAAGAAGGAGAAAAGGAAAATACACATCAAAACATATGTGAAAGAGATATCAAGGTACAAAATGATCAAAGGTGAAATTAACATGGAGTTCTTTTGACTTTTAGTCCAGATGGCAGTGTAGGTATACACGGTGCTCACATCTCCCACAGGGGCATAAAAATTAAAACTAAACTACAGAACTACCACCATTCGGAATTGCCTGAAACCTAGATGAACAGAAGTTCAGTAACTAAGACTATAAAAAAGCAGCCACACTGAGACTGGTAGGAGGGGTGGAGATGAAGAATGGGCTGGTCCCACACCCACATGTGGCAGATAAAAATTTTGGGGAAATCTCAGCTTCAGAAGTCCTTTCTGAGAAACTGGGGATATTATCGACATACCAGAACTTTCAGCCCAGGGTTCAAGTACCAGGAAGAGAATTCTCCATAACTTCTGGTTGTGAATAGCAGAGGAGATGTTGGCTGATTGAGATGGAGGTTCCTGAAGTCCCAGGCTCCTCCTTTTAAAAGGGCCTATGCACAAACTTATTTGAACTTACTACCTCTGAGCGCCAGCATGGGGGCAGCAGCTCCAAAAGTGCCAGGAACATATGAGGAGGAACTGAATTGTCTTTCTTTCAGGATGAGGGGAGAAGGAGCAGGTTTCTCCCCAACAGAAGTTCTGGTAGAAGTTGCTGTTACTTTGCTGTGCCCTCACCTCACAGAGCTGGCAGATGGGTACCATATCTGAGTATCCATAAGTGTGGCTAACACTGTTCATCCAGCCCTGGTGATTCCCTGAAACCCCACCCAAAACAACTTTTGGCCCCACTCAACCTCATCCAGAGGCATTTCCATAGAATCAATCTGTATGGCTCATGCCACAGACTTTCCTGAAATTGCTCCAACAAGCAGCATCTGACTTCTGTGTACTCTGTACCATTTGTGAAGACAACACAGTCCCAGCAAAAGCATCACCTGGCCTTGGTTCACCCGTTTGGACTCTCAGGTACCTCCAATCCAGCAAAAGTAGCAGTCATCTGCAGATCTCTTTGCAACCCATGCCAGATGGCCCATTGCAGGGTACAGGTGGCAGCTGATCTTGGCCAGTACCTGCCAGGAGGCCCCAGAGACAGTATACCCAGTGGATAACTTCAGATCATGCTGAAACACCAGTCAACCACCACCATAAGCAACACATTCAAGGATGCACTTGGTGGGTACATGAGCCCTGCTGAAAAATGTCCTGCTAATGGGGTGTGCCCAGCATAGCAAATTCTTCACAGTAGTCTCAACCAGTCCTCCCATCCTATGGGCCTGGGACTAATCCCACCCACTGATGTTCCAACATCATTAAGGCTCAACTACAGCAGAAAGAAGCACACAACCCACATGGTAGGTACACATGGTATACTCAGCTCAGGTGATAAAGGAAGCTAAGCTACTGGGTTCTATAGGACTCCTATTACACAAGGCCACTCTACCAAGCCAGGGAGATGTAACAGCTCTGCCTAATACATAGAAACTCACACGTGGTGGTAGTGGTAATTAGGAGACAAGAAAACATATCACAGATGAAATAACAGAACAAAACTCCACAAAAAGAACTAAACAAAATGAACAAGCAATCTAATAGATGCAGAGTTCAAAATACTGGTTATAAGATTGCTCAGTGAGTTTAGAGGAAGAATAGATGACCTCAGTGAGAACTTAAAGAGATAAGACACATAAAAAAAGGAGAAAGAAAACCTAAAAAAAACCTAGTCAGAAATGAAGAATAGACTAAATAAAATAAAGAATACATTACAGGAAATCAACAGTAGAGTAGATGAAGCAGAGAATAAAGTCAGTGATTTGGAAGATAAAAAAGAAGGAAACACCCAATCAAAACAGCAAAAAGAAAAAATATCTTAAAAATGAGGACAGTGCAATACAAGGAACCTCTGGGACAACTTTAAGCAAAACAACATTTGCATAATTGGAGAGCAAGAAAAGAAAAGAGAAATTGAAAACATATTTGAAAAAATAATGGCTGAAAGCTTTCCTAACCTGGTGAAGAAATTCAACATACAAGTCCAGGAGCTCACAGAGTCTCAGACAAAATGTGCCCAAAGAGGCCCACACCAAGACACATCATAATTAAAATGCCAAATGTTAAAGACAAATAGAGAATCTTGAAAGAGCAAGAGAAATGCAATTAGTTAACTAGAGGGGTACTCCCATAAGACTGTCAGCTGATATATCAACAGAAACTTTGTTGGCATTGGCATGGAAATTGCATACTGATGAAAAGCAAAAGCCTACATTCATTCTTACTTTACCCAGCAAAAATATTTGTTTTAGAATTGAAGGTCAGGTAAAGAGCTACCCAGAAAAAAAAAAAAAGCTAAAGAAGTTAATCAAGTATAAAAACATCTTCTTTAAAGAGCAGAATAAAAAATATAAAAATTATGAATAGTAAAATGGCAATAAATACATATCTATCAATAATTACTTTGAATGCAAAGGTATTAAATACTCACAGTGATTGACTCTTATATATACTGTTACCAAGGGACTCACTTCAAATAAGAAGACACGCACAGACTGAAAGGAAAATAAAAACAAATGAAAAGTTGTGATAGCAATATTTCTACCAGACAAAATAGGCTTAAATATCAAAGCTATGAGAACAGATAAGGAAGGACCCAACAATTCCACTTCTGTGTATTTATTTGAAGAAATCCAAAACACTAAATCCAAAAGACATATACATCCATGTGTTTATTGCAGAATTATTTACAATAGCCAAGATATGGAAGTAAAGTAAACAGTCTCTATTGAAAGATGAATGGATAAAGGAGTGGTGCATACATAGAATGAAATACAATTCAACTATAAAAAAGAATGAAATCTTGCTATCTGCAACAACATGGATGGACCTAAAGGATATTTTGCTGAATTAATAAGCCAGACAGAGAAAGACAATCACCAAATGATTTCACTTGTATGTAGAATCTAAAACACACACAAAAAAAAACAAAATAAATGATCAGGAATAACAATAGACTCACAGATACAAAGAACATTTTCAAGGGGATATAAAGTACATCATAGAGAATAGAGTCAATAATTGTATTAACTACATATGGTGTCACATGGGTACTAGAATTATCTGAGGGATCCCTTTTTAGGTTATGTAAATGTGTAATCATGATATTGTACATTTGAAGCTAAACATCAACTCTAACTTTTTTTATGCTTTAAGACAAAGAATAGAGGTTTTTTTTTTTCCCAGAAAAATTACCAAATCCATTTCTTAGCTTACTGCAAGGGAAAATTGAGTTAGGGGTTGACGTAATAAACAATAGAAGGGTATGTCTAGATGATAAACAAAAACATCAAAAACAGGAAGGAACACCAGAGGGTCATGGGATACACTGAAGTAAGAATAAGCCATGGCACTCAGGGGACAACAAATTCCCTGTGCCTGGTCCCCAAAGAAATAAGTGACCACATGGGAGCTACAGAGATTGGCAGCAACCTGATCATCCAACCTCTCATCAGGCTTGCCAAAGGGCTAGGCAATTTATCAGGGAGATTGTGCACAGCTTCCCAAAAGTTACCAGGACAAGAGTACAACAATAGCAATAGAAGGGGTGATTCCTGGCAAGTTCCTGAGACCCGTCTCTCACACATGCATTCAGATAGTGGCTCTCATTTCACCTGTACCTAACAAGAGCTTTTGCTTTATGAAGAGGGAAAAGAGGGCTCCATCAAAACAGATTTCACTGAGGAGAAAAAGAGGAAAGGATTATCTGCCTGATGGCGGGTGGGGGTGGGGGAGAGTATTCTGTTTCAAATTGACAAGGTAGAAAGTCAAAACTACAGAATAAGAAGAAGATGACGGTAACACAGCCTGGGGAAATAATGGTCCTTCCAAGGAACAAATAAGACTCTACCCTTCTAAACCTCACTTCTTTAAAGGTCACTCTTCCCCAGACTAAATGTTCCCCTTCTGCCACTTCAGCAAAAACCCGCCCAAGCAGAGCCAGCTCAGAACTACCATTAAAGACACCAAACACACTCAATATCTTCCCTCAAAGCCTCCTCCTTCCTCCTCAGAAACTGGCCCACTTACCTTCAGAAGTACAGGAGTCTAAATTCAGTGGAGAAGATCAGGTGTAGGACTAGTCAAGATTCACTCATCAAGCCAGAGTTCAGCTCTCCAAGGAGGAGCTCCCCACAGGAACAGGAAGAGAAATGAAAGTTAAATTCAAAACAAAAAAAGCAGAGCAAAATTTAATAACACTGCCACCTAATGGTACTTTTGGGAAGTTAATGCCTCAGTATGTTCTAGCACCTACATCAGCTGGGCACTCAACCACTGTATTTTATTCCTTATGCAAATTATTCTAGCAGAATATTTCAATGATTAATAAGAATGTGCATTCTAATGATACATTCTACAGCTTGTCTGAATACTCAGAATTTTAATTTAATCCTATAACAATTAGTTAATGTCCTAAACTATTTACTAAGAATAAAATCATGATCCAGAAAGCCTGGGTACCTTCCCTTTATAATACAGAGTGTGATCGGTGTTACAGCTCTGTTAAATTGAGCTGAGTGGTAGCAGCTGTCATTGTGCAAGGTAAAAATGACATTTTAGAAAATATTCTCTTTTTTTTCCCCCTAAATAGCAGCTACAAAGAGCTATAAAGAGCTGCTATTTAGAAAAATGTTGAGCCTACTGGAAAAATGTTTCCACAACACAATTGAATATTTTTATTTTTTATTGATTGATTTATAGAGAGAGAGAAAGAGAGAGGAGAGAAAGAGAGAGATTTGTTGTTTCATATATTTATACATTCTTTGGTTGCTCCATTTTTGTGCCCTAACCAGAGATGGTACCCACAACCTTGGCATATCAGGATTACACTCTAACCAACTGGACTACATGCTCAGGGCAATAGCACTGAATCTTAGGAGTCCACCGGTTAATTACCAGTTTTTGTTCCTGACCCAGGCAGGAGAGGTGAGAAAGCCTTCCTGACATAATGGTGGTACACCTGTGCCAGTGACATGTTATCAGCAACTGGCACAGTTGTAGATAATGAAGAACATAGAGGTTAACAGATGGTGCTCTTCAAGTATAGTCTTTCACCAGGTAACACACACCTCCATGATTGCTCAATTTCCCCACTTCCTGTGTGAAACATTTGTTCCTTTTTAAACCATCCACCAAAACCAGAACTTATAAAATGAATAAAATGAAGGTACAGCTAATGAATTACATAGTACTGTCTCTCCAAGGCACCTACAAGCTCAGCACAGGTAACCACCAACCTCACATCTCTTTGTAGCCTCTAACACGTGGTACTGGGCCAGACACAGGCAGTGGCTGACCTTGGCCTACACCATAGCCCCCCCACAAGAGGCCCAAGAACCAACAAATCTGGTGGCCAGATTCAAACCATACCTGAGCACCAACCAATTAGCACCACAAATGGCACTTCCAAAGGGTGTACTTAGCAGGTACTAGAGTCTCACTAAAATGATCTCACCATGGAGTCAGCTTGTTCACTGTAGTAAATGCTATTCCTCATAGCCACTCATTCTGAGGATCAATCCCATCCACCAACTTACCAAGAGCAATACAACAAAAGAGACATACAACCCACAGAAGCAACACCCCTGGAGCACCCTGTTCAGGTAAAAAGAAATACTAAAGGACACCTACTATACAAGGCCACTCTGCCAAAATGGAGAGACTTGGCAAATATATATAATACATAGATATAAACATGGGGAGGCAGCCAAAATATCAGGACAAAACTTCCCCAAAACAAAACTACACAAAATGGAAACAAGCAATCTGATAGATGAAGAACTCTAAGCACTTGTTATACAGATGCTCACTAAACTTAGGAGAAGAATAGATGATCTCAGTGAGAATTTCAACAAGGAGATAGAAAATGTAAAAAAAAAAAAAAAGACCCAGTAAGAAATGAAAAATACAAAGACAGAATCTGAAAAGCAGCAAGCAAAAAGCAGTTAGTTATTTAAAAGGAGCGTCCTGTAAGACAATCAGCTAATTTCTCAATGGAAATTTTTCAGAAAAGAAAGGATTGACATGAAACATTCAAGTGATGAAAAGCAAGGACTTACAACCTAGATTAGTCTAGCCAGCAAGACTATCCTTCAGAATAGGAGGAGACATAAAGACCTCCCCAGATTAGAAAAAGGTGGAGTTCATCACCACCAAACCAGTATTATGAAACATATTAAAGGGACTTAAGAAGAAGAGGAGGAAGATGGCAGCAGAGTAGGTGGAAGATGAGCCCACTTGCTCATGCCCCCAGCACAGAATTTCAGTTGATTTTCTGACAAGTGACCTGAACAATCAGTGGAATCTCAGCTGATATGAATTTTTGAAGCCAAGAAGTACAGAGGATGCTTTGTACCATCTGGTAAGAGATTTTATAAATTGAAGGGAAAATACCCTGTGTGAGGTGCCTGCAGCAGGGGAGACCAAATAGAAAATGCAGCTTAGTTGCTCCCTCCCTTCCAGAAGCAGGAAGCCCAAGTCCTGCACAGGGAACCCCCATCCCTAATCAGGAGAGACTTAGGAAGATGCACAGAGTCTGAGAGACTCAGGTTGCACACACACAATGAGCAACACATCTATAGCCGCAGTATCAACCAGGAGAGTTCCAGACAGAAATCCTATCTTCTAAAACTGTCAGATACAGTGGCAGGCTGCAGCCAGCTCTGACTGAGAGTGAGATTCTGCTTTTTGGTGAGGTTGAGGGTATGGAGAACTGGGCAGTGGTTGGTGCTGCAGTGTGTGTGCCACATAGACACTTTTTAAAAGGGGAACTTAAATGTGGCTGGACAGGAAACCTGCGTGTATGTGCAGCTGCTCTTTTCAGCAAATAAACCAGGTTGAAAACACAGTTTGTACCCACAGAATCCAGCTAGGCAGAAAGATTAGAAAGCTGGATGGCAAACTGATTGCAGGGCCCCACCCAGTGCACCTGGCAAGAGGAGATCTGTGCACCAAATGGAGAGATCAGGTCTGAGGCTCCTGAGAGAGCAGTAGTCTGGGAACTAGATGGGCAAGAGCTGAGCACTTGAGATTCTTTGCAGTCAGGCAGGTCCCTCACACCACGGAGTTCAAAGCTCTGGGAAGAAGAAGGTGTGCCCAAAGCCCACCTACAGGATTGAAAGTTGCATAGAATACTATGGCCAAACTCAAGAATTCCCTGCTGGTGCATATCCACATAGGAAATAAAAATAATCTCCACATGAGCTCTTTCTGAACTTTTAATAGATGTGAAAGCTGTACTGGTTCCCCTTTGGACCCTATTCCACTGAAAAAAGCAGAGCAGAAAGATTAGAAATTTGAGCAGCAAGAGGTATTTAGGGTCCCACCTATCCTCAGCTATTGTACAGAGATACTATCAGCACCAAGCAGGAAAGAGCTGATCCTTTTACACAGATTAGCCCCTCTCATGAAATGGACAGTTAAGTCCTCAGAAACTATACATTATTGGACATAATCTGGGACCAAGACTTGGTGTGCAGGAGTGGGAGAACACACCCACCATCTTCCCTGAAGACTGAATAGCACTTCCCAGGGGAGAGCCAGGAAGATGAACCAACCCTAGGCCTTGTACTGATAAAAACAGGGAGGAACAGCAAGGACCAACCATCCTGAAGGAGACAGACACAAACAGTGGATCACCTGTAGCCTGAAACAGGCTCCCTAAAGCTAGACTGGGATCTTATCTGACATTACCAGAAAATGATCTAGATGGAGAATATAATTTCTGAATTGAAATTTCTGCAGAAGAATGAGGTGAATTCTACCTCATTCTTTTTCATTATTTTTTCTCCTGCATACATTTTAACATTTTCTTCATTTTAAAAATTATTTCACTATTTTTTATTTTAGTTTTATTTCAAATCTCATATTTTACTCTTCCTGTCTCTAACTTTGATTTCTTCCTTTCCTTTCTTATTTTTATTTTAAATTCAATTTTTTTCCTTTCTATACCATGTGTCTATTTCTCACTCTTACTATTCTATCCCTCCATCCTCTCAAAACAACTTTTCTTTCCATTAGTCATCTCACATTCTTTTCTCCTATCTTATAATATCCTTATTCTCTTTCCACTTTATTAATCTCTACTCATTTGTCATTGATAGTATGGTTGTGTAGTTCTTGCTGCATTTATTCAATTTTATTCCCAGATGTTCACTGCTTTTACTTCAAACCTCATATTTTACTGTTCTCCTGTTCTACTCCATTTCACCTCCAACCTTCCCTTTCTTGTTTTTGTTTTAAATTTTATTTTGTTCTTTTCTTAGATTTGTTTCTATTCTCTACTCTTATTATTTCTCCTACCTCTACTCTTTCAAAATCATTGTCTTTCCATTAGTCACCTCATATTATTTTTTCTTTCATATAATATTCTTATTCTCTTTTTTGTTGATATTGCAGTTGTGGTGTGGGGTATTTTTACTGGTGTGGGTTTTCTGTCCTGGGTTGTTTTGATTTATTCTGGCAGCACTTGTACAACAGTGTAGAAGACATGGTAATTTTGTGAATCTCGGTCAGCCAGCCAGAAGCAATAACCCACCAACAAATGAGCCACCAACAACCAAAACATAATTATACCTAGACAGCCCACATAGAGGGAGGAAGATGGCAGAGGAGTGGATGGAAGTCACACTAAGCTGCTCCCAGGGCCAATCTGGAATTACAAGTCAATAGTGAAGAAATCACCCAGAACAAACAACTGAGCAATAGCAAGAGAGGAGCCTTATAACCTTGGACAGACAGAAGAATCAGCTTCAGCACAACCTGTCTTCACCTGTACAACAGCACACAAGACATGGTAGGCAGTGTGACCTTCAGTAAACCAGTTGGAGGGAAGGACCCACCAAAGGAAGACCCAACAACAACCAAAACCAAATTACATCTGGAAAATCAACATAAACAGCATAAAGGGCATCCCAAGAGCATCAAGTTCTGGTGACCAAAGAGGCTGCACCACTGATTCTCACAGACCTCTACCATAGAAATTCACACCACAAAGTCAAGAAGTCAAATCAGATCAATTTAAGAAGCAGAAGCAAACAAGAAGAGTCTCACAAACAATGGGAGGACAAAGAAACAACCCTCAATCAAAAGGAAGTGAGGAATCTTTAGAAAGAGTGCTAAATGAAATACAGGCAAATCAACTCACAGATAATGAGTCCAAAACAATGGTTATAATGAAGCTCAATGAGCTCACTGAGAATTACCAAAAAATACAGAGAAACTTTGAGGAACTTGTTGCAAACTATATTAGCATAAAAAAAGGACATAGAAACAATCAACAAGGGCCAAGAGGAAATGAAGAATATAATTTCTGAATTGAAGAACATAGTAGAAGGAATCCAAAGCAGACTAGATGAAGCAGAGGATCAAATAAGTGAGATGGAGGAAAGGTAGAAAAAAAACTCAGAGAAAAAGCAAGAAAAGAATACTCAAAAAGAATGAAGAGGGGTTAAGGGAACTGCAGGACAACGTGAAATGTAATAATATCTTTATAATAGAGATACCAGAAGAAGAAGAAGAAGAGGAGCAAGGAATATAAACTTGTTTAAAAAGGTAATGATGGAAAACTTCCTTAATTTGATGAGAGAAGAAGCCATACAAATCCAGGAAGCACAGAGGGTCCCAATCAAGAGGAACCCAAATAGGCTCTCTCCAAGACACATCAAATGGACAGGAAAAAATACTCATATCTGACAAAATAGACTTCAAAAAAAAAGCGCCATAAAAAGAGACACAGAAGTACACTTCAGAATACTCAAGAGAAGAATCCATCAAGAACACATAAACATTGTAAATATATATGCACCCAAGATAGGAACACCCAAATACATAAAGAAAATCTTGAAGGACTTCAAGAAAGATATTGACAACAACACAATTATAGTACGGGATTTTAATAATCCACTGTCAAAAATAGGTCTTCCAAACAAATTATCAACAAAGATACTATGTCATTGAACAATGCCCTAGATTAAATGAATTTAACTGGTATACATAAGATCTTTCACCCAAAAGAAGCAAAATATGCATTCTTTTTAAATGAGCATGGAACATTTTCAAAGATAGACCACATGATAGGACACACACACACAAAAAGCCTCAACAAATACAAGAAAATTGAAATCATAGAAAACATTTTCTCTGACTAAAAGGGACTGAAACTAGGAACAAACCTCAAGGAAAAAAACTAAAGAAAACTCCAACTCATGGAAATTGAATAGCATGCTATTAAACAATGAATGAGTTAATAATAAGATCAAGGAAGAAACCAAAGATTTTCTGGAGATAAATGAAAATGAACTCATTAGTCCAAAACCATTGAGACACAGAAAAGGCAGTCTTGAGAGGTAAGCTCATAATGATACAGGTTTACCTAAAAAGATAGAAACATTCAAATAAACAACCCAACCCTACATCTTACAAGAACTGGAGGAACAACAAAAAAGGAAGTCCAGAGCAAGTAGAAGGGAGGAAATAACAAAGATCAGAGTAGAATTAAATGACATATAGAGACTAAAAGAACAATTCTAAGGATCAATAAGTCCAGGATCTGGTTCTTGGAAAAGATAAACAAAATTGACAAGCCTTAAAGCAGACTCTAAGAAAAAGAGACAGAACCCAAATAAACATAATCATAAATGAAAGAGGAGAGATTACAATCACAGAAATACAAAAGATTATAAGAAATTACTATGAAGAACTATATGCCAAAGAAATTTGAAAACCTAGGTGAAATGGACAAATTTCTAGAAAAATCTAATCTTCCAAAACTGAATGAAGAAGAAGCAGAAAGCCTGAACAGACCAATAACAGTAGATGAAATTGAAGCAGTAATCAAAAACCTCCCAGCACACAAAGCCCTGGACTGGATGGTTTCACAGGACAATTTAAAAAAATATTTAAGGAACAGCTAACTGCTATCCTTCATAGAATATTCCAAAAAAAATCCAAGATGAGGGAAGGCTCCCAAACTCTTTATATGAAGCCAGCATCATCCTAATCCAAAAACCATATAAAGACACAACAAAGAAAGAAAACTACAGGCCAATATCACTGATGAACATTGACGCTAAAATCCTCAACAAAATATTGGCAACCACATCCAGCAATACATTAAAAAGATCATACATCATGATTAAGTTGGATTCATCCCAGGGATGCTAGGATGGTGCAATATTCACAAATCAATAAATGTAAAACATAAACGATGAGAAAAACAAAAATCACATGATCATATCAATAGCAGAAAAAGCATTTGATAAGGTACAGCACCCATTTATGATAAAAACAATCAGCAAAGTGGGAATAGAGAGAACATTTCACAACATAGTAACATTATGAGTGACCTACAGCCAACATCATACTCAATGTGCAAAAACTGAAAGATTTCCCACAGATTTCAAGAATGAGACAAGATTGTCTGCTTTCACCACTTCTATTCAACATAGTGTTGGGAGTTTAGCCAAAGCAATCAGACAAGAAGAAGAAATAAAAGGCATCCAAATTGGAAAGGAGGAAGTAAAACTGTCACTGTTTGCAGATGACATGATAGTGTACATAGAAATCCTGTAGACTTCACCAAAAAACTACTTGACCTGGTAAGCGAATTTACAGAACAGTGGGATACAAAGTCAATATTCAGAAATCAAAGGCAATTTGTACAATAGCAATGAAATATTGCAAACAGAAATCAGAAAAAAATCCCTTTTGCTATAATAACAAGAGAAACAAAGTACCTGGGAATAAACCTAACCAAGGAGGTAAAAGACCTGTACTCAGAAAATTATACAACAATGAAGAAGAAATTCAGGAAGACATAAACAAATGGAAGCATGTACCATGTTCATGGAGTGGAAGAATTAACATCATCAAAATGTCCATAATACCCAAAGCAATTTATAGATTCAATGCAATCCTTATTAAAGTACCAATGACATATTTCACAGATATAGAACAAACATTTCAAAAATGTATATGGAACCATGAACGACCCCGCATAGCCACAGCAATTGTGAAAAAGAAGAATAAAGTAGAAGGGATCACAATACCTGATATCAGCCTGGCTGGCGTAGCTCAGTGGATTGAGCTCAGGCTGCGAACCAAAGCATCACAGGTTCGATTCCCAGTCAAGGCACATGCCTGGGTTGCAGACCATGGACCCCAGCAACTGCACATTGATGTTTCTCTCTCTCTTTCTCCCTCCCTTCCCTCTCTAAAAATCAATAAATAAAATCTTTAAAAAATACCTTATATCAAACTGTATTAAAGGCCACTGTATTCAAAACAGACTGGTACTGGCATAAGAACAGACACATAGACCAATGGAACAGAACAGAGAACCCAGAAACAAACCCAAGTCTTATGGTCAAGTAATATTTGACAAAGGGGGCAGAAACATATTATGGAGTAAAAATAGCCTCTTCAACAAATGGTGTTGGGAGATCTGGACAGCTACATGCAAAATAATGAAAGCTGGTTACTAACTTACATTATACACAAAAGTAAATTTAAGGTGGATAAAATACTTGAATATAAGTTGTAACAGCATAAGAGTCCTAGAGGAGAACATGGGCAGGAAAATTTCAGATATTCCATGCAGCAGTATTTTCACCAATATGTCCCCTAGAGTAAGTGGCATAAAGGAAAGAATAAAGAAATGGGACTTCATCAAAATAAAAAGCTTCTGCACAGCTAAAGAAAACAGCATTAAAATGAAAAGAGAACCAACCATATGGGAAAACATATTTGGCAATGATACCTAGGACAAAGGTTTGATTTCCAAAATATATAAATAACTCACACAACTCTACTCCAGGAAGACAAACAACCCAATTCAAAAATGGCAAAGGACTTGAACAGACACTTCTCTAAGGAGGACATACCAAGAGCCCAGAGACATATTAAAGGATGTTCAGCATCATCCTGATTACAAGCAGACAGTAACCAGAGGGGAGCAGTGAGAGGGATAATAATGGAAAATAGGGTAAGGGCCATCAAGGAACATACATAAAAGATACATGGACAAAGCCAAAAGGGGTAGGTTCTAGGATGGGAGGCAGAGATGTGTGGGATGGAGAACTATGGTGGGGTGAAAATGGAGACAACTATACTTGAACAAAAAAAAATGTAAAAAATAAACCAAGACATATTTTTAAAAAATAAAATACCTTTCTATATGTCCTAATATATGGTGGCATTACTTTCATATACTTTAAATAGGTAAAAAATTAGAATCAGTTACTTTTTAAAATTATTGTTTTCATGATAACCATTATTTCAATGTTTATATATTCATGTAACTATTTTTCTAACTTAAGTAAATGTAATAAACCTAAACTTTTGATAACTTGCTTTTCTAGACCACCATATTATTCATCTTTTTCCTCCCTTTAAAGAAAGCTTTTCAAATCAGGGCCCATGTTTATGTATTTTCTAGCCTACATTGGAGAGTAGAAAACTCTCAATAAATATTAATTAAATGGAGAGATAAAAAAACACATAAATTTTTTTAAAAAATGAAAAGAATCAGTTTATGAATTTTAAAAAATTCTCTACTTGAATATTTTTTACAGAGCAGTGGGCAAATAAAGAAATATACATACGTGGTAAACAGTAAATCATCATTTATTAAAAATAACTGTGTTCATTTTCACTCTGGACATTCTCAAACAGACATGCTAACACACAAACATGCACATAAGTGTTTATTCACACTTATGTGTATAGTTATTTGAGCACGAATTATTTAAATTTTTTGCTGTTTTTTTTTTCCCCATAGAGGTTAGTTTGATTCCCACACCAACACCTGTGTCTATAATACTTAGAAATATCCCTTTGGGACACATAATACAAGTTTTCATTTAAAGGGTCAGCCAATAGTACAGAACAAAGGAAGTTAGAGTTTGGTGACTACACATGCACATTTATTCTAGAATTGTGATTTTTATAAACAAGATCCTCCACATCTGGAAGAGATTGTGTTCAGCTATTTTGCTATCCAGAAACTAAGGTATTTAAGACATATAATTAGAGGATAGTTGCAGAATTTTTTCCATAGGCAGTTAAGATAAAGTAGAGAGGGGATTTGTATATGTATTGATTGCTTAGTATTTTTTCAGGTATGAATCTTTTATTTCATTCACACAATTTGAAGGCAGAAAGTGCTGTGTGAAATTGAGTATTCCTGGAAAATGTGTGTTTTCCAAAATAGGGCAATAAAATTCAGTTGAATATCATACTGATTATGACTGTCTATGTTATTCTCTAGCCAAGCAGGAATCCTTATTTCAATAGTGGTGAAAGTCAGGGGTGAATCACTCCCATGATAAGGAAAAATAGGAAGCGATGAAATTGTTCTTGACCACTAGACTAATCTTCAGATTACTCTTGTGTCTTACCTGTCTCAGCTTTATTCCTCAAACTTATAGTCTAGTTCTCTTGAATTTTTTCTAGAGAGATGGAACTATAAATTTGTTTCATTTATTTTGGGTAGCAAAAACTATGTGAAGCCAAAACCCTCATATGAAAAGAAGGACATGGTCCTAAAGGGTAGAGATGGTTTTATAAAAAAAAAAAAAAACAAGATTATTACCCATAGGGTTTAAGAATGAGGATTAACAGGAGATATCAAAGTTGTATTTTATAAGTGGTGACTGTCATGTGTTAGTTAATATTACTATTCCAGTAACCCTGTCTACATGCCAGCATGGTACAAGTTACATTATTTTCAGAAGAAATTAAATTCTGATGTATCAAAATTGTTTTAAATTTGCTTTGAAAAAGAAAACTGCTTAAATTTGCATTTTATATTTAGATCTCTAACATAGATCTTGGAAAGCTTTTCAAATTTATGGAAGAAGGGACCTAAATTTTTATGTAAGCATAAAGCTAACTTTTGTGGCTAAATCTATAACTATAAAAAGAAAATTCAGAAGTAAAAATAGAATATTTATCTAATATGAAAAAGTTCATCTTTCAGAAAGTGCATATACAATCCCAGATAAATATTTTTAATTAGTAGTACTGATGTTTGCCTTATTTTCACTACTTGTTTTTTATACATGAATATGTAATTAAAATGAAACAGACTAAGGAAATATACTTGGATAAAAACATAGTGTCTTTTTCTTTAGGTAGTTTTTCTTTATGGGCAGAAATTATGAAGATATTGAGCCTATATTGTCTATTCTTGTTGTGAGACCCTAACTCCAAAAGCTGCAGTATGACGTTGGGCCCTGCTATTTATAATACAATGTATAGACAAAGTAGATATTGAACATCTCAGTTAAGAGAGACGGTTCAGTGTACTCAAGTGGGATAGAGGGAGAAAAAATATTGATTTGATTGACCAGTTTATGCTAAATCATTATAAATTATTGAAAAAATTATAAATATTTTTATTACAAATGTAATTGTATATGAATATGTTCATATATGTATGTTGTATACATACATATTGTTTTAAACTTATATGTAAATATCTTCATGATATGGGTATAATAAAACTAGAAAATATAATATTGACTATCAGTATGAATTATGAATTTATGAACTCTAAAGACAGAACCTTGTCAGCAACCCTGATCTTCAAGAAAAAGTGTTTTTGATATTGTGAAGATCACATATTATGCTTTTATACAAAATGGGTATTAATATACTCCTTGAAATTCCTAAGTTAAACTTTAAATTACAAATAAACTGCTTATCATAAGTAGGAAATTTAAAGTCAGTTTAATAAGCTGCCATGTGCTTTAAGTGTAAATTTGAGTTCTCATTTTAGGACTTTCCCTCTGTATTATTCAATTAAGAAAATGAATTTAGTTGTTTTTCATGATTTGAGCCGTGAAGAAACCTTATCAAAACTTAGAATGAAACAAATTGTTGCAATCAGCTTAAATTGCACTCCACCAAGTATTTTCTTTCCCCAAAATATTCTGCTTTGAATTCTCTCTTTCTGCTATGAATATATCCTCCCTAAGTCTTTGGTATCTGTTTACCTAAACCATGTGTATGTATATACATTCTTGAACCTTTCTGTATACTTTTCATTCTGATATACTCTTTTGTAATGTATATTAATTTTTAAAACTTATCCAGAATTATGTTCAAGTTAATAGATAATTTAAGTAAGTTGTATTTATTGCCAAAGTCAAGGTATGTGTTCTACTTTTGTCATCTTACTTTTTCTATTTCTTTTGTATTTTCTTTGTTTCCCTACTTTATGATAGAAATGCTTTATTTATTTATCTTTTCTGGTAAACTCAGGAAAGACATTCTGTATTATTTTTCTCATAGCAGTTTCTTTTATGCATTCAAAGTGATATTGTTTAAATTATAATTTAATAATTCATTCATCCATCTATTTATTTACTCATTTTTGAGTATCTGATATGTACCAAATGATTTGCTGGACACTGGAGTTGAAAATATAAGCATACACTGTCCTTAATACCAATATTTTCATTGAACTGATGACATGTGAGTGGTCTTTGAAGAGCATGCATACTAACATGTTCAACCTGTGTTTCCTTCCTATTTCCAAATCAAGTTACCTTTTGAAAAATCTGAGCTGTCTTGGTGTCACTTTATGTTGTAGAATCTCCTTTTGACTATATTTCATTTTAGATGATGATTTTAAAATAGTCAATTTTATTAGTGAAGGGTAGAATGATTATTTCCTTTGAAGGAACACAATTCATTTACTGGTACTCAATTGCTTTCTGTGATGTTAATTTTTGTAAGCATGCCAGAATTGCTGCTCAGGTTGAGAATATACAAAATTGTAATTTTAACTTAATTTAACCTGTCATTTTTTATGGACAGCTTTTTTGTGTGTTTTGTTTTCAAATACTTGCCAACTCCATATATCAAAAAACATGTTTGTTTTGCATTTTACCATTAGTTCCAATATTTTTCTAAAATTGCTTTTGTGTATTTAGAGAAAAAATGTGATTTAGGGAACAAATTGTGTTTTTTTCTACATATGTTCATTAACTCAGTAATACTTATTTTTTTGAAAAATTTATTTATTTATTTTTAGAGAGAGGGGAAGTAAGGGAGAAAAAGAGGGAGAAAAACATCAATGTGTGGTTGCCTCTCATGTACCCCCAACTGAGGACCTGGCCCACAACCCAGGCATGTCCCCTATCTGGTAATCAAACCGGCCACCTTTGGTTCATAGGCTGGCACTCAATCCACTGAGCCATGCCCACCAGGGCCTAGTAATACATATTGAAAATAGCATTTTTTCTCCACAATCTGTAGTGTTTCCTTTGTCACAAATTAGATGGCTTAACATATCTTTCAGTATTTGATTTCTGGACTTTGTATTTCTTGAAAAGCATTTTCATCCATAATTAAAAGGATGGGCAATCTTCTATTTAAGGAAGTCATAAAGTTTTCCACATGTATATCCTTATGAATTGGAAAATGAGGTTAAAATCCATATATTTCATTAAGTTACCACTATTCTTAAACTCCTGATCTTAGAGGATATGAGAGATCCAAAAAGGCTCAGTGAGATTAAATGAATTATAAAAATTAGTTCTGGAATCCAGGTGTCCTTAGAAATTGGTGGAATTTCCATCACAGTTAGTTGACGATGCCTCTATGGAAAGAAAATCAGATAAACTATTTTCTGTTTCTGATAACTATAGGTTATTGGGAAGATGTTTAATGGAAGCCAATTGGGTTATTTGGCAAATTTGGTTACAGATTTTCTTTCTAGAATTCTACTGAGTAGAAAGCTTACATAAATTTCTTGTGCTATCTGAAGATTTATCTGTTCTTCTAATCAGCCTGAATCTCTCATTAATTTTTATTTTGCTATCTGTTGGGCAGAGACTACAATAACTTAGTATTTTTTCCCTTCTTTCTCTCATCCTCACTGCAGGGGTTGGGAAGTACGGGTGGAGGGTATTTTCTTGAGGGATGGGTAGAAAGAGGATTCTGACTTCTTCAGTATCTAACAAATTTCTTAAGCACCATTGAGTTAACTCATGACCCTCTGGATTCTTGTGAATTATTTATTATTTATTCTCCATAACCAAGATATTTCCTATTATTTGATAATCACAAGATTCTTTATGTGTTAGCTCCTGGCCAAATATCTAGCTTACCACTTTCCTTCACACCAGTGAATTCTCACAGACTTGATAGCTTCAATTTCTACATTTTAAGTGTTTATTTTCTTTCTTAAAATCCCTTTACAAATATGTCTCCTCACAATTTTCTTCCTTCAAAATAAGTATCAAACACTTTCTCTTCAACATAGTCAGTAGTCTAGTGCTCATTTAGGGCCTTGCATATACTTCTCATATAGTTCTTTGTTAAATTTATTGTGATTATTTATATGCATCTTGATCTCTCCATTAAACTCTGAATTCCTTAAAAGGTGAAAATGTGTCTCATTCTCCATATTGTCATATTGTAGGTATTCAAAAAGTATTTATGAAAAATAAAAAGATTAATGCCATTTCTTCAACCCCCAAATTTAATTAGCTTGAAAATAGGTTTTGATGTAAGTACAGAATTTGAAATTAATTAATTTTGCTCTTGGATGAGAAATAAGTTTGATGTGTGGTTAGAAATAAAAATATAAAATTGTATTCATATTAACTTACACTAAAATCCAATTAAAATAGATTCCATTGTTAAAGTTATAAAAATGTAAACCTGAAAGATAAGAAAGAACAAGTGAGAAGATAATAAAAATTATTATTATTTTCATAATAATATGTTAAAGATGTTAACATAATATTGAATGATAAATATTACTAGAAAAACTAGCATAACTGAGACAAAATACACCAATCTCTCCAGTAGGATATCATAATATCATACTACTTTTTTGTTTGTTTGGTTGATGTTTTGTTGTTTTTGTATTTTCTGTAGACACAAGGTGAATTTAGAGGGCAATGCCTGAAGATAAATCAGGAAGATCTCTTAAAAGACAGAATAAAAGAAACGATTTGTCAGCTGCTTCCAGTTTTTACTAGAAGTTTTTTCTGAACAGAAATTTAAAAGAATTTATATAAATGCATCTAGATGAGGTATAATAATACAATGAGTTTTCTTAAAATTGAAAAGATTAAATCAAACATTTTACTGAATTGTGAAACCCCAAGCTCAATAGAAGAATAAATAATTTAATATTTACAAATGCTTAAAATAGTACCTTCATAATCAAAACTATTATCATCCAGTAATTAACAACAAGAATAAAGTTGAAATGATATTTGTTGGGTCATTGATCAGGTTACCAAGGAAATTTTCTTCAAGATCACATCAATAGAGAGATGCATACAGTAATAAATAGTTAAGTAAGGTATCCTAAAAAACTTCCCTTACAGAATTTGTAACAGAAGTACACTTTAATATAAATCTATGAGGATCAGAATCTTTTTTAAAGATTGAAGTAAAATTATTGTCTGTGATATGAACTTGGACTGCCTGACAAAAATCTGTTGAATGAGCAGAAGAATTAATCAATAAATGAGCCACAAATAAACAAAAGAGCTACTCCCTGGCACTTAGAAAATGTGGCTGTTTGATCATTAAAATGCACTATAAATTTTTAAATCATATGATAAGAGGGACATAGAAACCATAAATTACATTTTCTCTTCTCTTTTTCTTACTCTAGAAAAAATCCACAAAAAATTTAAGCCTAAATGATCATGTTAACACAGAATAAAACAGAACTGAACCCAACCTCATTTATTCTTAATGGAGTCCCAGGACTTGAAGATATACACATCTGGATTTCCTTCCCATTCTGCTCCATGTATTTTGTGGCTGTGGTAGGGAATTGTGGACTCCTTTACCTCATCCACTATGAGGAATCACTGCATAAGCCCATGTACTACTTCTTGGCCATGCTTTCCCTAACAGACCTTGTCATGTGCTCTAGTACAATCCCTAAAGCCCTCTGCATCTTCTGGTTTCATTTCAAGAAAATTAGCTTTGATGAATGCCTGGTCCAGATGTTCTTCATCCACACCTTCACAGGAATGGAGTCTGGGGTGCTCATGCTTATGGCCTTGGACCGTTATGTAGCCATCTGTTACCCTCTGCGCTACTCAACTATCCTTACCAATCCTGTCATAGCAAAGGTTGGGCTTGTTACTTTCCTGAGAGGGGTGTTGCTCATCATTCCCTTCACCTTTCTCACCAAGCAACTTCCCTACTGCAGAGGCAATATAATATACCATACCTACTGTGACCACATGTCTGTAGCAAAATTATCTTGTGGAAATATCAAGGTCAATGCCATCTATGGTTTGATGGTTGCACTCCTGATTGGAGGTTTTGACATCCTGTGCATCACAATCTCTTACTCCATGATCTTAAGGGCAGTGGTCAGCCTCTCCTCAGCAGATGCTCGGCAGAAGGCCTTCAGCACCTGCACTGCCCACATCTGTGCCATTGTTTTCTCCTACAGCCCAGCCTTTTTCTCCTTCTTTTCCCACCATTTTGGGGGTCATACAGTCCCTCCATCTTGCCACATTATTGTGGCCAATGTTTATCTCCTCCTGCCTCCCACTATGAATCCTGTTGTCTATGGGGTAAAAACCAAGCAGATACGAGACTGTGTCATCAGGATCCTTTCACGTTCTAAAGATACCAAATCCCATAGCATATGAAAGGAATATTTCCAGGAGAAAGAAGAGCTCCTTTTTAGATAGGAGCCAATAAAATATTTTGGGAAATACTATTTTGAATATACCATGTTCAATAGAGCATGTTGAATGATGCATTTCTCAATAGTCTCTCTGTGCTCCCATTCATCACCTAAAATTGCTTTTGCCAATTTCACTAGTGACTTCCATGTTCACAAATTTAATAGGCCTCTTTCTGGGATCATCTAATATTACCTATCAAGAATATCAAATTCAATCTTATATTACCCATATCTTGATAAATTTTTGGTTTTTTCACTTCAGAAATTTTTTAATGTTTTTCGTTACTCCTAGTTTACTAGAAGACCTACAAATTACCAACAGGTATATGAAAAGATGTCCCACATCACTAGTTATCAGAGAAATTAAAATTAAAATCACAGTGAAATGTCACCTCACATCCTGTTAGGATGACATTATAAAATCAAACAAATTGTTGAAAAAAATGTGGAGATATTGGAGCTCTTGTGCATGTCAGTGGAAATGTAAAATTGTGCATCCACCACAGAAAATGGTATGGATGTTCCTTAAAAAATTATAAACATAATTACCATATGATCCAATAATCCCACCTCTGAATATTTAGCCCAAAGAACTGAATGGAGGATTTCAATGAGGTGTATGTATTCCCATGTTCATTGCAGCCTCATTCACAATATCCAAGATATGGAAGCAACTTAAATGTCTATGGATGGATGAATTGGTAAAGAAATGTAGTATATACATACAATGGAATAGTGTCCAAGCATAAAAATAAGGATATTCTGTAATATACTACATCATGTATGGACTGTGAGGACTATCCTAAGTAAAATAAGCCAGCCACAGAAGTGTGTATGTTGTATGATTCCACTTATATAAGGGACTTAATGTAGTCAAATCCATAAAAGTAGGAAGTAGAATAATGGTTACCATATATATTATATTTTAACAATATATCATCATGGTATATTATAATACTGTTAATATTATTATATTTAAGAAAACTATGCATTGTTCATAAAAAATTAAAAATCCAATAAATGGAGATATATACAGTGTTCAGATACCAATTCTCCTCAAACCAACACTTAAATGTAATGCAATTCTTATAAAAATTCCAGCAAGATTTTTTTGTTGACACAGACAAGATTATTCAAAAATTCATTTGGAACATTGAAAGAACTATAATAGCTAAAACAAGAAAACCACATAATAAAATGAAGAAACATTCTTCACAATCTCAAGACTTATATAGCTGCAGTAATCAATACTGTAGTATTGGCAGAGGATGGGCACACAGATCAATAGGACATAATAGAGAATCTAAAAATAAACCCCCACAAATACACTCAAGTAATGTTTTGACAAATATGCTAAAGCAATTCAATACAGAAAATGTAGCCCCCCCCAAAAAAAAAGGGCTGCTGAAATAGGCAGCAATAGGTTGTGATATCAGATCATTTCTCCTTGTCCACATTCCATGACTTTAAATATAGAAGGCAATGACCAAGGTCATGATATTCCCGATGTTTTAATCCTCAGGTATAAGAGGGTGGAAATAATATGATTTGTCTTATGGAGTTTTGTGATGATTAAAAAGGTAACAAGGATGTGGTATAACAACTCTTGCTTTAGATAAGTTCAGTAAATGTTAAAGGCAGAATGAGAACAATGAACAATGATGAATTCACCCCACCCTTTCAATATAAATAATTAGGTAACTCATTTGAAAATAGTGTCATAAATATTCTTCAGAACGGCAAACTTGAATATTTTTCCTCTTTGTGAAGAATGTTCCAGAATCTCAAAGCCTCCAGCATCTCTAAGCTCCAGGTTTCTGAATTCATTCTGATGGGATTCGCAGGCATTCACAGCTGGCAGCACTGGCTCTCCCTACCCTTCACTTTGCTTTACCTCTTAGCTCTCAGTGCCAACATTCTTATCCTGATTGTCATCAATCACAAGCCAACATTGCACCAGCCTATGTTCTATTTTCTGGGCGTCTGGCTGTAGTAGACCTAGGCCTGGCTTCCATTGTCATGCACAGGATATTGGCTATCTTGTGGTTCAATGCTAAGGCCATCAGTCTCCCTGAGTGCTTTCTGCAGATGTATGTCCTACATTGTTTTGTGGCCATGGAATCAGGTGTCTTAGCCTGCATGACAATAGATAGATATGTAGCTATTTGTTGACCACCACACTATCTACCAATAATTAGTGAATCTTTTGTGGTCAAGGCAACTGTGTTCATGGCACTCAGAAACACCCTTGCTATAATCCCAGTGCCTGTATTGGCTTCTCAGAGACACTACTGATCTCAGAACTAAACAACATTGTGTGTGCTCTAATTCTGGTATCACTAATCTATCCTGTGATGACAGGACAATCAGCAGAATCTACCAGGTACTTCTGGCCTGGATAACCTTGGTTTGTGATCTGGGTCTGACTATTTTTTCATAGGCTTTGATACTTCACTCTGTGCTTAAGCTGAACTCAGCAGAAACTGCATCCAAGGCCCTAACTACCTGCACATTTCACCTAATCCTAATTCTATTCTATACACCTGCTGTTACTATTTCCATCACTAACTATGCAGCAGTGACAGTTTCCATCATTCCAGTGCTACTCATTATATTAGAGATTGTCATTCCTCCTGCCCTCAACCTCATGGTGTATACACTCAAAAACAAAGAGCTCACACAGGTTTTGTATAAACTTTTCAAGCCACACATCAACAGCAACTATTGATAACATGAAGAAACTGTTCATTTATGAACTTTTGTCACATATTTCTCTGTTATAGTCTCCAAATGCTTCAAATGGCCGAAGAACTAAAGAGCATGGACACTGTGGCAGCTTTACAGTTAGTATAATGAACCAGTGGCTATAAATGAAACTTAAAGAGAAAAGTGGTGGAATTAATATTTAAAATCTTTGTTATTGAACAAAAATAAAAAAGAGTAAAAATACTTAAAAAATGAAATAAAGATGTGACCCAGAAAAAAATAAAATGAAATCTTTGTTATCAAGTAAAATTCAAGATGAGTAACACAATGATGTTTATTGTCTCAAGGAACTCAAGGAAAGACAACTGTAATATGCATTTTGTTCTCTTACCTAGCTTTTCCAGGCAATGTTAATATTGGTAGTCAGAGCAAATAGTTCCCAGTGGCTTCATTTTTACTGGAGAATTTAACTTATGTATATTTGATTAAATGATTAATAGCATGAGACTTAATGCTGCCATTTGTCTGTTTGCTTTCTAATGTGTTGTATCTTTTTAAATAGATAAAAGTTTTAAATAGACACTTTCTCACAAAGATGTGCAATGGCTAATAAGTACATGAAAAGATGTTTAACATCATTATTCATTAGCCAAATTCAAATGAAAACCACAAGATACCATCATATCCCATAAACTGGCTGTCATTTTTTTAATTGGCCAGTGCTAGAGATTTTGTGGAAGCAATAGAGTCCTAGTACATAGTACATTGTTGGTAGGAATAGAAAATCATATAGGACATGTGGAAAACTGCATGACAATTGCACAAATAGTTGAGCACAATTATGGTATGACTCAGCAATCCAGCTACTAAGTATGCCCAAAGTAACTGAAAGAAAATGCTACAACAAAAACATGTATACAGAGCTGACCCTTGTGGCTCTGTTGGTTGGGCATTGCCCCATAAAGCAAAAGGTGGCAGGTTCAATTCCTGATCAGAGTACATGCGTGGGTCATGGGTTTGGTAACTAGTAGCAGTGCGTGTGGAAAGCAACCAGTCAATGTTTCTCTCTTACACTAATGTTTCTCCCCCTCTCTTTCTCCATTTCCTCCCCTCTCTCTAAAAATAATAAATAAAATCTTTTTAAAAATGTATATAAATTTTCATGATAGCATTATGAGCCTCAAATGGAAAGAACCCAAGTCAGATATCAGCTGCTGAATGGATGATCAAATCTAGGCATTACCACAAAAGATTGTTATTGATCTATAAAAAAGATGAAGTATTAATTCATGCTGTTACATAAACTTTGAAAGCATGTTGTTATGTAAAAAAAGGCAAACACAAAAGGATACATATTGTATGACTCCACTTACATGGAATGTTCAGAATAGGTATAACCATTAAGTCACAAAGCAAATTAGCTTTTGCCAGGTCCTAGAGGGAAAGGCCATTAAGGTGTAACTGATTAATGGTTAATGGGGCTTCCTTTTGAGGTAATGAAAGTGTTCTAAAACTACATAGTGCTGATCACTGCACAGCATTGCAAACGTACTAAAAATTGAGTAATTGTACATTTTCAAAAAACTTAAATGGGTGATTTTATGACATGTATTTCACCTCCCCCAAAATAAGATAAAATTTAAAAAAAAACACTGCTAAGATATTCTCCACATATATACCTGTTGTACCATTTTCTGTAAAATAAAAGAATATATATGTCTATGAGTACTAAAATGGTTAAGAAAATTGTGTAAACACCTGTGATGTACTTTTATTTATCATAATGTTACAGAATCATCCTGTTTTGAACATGACTATTACATAATATTGGTTGAAAGTGGCAAAATTTGCCCTGGCTGGTATAGCTCAGTGGATTGAGCGCAGGCTGTGAACCAAGGCATTGCAGGTTTGGTTCCTAGTCAGGGCACATGCCTGGGTTGCAGGCCATGGCCCCCAGCAACCACACATTGATGTCTCTCTCTCTCTCTCTCTCTCTTTATCCCTCACTTCCCTCTCTAAAAATAAATAAATAAAAATCTTAAAAAAAAGAAAGTGGCAAATTTTTTGTTCTAATATGGTAATATACAAACCTTTTTGAAAAACATGTATAGTAAGGATATATTAAGAAATTTAACAGGATACCTCTATACATTATAGAATGTTAGTTCTTTTTAACTCTTTCTTACTCATTTTATTTTTCATTTAATTGAAATGTGCAGAAATGACTCTTAAATAATGTCATGTAAAAATTGAATCAGTTATTGTCTTTTTCATAATTGCTAAAATCATCATCATTATGATCTCAAAATTTGAGCATCAAGATATTTCTGATATATATGTGTGCATAACAATTTGAACTTTTGGTATATTTCTAAAATGACATGATATTCCTCTGCATTACTTAAAAGAAAGTAAATAGAACATGTGAATGTGTGTGATAGTGACAGAAACTTTCTTAAACATTGTAAGTTACTTCCACTTCTGTTCTAAAGGATGTTAACAGAAAGAAACAAAACTCTTCAATACATATTAAAATCACTAATTTTCATTATAATTTATTGTGTTCATTTTTCCCACTACCAGTCACATTTTTTCACATTCAAGCACACCAATATAATACTCATAAATAAAATCATTCTCTTATTTGTAGATAATCTTATAGGCAGTAAGAATGTAAAACTTCCACATTTTTCCTCCTCCATTAGTGTTTATCCTATACCAGCACCTGTATCTCTAATACTGTGCAATATCCCCTTGAAATATACTGCATGTTTTCCTTTAGAGATTCAGCTCAATAATATGATATCAAGGGAGTTAGAGGTTGATGGCTGTGCAAATATATATGGTATAGCCATGAGGATTTTTTAACCAATACTCTGAATACCTGACCTAATGACATCCAGTCAACTGTTTCACTATCAAGAAATACATATCAAGGGATGCACAAAATTAGGACAACTGAAAAGACTTTTGTTGTTGTTAGAACTAAGATAAATTGGTAAGAGGCATCGAGGGTTTATGAATTTATTATAGTCTCAGGAATACACATTTGATTCTATTCACACATTGGAAGGCATAAGTGTTGTAAAAGATTGGGTGTTCTTTTTGAAAATGGTAATTCCCAAAATCTCAGATGTGTGATTCAGTATCTCTTTCCATCATGAATATGGACATTTTTGTTATTTGCCTAACCCAATAGGAATTATTGTCTTTGTTGTACTGGAAGTCAGGTATGATTCACTCTCATGGATCACAAGAAGAAATGGAATAGCTAGAGAAGGGTTCACTAAGTCCTGGGCCTAGCTATGAACCTGGCAGCACAGCAGGAAGTGAGTGGCAGTTGAGTGAGCAAAGCTTCGTCTGTATTTATAGCCACTCCCCAATGATCATATTACTGCCTGAGCTCTACATTCTGTAAGATTAGGGGCAGCATTAGATTCTCATAGGAGCATGGACCCTACTCTGAACTGCGCATGTGAGGGATCTAGATTGCATGCTCCTTATGCAAATCCAATGTTTGATGATCTGAAGTGGAGCTGAGGCAGTGATGCTAGCACTGGGGAGCAGCTGCAAATACAAATTATCATTAGCAGAGAGTTTTGACTGCACAGAAGACCATAATAAATCAATTGCTTGCAGACTTATATCAAAACCCTATAAGTGAATGACAAGTGACAATTAAGCTGTATCTGAAACATAATAATATCCATGTATTAGGAATATCAGAAGGTGAAGAAGAAGAGCAAGGAATAGAAAATCTGTTTGAAAAAGTAATTATGGAAAACTTCCCTAATTTGATGGGAGAAAAACATCACACAAATCCAGGAAGCACAGAGGGTCTCAATCAACAGGAACCAGAAGAGGCTCACTTCAAGACATAACATAATTAAAATGGCAAAGTACAAAGACAAAGAGAGAACCCTAAAGGCACCAAGGGGGAAACAGGAAGTAACATACAAGTGAGTCCTGATAAGGCTAGCAGCTGACTTCTAAATGGCAACACTACAAACCAGAAGGAAATGGCAAGGGATATTCAAAGTAAGGAAAAGCAAAGGCCAGCAACCAAGGCAACTCTACCAAGCAAGGCTCTCAATTAAAATGGAAGGCCAAATAAGGAGCTTCCCAGACAAAAGAAGGCTGAAAGAATACACCTCCACCACACCAGCATTGTAAGATATGCTAAAGGGACTGCTTTAAGAAGAGGAAGAAAACCAGTGAACAAGAGAGAGAGGAAAACAGGTACGAAGGAAGTAAAATGGCAATGATAAGTACCTATCAATAATAACCTTAAATGTAAATGGATTAAATGCTCCAATTATAAGATATAGAGTAGCTGAATGGATAAGAAATAATGACCCACACATATGCTGCCTACAAGAGACTCATCCAGAACAAAAGACCTTCACAGACTGAAAGCAAAGGGTTGGAAAAAATATTCCAAGAAAATGAACAGGAAAACAAAAGCCACTGTAGCAATACTCATAACAGATAAAATAGACTTCAAAACAAGGGCATAAAAAGAGACCCAGAAAGACATTTCATAATAGTCAAGGGAAGAATATGGAAGACTTCATCAAAAAGACATAAACATTATACACATATAGGCACCCAACATAGGAGGACCAAAATACATTAGGAAAATGTTAGAGACTTCAAGAAATATATTGCCAGAAACACAATTACAATAGGGGATTTTAACATCTCACTGTCAAAAATGGATAGATCTTGCAAACAAAATATCAACAAAGATATTGTGGCATTGAACAATGTCCTAGATCAAATGGACTTAACTGATATGTATATATAGAACCTTTCATCCCAAAGAAGCAAAATACACATTCTTTCTTTTTTATTGTGTTATTACATAGCTATGTAATCTAAACTAATAGCATATTGATTATGCTATTACACTTTTTCCAATTTTCTCCTTTATCCACCTTCTACTCTTCACTGCTCAACCCTCCAGCTTCCCCCTCCTTAGTTCATGCCCATGGGTTGTACACATAAGTTCTTTTACTTCTCTGTTTCCTATACCATTTTTTACCTCTCCCCATCTATTTAATGCCTACCAATTAGGCTGCATCTTCCCTGTACCTTTCCCCCCTATCCCTCCCTTCACCCAACCCCTGAAATCCTTCCATGTGATGTCCATTCCTCTGTTCCTGTTCTAGTTGTTTGCTTAGTTTTTCTTTTCTTTTCTTTTTTCTTTTTTTTTTTTTAGATTCATGTGTTGATAGTTTTGAGTTTGTTGTCATTTTACTATTCATATTTTTGATCTTCCTTTTCTTAGATGAGTCCCTTTAACATTTCATTTAATAAGGACTTGGTGATGATGAAGTCCTTTAACCTGACCTTATCTGAGAAGCACTTTATATGCCCTTCCATTCTAAATGATAGCTTTGCCAGATAGAGTATTCTTGGATGTAGGTCCTTTCCTTTCATGATTTCAAATACTTCTTTCTAGCCCCTTCTTGCCTGTAAGGTTTCTTTTGAAAAATCAGCTGATAGTCTGATGGGCACTCCTTTGTAAGTAACTCTTTCCTTTCTTCTTGCTGCTTCTAAGACTGTTTGCTGTAATCTTGGGTAACTTAATGATGATATACTTTGGCATGTTCCTCTTTGGGTCCAAATTCTTTGGGACTCTCTGGGCTTCCTGGACTTCCTGGAAGTCTATTTCCTTTGCCAAGTTGGGGAAGTTTTCCTTCATTATTTGTTCAAATAAGTTTTCAATTTCTTGCTCTTGTTCTTCCCTTCTGGCACCCTTATAATTTGGATATTGGAACATTTCAGGTTGTTGAAAATGTTCAGAAGTCTCTCTTCAATTCTTTGAATTCTTGTTTCTTCATTCTGTTCTGCTTGGATGTTTATTTCTTCCTTTTGTTTCAAGTTGTTGCTTTGAGTCCTGGTTCCCTTCCTATCTCTGTTGATTCCCTGAATATTTTGCTTTATTTATTTTTGGGTATCTTGCATTTTCAACTAAGCTCAGTCAATTCTGTGAGCATTTTGATTATCAGGGCTTTAAATTCTTCAGCAGATAGGTTGGCTATCTCTTTATCACTTGGCTCTCTTTCTGAAGATTTGTTCTGTTCTTTCATTTTGTCCTATTTCTTTATGTGGGGCCCCTGTTAAGTTGTAAGGGGGAGGGCCTTAGGTATTCACAGCAACCCTCCTTGCTGTGCTGCCACATTGCTTGTGGTGAAGGGACCAGAGAAGGAACAATGCAGCTCCCTGCTCATCTCTAGCCCACTTTTCAAGGAACTCTCATGTGAGACTGGGAGTTTCTCCCACTGTGGCAACCACCACAGTCCACAGCCAGCTCTGAGTCTCAGTTTTGCCTTAAGTCAGCCCTGACCACACAGCTTACCACCTTGCTGCAGCCAGCTGCACCCACCTGGTCCACCACCTCGAATGGTTTCTCTCCATCCTCCATCTTACCAGTCTAGCTTTTCTGCTTGACTGTTTTTTTAATTCTGTGGTTGTTGGAGTTCCATGCAGTTTGATTTTCTGGTTGTTTATTGATTTTATATTGGTTGTGTGAGGAAGTGAAGGGTTTCTATCTATGCCTCCATCTTGGCCAGAACTAAAAATACACATTCTTTTCAAATGTACATGCAACATTTTCAAAGATAGACCACATGACAGGAAACAAAGCAAGCCTCAACAAATTCAAGAAAACTGAAATCATAGCAAGCATTTTATCTGACCACAGGGGACTGAAACTAGAAACCAACCCCAAGGAAAAAGCTCAAAAACACTTAAATTCATGGAGATTGAATAACCTGCAATTAAACAATGAATAGGCTAAGAATGAGATCAAGGAAGAAATCAAATTTTCTGGAAACAAATGAAAACAAACTCACAAAAATCCAAAACTTATGGGACACAGCGAAGGCAGTCCTGAGAGGGAAGTTCATAGTGATACAGGCCTACCTACAAGAGATAGAGACATTTCAAAGAAATAAACAGCCTAACTCTACATCTACAAGAACCGGAGGAACAACAATGACAGCCCAGAGCAAGTAGAAGGAAGGAAATAACTAAGATCAGAGCAGAATTAAACAATATAGAGACTAAAAGCACAAATCGAAGTATCAATGAATCCAGGAGCTGGTTTTTTGAAAAGATAATCAAAATCAACAAGCCTTTAAGCAGACTCATCAAGAAAAAAAGAGAGAAGACCCAAATAAACACAATCAGAAATGAAAGAGGAGAGATTACAACTAATACCACAGAAATACAAAGTATTATAAGAAATTACTACAAACAATTATATGCCAAGAAATTTGAAAACCTAGGTGAAATGGACAAATTTCTAGAAAGATGTAGTCTTACAAAACTAAATGAAGAAGAAGCAGAAAGCCTGAACAGACCAATAACAGCTAACTAAATTGAAGCAGTAATCAGAAAACTCCCAAAACACAAAAGCCCTGGACTGGATGGTTTCACAGGAAAATTTTACAAAGCATTTAAGGAAGAGCTAACCCCTATCCATCACATACTATTCCAAAAAGTCCAAGGAGATGAAAGACTTCCAAACTCTTCTTATGAAGCCAGCATCATCCTAATCCCAAAACCAGATAAAGACATAACAAAGAAAAGAAAACTTCAGGCCAATATCTCTGATGAACATAGATGTTAAAATCCTCAACAAAATATTAGCAAACTGCATCCTGGCTGGTGTAGCTCAGTGGATTGAGCACTGGCTGTGAACCAAAGTGTTGCAGGTTCGATTCCCAGTCAGGGTACATGCCTGGGTTGCAGGCCATGGCCCCCAGCAACCGCACATTGATGTTTCTCTCTCTCTTTCTCCCTCCCTTCCCTCTCTAAAAATAAATAAATAAAATCTTTAAAAAATATATTAGCAAACTGCATCCAGCAATACATTAAAAAGATCATACACCATGATCTAGTAGGATTCATCTCAGAGATCCAAGATGGTTCAATATTTGCAAATCAATAAATGGAATACATCACATAAATAAAAGCAAAGACAAAGACCATATGATATATCAATAGATGCAGAAAAAGCATTTGATAAGGTACAGCACCCATTTATGATTAAAACACTCATCAAAGTGGGAATAGAGGGAGCATCCTCAATGTAATAAAGGCCATGTATGAGAAACCTATAGCCAACATCATAATCAATGGGCAAAAATGAAAAGTTTTCCCACTAAGATCAGGAACAAGACAAGGTTGCCCAGTTTTTCCACTTCTGTTCAACATAGTGTTGGAAGCCCTAGCCACAGGAATCAGACAAGAAAAAGAAATAAAAAGCATCCAAATTGGAAAGGAGGAAACAAAATTGTTATTATTTGCAGATGACATGATAGTGTACATAGAAAATCCTATAGACTCTACCAAAAAACTACTTAACCTACTAAATGAATTTGGTAGAACATCAGGATACAAAGTCAAAGTTTAGAAATCAAAGGCATTTTTGTACACCAACAATGACATATCAGAAACAGAAATCAGAAAAAAAATCCCATTTTATATAGCAACAAGTAAAATAAAATAACTAGGAATAAACCTAACCAAAGAGGCAAAAGACCTGTACTCAGAAAACTACACAAAATGAAAAAAAGAAATTAAGGAAGACACAAACAAATGGAAGCATATACTGTGTTCATGGATTGGAAGAATTAACATTATTAAAATGTCCATGCTACCCAAAGCAATTTATATATTCAATGCAATACCTATTAAAGTACCAATGGCATATTTCACAGACATGGAACAAACAATTCAAAAATTTATATGGAAACATAAACAACCCCAAATAGCTGCTGCAATTTTGAGAAAGAAGACAAAGTAGGAGCGATCACAATACCTGATATCAAACTTTATGACAAGGACACTGTAATCAAAACAGCCTGGTACTGGCATAAGAACAGACACATAGACCAATGGGACAGAATAGAGAGCCCAGAAATAAACCCATGTCTCTATGGTCAAGTAATATTTGACAGAGGGGGCAGAAGCATAAAATGGAGTAAAAATAGCCTCTTCAACAAATTGTGTTGGGAGATCTGGACAGCAACATGTGAAAAAATGAAAGTTGATCACCAGCTTAGGCCATACACAAAAATAAATTTAAGATGAATAAAAGACTTAAATATAAGACACCATTAAAGTCCTAGAGGAGAACATAGGCAGGAAAATCTCAGATATTCCATGCAGCAATATTTTCACTGATATATCCCCTAGACCAAGGGACTCAAAGGGAAGAATAAACAAATGAGAACTCATCAAAATAAAAAGCTTCTGCACAACTAACGAAAACAGCATTAAAATGAAAAGAGAACCAACCATATGGGAAAACATATTTGCAAATGATACCACAGACAAGGGGTTGATTTCCAAAATATATAAAGAACTCACATGACTCCACTATACGAAGACAGATAACTGAATTAAAAATATGAACAAAGGACTTGAATAGACACTTCTTCAAGAAGGACATACAAAGGGTTCAGAGACATGAAAATATGCTCAACATCACTAGCCATCAGAGAGATACAAAATAAAACCACAATGAGATACCACTTCACACTGGTCAGAATGGCCATCATAAACAAAGTAACAAACACCAACAGTTGGAGAGGGTGTGGAGAAAAGGGAAACCCTGTGGGTATGGAGAAAATGGAACCCAACAGGGAATCCCCTTGTTGGTGGGATTGCAAACTGATACAGCCACTATGGAAAACAGGATGGAATTTCCTTAGAAAACTAAAACTAGAACTGCCTTTTGGCCCAGCAATTCCACTGCTAGGATTATATCCTAAGAACCCTGTTATACCAATCCAAAAGAACATATACACCCCAGTGTCATAGCAGCACAGTTTATAACAGCCAAGTGCTGGAAGCAACCTAAGTGCCCATCAGTAAATGAATGGATCAAAAAACAGTGGTACATTTACACAGCAGAATACTATGCAACAGAATGAAGGAAGGAGCTCGTACCCTTTGTGGCAGCATGGATGGAACTGGAGAGCATTATGTTAAATGAAATAAGACAGCTGTGAGGGACAAATACCATATGATCTCACCTTTAAGTGGAACCTAATCAACAAAACAAACAAGCCAGCTAAATATAACTAGAGACATTGAAATTAAGAACAAATGTACAGTAGCCAGAGGTCAGATGGGAGGGGTTAAGGGGGGGGGAGTGTGAAGGGTTTTCAGGAACAATAAAGGATACATGGATAAAACCAAGTGGTGGAAGAATCAGGGGAGGGCAGTGAGGATGGCTGGGGTGGGGGTGGAGGTTGGGAGAAAAGGCAGACAACTGTACTTGAACAACGATAAAATTTTTAAAAATGGAAAAAAATAACCAGAAGTGGAATTGTTGGGTCTTTCTTTGTCTCTTGTTATAGTCTTTGTGTTAGTGTCTATTTTGTGTAGTATAAGTATTGCTACCAGCTTTCTCTCTCTCTTTTTTTTGTTGGTGTTCATTTTCATGCAATACATTTTTGTCTCCCTTTATTTTGTCTCTCTGTGTATTTTAATCTGAAGTGAGTCCCTTAAAGGCAGCATATGTTAGGTCTTATTTTCTTAATCCATTTATCCACCCTATGTCCTTTAATTGGAAGACTTAAACTATTTACATTTAATATAATTGTTGATAGATATGTGGTTATTGACATTTTATTATTCCTTGAACATTTTTTACAATATTGGTTTGGTGGTGATCAACTCCTTTATTTTTTTCTTGTTCAGGAATTTCTTTATCTGTCCTTTGATTCTAAATGATAACCTTGCTGAGTAGAGTACACTTGGTTGTAGGTTCTTGCTTTTCATCACTTTGAGTATTTCTTGGCTTGTAAAGTTTCTGTTGAGAAATCAACGGACAGTTTTATGGGAACTTTCTTGTAGAGAACTAACTGCTTTTCCCTCACTGCCTTTAAGATTCTTTGTCTTCAACCTTTGGCATTTTAATTATGATGTGTCTCTGTGTGGGCCTCTTTGGTTCATTTTGTTTGGGATTCTCTGCACTTCCTGAGCTTGTATATCTATTTTATTCATCAGGTTAGAAAAGATTTCTGTCATAATTTTTAAAGATTTTATTCATTTATTTTTACAAAGAAGGGAAGGAGAAAGAGAGAGATCAAAATATCAGTGTGTGATTGCCTCTCACATTCCCCATACTGGGGACCTGGCCCACAACCCAGGCATGTGCCCTGACTGGGAATCGAACCAATGACCCTTTGGTTCACAGACCCACACTTAATCCACTGAGCTACACAAGCCAGGGCTTCTGTCAGTATTTTTTTAAACAGGTTTTCAATTCCTTGTTCTCTCTCCTCTCCTTCTGTTATGCCTATGATATGAATGTAGGTACAGTTGATGTTGACCCAGAGGCCCTTAAATTATTCTCATTTTTTAATTCTTTTTTCTGTTATAATTGGGTTCTTTCTGTTACCTTACTTTTAAACTGCTGATTTCATCCATTGCTTCATCTGATCTACTATCATTTCCCTCTAATTTATTCTTCATTTCAGTTATTGTATTCCTTATTTCTGACTGGTTCTTTTTCATGGCTCCTCTCTCCATTTTTATGTTCCCTATTGCTTTGTTGAAGTTCTCACTGAGATCACTGAGCACTCTTTTTTTACACCTTTTAAAAAGATTTTACTTACTTTATTTTTAGAGAGAAGGGAATGGAGGGAGGGAGGGAGAGAGAGAGAGAGAGAGAGAGAGAGAGAGAGAGAGAAACATATCAGTATGTGGTTGCCTCTCCTATTTCCCCAACTGAGGACCTGACCTGCAACCCAGGCATGTGCCCTGACTGGGAATCTAACCAATCACCCTTTGGTTTGTAGGCTTAAACTCAATGAGCCACACCAGCCAGGGTGCATTGAGCATTCTTAAAACTAGAGTTTTGAATTCTGCATCTGGTAGATTGCTTGTCTTCATTTTGTTTAGTTCTTTTTCTGGAGTTCAGTTATGTTCTTTCATTTGAGACATGTTATTTTTTTTTTGTCTCCTCAATTTGGCTGCCTCCCTGTGATTGTTTCCATGTACTAGGTAGAGTTTCTATATTTCCCAGTCTTGATAGAGTGGCCTTATGTAGTAAGCACCCTGGGAGCCCAGTTGCACAGTCTCACTGGTCACTTAAGCCAGGTGTTCCAGGTGTGTCCCTTGTGTGGGTTGTATGTGCCCTCCTGTTGTAATTGAGTCTTGATTGTTGTTGGAACATTATGAAAGGGATTAACCCTCATGTTAATTGGTTATGAGGACTGGCCATGAATATAATGGAGGAATATAATGGAGGAATGTTGAGCAGAATTTGCTTGAGTGGAGCCAGGTACCTGTCCAGTATACCCTTTGGGTGCGTTGTTTGTGTAGGTAGTAGGGTGGTGCATTAGTATGGTCTGAAACTGGCTACCAGATGCGTTGGTTCTAGTTTATCTTGGAAGAGGCTCTGGTTTAGGCCAAGGTCAGTTGCTGCCTGTTCTGTACTCAGGGCCACTTTGTAATTGTTAAAAAGTGAAATGCAGATGGTTACATTTTGTGCTGGGCTTGGTGGTCCCTGGGAGAGCCTAAGCCATGATCTGTGGCCATCTGCCACTAATGCCATGCCTAGGGCTGCTTAGCAAGAATTGCAGGTCATGCCAAACCCAGATACTGCTTGTTTAGGGTTTGTGAACTTTGGAGAGATTTTTAGGAAAATTCACAACATGAGTAAGTCAGGCAGTTTGTACAGAAAAGCCACTGGAAGTAGCTTAAGTGAGCCTACAAGTTGGATTAGGTGGGACCTCAGAGAGTCACTAGTGAACAGCACAAGCAAGTGGAGTGAACAGCGGACTGAACAGTGCTAGTGAGGTTGATAGATACTCAAATATGGCACCCACCTGCAAGAGCAGGCTGTGTCAGGGGAGTGGTCAGCAAAGGCACAATGGCTTCTGTTAGTACTTCTCTCTGGCAGAAAGCTGAGCCTTCAGTCTTCATCCTAAAACCAGACAATTTAATTTCTTTCTGTATTTCTCTAGTACCTTTTGAGCTGTTTCCCCAGCACTGAAGCTCAGACTGAGTGAATCCAATTAAGACAGTGCATGGGTCCTTTAAGAGAAACACCTAGAACACCAGAAGCCTCCATCTCACTCAGCCATAACCTCCACTGATTTTCACAGCCAAAAGTAATGGTAACTTCTCTTCCTGGCACTGGAACCTTGGGCTGGGAACTTGGTGTTGGACTTGGCAAGGACTGGAGCTCCTTGATCTTCATGCGGGGACCTCCACAATTGAGATAGCTCTCCTGATTTTTAATTGCCACATTTAGGTGTGGAACCATACTTTTTTCTATCTCCACCCCTCCTATCAGTCTCATCGTGGCTTCTTCTGTATATTCTTAGTTTTAGAACATTTGTCCAGCTAGTTTTTAGCTCATTCTCAATGATGGTTGTTCTATAGTTTTAGTTGTAATTTTAATGTGTCCTTGGGAAGAGGAAAGCACAGCATTTACCTGCTCTGCCAATTTGACCAGAAGGCTGCCTGTTCAATTTCTTGATCAGACCTTAGAATGTTTATTAATAAGTTTAAAAATAGCTATAATAAACCTGCTATATTATTATAGCTGTTTGAAGTGAGTGACTATCATGGAGAAGCTATATGAAGACATTTTCACACACCTGGTATTGTGAGCATTATTTATGTAAATGTCCATGGGTATTCTTAGAAAATTTTATTTAATAGAAAAAACTCATATTAGTAAATGACTGAAGGAATATAAGTTAATATTTAGAAACAATGTAGGTTTTATGAGTCAGCTATTGCATTTATCATTTTTGAGGACTAACCTATATAATAACATATTCCTTATTTCTTGAGTAAAATGGTTTTTACTACATTATCTCTACTAAATGCCATTCTTTTAAAATCCCTGACTGCCATTTTCACCTATATATTATCAGCATAATTCATAAGCTCAATTTTAGCTCCAAACACTGTGCAGGCTGGAGTGACCTGCCTGAGAAGCCATTTCATTTTATATCTAAAATGAAGATTACAAATATAGATGAGACATTTAAAGACTCTCTCAAAACATTTATAAAATATCTTATATGGACACATTAGAGAAAAATTGTAATGAGCCAATATCAGTGACCTAATTATGTTGGTGATGGAGAAAACATAAGAGAAAGACCAGGATATAAATCCAGAATTAACTATAAATTTTCCCACTATAGTTGTGGAAAACATATAAAGAGGTAGCCCCCAAAACAAAATTTATTTATTAAAAACTTGTGTATTTATTCTTACATGTTTAAACTTAGGTTATCTTCAAAGTACTCTCCATCTGATGCATTACACCTATTGAGATGCTTTTTCTACTGCTCAAAATAGTTTTTCAACTTATCAGTTTTGATGCTTTTTAGTACTTCTGCCATTTTTTTTGTTTCACCTCTTCCACATTGATAAAATGTTTCCCTTTGAAAACTTTTTTCACCCAGGGGAACAAAAAAAAGTCACTCAGAGCAAGATCAGGTGAATAGGGAGGGTAGGGGGTGGGGGACATGCCATTTTTGGACAAAAACTGCTGAACATTCCATGTGATGTGGGCAGGTGTATTCATAAATCACCAATTATGAAATGGGCAAATGCACTGAAAGAGTTTTCAAAAAAAAATTCATTGAAACCGAATGCAGCCTCTCACAACACCAGTTAGTAAATGGGTCAGTTAGTAAAATGATACAAATGGGTTCCTAGATCACCCACCTAGTGGGGAAAGCCTGTACTACAAGGTGCCTACCCTCCAGAAGATAATTTAGGTTTTGGGGGTCCCCCCACATACATCTGAGATAGACAATGGAAAATGTATGATACCACATGAGTGAATGTATGACACCACTCATGAGTTTCTTTTTTTGTTGTTTTACATTCATCTTTTTTCTAATTTCTGTTGTCCTGGATCCTTGCACATTTTTCATGCTGGAAGAGCTTTATGACACTGTCTCGGATCTGTTTTGTCTTTACTCCATAAACAATGGGGTTCAGAGTTGGAGGAAGAAGAAGATAAAGGTTAGCCACAATGATGTGAAGAGAAGGAGGGATAGTGTGTTCTCCAAAACGGTGGGTAAAGAAAGTGAAGAATGCTGGAACATAGGTGATGATAATGGCAGATAGATGGGAAGTGCAGGTGCTGAAGGCCTTCTGCTGAGCCTCTGCTGATGAAAGGCTGACCACTGCCCGGAGGATCATTGTGTAAGACACAGATATACAGCAGATGTCAAACACTCCAATCAAGAGAGCAACCATCAGACCATAAATGACATTGACCTTGATGCTGGCACAGGATAATTTTACCACTGACATGTGGTCACAATATGTGTGGGAGATAATATTGCTTTGGCAGAAGGGCAAACGCTTGACCAAGAATGGAAAAGGAATCATTAGCAACACACCCCTCAAGAAGGTGACAAGCCCAGCTTTGGCAATGATAGGGTTAGTGAGTATGGTAGCATAACGCAGTGGGTAGCAAATGGCCACATAGCGATCCAGAGCCATGAGCATGAGCACACCAGACTCCACACCTGTGAACCCATGGACAAAGAACATCTGAACTAAACAAGCATTGAAGTTAATTTCCTTGAGATTAAACCAGAAGATACAGAGTGCATTGGGTAGAGTGGTGGTGCAGGTAAAGAGGTCAATGAGGGAGAGCATGGCCAGAAAAAAATACATTGGACGATGTAAGGCCTCCTCATGATGAATGAGGTACACAAGGCCAAGGTTTCCCACAAGGGAGATGATATACATTGTGCAGAATGGGAGGGAGATCCATACATGTACTCTTTCCAGATCAGGAATTCCATTAAGAATAAAAGATTTTGGAGCCACATATGAATTGTTAGAAGCCAGCATAACTAATTCAATAGATGAACATTAGTTTTCCAGAAGTCTCTATTCTGAGAAGAAATTAAGAAATAGAAATTTAATTCAGATCATCCTTGAGAATGAAAACTTAAATTTGGAGTAAAATTACATCTATTATGGTACTAATGATTTTGAATAATAGTGACTTTGAAAATGCTATATTCATTTATGCACAGTATTCATAAATGCTATATAATTATTGAATAATACTATATTACAGGTAATATTTTAAAAGTTTTAAGAGAATCTAAATGTAAGTTTTTAAAGTCATAATTATAAAGTTGCGATTGTTTTTTATCATCAAATACAAGAAGAAACTGAGACACAAAGAGATCCAATAATGTTGAATGTTACAAAATTAGATTCAGGGACATAAAAGATATTCATATATGACTCTAACTTTCATGCAAAATCTTTACACTGCATCCTGGTTTGATAGAGTGCACATGGCTTGTGACAGCATGTTATAATTGCATGAAAGATGGCCTGAATTTTATTTATTACATGTTGTGTGGCAACATGTAATGATATTATGGTTATTTATGCTAAATAAGATCTTATTCAAATTTCAGCTCTTTCCATACAAATTGTATGATTTCATTTTTGAAGCCTCAGTTGCTCATTTTAGGTGAGGCTAATGATAGCTACTGGAAAGAGTTGTGAAAAATAACCAGAGGTTTATTTTACTCCTAGATTAGTAACCTGATGAACTAGATATACTAACTCAAAATACAAGTGTAGATGCTATATGGATATGAGATGCAAAAACAGTGGCCAAGAAGTTCAATCTAACTTGATTATCCCATGAAAGAGAAAAAATAAAGAGATCTCCCTTTCTCAAATACCCTGTAATCCCCCAAAGTCATTGGGTCATCTATTTTCTTTCCATGTCTTTTGGCTTTACGTAATTCAGGAGCAGAATATTCTCTGGACTCCCCCTTTATTCCTTCTATAGAAAATATGTCCACTCTCATGACCTTGAGTATAGCCAACAAGAAGATAATTTTCAGGTAATTTATTAAGAAAGCTATGTCATAATTGCTGAGTCCTCCTTCTAAATGCATACTGGATATTTCTATTTTAAATTCATCATGTCCAAAACTAAACTCATCACTTCTGCCTCTATCCCACACCAAAAATGGGCTCTATTTCTGAGATCTGTCTTTTTTGGGGGGTGGGGGGGTACTATCATCTACCACATGTTTGTGATCTTCATCAGGGCCTCTCTACCACATCTTGGGTATAATTTCTTTATAGCTCAAATTGCTTTGGTTCAGCATGCCTGTTATCTGTGTTCTATTCTCAGACAATAAAAGTATTCTATTTTTAATGCAGAAATATTTCTAATACCAGCCTTTCTATTCTGTGACCATTCTGTTCTGTTTTAAAGACCATGTAGCTACATCCACCTATTTCTGTGCTTTGCCTCTTTTCAAATCAATTTTGTCTTATAGCATAATTTTGAAGACATTTTATTTTTTTAACCCCTACCAAGGATATACACTTATTGATTTGAAAGAGAGGAAGGCAGAGAGAGAGACAGACAGGCAGAGAGAGAGAGAGACAGAGAGAGAGACATAGAGACATGAATGTGAGAGAAAAACATCTTGGTTGCCTCCCGTATACACCCTGATCGGGGACTGACCCCACAACTTAGATTATGTGCCCTGACCAGGGATAAAACTCACAACCTTGTTAGTGTAAAGGATGATATCCCAACCAAGCCACCCAGCCAGGGCTTGAAGATATTTTAAACCAGTGCTTAATAATCTTCAATGTCTTTCCATAAATTTGAGGTTAAGGCTCAAATTTCTTGGCATGACATTCAAAAAAGTAAAATTTAGGTCTTGTCTAAACTCTTTCCCATTTTCTTTCCATTCCCTAATCACCCAGAAATGTCCTGATTTGAATGATATACTGCGTCCTAACATTCCATGTTTAAATTTTGCTGGACTACTTGCCAGTCCAAAAATACTACATATGATGGAGACTTCCCCCAAAAGAAATTTACTTATTAAAAAATTATGTGTTTATTCTCACATGTTTAAACTCAAGTCACCTTAAAAGTACTCTCAATCTGATGCAATACACCTATCAACCTTTTTTCACTGTTCAAAATAGTTTTTGAACTCATCAATTTTGATGCCTTTCAGTGCTCTGCCGTTTTCTTTCATCTCTTCCATATTGGCAAAATGTTTCCCCTTGAGGATTTTTTTAAACCCAGGGGAACAAACAATAATCATTCAGAACAAAATCAGGTGAATAGGGAGAGTGGGGCATTGGGATCATGGATTTTTGGGGTCAAAAACTGCTTAACACTCAGCCTGGTGTGGGCAGGTGTGCTCACAAATCACCCATCATGAAATGGACAAATGCATTGAAAGAGCTGAAGCAGAATACAACCTCTCACAACAATGCCAGCTGGTACACTGACACAGATGGGTTCCTAGAACACTCACCTAGCACAGATAGCCTGTATTACAAAGGGCCCTCCTCAGAATGTTATCTCAGTTTTGGGCGGTTCCCCCCTCGATACTATGTTGACTTTGCTCAATTTGTTTCCCTTCTTTGAAAATCACTCTGTCATATTTCATCTTGATAAGTCTTTTTTGAACACTGAGGTAAAATGTCATTTTCTTTAAAGAGTAATATGTACTCCAGAGTTCAGGGTAAGTGATAGTCACTTAGTTTCCTGATTCAGGCACAGGATGTTTAACTTGTTTGCCCAAAACTATTAATAATTCAGAGTGAAATCCAGGTTTTTCTAGCTCAGACTTCTCCAAATCCTTTATAAAGTCTAAGGAGCTGTTAATCAGCAGCTTTATTTTCTCACTTATTTGTTTTTATGTTTGTTTGCTTCCCAGCCACCTCCAGAGAAATATAAGACTTCATGTTTCTAACTTGAGATTTCTACAGCTCCTGCTTCTTATAATTTCTCCTTGCCTGGTATTTCAGCCATCTTCTAGGTAAATATAAGAGAGTTGTATAGGGCAATGTAAACTTTCCCTTTCAAAGATGAAGGTAATTTGGTTACAAGTACCATTCAGACTTACCCCACTAATTTTTTTCCTGTGGTTCTGGGGAAGTAAAAAGGAGACAGAATATAGGAAAATATTGGAACTCCAATAGTGACAAAACACAGGAAGGGAAGTCCACCTCCAGGTCTTCTTTCAGTCTTACATTGAGCCTTTTTTCAATGAAAGGAACAAAGCAACACTATACTATGAAAAGCATACCACATTACACCAACCGCAATATCACTTTCCTCCTTGATGACAGTAGTTTCCATTACCTGAATCACATGCCTAAGCTTCCAGTCTTCGATGGATAGTACAGTGATTGATGCAATCCCTGTTGCTTCTGCTGTTTCCTCATCCCACACTGGGCAGCCACTTGACAAAAAATATGTGCAACACACATTGTTGCCTCTGGCTATTTAAAACAGAAAACAAGCACATTAGATTTTCGCTTGATCTTACTGCCCAGGAAAATTAGGATGAATGCAGGCACTGCTTAGCATCTAGGAAGGCCACCAAGGTTCGATTTTCACTTTCCTCTCACTTATATGCCATGCATTCTAGAGATGGCCTAGGATACCATTTTAGAGGAATTTAGGGCTTGGGACATAGAATAAAATTCTATGAATTATTTGAATAATCCTCTCCCTGATTCCCTGGAGAGGGATGTCAAAAAAAAAAAAAAGAAAAGAAAAAGAAAGCTGAATCCAGAAAAGAGAGTTCTAGATTCTCTTAGATGGTTTCATCTTTTTGTTGTTGTTGTTGTTATAGTTGTCCTGAAATGTTTTTCCTAAAATGTCCAATTTAAAATTTTGGCATACATAGTGTTATCATGGAGACTGAATTTTTCAAGCGTATAGATTCTAACTATAGTTAGACAATTCCATTAGTTAATTTTTATTGTTTATTGAGGTGACATTGGTTAATAAGATTCTACAAGTTTCAAGTATACACTTCTATAACACCTGATCTGCATGTTGCCTTGTGTGATCACCACCCAAAGTCTAGTCTCCTTTCATGACTATATGCTTAACCTCCTTTACCTTCTTCAACACCCGCTTTCCCTCTGAGAACCATCACATTCTTGTCCATGTCTATAAGATTTTTTTGTTGTTGTTTATTCATTTGTTGCTTTCTGTTTCATGTCCTTTGATGGGTGGTTGGATAAAGAAGCTGTGGAACATATATACAATGCAATACTACTGAACTATAAGAAAAGGATGCACTACTGTCATTTGCAACAACATAGATTTCATGTTTGAGAATATCATGCTAATCCAAATAAATCAGACAGAAAAGGACAAGAACCATTTGTTAATTTTTCTAAAATTCCTTTAATCCTTCACCATGTGCCAGCCAATGAATTCTTTGGCACCTAGTACAAGAACGTCCTATGCTTCTGCTTTAGTTCTTTTATGTTTACCTTTTTATATAAATAGCCAACTTGCATACTTAATCAAATATTTACCCATATCCCTATAGAAAAAATCAGCAATACTATTCCGTTGTCTATATTTACCTATTGAAATCTATTTACTTATTTATTATTTAAATTTAGTTTTGAATTTAAATATAGTCCTATAATAAGTCAACCAGTTCAATATTCTCATAGCTATTTTATCTAACCAAGATTCAATAGGTTCAGTAGCTTTCCAAAAAAATACAGAATTCTGTGACCTCTGCACTAAAAATTGGTGAAACACATCCCCTCCTCTCTTAAGCCAAACCAGGTTTTCTACTTGAAAGTCCCTCTCTGTTACCCTAAAATTTTCCCCATTTTTAAAAATGGTGATAACCTGTGGGCTTGTGCTAGAACTGTCCCTTAATTGACCCATGAACTATTTTAGTATATAGGCCAGATTGTCACCTATTTTACCCCATTAATGAGGATAGAACCTGGATTTTAAAAGAAGTAAATTGGAGTTTGATAGATTGATTTAAGTTATTTCACTGAACTGAAAAGATGAAAGGGGGTGGGGAAGGGTATAATAGTGACTTGGAGGGAAAAAGATACACCTATTTATCTTTTTATGATCTGAGACATTATAAGGTTATTATTGCTGAATTCCCTGTCACTGTCATTATAAAATATATTTATAAAAATGAATGCATATAAAGAGAAGAATTATCTGTACTATAAAGAAGTCTTTTTGAGAGCACCTACCTTTTCCCTGGCCAACACAAAACCACACATTCCTTGCTGGCACTATTTTGGCTTTGAAAGTGGGATGAACATATTATTCCCAGTTTTTCCAGACTAAGAAAGTACCTAAAACATCTTCTGTAGAACAATGTCCTTGATCCCTGTGATGACACAGGCAGAATGGAATAAGACTAGGCTTTGTTGCACAATAAGCCTAGGAGCAAAACATCTGAAAGACATTACTTAACCCACAGTATAGTTCCAGACAAGAAGAAATGTGAAAGATGCTCATGCCAGAGAGAGGGCCCAGGAATGTAGGTAATGGTGGCACCCTATTTTCACCTTATAAACCTTAAATCAGAAGTGCTTAGTCTTGCTGACTTCCCACAGGACATAGGCTTAATTTCATATTGTCCAGATTCCCAAATCTCAATGTAAAACAGAGTTTAAGAACCGCCAGGGACCACAGAGCTCTAAGGGAAAGCATGCTACAAAGCTTCATATAAGTATTTGGGAAAAATAAAACTCCCAACTACAGCTGGCCCCCAACTGAGGGCAGTCCAGAAAGTAATTCCCATAGTACAGATACACCACCATTAGGAATAGAAGTTGAAAATACTTATCTAATTTTCCCTCTTTTGTGAAATTTATTTTATACCTGTTACACCAAGCAGCATTTTAAACACTATCATATAAACACCTTCATTAAAAAAAAGCAAAGACGAAAGTGTTTATCTTATGAGACACAAGACACATTATCACTTATAGTCTTCAAATATTACTGTACTTTAACTTTCATAATTTGACAGTGAATTCATGACAATTAAAAGTATGATGAAGTGCATATAGATTTGTGTGGTTTTACAAGTGTTTATTTGTTTCAACTTTCCAAATATTACAATTCTTAATTTCAAAAGAGAAGAATGAAATTAAAGAACATTTTATATAACATATACTTCTGATACTAAGAAACACCTGTTATTAAGATGTTGTGCACCTTTATTTCCATATGTGTGTAATGATTTTTAAAATCAGAATCATAATTCACAGTTTATTTTAGTACTGAATGCTTCTATTTATTTATATATACACAATGGAATGTTAGTCATGAGAAAAAAGAAAACCTTGTCATTTGTGACAACATGTACAGATCTTGAGGACATTATGCTAAGTGAAATAAGTCAGATAGAGAAAGGCAAATATTGTATAATATCACTTCTATGTAAGTTAAAAAACGACAAAGATAAAAACAGAGAAAAGAATGTTGGTTATTAGAGGCTGGGAGTGAGGAACTAAGTATGTGCCAATTAAGGGTACCAACTTGGAACTAATAGATAAGTAAGGCCTGGAGATCTAGTGCACAGTGTAATGATTACAGACAACAACACTGTATCCTAAACTTCAGCATTGCTGAGAGACTAGATCTTAATTATTCTCACCGCATATATGAAATGTGACATAATAGAGGTGTTAACTAATGCTACATTCATAATCAATTGCAATATATAAATGTATTAAATCAACACAGGTTATGCACCTTGGAGTTACACATTATTATATGTCAATTATGCCTCATAAAAATAAATTTAATAAAAACAAATACATTCTCAGTGACTAAATTAATTAAGTGAATTATCTAACTCAGTGAATTTTTTTAAAATTTTATTTTAATAATTGTTCAAGTACAGTTTTCTCCCTTTTACTCCCAAACCAGCCTACCCACCCAATCCTCCCCACTTCCCTCCCATTACCATCCTCCCCCTAGTTTTTATCCATGTGTCCTTTAAATTTGTTCCCGTAAACCCTTCCCATTCTCCCCTGAAATTCCCTCTTCTCTCCCCTGTGGTCACTGTCAGCCTGTCCTCTATTTCAGTGTCTTTGGTTATATTTTGCTTGTTTCTTTATTTTGTTGTTTAGGATCCTGTTAAAGGTGAGATCATATCGTATTTGTCTTTCACTGCCTGGCTTGTTTTGCTTAGCATAATGCTTTCCAGCTCCATCCAAGCTGTTGCAAAGGGTAGGAGCTCCTTCTTTCTTTCTGATGCATAGAATTCCATTGTGTAAATGTACCACAGTTTTTAGATCCATTCATTTACTGATGGGCATCTTGGTTGCTTCCAGCATCTAGCTATTGTAAATTGTGCTGCTATGAACATTGTGATGCATAGGTTCTTTGGAATTGGTGTTTTAGTGTTCTTAGGATATAGTGCCAGCAGTGGAATTGCTGGGTCAAAAGGTAGAAAGATCCATTTTTAGTTTTCTGAGGAAGTTCCATACTGCTTTCCATAATGGCTGTACCAGTCTGTAGTCCCACCAACAGTGCACTAGGGACCCCTTTTCTCCACAACCTCTCCAGCACTTGTTGTTTGTTGCTTTGTTTATGATGGCCATTCTGACTGGTGTGAAGTGGTATCTCATTGTGGTTTTAATTTGCATCTCTCTGATAACTAGCGATATTGAACATTGTTTCATGTGTCTTTGGATTTTCTGTATGTCCTCCTTGGAGAAGTGTCTGTTCAAGTCCTTTGCCCATTTTTTAATTGGATTCCTTGTCTTCTTAGAGTGCAGTTGTGTAAGTTCTTTATATATTTTGGAGATTAAACTCTTGTCTGAGGTATCATTGGCAAATATGTTTTCCCATACAGTTGGTTCTCTTTTAATTTTGATACTGTTTTCTTTATCTGTGCAGAAGCTTTTAATTTTGATGAGGTCCCATTTGTTTATTCTTTCCTTTATGTTCCTTGCTCTAGGAGACATGTCAGTAAAAAAGTTTCTGAGTGAAATATCTGAGATTTTCCTACCTACATTGTCCTCTAAGACTTCAATGGTGTCACGTTTTATATTTAAGTCTTTTATCCACCTTGAATTTATTTTTTGTATAAGGTATAAGTTGGTGCTTGAGTTTCATTATTTTGCACGTGGCTGTCCAGTTCTCCCAACACCATTTGTTGACGAGGCTATTTTTACTCCATTTTATGCTTCTGCCCCTTTGTCAAATATTAATTGACCATAGCGACTTGGGTTTATTTCTGGGCTCTCTGTTCTGTTCCATTGGTCCATGTGCCTTTTTTCATGCCAGTACCAGGCTGTTTTGATTACAGTGGCCTTGTAGTATAGTTTAGTGTCAGGTATTATGATCCCTCCTACTTTACTCTTCTTTCTTAAAATTGCAGCAGCTATTTGGGGTCGTTTATAGTTCCATATAAATTGTTGAAGTGTTTATTCTATGTCTGTGAAATAAGCCATTGGTACTTTAATAGGAATTGAATTGAATGTGTGATTGCTTTGGGTAGTATAGACATTTTGATGATATTAATTCTTCCTATCCATGAACACAGTATATGTTTCCATTTGTTCGTGTCTTCCTTGATTTCTTTCCTAAGTGTTATGTAGTTTTCTAAATACAGTTATTTTACCTCTTTGGTTAGATTTATTCCTAGATATTTTATTTTTCTTTTTGCTATTTCAAATGGGATTTTTTTCTTGATTTCTGCTTCTACTGTTTCATTGTTGGTGTACAGATGCCTTTGATTTCTGGATATTGACTGTATCCCACTGTTTTGCGAAATTCATTTATTAGGCCAAGCAGTTATTTGGTGGAGTCTATAGGATTTTCTCTGTACACTATCATGTCATCTGCAACAGTGACAGTTTTGTGTCCTCCTTTCCAATTTAGATGCTTTTTATTTCTTTTTCTTGTCTGATCGCTGTGGCTAAAACTTCCAGTACTATATTGAATTGAATAGTGGTGAAAGTGGACAGCCTTATTTTGTTCCTGATCTTAGTGGAAAAGATTTTAGTTTTTGCCCATTGAGTATGATGTTGGCTGTAGGTCTCTCATATATGGCCTTTATTATGTTGAGGAATGCTCCCTCTATTCCCACTTTGCTGAGTGTTTTTATCATAAATGGATGCTGTACCTTATCAAATGCTTTTTCTGCATCAATTGATATGATCATGTGGTTTTCGTCTTTGCTTTTGTTTATGTGATGTATTACATTTACTGCTTTGCAAGTATTGAACCATCCTTGCATCCCTGGAAGGAATCCCACTTGGTCATGGTGTATGATGTTTTTAATGTATAGTTGGATGCGGATTGCCAGTATTTTGTTGAGGATTTTAGCATCAATGTTCATCAGTGATATTGGCCTGACATTTTCTTTCTTTGTTGTGTCTTTATCTGGTTGGAATTAGGATGGTGTTGGCCTCATAAAAAGAGTTTGGGAGTCTCCCATGTTTTTGGATTTTTTGGAATAGTCTGTGAAGGATAGGGGTTAGCTCTTCCTTAAATGCTTTGTAAAAATCTCCTGCAAAACAATCTGGTCCGGGGCTTTTGTGTGTTGAGAGTTTTTTTATTACTGCTTCAATTTCTTTTGTTGTTACTGGTCTGTTCAGGCTTTCTGCTTCTTCTTCATTGAGTTTTGGAAGATTATGTTTTTCTAGAAATTTATCCATTTCATCTAGGGTTTCAAATTTCTTGGCATACAGTTCTTTGTAGTAATTTCTAACGATCCTTTGTATTTCTGTGGTATCTGTTGTAATCTCTCCTCTTTCATTTCTGATTGTGTTTATTTGGGTCTTCTCTCCTTTTTTCTTGATGAGTCTGCTTAAAGGCTTGTTGATTTTGTTTATCTTTTCAAAGAACCAGCTCTTGGATTCATAGATCCTTAGAATTGTGCTTTTAGTCTCTATGTCATTTAATTCTGCTCTGATCTTGGTTATTTTCTTCCTTCTACTTGCTCTGGGATGTCTTTGTTGTTGTTCCTTGAGTTCTTCTAGGCATACGGCTAGGTTGTTTGTTTGAAATGTTTCTATCTTTTTTAGGTAGGCCTGTACTGCTATGAACTTTCCTCTCAGGACTGCCTTGGCTGTATCCCATAAGTTTTGGGTTGTTGTGAGTTCATTTTCATTTGTTTCCAGAAACCTTTTGATTTCTTCCCTAATATCATTCTTGACCCATTCATTGTTTAATAGCATGCTATTTAATCTCCATGATTTTGAGTGTTTTGGGTTTTTTTTCCTTGGGAGTTGGTTTCTAGCTTCAGTCCCTTGTGATCCGAGAAAATGCTTGGTATGATTTCAATTTTTTTGAAATTCTTGAGGCTTGTTTTGTGTCCTATCATGTGGTCTCTCTTTGAAAATGTTCCATGTACATTTGAAAAGAATGTATATTTAGCTTCTTTTGGATGGAGGGCTCGGTATATATCAGTAAAGTCCATTTCATCACGGGTATTGTTCAATGCCACAATACCTTTGTTGATATTTTGTTTGGAAGATCTATCCAGTTTTCATAGTGGGGTGTTAAAACCCCCCACTATAATTGTGTTGCTGTCAATATCTTTCTTTAAGTCCTCTAAGATTTTCTTTATGTATTTGGGTGCTCCTATGTTGGGTGCATATATATTTACAATATTTTTGTCTTCTTGGTGGATTCTTCCCTTGAGTATCATGAAGTGACCTTCTGGGTCTCTCTTTTTGGACACTTTTTGGAAGTCTATTTTGTCTGATATGAATATTGCTACCCTGGCTTTCTTTTTCCTGTCCATTTGCTTGGAAGATTTGTTTCCAGCCCTTCACTTTCAGCCTGTGCAGGTCTTTTACCCTGAGGTGGGTCTCTTGTAGGCAGCATATGTGTGAGCCATTTTTTCTTATCCATTCAGCTATTCTTTGTCTTTTGATTGGAGCATTTAATCCATTTAGGTTTAAGGTTATTATTTATAGGTACTTATTCATTGTCTTTTATGTACATGTGTTCCTCTCTCTCTCTCTTTTCCTTCCCTTCCTTAAAGCAGTCCCTTTAGAATCTCTTGCAGAGCTGGTTTGGTGAAGGTGTATTCTTTTAGACTTCTTTTGTCTGGGAAGCTTCTTATTTGGCCTTCTATCTTGATTGAGAGCCTTGCTGGGTAAAGTAGCCTTGGTTGCAGACCTCTGGTTCTCATTACTTGGAGTATTTCTCTTCTGGCTTGAAGTATTTCCATTGAGAAGTCAGCTGTTAGCCTTATTGGGGCTCCCTTGTATGTTACTTCCTGTTTCTCCTTTACTGCCTTTAAGATTCTTTGTCTTGAAATTTTGCCATTTTAATTATGATGTGTCTTGAAGTGGGCCTCTTTGGGTTCCTCTTGATTGGGACTCTCTGTGTTTCCTGGATTTGTGTGACTTTTTCTCTCATCAAATTAGGGAAGTTTTCCTTCATTACTTTTTCGAATAAGTTTTTGATCCCTTGCTCTTCTTCTTCACTTTCTGGTATCCCTATTATACAGATATTATTACATTTCATATTATCTTGCATTTCTCTTAATCTCTCTTCATTCTTTCTGAGCCTCTTTTCCTTTTCTTGCTCTTTCTGGGTGTTGTTTTCTACTTTGTCCTCTAGCTTGCTGATCCGATCTTCTGCTTCATCAATCCTGCTTTTCATTCCTTCTACTGTGTTCCTCAGTTCAGAAATGGAATTCTTCATTTCCTATTGGCCCTTGTTGACAGTTTCTATTTCCTTTTTCATGTTTATATAGTTTGCAGTGAGATTGTTGTAGCTTCCCTCTAGTTTCTGATAGCTCATTATGAGTTCATTGAACTTCCTGATAATCATTGTTTTGAACTCACTATCTGATTGTTGATTTGCCTCTATTTCATTTAGCATTTTTTTCTGAGGCTTCCTCCTTTCCCTTCAGTTGGGGATTGTTTCTTTGTTTTCTCATTGTTCGTGGGATTCTTCTTGTTAGCCTCTCTTTCTTAAATTGATCTGTTCTGGTTCCCAGTAATTATGGTGTAAACTTCTGTGGTAGAATACCTGTGAGATTTAGTGGTGCAGTATCCTTCGTGTATCCTGGTGTTCACAACTTCTGCCTACTCTTTTTTTGTGATCAGTTGGAGGAGTAAGGCGAAATGGTTTAAGACAGCAAGACAGTATACTATGATATTTACATTAGCAGCCAGTAGAAAAGAGATGGGTTATCCTTTGGCTCCTTATAGTGTTAAACGTGATCCTCCACTCCACTATCCACATTTTAGAAAGGATGGAAAAAAGGTAAGGCTCTTATTGGGGACGAAAGGATTGTTAGTTGATTCTAGAAAGCTGTGAGGCTGTGGGAGGTCAGATTCTAAAGTAGGGTTGGAATAAAGATTAGTAAATAGGAGTAGTGTGTAAAAGAATAGAGACAATCCCCGCAATAGTATAGTTCAGAAAATTGCAAAGTGGGCTGAGATCAGGTAGGGGTGTTGAGTAGTATTTACAATTGTTTGAACTAGGTCTTATTTACAGTAATATTAAAGCAACAGTCTTGTGGTAGAATCAATGAGATCTAGATAACAAGAATAAGGAGTATAGAACTTTGAGAGGTGTATTAATGGAACACAGATGAAGGATGGTAAATTATCAACACACTGTGACTGAGATACCAGGGGGAACCTATCAAATGACAGTATAACCAGCCAAACAAAGAAGATTATAGAGAAAGAAAAAGAATACCAAAATACTATTGAAACAAAAAATGTCAGGAAAGTGAGAAAAAGATAATACAAATTTGCAGTAACTTGCAAGATCAAAAAAATAGAAAAAAAGAAAAAAATGGAGTGCAGGAGAGATAAATTTGGAGTGGAAGGAATAATACTAGGATGAATGGAGAGAAACAAGGGATTGAGAGATATAAAAATAATAAGAATTGAAAAATGAAAAGTCACTTAAAACACAAGATAAAATCAATCAACCAACAACAGCCAAAAAAACAAAGCAAAACAAAAGAAAAGAAACCTCTTGTTGGTTTCTAACTGGCCAGACCAGTTTTTCTGATCTTGCTGGCTTCAGCAGGCTGACCGGTGTTTGAAATGCTTATCACTCTTCCCAGCCAAATCTCAGTAAGTCTCTCAGGTACTATCCCCAGGGCCAGCAGGGCACTCTCCCCAGGGCCAATCCGACTTTCCCCTACAGGACCCTGGGCACTCCCAAGCAAGCTCACCAGAGCTCACTGCCGCTGTCTCCTGGGCTTCGGGGCCCCACAGGACTCCTGCGTCTTTTTGGTTTCAGGATGCAAGCTCCCGGGATTACAAGGAGACTTGCCCTTCCCCCAAATTCCACTGCAGCAAGCTCTATCAGGAAGCACCCGAGACTCTTTTGGATTCAAGGTGCTATTTCTGGGGATTGTGAAAGGGTATGCCCATCCACCAAATTTTTGAGTTTCGGGCTCTAGGAACGCACTAAGCACCGCGTCCCTTCCGGGTTCACAGCACGAGAGTCAGGATTCCCGAGGGGGTGTGTGCTTCCACTGTTCAGCACCACAGGCTCCAGAAACCTGAGAACACCAGTGCCTTTTCCTGGATCCGGGCTGCCATGTCTGGGTTTTCCACTGATCCACACTCCCACCAGGCTGGGGGTGCGGGCACACTTCCAGGACACCCCTGGTAGTGCTTGCTGGAGGCATTCACTTCTCCCAGGGCTATGGGTGGATGCTCACAGCCTCTGGGCAATTTTCTTCCAGTCCAACTGCCCTCTCTGTGCCTTCAAGCCACAAGGTCTTCCCTGGTGTTGTTCAACCCCCATAGTCTGGGGAGGGAGCAGCCACTCCACTCTCCCAGGTTCCCTGAGGCAGACTCAAGAGCACCGGGCCTAAGGACTGCAACCCCCCTGGTCCCCGCACTGATCCCTGGGTCCCTGTTGTCCTGAAGCAGTCTCCTTACCGTCTGGTTTTTCAATGATCGCTATAATTTTTGATGTCCTGTTTTCAAAAATGTTTCGGTAACCTAGGCCACTTGCTCTGTTCCTCCACTGATCCGTGAGTTCCCCTCCTCTTCACAGAAGCTGAGAATCATGCTGCCTGGAGTAAAGCCACCATCTTTGGAATCCCTAACTCAGTGAATTATTAATTCATTAATTCAGATGAGTTTATTAAAACTACTTTCTTTAATTATTTATGCCAGATAATGTCTGTCAAGATGAAAATTAAAATGTGGTTATGAGTCTAGTAATCATTTCTTTTGATAAGTAAGAAAATTGCTCTATTATCTTTTAGCATCAACATTTGCTAGTACGTATTCTTTTCAATTCAGTAAATGTACATTGTTTCTTTTGATATGTTAATGTTTGTTCCGCCTGAAAAATTTTAGGGTCTTTTCATTACCTTTGTGTTCTTTAATTTCACAGCAATGTGTTAGGTTGAATCATTTACAATTTTCTTGATATTTCTGGATAATATTTAAAATAGAAATGTTTAATTTTGCTATAGAAAATACTGTATTATAGTTGTTTGAGTAAATTCTTTCTTTGCCTTAATAATTTTCTCTTTTAATAGTTTTTTTTCTCTTTTAATGTAGACTTTTGCCTCCTAGAAATAATTTCTATCTCAAGGCAATTTAGGTTTTACATTGCCTTGTTTTTTTCTTCCTTTCTGTGATATTTTTGTTTCTTTAGATATTTTTCTGTCATTCATTCTTTTCCATTATAAAAGTTAATTTTTAATTGTCTGTCTACTTCTTTTCCATAGAAATCCTTTTATTAGTTTATGGTTTAAATATATATCTTATTTCTAAAAATATTGATGCTGAAAATATTTTCCTGAAAAAAAATAGTAAGGATGATGACATTGGACCAATACAGAAGAAATACAATTTTGACTTTGTTGTAAATTAATATATATTCATACTCAACATTCATATTTTTATATAATTACAGTAATTAAAATACTGTTTATTAGTTTTCAAGTATTCTAATCAAATTACAAACAAATCTGGGAAAGATTTCCAGAATCATAGCAAGTAGTCATTGTTAGAAATGTATGAGAAATCGATGCAGGTGGATCTGATCCAAGTGCCTTTATTCGATGCTGTGCTTATAGGTGGGCTGCGTCTGGACCCAACTGCAGCCCTGAAAGGGAGGCAGAATTTTTTCTTTTTAAAGAAAAAGTGTGAGGTTTGTGAGGGGATATGAGAGGGGTTAGTCTCTTGCTCTTCTGGATGGGTGCCTCCGGGTTTCAGGATGTGAGCCAGGACAAAGGTTAGGTAAGGGGCCAGGCTATTCCCAGGTACAGGAGGGTTGGTCTAACCACTGGCCATTGTGGCTGGTGCCAGATATCTATTGTGCATGGTGGGAAGAGTTTTGATTAAGCCACAGGCTACCAAGCAAGTTGGGATAACTAAGTCATGGGCAGTCCAGCGGGTTGGAAAACTGGCCTGACCCTTTCCGTCATGGGCTTAAGAACAGAATATTAAAGATATAACTTATCAACATCGAAGTTAGGAGTATCAGATAAAGAAGTAAACTGGCCCTGACTGATATGGCTCAGTGGACTGAGTGCCAGCCTATGAATCAAAGGGTTTGATTCCCAGTCAGGGTACATGCCTGAGTTGCAGGCCAGGTCCCTGTGGGGGATGCAAGAGTCAACCACACATTAATGTTTCTCTCCCTCTTTCCTTCCCCTCCCCCCTCTAAAAATAAACAAATAAAATATTTTAAAAGATAAAAAAGAAGGAAACTGTACACTTGCTCTTCAGAAGACTTTACTTAAATGTTATGAGAATTGTCCTTTACCTTCAGCAAGACCTAATGACACTTTCTTCAATCTGCTTTGTTTTCACTCCATACACAAGAGGGCTCATTGTGGGAGGAGTAAGCAGATCAAAATTAGCCATAATAATGTATACATGTGGAGGAATAGAGAGTCCCCCAAAGCAGAGTGTTAAGAAGGTGAAGAAGGCTGGGACACAGGTGAAGATGATGGCAGTACAAGTGCTGAAAGCCTTCTGTTGAGCATCTGGTGATGATAGCCTCACAACTGCTCCAAGAATCATGGTGTAGGGGACTGTGATGTGAAGATATCAAAACACCAATGAGAAGGGTGAATATTAAACCATAGATGGCATTGACTTTAACATTGCCACAGGATATCTTGACCACAGACATGTAGTCACAATAAGTGTGAGGTATGACATTACCTTTGCAGTATGGCAGGCACTTGGCAAGAAAAGTGAAAGGGATAACAAGTATACCTCTAACAAAAGTGAGGAACCCAACCTTGGCAATGACTGAATTAGTAAGGAGAGTAACATAGCATAGAGGGTAGCAGATGGCCACATAGTGGTCCAGGGCCATAAACATGAGCACCCCAGACTCCATCCCTGTGAAAGTGTACACAAAGAACATCCATGCCAGGCCAGCCTTAAAATTGATCTCTTTGAGGTTGAACCACAATATGCAGAGGGTGCTGGGAAGAGTGCTGGTGCACATGAGCACATTTGTGAAGGAAAGAAGGGCTTGAAAGATGTACATAGGTCAGTGTAAGAACCTTCAAAGTAGATGAGGTACATAAGGCCAAAGTTTCTTCTGATGGTAATGTTGGACATGGTGCAGAATGAGAAAAAGATCCACAGATACACTTCTTCCAGCCCAGGGATGCCATTTAGACAGATGAAGCTGGAGTTAGGCTGGTGCCATTTAGAAATGACATAATGACTGTTGGAAATTCATGGTACAGCAGTTATAGAATTGCTCTGTAAGCAGGAAAAAAAAAAGAATAACAGACAAGCAGGATTTTCCCCCCTTAATGGCTAATTTATCTTTCTTGTAGATCAATCACCCCATATGATCTCTTATGTTGATTATGTGATATATACAGCATGTCAGTCTATGTCATAAGCTTTTGGCATTGACAAGATACCCGGACTGGGCCTGGTTAACATGTTGGATATGTGTGTGTCTAGGGTGTTTTGTTATCATTTAGCCCATTCTTCAGAATAAAGTTAGCCACTAACTGACAAACAAGATGATTGAAGAATAAATATTTGCCATGTTCTAAGTGCTTATCATATTAGTCCGAGATGCCTATTCCATTATGGAATGTTAAAAAATTTAATGGTTCTTGTGGGTTCAACTTTCTTTTTTTTAATTGCTGTTCAAGTACACTTATCTCCATTTTCACCCCACCACTCCCATCCTGCCCCACCCATCCTTACTTTGGCTTTGTCCATGTGTCCATCATACATGTTCCTTGATGCCTCCCCATTATTCCCTATTATCCCTCTCTCTCCTCCTCTCTGATTACTGTCTGATTGATCTTTATTTCAATGTCTCTGGTTGTATTTTGCTTGCTTGTTTGTTTTGTTGATTAGGTTCAAGTGAAAGAGAAATACCATGTGATCTCACCTAATCAACAAATCAACTTTCTAAGTTAATGTCTTCCCTAACAAACATGCTGACAAAGACTTCAGCCTAGGTTTAGCCTGAATTCTTCAAGTTGGTTTGTAGAAAGCTTAAATTATGAAAACTATAATCTTAGAAAATCTTAAAGGTAAAAATAAAATCCCTTTCCTAATGTCATCAAATGGCCACCTGTGAGATCTTTTGGTCAATACTATAGTAAATAGTAAGACTCATTGAACATGCAATAACTTATAAGAATTAAATGTTTTGTTAAAGTTAGAGTCTCTTTTGATGAACTTATAGAATCTAGTCCAATAAGAATGCAGATCCTCATTCTCTTAAATTAAAACAAATGGCATATTCTTTAAAAGATTGTACTTTATTTTCTATCCATATCACAACTCCAAAAAGCCATAGAATCGACTATTTCTCAAGGTACATAATCCTCAAACATAAGTTTTTCTAGCATAAAGAGATGATCAATAGACTTCTTAAAGATCCATAGAAAAAGGAACTATGGGAGGATAAGAATTGACCAAACACTTATGTGGGGTAAGGAGAATATTTGTTGTAATAGTATTTAGTGAGAAGCTAAGGACAAATGTATGACTATATATGGGTACAAATAGGGTATTATAAATTCTTTTTAAAAAACTGTACTTGAACAACAATAAAATAATTTTAAAAAACATAAATACAAAAATATTTTATTGATTTTTTCCATTACCATTTAACTTCCTTATGTTCACTTCCCCCTGCAATCTCCACACTATTGTCCATGTTCCTAAGTCCTTTTTCCTTTTTGCTCAATGTCCCCACCACTTAAGAACCCCCCAGTAGCTGTCATCCTGCTCTCTGAACCTGTCTCTATTTTGCATGTTATTTCAGCTTTTTCATTAGACTCCACATATAAGTGAAGTCTTGTGGTATTTGTCTTTCTCTGAATGGCTTATTTCATTTTGCATAATGTTCTCCAAGTCCACCCAAGCTGTCACAAAATGTAAAGTTTTCTTATTTTTTATGGCCAAGTAGTATTCCAATGTGTAAATGTCCCATAGTTGTTTTATCCACTCATCTATTGATGGACACTAGGGTTGCTTCCATATCTTGGCAACTGCAAACAACACTGCAAAGAATGTAGGGGTGCTTATGTTCTTTTGAATTATGTGGTTTTTAATTCCTTCAAAAATATTCCCAGAAGTGGGATCACTGGATCAAAAGGCACAACCATTTTTAATTCTTGAATGATCTCCACACTACTTTCCACACCAAGTGGTTGCACCAATCTGCATGCCCACCAACAGTGCACTAGGGTTCCCCTTTCTCTACATCCTCACCAGCACTTGTTGTTTATCTCAGTGTAGTTTTCATTTGCATTTCTCAGATTATTGTTGACATTGAGCATCTTTTCATATGTGTATTGGCCATCTGTATGTCTTCTTTGGAGAAGTGTCTATTCAGGTCTTCTGCCCATTTTTAAATTGGGTAGGTTTTTTTTTGTGTTGAGTTTTGTAAGTACTTTATAAATTTTGGATATTAAACATGTTCTCCCATTCCATGAGTTGTCTTTTTATTTGGTTAGTGGTCTCCTTTACTGTGCAAAAACTTTTAAGTTCAATGTATTCCAATTTGTTTATCTTTTCTTTTGTTTCCCTTGCCTGAGAAGATACATCAGATAAAAGATTGCTATGAGCAATGTCCTAAATTTTACTACCTATCTTTTTTCTAGGCATTTTATGGTTTGGGATCTAATAGTTAAGTCATTAATCCCTTTTGAATTTATTCTTACGAGTAGTCTAAGAAAGTGGTCTAGTTTCATTTTTCTCTACATATCTGCCCAATTTTCCCAATACCACTTATTGAATAAACTACCTGTTGCCCACTGTATGCACTTGCAACCTCTGTTGAATATTAATTGACTAAAGGGATGGGTTATTTCTGGGCTCTCTACCCTGTTCCATTGATCTATGTGTCTGTTTTCATAACAATGCCATGCTTTTTTGATTACTATGGCCTTAGAGTGTAGTTTCATATTAGGTAGTGTGATTCCTCCAACTTCATTCTTGTGTCTCAGAATTGCTGTTGCTATGTAGAGCTTTTTGTGGTTCCATATAAATTTTTTAATTACTTATTCTAGTTCTGTGAAATATTATATTGGAATCTTGATAGGAATTGTATTGAATCTATAGACTGCTTTGGATAGTGTGGACACTTTAATGATGTTAATTCTTCCTATTCATTAACAAAATATGTGCTTCCACTTACTTGTATTTTCCTCAGTCTCTTTCTTCAGTGTCATAATTTTGTGAGTATAGGTCTTTTACACCCTTGATTTATTTCTAGGTATTTTATTCTAATGGAAACAATTGTAAATAATATTATTTTATTAAATTCCTTTTATGTTAGTTCATTATTGTCATATAAAATAGCAACTGATTTCTTGACCTTAATTTTGTATTCAGTTACTTCAGTGAATTCATTTTTAGGTTCTCATCATTTGTTGGTGGAATCTTTAGGGTTCTCTATCTACAGTATCATATCATCTGCAAATAAAGACAATTTTACTTCTTCCTTTCTGATTTGGACACCTTTTATCTCTTCTTCTTGTCTGGTTGCTATCTCTAAGACTTCTAGTACTATGATGAATAAGAGTGGTGAAAACAGACATCCCTGTCTTGTTCCTGATCTTAAGAGGAACACTTTCAGTGTTTGCACATTAAATATGAGGCTGTCAGTTGATTTTTCATACATGGCCTTTATTATGTTTTGGTATGCTTCCTCTATTCCCACTTTGCAAAAAGTTTTTATTATAAATGGGTGCTGGATTTTATCAAATTATTTTTCTGCATCTATTGATATGATCATGTAGTTTTTATCCTTCATTTTGTTTATGTGGTGAATCACATTTATTGATTTGCAAGTGTTGTACCACATTTGCATTTTCAGAATAAATCCTACTTGATCATATTGTATGATATTTTTATGTGTTGCTGTATTCAGTTTGCTAATATTTTGTTGAAGATTATAGTACCTCTGTTCATCAAGCATATTGGCCTATAGTTTTCTTTTTTAGCAGTGTCTTTATCTGGTTTTGTGATTATGATAATACTGACCTAGTAAAATAAGCTTGGAAGTTTTCCATCCTCTTGAATTTTATGAAATAGTTTGAGAAGGAGAAGTGTTAATTCTTCTTGGAATATTTGATAAAATTCACCTGTGAAGCCATCCAGTCTAGGAATTTTGTTTGATGGAAGTTTTTGATTACTGCTTCAATTTCAGTAAATGTAATCTGTCTGTTCAAATTCTTTGATTCTTCTTGATTTATTTTTGGAAGACTGTATGTTTCTAGGAATTTTCATTTCATTCAGGCTATCTAATTTGTTGGTATATAGTTGTTCATAGTATTTTCTTACAACCCTTTGCATTTCTTTGCTGTCAGTTGTATTTCTCCCTTTTCATTTCTGATTTTATGTATTTGAGTTCTCTCTTTTGTTTCTTGATGAGTTTAGTTAAAGGGTTGTCAATCTTGTTGATCTTTTCCAAGAACCAGCCCATGGATTTATTTATCTTTGATATCATTTTTTAGGCTCTATTTCATTTATTTCTGCTCTTATCTTTAGTATTTTTTCCTTCTACTCACTTTGGACTTTGTTGTTCTTTTTCAAATTTCTTGAAATGTAAAGTGAGATCATTTATTTGTGTATTTTCTTGTTTCTTGAGATAGGCCTGTAATGCTATAAATTTCCTTCTTAAGATTGCTTTCTGTGTGCCTGATAGATTTTGGGCTGTGATACCTTGAAACTCATTTCATTTGTTTCAAGGTATCTTTTAACTTATTCCTTGATCTCATTGTTGACCAATTCATTGTATAATAATTTGTAATTTAGCTTCCATGTTTTTGTGTATTTTTCAGTTTTCTTCTTGTGATTGATTTCTAGTTTCATAGCATTGTGGTTAGGGAAAATGTTTGAAATGACTTCAGTCTTCTCAAATTTACTGAGACTTGTGTTGCATTCTAACATGTCTAAGAAATCATTCCACATGCACTAGAAAAACTATGTATATTCTGCTGCTATCAGATGAAATGTTCTGAAAATATCAATTAAATCCATTTGTTCTAGTGTGCCATTTAAGCTGCTATCTCCTTATTTATATTTTTTTGTCTGGAAGACCTACCCATTGAAGTAAATTTGATGTTAAAATCCACTTTCTAAGCCCTGGCTGGTGTAGCTCAGTGGATTGAGCATGGGCTGCAAACCAAAGTGTCGCAGGTTTGATTCCCAGTCTGGGTACATGCCTGGGTTGCAGGCCATGACCCCCAGCAACCGCATATTGATGTCTCTCCCTCTCTCTCTCTCTCTCTCTCTCTCTCTCTCTCTCTCTCTCTCTCTCTCTCCCTCCTTTCCCTCTCTATAAATAAATAAAAAATCTTTTTAAAAAATCCACTTTTTATGATTGAATTTCTGTTGATTTCTCCCTTTCTGTCCCTCAAGATATGCTTTACATCTTTAGATGCTCCTATGTTGGGTGCATAAATGTTTACTATAGTTGTATCCTCTTCTTGGATTGTTCCTTTAATCATTATGCAGTGTCCTTCTTTTTCTCTTACTACAGCCTTTCGATCTGAGGTGGCTGTCTTACAGACAGCATATATATGGGTCTTGTTTTCTTATCCATTCAGCTACCCTATGTCTCTTGTTTGGAGCACTTAAGCCATTTACATTTAAGGTGATTATTGATAAATACATATTTATTACTATTTTATATTTTAACCTTCTTCTTTTCTTTCTCCTCCTCCTCCTCCTCCTCCCCCTTCTCCTTCTTCTCCTTCTTCTTCTTCTTCTCCTTCTTCTTCTTCTTCTTCTTCTTCTTCTTCTTCTTCTTCTTCTTCTTCTTCTTCTTCTTCTTCTTCTTCTTTCTTCTCTAACATTTGTGGCAGCACTGGTTTGGTGTTAACAAACTATTTAGCTTTTTCTTGTCTGGGAAGCTCTTTATTTTTCCTTCAGTTCTAAAAGATATACTTACTGAGTAAAGTAGCCTATGTTGTATGTCCTTGCTTCCATCACTTTGAATATTTCATGCCAATCTCTTCTGGCCTGAAATGTTTCTGTTGAGAAATCAGATGAAAGTCTAATTGGAGCTCCCTTTTGGTTAACTTCCTGCTTTTCTCTTGGCACTGTTAGTATTCTCTCTTTACATTGAAATCATGTCATTTTACTTATGATGTGTCTTGGTGTAGGCCTCTTTGGGTCCATATTGTTTAGGACTCTCTGTGCTTCCTAGACTTGTGCGTCTTTTTCTTCACCAGATTAGGGAAGATTTCAGTCATTATTTCTTCAAATAGGTGCTCAATTCCTTGCTCACTCTCTTCTCCTTCTGGTATTCCCATGATGCAGATATTGCTATGCTTCATGTTGTCCCAAAATTTCTTAAACTCGCCTCATACTTTCAATTCTTTTCTTCTTTTTGCTGCTCTGCTGAGTGTTTTTTCTACCTTGTCTTCCAAATTGCTGATTCCGGCCTCTAATGTACTGGTTATTCTTTCCAGTGTATTATTTATTTCAGATATTGCATCCTTTATTTCTGACTGGTCCTTTTTTATGGTTTCTATGTCTTTTTTTCATGTTATTGAGTATCCTTACAATCATTACTCAAAAACTCTGTATCTAATAAATTGATTGCCTCCTTTTCATCTAGTCCTTCTGGAGAATTCTGTTGTTCTTTCTTTGAGACCTGTCTTTACCTTCCCATTTTGGCTGCCTCTGTATATTTGTTTCTATGTATTAGGTAGACTGCAAAGACCTTGGTGTAGGCCTATGTCAGATGCTGCCTGTGACTGGCCCTCAGCAACCTGTTAGGAGCTATCAGCAGTCCACAGCTTGCAGCTCCCCCTGCAGTACCTGGGTGGGTGCAGAAAGAACAAAAATGCCAGCTTTTACTATCACTAGGCCAAGGGTTGGGCTAACAAAAGTCTCAGAGCTTCCAGAAATGCACCTTAGGTGTTAGATTTGATCATTGAATAGCCTCCAGCTATACGCAGCATCCTGACATAAGTTACAGAGTGTGGGGAGAATGGGATTCCTGGGGCTGTGATTGTTGCTTCCCTTCAGACTGGTGTCCCATGGTCGGGAGTGCTGTGCCTGAGAAAGATGGTTTCTGCAGTATGGGAAATGAGTCAGCACAGATTTCCTGGCTTCCAAACCTGCAGCTCTCTCCCCAGAGCCACCAACCCCAGACTCTCTTCACATTGCTCTAGTCCACTCTGTCCTTCTCCTGTAGCCCAGGGTAAGTGGCTGTTAATGTGACTTTGTGCATTGACCCTTTAAAAGGCTCTCTGCATCTCCAACTGATCTCCTTTGTGGACAGAAACCCTGATCCTTGTCACAGCCAAATGTTATTTGGTTTCCTTTCCAGGAAACCAAATGAAAAGTAATGAAGATTAATGAAAAGAGAATGGACTCTGAACATATTATAGAGAAAACCCCAAAATGGTAGAAGAATAATTGGAAGGTACACTAATCTCCTCCCAGTGTCAAACTGGAATTACAACTGGAATTAAATAAAACTCATTCTGAATAACCAAATAAATAAAGGACAATTAATTTTTGTCCTTGTCATTTATTTTCTATATCTTTTAGTTTATTCATTTATTTTTTATCTGGGCTTCTATGTCAAGCATTTGTTTTAATTTGGTTAATTTTTCTTTTTTGACAAAGGTTATAAAGTTAAAAGCAGAAAACTTTGGATATATACTTTATGTCATCCACTTTTTATCATGAAACTTTTAAAATATTATTTATTTTTATGAACTTTCCTTTTCCTCACCCACAATATATTTAGTAGCATATATTTTAAGTTCTTGCCTAATGGTTTTTTTGTTATTAAGTTCTAATTTTATTCTGTTATAGTCTGATAATATTAATGTACTTTATTGAATTGGATTGGGGGGATTGAAACATCTTTGGAATCCATTATATGCTGATATATGCATACATCTTGAGGTCTTGTCAACGGATGTGTTTTTCTTTGCTTGTTGTGGTGTTCTTTGTCTCTTTTTTGTTTGTACTTGTTAATCATATTATTAATATTTTTATTTGCATCTGTCAGACTTAAGGTTTAATGTTAATAAAGGAGTTTTCTCTAATACTGAATCACCAAGATTCATATTTCCTTAAATATTCTAATGTAGATACTTACTGATGTTTCTCTCCAACCAAAATATTAGGTTCCAAAAAGCAGGAACATTTTCCTTCTTGTTCAGCATAGTAATTGCAGGCACAGTTCATGTGCATGTAAGCATACACACACAGGTCTCTCAAAACATATTGGTTGAATAAATAAATGCATTGATAGAATTATCAGTTTTATAAAAATGTGGAGCTGAGAAATGAGAAGAAGAGGGACTGTAGGAATGAGATAATCATTCCAAACACTGAAGAAAAATTATATCTAAAGAGTATACATTAGAATATAAGGCCATTCAAGGTGCTTCAAAGGAAAGAACTGTGGAATTAATCAGTAGAAAGGAAAGAAAAGTAAACAACACTTACAAAAACTTTATGTATGAAACAGAAGAGAGTATTAGAATGGTTTCTTTTTAAAATAAGAATAAAGCTAATTGAGAATTAAACAAGTTTAAATGTTTGAGGAAGGAAACAGTGGAAATTGAGATAGAGACTATGAATGTGAAAAATGGATAAGAAAAGAAGTATCCAGAATGAGAAGCATGCCTAGGGGCATTAGCACAAAGAGGAGCTGTCTCTTCCACAATAGCATACAGGCTGATGGGAAGAGTTGGAAATGTAGCTGTCCCTGTAATTTTGGTTGTAAGAAGGTAGAAAAACTTACATATATTTTTATTTTTATCTTTCCTCTCTCCTCTCATCCTTTGTCATATTTGTAGAATACCCTCTAAAATGGAACATTCTTCTCATAATCTTATAAATTGATTAGTTTTTTTTAAAAAGTTAACACTTAACTGGTTTTATCTCAAGAGAATAAAACTGACATCTTCTGCAAGCATTCTATTTTACTCGTATGTATCTTGCCAAACATTCTGAACATAAAATTCCTCACATACAATTCTTTGTGCTTGAAATACACTTCCTTTTCTACTCTATTTTATGGAGGTCTCCTACTCACTCACCAATGCATGTCTCAAAATTTACATCTTCTGAGAACCTTTTTCTTATTCACTACATGTAACTAATGGCTTGCTTTCATGTTCCTGTTAATAATACAGAGATGCATATTATATATTTTGTCATGTTATATTATGATTATGTATGTTGTATTAATTACATTTATTATATTATATTAATGTGACTTTACTTTTGATATATACTAATTTCCTCAAACTCAAGATTATTAGTTCATTCTTTAAAATTTTAACAAATGAAAATATCTATATATTTAGGAACTGGTTAAAGTTCCTAAATATTTATTACAAGTGTCTATTTTTGTAAATAAATTATGGATCTTTTATAGTTAATTTTTTCTGTGAGTAAAACTAATCAAAACCATAGAAAGTTCTATCTTATGAAAGAGTATTGTTGTCTCTTTTCAAAGTACTAGATATTTAACTACACATTCAAGACATAGATCTGAATTTGAACCTTTGTACTCAGAAATTTTACAGCTTTGAAGAGAATGTAGTGATGAGGAAAGGAATAAGAAAACTGTGATACATTTACACAATGGAATACTATGAAGCAGAAAGAAAAAAGGAACTTCTTGCTTTCACAACAGCATGGATGGATCTGGAGAGCCTTATGCTAAATGAAAATAAGCCAAGCAATGAAAGACAAACACCACATGATCTCACCTATAAGTGGAACCTAATCAACAAAAGAAACAAGCAAGCAAAATATAACCAGAGGCACTGAACTAAAGAACAGTGAACTAAAGAACATTGAAACTGACAGTGATAAGAGGGAAGGGGGGAGGGGGATAACAGGGGAAAGAAGGGGAAGGAAGAAGTCAAGGAACATGAATAGAAGACTCATGGGCACTACCAATGGGGTGGGGATTGACTGTGGGAGTTGGGGCGTGGGGCGGGGGAGAGAAACAGGGAAAAAGATGGGACAACTGAGCAACAATAGTAAATAATGAATGTAAAAAAGTGCAGTAGTATTAGTTTTGTTAGCACTGTGGGAAATATGCTCTTGGATAAAGAATCATTTTGTGATGAAATGGAATGTGGAATAGGCCTCAAAACAGGGTGAGTTTAGAGTAATAGTGATTTGAATCTAATCTTGGGGTGGTCATTGGTATATACGGAATGAATGAGGAATAGTGAACCCAGGAATTAAAAGTTTGGCTCTACCACATACTAAGTGTGTGATGTCAGACAAGTTTCTTAACATTTATGTGCATCAGGTTCCTCATTTATAAGGTGAAAAAATAATGATACCTAACTTAGTGGAGCTTCTTGTGAGATTAATTTTTTTAAAATATGTAACATGGTTAGAAAAAAATATGTTATATAAAACATATTAAATATGTGTTGGTTATTTCTTTATGAAATTGAAAAAATTGTTCTGAATCTAGGTTGCATAATGGGAAAGTTGTTAGTTGTGAGAAACAGCTTGGGAAGAAATGTGGACACCCTGTGCTACTAAAATATGTGTATGTATTGATGTGAAATATTATGAAATACTGTGCTTTTCTTAGGTGTATGTTTGTATGAGATGGATTGGGGGTTAGGATTGAGTTCATTAATTGAACTTTTCCTGTACCATAGCTGTCCAACCTGTGGCCTGCAGGCTGCACGTGGCTCAGGATGGCTATGATTACAGCCCAACACAAAATCACGTATTTACTTAAAATATTATGAGATTTTTTTGATTACCTATCACAATGTATTTAATGTGTGGCCCAAGGCTTTTAGACAATGTGGCCGGAATGTTGGACATCCCTGCTAGACTATTTCTAGGGTTACTGAGAAAAACTCAAGCTACCATGCAGTCTATCAGAAAGCTAAGAAGATAGTATTCCCTTTATTTATCTAATAGAACTTAGATTACCTAAGCCAGTTATAATATAATACAACAACTTCAAGTCTCTATTTCAATGTGGTTTATCAATCACTTCATATAATTTTATATAGAGAGCTTACCAACATAATTGTTTGTGGAAATCAGTATGGGATTTCCTCAATGAAGTAAAACGGTAACTACATTTGACCTGGCAGTTCCACTGCTGGGATTATACCCTAAGAATCCTAAAACACCAATTCAGAAGAACCTATGCACCCTCATGTTCATAGCAGCACAATTTACAATAGCCAGGTGTTGGAAGCAACCTAAGTGCCCATCAGTAAATGAGTGTATCGAAAAACAACAGTACATTTATGCAATGGAATACTACACAGCAGAAAGAAAGGAGCTCCTACCCTTTGCGACAGCATTGATGGATCTGGAGAGCATTATGCTAATTGAAATATGCCAAGGAGTAAAATACCACATGATCTCACCTCTAAGTGGAATCTAATAAAAAAAACAAACAAGCAAGAAAATAAAACCAGAGACATTGAAATAAAGGACAAACTGACAGTAACCAGAGGGGTGGGGGGAAAGAAAGGGAAGGGTCATCAAGGAACATGTATAAAGGATTTATGTACAAAGCCAATGGGGTGTAGGTTTGAGGGTGGGAGGTGTAGATGGGATGAGGGGGAGTTGTATGGGGAAAAAGGAGACAAATGTATTTGAACAACAACAACAAGAAAGTAATTAAAAGTTGTCTACAAAAAAATAATGCTGCAGTAAATATATTCATAAGGAAAAAATCGTTGTTATCATGTATTCAACTCAAGTGCTAAATTAAAATGCTTAGCAACTTTGGAGTTTATTCCAGCAGATGTTAGCTATTTTAAAAAATAAACATGACAGCCCTGGCTGGCGTAGCTCAGTGGATTGAGCGCAGGCTGCGAACCAAAGTATCACAGGTTCGATTCCCAGTCAGGGCACATGCCTGGATTGTAGGCCACGGCCTCCAGCAACCACACATTGACATTTTTCTCTCTCTCTCTCTCTCTCTTTCTCCCTCCCTTCCCTCTCTAAAAAATAAATAAATAAAATCTTAAAACAATAAAATAAACACGACACAAGAAAAAAAACTGTGGTACATTTACGCAATAAATTGTTATGCAGCAGAAAGAAGGAACTCCTACTCTTCACCAGAGTATGGATGGATCTGCAGAACGTTATGTTAAGTGAAATAAGCCAGAAAGTAAAAGAGAAATACCATATGATCTCACCTCTAAGTGGAACTTAATCAACAAAACAATAACACAATCAAAATATAACCAGAGACATTGAAATAAAGAACAAACTGACAGCAACCAGAGGTGTGGAAGGAAAGAAGAGGAAGGGTCATCACGGAACATGTATAAAAGACACATGGATGCCCTGGCTGGTGTGGCTCAGTGGATTAAGTGCCGGACTATGAAGCAGAGGGTTGCTGGTTCGATTCCCAGTCAGGGCACATGCTCAGCTGCAAGCCAGGTTCCCCGGTGCGGGGTGCACAAGAGGCAACCACACACTGATGTTTCTCTCCCTCTCTTTCTCCTTCTTTTTCCCTCTGTCTAAAAATAAATAAAATCTTAAAAAAAAAGACACATGGACAAAGACAAAGGGAGGTAAAATAGAGGGTGGGAGGTGGGAATAGGTGGGGGAGGGGGTAGTAATGGGAGTAAAATGGAGACAACTGTAATACATAACATAAAAAAATGAAAGACGTCTCTTTCAAAAGATATTTTTTCCTTAAGACTCTCTAGTGAATAAGGTGAATGAAGAATACAGTCAATAATAGTGTGATATTTCTACAGTGACAGATAATTAGTAGAATTATTGGTGTAATCACATTGTAAGGTATACAGTGTCAAATCACTATATTGCACACTTGAGCATAACTAATATGAAACTAATATAATATTGCATAGGAACTTATATAAACAAATAAATACACAAAAACTTCCAAAGGCTTAATTTAAGAGAAAGCTATCCTGAAACTTAGACAATTAAATGCAATTACGCCTGTATCTGATGAAAGCCAGCACCATCAAACCCAAAGTAAGATAGTAACTAAATGATGTGCTTATAATAATTCTTGCCTGTAATTACTTCTACCCCCTGGGTTTGACTGACTTCGGACTAACCTTGGGATTTACAACTCTAGGGAACTGACTTTCTCTCTCCCACAGGCACATGAGTTTCTCTCCACTATTCATAAAATCCAAAGTCTAGGTGCCATGGCTCTAAACCAGCTCTGTGTATCATGAAGTTCACACTTAAGATGAGTCCAGTACAGCACCCCTATTGTAAGTATACAGTTGGGGCCAGAGTCAGTGTTGTAATATTTGCAGAGATTTACGAATGCCTTGTAGAAGAAAAAGACTCATCTTTGACAGGAGAATCTGCATGAAATTCCCCAGTGACTCTATAGAAATCATGATGTGCAATTTATGACAAATTAAGCTAAATATCAGAGAACTTTTATCAAACATATGGTAGAATTTCTATAACCATCATGGCTTATTTGTTTAAAAAAGTAAATTGTAATAGCACTGATATTCTTTTATTATTATTATTTTTTATTGTTGTTCAAGTACATTTGCCTCCATTTTCACCCTAACATGCTCCTCCTGCCCCACCCATCCTACCTCCCACCCTCAAACCTACCCCCTTTGATTTTGTCCATGTGTCCTTTATACATGTTCCTTGATGGCCCTTCCCCTATTATCCCTCTCCCCACTCCTCTCTGGTTACTGTCAGTCTGTTCTTTATTTCAGTGTTTCTGGTTATATGTTGCTTGCTTGTTTGTTTTGTTGATTAGGTTCCACTTATAGGTGAGATCATATGGTATTTCTCTTTCGCTGTCTGGTTTATTTCATTTAGCATAATGCTCTCCAGTTTCACCCATAAATATGTCTAGTAACTGAAAGGAGCTGGAGAATGATGACTTTTGATACACCCAGCTAAATCTTAGGCTTAGAATTTTGTGAAGTATTATAAAGATAGGTATTTAATAAAATAAAATTGACAAAACAATGAAGAGAATTCTAAAGAATATAATAGCTCTGATATAGTATATGATCCAGCAATTCCATTTCTGGGTATATACCCAAAAGAATCAAAAGCAGGGTCTGAAAGACATATTTGTGCATTCATGTTTATAGCATCATTACTCATAATAGCTAAAATGTGAAACTAGCCCAAGTATGCAACTACTGATAAATGGATAAGAAATGTGGGGTGTGTGTGTGTGTGTGTATATGTGGGTGCATACATACCTATACACATACACACATATAATATTATTCAGCTTTACAAGGGGAAGAAAATTTGCAATATGCTACAATGTGTATGGACCTTGTTGACATTTTTCTTCCTGAAGTATGCCAGTCACAAAAAGACAAATCCTGCATTGTTCTATTTATATGACATAACCTAGAGCAGTGAAAATTATAACACAGAAAGGGTAATGGTGGCTGCCAGAGGATGGGGTAGAGAGATAATGGAGAGCTGTTTAATAGGCACAGAGTTTGAGTTTTATAGGATGAAAAAATTTAAGAGGATGGATGGTGTATATTGCTGCATAATAATGTATTTAATGTCACTGAACTATATACACCTAAAAATGGTAAAGATAATACATTATATAATATATGGGTTTAACCCAAATTTTATAAAAATAAGTGGAAGTTATAGAGATATCCCATAGTATCTCTGCTTCCATACATGCATTTTCTTTAATATTTTAATGTAGTAAATTACAACTAATATATTTCTAATGCCAAACTATACTTGGTCATGCATGCATATCTTTTCTTCATATGCTGCATAATTAGATTTGTTAATATTCTATGCAGCAGAAAGAAAGAAGGAGCTTCTACCCTTTGTGACAGCATGGATGAAACTAGAAAGCATTATGCTAAGTGAAATAAGCCAGGCAGTGAAAGACAAATACCATGTGATCTCACCTTTAATAGGAACCTAATCAAAAAAAACAAACAAACAAGCAAAATATAACCTAAGACACTGAAATAGAGAACAGGATGACAGTGACCAGAGGGGAGAGGGGAGGGAATTTCAGGGGAATTTCAGGGGAAAAGGGAAAGGGTATGCAGGAACAAGTATAAAGGACACATGGACAAGAACTAGGGGGGGTGGAAATGGGAGGAAGGTGGGAAGGGATGGGTGGGTGGGCTGGGATGGGAGTAAAAGACAGAAAACTGTACTTGAACAATGATTAAAATAAAATAAAAAATATTTAAAATTTATAAAAATTGTTCTACACCATTTTTGAAATGTATTTTGCAGTGTGAAATTGTTAGTTTAACAGTTGAAGTGTATTCCTATTTTTTAATTTATTTTTTTTAAACTAAGTTTAGAGAGGGAGAGGAAGGGGGAGAGAGGAATTTGTTGTTCCACTCGTTCATGCATTCATTTCTTAATTCTTGTGTATGCATTGGTGACTGATCAAACCTGAAACCTTGACTTATCTGGATAATGCTCTTATAAACTGAAATACCTGGTCAGGGTTTTATAATTTCTTGAATAATATACATATGGTGGTAATTATATGTTCCAGAAGTAAATTATATTTAAAGCATTATATATTAAATTCACTGGGAATTATTTGGTATTCTGTACATTTTCTATACCAATTTTTATATATCTGTTAATCAAATATGGTAATTTATACACACTTTAAAATATTTTACAATTTCTAAATTTTAAATTTGGAGTCATAAAGTAACATTATATTTTTTAATATTTTAAGATAACTTTACAAAATGCCATGTCTCAATTTTTCACTTTAGGTTTCACTTAATAATATCTTAATTGTGTCCATTATATAATTCTCTTTAATAACATCTTTCATTATTTTAGAAATAATGTTTTAGTTTTTTCAATGTAATTTTATTGTTGTTCAATTACAGTTGTCCCAATTTTTCCCTTCTTATACTCCCCTGCTTTACCCAAACCTGGCTCCCAAGTCAGTCCCCATCCTGTTGTCCATGTCCATGGGTCTTTTATACATGTTCCTTGACTAGACCCTTCTCCTTCTTTCATCTGTTATGCCCCACCCACCCCCCTCTGGTCACTATTAGATTGTTCCTTTTATCCATGTATCTGATTCCATTTTGTTCATTTGTTTTGTTTCTTTTGTTCAAGAAAGTGCACCTTCTTTCCTTCTGCTGCTTAGTATTCCATTATGTAAATGTACCATAGTTTTTTATCCACCCATTTACTGATGGGCACTTAGGCTGTTTACAGAACTTGGCTATTGTAAATATTGCTGCCATGAACATTGGGGTGTGTAGGTTCTTTTGAATTGTAGAGGAAATTCCACACTGATTTCCACAGTGGCTGCAACAGTCTGCATTCCCAGCAACAGTGTACTAGGGTTCCCTTTTCTCCACAACCTCTCCAACACTTGTTTGCTGCTTTGTTTATGATGGCCATTCTGACTAATGTGAAGTGGTATCTCATTGTGGTTTTAATTTGAATCTCTCTGATGGCTAGTGATGCTCAGCATCTTTTCATATGTCTCTGAGCCTTCTGTATGTCCTCCTTGGAGAGGTGTCTGTTCAGGTCCTTTGCCCATTTTTAACTGGATTTTTTGTCTTCCTGGTGTTAAAATGTATGAGTTCTTCATATATTTTGGAGATCAACCCTTGTCAATGGTATCATTGGCAAATATGTTTTCCCATACTGTTGGTTTCCTTTTCATTTTGCTTATGCTTTCTTTACCTGTGCAGAAACTTTTCAACTTGATGTACTCCCATTTGTTTATTTTTTTCTTTATGTCCCTTGCTCTAGGAGAAATATCAATGGGAATATTGCCATGTGGGATATGTCAAACTTTTCTGCCTGTTTTCCTCTAGGACTTTTATGGTGTCACAACTTGTATTTAAGTCTTTTATCCATCTGGAGTTTATTTTTGTGTATACTGTAAGTTGATGGTCCTGTTTCATTCTTTTGCATGTGGCTGTCCAAATCTCCCAACACAATTTTGAAGAGGCTCTTTTAACTCCATTTTATGCTCCTGTCCCCCTCAACAAATATTAATTGATCATAGAGACATGGGTTAATTTCTGGGCTCTTTATTCTGTTCCATTGATCTATGTGTCTAATGTTATGCCAGTTCCAGACTGTTCTGATTACAGTGGCCTTGAAATAGTTTTATATCATGTATTGTGATCCCTCCTACTCTATTCTTCTTTCTTAAAATTGCTGCAGCTATTCACAGTCCTTTACAGTTCCATATACATTTTTGAAATATTTGATTCATATCTGTGAAATATGTCATTGGTGTTTTAATAAGGATTTTGTTGAATCTATAGATTGCTTTGGGTAGCATGTACATTTTGATGATCTTAAATCTTCCAATCCAGGAACATGGAATATGCTACCATTTATTTATATCTCCCTTAATTTCTTTCTTCAGTGATCTGTAGTTTTCTGAGTATAGGTTTTATCTCCTTGGTTAGGTTTCTTCCCAGGAACTTTATTTTTCTTGTTGCTATAGTAAATGTTTTTTTTCCTGGTTTCTGTTTCTTATATTTTATTGTTGGTGTACAAAAATGCCTTCGACTTCTGAATATTGATTTTGTATCCCTCTGCTTTGCCAAATTCACTCATCAGGTTGAGTAATTTTTTGGTGAAGGCTATAGGATTTTCTATGCACACTATCATGTCATCTGCAACAAATGACTGTTTTACTCCTTCCTTTCAAGTTTGGATGTCTCTTATTTCTTTTTCTTGTCTGATCACTGTGGCATAGTATTTCCAATACTATGTTGAATAGAAGTGGTGAAAGTTGATATCCTTGTCTTGTTCCTGATCTTAGTGGGAAAAATTTTAGGTTTTGCCCATTGAATGTGATGTTGGCTGTAGGTTTCTTGTATATGTCCTTTGTTATATTGAGGTATGATCCCTCTACTCCCAATTTGCTGAGTGTTTTTATCATAAGGGGTGTTATACTTTTTCAAATACTTTTTCAGCTTCTATTGATATGATCATTTGGTCTTTTTCATATTGGTTATGTGATGTATTATATTTATTGGCTTGAGTATATTGTACCATCCTTGCATCCCTGGGATGAATCCCACTTTATCATTGTGTATGATCTTTTTAATGTATTGCTGGATGCAATTTGCCAATATTTTCTTGAGGATTTTGGCCTCTATGCTCATCAGCAATATTGGCTTCTAGTTTTCTTTCTTTGTTGTGTTTTCATCTGTTTTTTTTCTTTGTATTAGGATGATGCTAGCCTCATAAAAAGATTTTTGGATTCTCCCCTCTTCTTGAAATTTTTGGAATTGTTTGAGAAAGATTGGGATTAACTCTTCTTTAAATGTTTTGTCAAATTGTCCTCTGAAACCATCTGGTCCAGGGCATTTGTGTGCTGTACGTTTTTTGACTACTGCTTCAATTTCACTAGCTGTTATCAGTCTGTTCATACTTTCTGCTTCTTCTGATTCACTTTTGGAAAATTATATGTTTTAAAATATATTCATTTCACCTAAGTTTTTAATACTTTGTATTTCTGTGGTATCAGTTGTAACTTCTCCTCTTTTGCTTCTGTTTTTTTTTTTTGTTTAGGTCCTCTCTCTTTTTTTCTTGATTTGAGTCTGCTTAAAAGCTAGTTGATTTTGTTTATCTTTTCAAAGAACCAACTCCTGGATTTATTGACCTTTGAATTATTCTTTTAGTCTCTATATCATTTTATTCTTTTGTGATTTTCATTATTTTCTTCCTTCTCATTCTGAACTTTGTTTGTTATTTTTCCTCCAGTTCTTGTAGATGCAGTGTTAGATTGTTGGGTTGTTTTTTTTTTTTTTTTTAGACTTTGCTGTATTTTTTATGTAGGCCTGTATCAATATGAACTTCCCCCTCAGGGCTCCCTTCCCTGTGTCCCATAAGTTTTGGACTGTTGTGAGTTCCTTTTAATTTGTGTCCAGAAACTTTTGATTTCTTCCTAGATCCTACTAATAACTCATTCATTGTTTAATAGTACACTAATCAGTCTCCATGAATTTGACTCTTTTTGAGGGGTTTTTTTTTCATTTAGGTTGGTTTCTAGTTTCAAGCCCTTGTTGTCTGAGAAAATGTTTAATATAATTTCAGTTTTTTAAAATTTATTGAGTTTTGTTTTGTGTCCTATCATGTGCTGTATCTTTGAAAATATTCCATGTGTATTTGAAAAGAATGTGTATTTTGCTTCTTTGGGGTGAAAGGTTCTGCATATATGAATTAAGTCCATTTGATCTAGAGTATCATTCAGTGTCACAATATCCTTGTTGATATTTTGTTTGGAAGATATATCCATTTTTGATAGTGGGGTGTTAAAATCTCGCTTTAGTGTGTTGTTGTCAATATCTTTTTTGAAGTCCTTCAAGGTTTTCCTTATATATTTGGGTGTTTCTATATTGGGTGCATATATATTTATAATGTTTATGTGTTTTTGATGGATTTTTCCCTTGAGTATTATGAAGTGTCCTCTTGGTCTCTTTTTATGGCCCTTGTTTTGAAGTCTATTTTACCTGTTATGTGTATTGCTTTTTTTCCTGTTTTCTTGAAATATTTTCTTCCAATATTTCACTTTCACACTGTGTAGGTAGTTTTTTCTCAGGTGGGTCTCCTTTTTTAAGTATACTTTATTGATTATGCTATTACAGTTTTTCCAGTTTCCCCCCGCTTTATCCCACCTCCACCCTGCACCCCCCAACCCTCTAGCATCTCCCCCTTAGTTCATGTCCATTGGTTGTACATGTAAATTCTTTGAGTTCTCTGTTTCTTACACCATTTTTATTTCTCCCTATCTATTTTATGCCTACCAATTATGCTTCTTCTTTCCTATGCATTCTCCCCCTTATTTCTCCTTTCTCCCTCCCCACTGAAATCCTTCCATGTGATGTCCATTTCTCTGATTCTGTTCCTGTTCTACTTGTTTTCATTGTTTTTCTTTTCTTCTGGGTTTGTTGACAATTGTGAGTTTGTTGTCATTTTACAGTTCATATTTTTTATCTTCTTTTTCTTAGGTAAGTCCCTTTAGCATTTCATATAATAAGGACTTGGTGATGACGAACTCCTTTAACTTGACCTTATCTAGGAAGCACTTCATTCCATTCTAAAAGAAAGCTTGGCTGGATCAAGTAATCTTGGATGTAGGTCCGTGCCTTTAATGACTCAGAATACTTCTTTCCAGCCCCTTCTTGTCTGCAAGGTTTCTTTTGAGAAATCACCTGACAGTCTTATGGGAACTCCTTTGTAGGTAACTGTCTCTTTTTCTCTTGCTGCTTTTAAGATTCTTTCCTTATCTTTAACCTTGGGTAACTTAATGATGATATGCCTTGGTGTGTTCCTCCTTGGGTCCAAGTTCTTTGGAACTCTCTGAGCTTCCTGGACTTCCTGTAAGTCTATTTCCTTTGCCAGATTGAGGAAGTTCTCCTTCATTATTTGTTTAAATAAGTTTTCAACTTCTTGCTCTTCCTCTTCTTCTGGTACCTCTATGATTCAGATGTTGGAATGTTTAAAGATGTCCTGGAGGTTCCTAAGCCTCTCACCATTTTTCTGAATTCTTGTTTCTTCATTCTTTTCTGTTTGAATGTTTCTTTTTTCTTTCTGGTCCACACCATTGGAGAGTTCCCAAAAACTCTCGTATGAGACTGGGAGTTTCTCCCACCATGACAACCACCATAGTTCACAGTCAGCTCTAAGTTTCAGTTTCCCATTCAGCCAGCCCCACCTGCATGGTCCACTACATCACTGAGGTTTCTCTCAGCCAGCCCCACCTGCACAGTCTGCCACCTCACCATGGGTTCTTACCAGTCTGGTTGGTCTGTTTGACTGTTTCTTTAATTCCTTATTTGTCAGAGTTCCATGCAGTTTGATTTTTCTGGCACTTCTGGTTGTTTACTGATTTCAGATTGGTTGTTATCTTCCTTTTGGTTGTGCAAGGAAGCAGAGGGTTTCTACCTACACTTCCATCTTGGCTGGAACTCCAAATGCTCAGGTGGGTCTCTTGTGGGCAGCATATGTCTGGGTCACTTTTTCTTATCCAGTCACCTACCCTATGTCTTTCAGTTAGAGCACTTAATCCATTTACTATTAAGGTTATTATTGATAGGTACTTATTGATTGCCATTTTATTATCTTCATACCTGTGTTCCTCTAGCTCTCACTGTTTTTCTTCCTCTTGTTAAAGCAGTCCCTTTAGCATATCTTGGAGTGCTGGTTTGGTGGGGGTGTATTCTTTGAACCTTCTTTTTTTCTAGGAAACTCCTTATTTCACCTTCCATTTTGAGAACCATGCTGGGTAGAATATTCTTGGTTGCAGATCTTTGCTTTTCATTACTTGGAATGTTTCTTGCCATTCTCTTCTGGCTTGCAGTGTTTCTGTTGAGAAATCAGCTGCTAGCTTTATCAGGGATCCCTTGTATTTTAATTCCTGTTTCTCCCTTGGTGCCTTTAGGCTTCTTTCTTTGTCTTTGTATTTTGCTATTTTAATTATGATGTGTCTTTGAGTATGTCTTTGGGTTCCTATTGATTGGGACCTTCTGTGCTTCCTGGACTTGTTTGACTTTTTTTCTTATCAAGTTATGGAAGTTTTATTTCACTACTTTTTCAAGCAGGTTTTTTTTCCCTTACTCCTCTTCTCCTTCTAGTATCCCAATTATATGGTATTACTACATTTCATGTTGTCCTTCAGCTACCTTAATCTCTCTTCATTCTTTTTGAGTCTGTATTCATTTTGTTGCTCTGTATAGGGATTTTTTTCTACCTTGTCATCCAGCTCACTAATTTTTTCTCCTGTCTCATTTAACCTAGTTTTAATTCCTTCTGATGTGTTCTTCATTTCAGATATTGCATCTTTCATTTCCTCCTGGGTCTTATTGATAATTTCCATGTCCTTTCTCATGTTGGTGTTTTTCACAGTAGATTCCTTGCAGTAACCATGAAGTTCTTTGTAGTTCTCACTGTGCTCCTTGGCCATCCTTATAACCAATATTTTGATGTCTGAGTTTGGTTTTCTCAATTTTGTTTAGCTGTCTTTTGGGGGATTCCTCTTTTCCTTTTGATTTGGTTTATTTATTTGTCTTCTCATTTTATGTGACTTTTCTTGTTTGTTTCTGCATATTAGATGTATTTTCTTTGACTCCCTGTCTTCATGGTGGGCATTTCTGTGGTAGGAGACATGTGGGACTCAGTGGTGCAGTCCCCTTGATCTCCTGTGCTTCATGCTCTTGGGCTGAACTTTATGCTGTTCATATGGGCTCCTTGGTATAATTGGGTTTTTGTTGTTGGGTCATTCTTTGTTGGTTCCTTCCTTCCAGCTGGCTGACTCGGGCCACTCCACTCATCACATGTTGTACACTATTGTACAGGTACTACCAGAACAAAAATCAAATGCCCAGGAAGCGAATTCACACTTCAAAAAATGACCCCCACCCACAATCACACTATTAACAGCAAATGAGCCAACATTAATAAATATGTAAAAAGATTAAGACTAAAGAAAGGAAAAATGAATATGAGATGACTAACTGCTTGAAAAGTGATTTTGCAAAAGTAGAGACAGTACAGAAAGACGCATTAATAAGAGTAGGAAATAGAAACAAGGTTAAGAGACAAAGAAAATAAAATTTATATCGTAAATAAAAAGGGAAGAGGGAAAGTGGAATGGAGTCAGAGAAGGGAAGTGTATAGTACTAGGTTTAAACTCAGATTTTATATATATATTAAAAAATATATATGTATTTTACACTGCTGCATAGTCTTCCATTGTGTAAATTTACCACATTTTTCTGATCCACTCATTTACTAATGGGCACTTAGGCTGTTTCCAGCACTTGGCTATTATAAAAATGCTGCTGTGAACATGGGTGCATAAGTTCTTTTGTGTTGGTGTTCCAAGATGAAACTCATGATGGATAAACTGTACTTGAACAACAATAAAAAAGAAGAAATAAATGTTCTTGAATAGGGAAAAAGATAAAAATTATACCTTAAAAAGACATAAATATAAGTCATGACATCATAAAAGTCCTAGAACAAAACATAGTTAGGAAAATTTCAGATATCCCATGCAGCAATATTTTCACCAATTCATTCTCTAGGGCAAGGGATATAAAGAAAAGACTAAACAAAAGGGAGTTCAGCAATATAAAAAGCTTCTGAAGGCTAAAGAAAACATCAACAAAATGGAAAGGGAGCCAACCATATGGGAAAACATATTTCCCAATGATATCTCAGACAAAGGTTTGATCTCCAAAACCTGTAAAGAGCTCATGTGACTCAACACCAGGAAGACAAACAGTCCAATTAAAAAATGGGGAATGGATCTGAACAAACACTTCTCTAAGGAGGGCATACAGAAGGCACATAGATATTTGAAAGAATTGCCAAGATCACTAACCATCAAAAAGGTGCAAATTAAAACCACTATGAAATACTACTTCACACTGGTCAAAATGGCCATCATTAGCAAATCAACAAACAAGTGCTGGTGGGGATGTGAGGAAAAAGGAACATTGGTGCACTGTTGGTAGGATTGCATACTGGCACAGCCACTGTGGAAAACAGTGTGGAATTTTCTCCAAAAATTGAAAATGGAACTGCCTTTTGATTCAGTGATCCCACTGCTGAGCTTATACCATATGTCATATTTTAAACATGTATCTCATTCATTATATTGTAAGTATCCACATGACTAAAAAAATTAAGAAGTATGTTTTAGTAGGGAAAAAGGACTGAAAACCAGAATCAATTAGATTTAAATACTGAAGTTGATAAAACATATTTCTCTCTACTATGACAACTTGGATTTAGATGGGTTATTAGAAATTTTAAAATACTTTCCTCACTAAATGATGGATACACTAACTTCCATTATACATTTTAATTAAAATTAAATAATATTGAAGAATGCTTTAAAATTTTTATCTTCTTGAAAAAAGTTAATTTCAATATTCTATGGTGTAATCTGTTTCCAAAATGTTCCCATAAATACATTCTCTATTCTCAATTATATACATTAAGACTCAAAATAAAGAAATTAACATTTTAGCAAAACCCAAGAAGCCACTTTTTTCTTAAATTGAAGGTATTGGGGGTGACATTGGTTAATAAAATTATTTAAATTCAAGAAAAAAGCACCACATTATGATATTAAATGTTCCTTATCCACATTCCATGACTTAAATACAGAAAGCAATAACCAAGGTCTTGATATTCCTAATGTTTTAATCCTCAGGTATAAGAGGGTGGAAATAATATGATTTGTCTTATGGAGTTTTGTGATGATTAAAAAGGTAACAAGGATGACCTATAACAACTCCTGCTTTAGATAAGTTCAGTAAATGTTAAAGGCAGAATGAGAATAATGAATAATGTTGAATCCCCCCCATTCTTTTGATACAAAATAACCTAAGTAATGCATTTAAAAATAATGTCATAGGTGTTCTTAAGAATGGTAACCTTAAATATTTTTCCTCTTAGTGTAGAATGTTCCAGAATCTCAAAGCCTCTAACATCACTAAGCTCCAAGTCTCTGAATTCATTCTGATGGGATTCCCAGGCATTCACAGCTGACAGCACTGGCTGTCCCTGCCCTTCACTTTGCTTTACCTCTTAGCTCTCAGTGCCAATATTTTTATCCTGATTGTCATCAATCACGAGCCAACATTGCACCAGGGAACCATATTTCCTGGGCATCCTTGCTGTGGTAGACCTGGGCCTAGCTTCCACTGTCACACCAAGGATATTGGCCATCTTATGGTTCAATGCTAAGGCCATCAGTCTCCTTGAGTGCTTTCTGCAGATGTATTTCATACATTGTTTTATGGCCATGGAGTCAGGTGTCTTAGCCTGCATGGCAATAGATAGATATGTAGCTATTTGTCGATCACTACACTATCTATCAATAATTAGTGAATCTTTTTTGGTCAAGGCAACTGTGCTCATGGCACTCAGAAACACCCTTACTGCAATCCCAGTGCCTCAGAGACACTACTGCTCCCAGAACCAAATAGAACATTGTTTGTGCTCTAATTTTGGTGTCACTAATCTATCCTGTGATGACAGGACAATCAACAGAATCTACCAGCTACTTCTGGCCTGGTCAATCATGGTATGTGATCTGGGTTTGACTATTTTTTCATATGCTTTGATACTTCACTCTGTGCTGAAGTTGAACTCAGCAGAAGCTGCATCCAAGGCCCTAACTACCTGCACATCCCACTTAATTCTTATTCTATTCTACTATACATCTGTCATTATTCTTCCCATCAGTAACTATGCAGCAGTGACAGTTCCCGTCATTCCAGTGCTACTCACTGTACTAGAGATTGCCATTCCTCCTGCCCTCAACCCCATGGTGTATGCACTCAAAAACAAAGAGCTGCGGCAGGCTCTGTATAAGCTTCTTAAGCTGCTACATGTCAATAGAAACTAACATAGAAAAGCTATTCATTTACATACTTTCATTACATATTTCTTTGATACATTCTCTAACTGCTGCAAATGGCAGAAGAACTAAGGAGCATGGACACTGTGGCAGCTTTTCAGTTAGTATAATTAATCAGTGATTATAAATGAATCCTCAAAAGGAAAGTGGTATAACTAATATTTAAAATTTTTGTTATCAAGTAAAATTTATCAAGATAAATAACACAATAATGCTGATTGTCTTAAGGAATTAATGAACAGACAACAACAATATGCATTTTATGTTTTTTACCTAGAACGTCTAGACTATGTTGATTATTCAGTGGTTAGAGAAGATTGATGTTAATGGCTTCATTAATTGGAGAATTTAATTTATGTTATTTGATGAAATTGTTAATAGCATAGGACTTAATCTTGCCATTTATCTTTTTGATTTGTAATGTGTCATATCTTTTTAATTAGACAAAAGAGTTGAATAGACATTTTCTAAAGAAGATGTGCAATGACCAGTAAGCACATAAAAAGATGTTCAATATCATTAGTCAATAGAAAAATTCAAATGAAAACCATAAGATACCAGTACATCCCTTAAACTGGCTGTAATTTGTTTAACTGTCCAGTTTTGGAGATTTTGTGGAAGCAATAGAATCCTAGTACATAGTACATTGCTGGTGGGAATGTAAAATCATACAGGAGATGTGGAAAACAGCATGACAATTGTACAAATAGTTGAGCACAATTATGGTATGACTCAGCAATCCATCTACTAAGTATGCCCAAAATAATTGCGAGAAAATGCTACAACAAAAACATGTAAACAGAGCTGACCCTTGTGGCTCTGTTGGTTGGGTGTTGTCCCACAAAGCAAAGGGTGGCAGGTTCAATTCCTGATCAGAGTACATGCCTGGGTCATGGGTTTGATAACTAGTAGTGGTGCATGTGAAAAGCAACCAATCGATGTTACTCTCTTAGATTGATGTTTCTCCCCCTCTCTTTCTCTATCCCTTCCTTTCTCTCCAAAAATAAATTTAAAAAAAAAAAAACAGGTATACAAATTTTCATGGTAGCATCATTAGCCTAAAATGGAAAAAACCCAAGTGTTTATCAGCTGCTGAATGGACAATCAAATTGAGCATTACCTCAGAATATTATTATTCACCTATAAAAATAATGTAGTGACACATGCTGTCACATGAAACTTGAAAGCATGCTATTAAGTAAAACAAAGAAAAAAAGCAAACACCAAGGGCTACATGTTGTATGTGTTGCACGATTCCACTTATATGGAATGTCCAGAATAGTTATAACCATTGAATCGGAAAGAGGATCAACTTTTTCCAGGCCCTGGAGAGAAAGGTCACTAAGAAATGACTGATTCATGGTTATGGGGCTTCCTTCTGAGGTAATGAAAATGTTCTAACTCTACATAGTGCTGATCGTTGCACAGCATTGCAAACATAATAAAAGACACTCAAATGTACATTTTCAAAAGGTTTAAATGGCTGGTTTCATGACATATGTATTTCACTCCCCCCAAAAGAAGATAAAGTAGAAAAAAACACTGCTAAAGTATTCTCTACATATATATTTGTTGTATAATCTTCTTGAAATAAAAGAATATGTATGTCTAAGAACACAAAAATGGTTAAAGAAATTGTGTAAACACCTGTGATGTACTTTATTTAATCATAATATTACTGAATCATCCTGTTTTGAATGTGATTATTATATAACATTAATTAAAAATGGAGGAATTTTTGTTCTAATATGATAATATCTGAACTTTTAAAAATATATATACCAATGGTATATTAAGAAATGTACCAGAAGATACCTCTACATTATAGAATATTAGTTCTGTTTATCTCTTTCTTATTTTATTTTTTCCACTTAATGAAAATGTACAGGAATGAATCTTACTGTTTAATTAAAGTCATATAAAATTAAATCAGTTATTATATTTTTATTATTGCCAAAATCACCATCATTACATCTCAAAATTTGAGAATCAAGATATTTCTGACATATATGTGTGCATAATACTTGAATTTTTAATAAATTTCCAAAATTACATGATATTCATCTACATTACATGAAAGAAAGATAAACAGATGAACATGTGAATGTGTGTGACAGTGATGGAAACTTTCTGAAACACTTAACTTCTTTACACTTGTGTCCTAAAAAGCATAACCCAGAAAGAAATAAAACTCTTCAATAAATATTAAAATTAATAATTTCCATTATAATTTATTGTATTCATTTTTCCCACTCCTAGTTGTAATTCTCCACACACAAACACCAATATAGATATACATGTAAATGAAATCATTCCCTTATTTGTGGATCATCTTATAGGCAATGAGAATGAAAACTTCCACTCTTTTCCTCCTCTAATAGTTTTTATCTAGATTCCTATATGAGGACCTGTGTCTCTAATATTGTGCAATATCCCCTTAAAATAGACAGCACATTTTTCTTTAAAAATTCAACTCAGTTATATATCAAGAGAATTAGAGGTTGATGGCTGTGTAAGTACAAGGTCTGCCTGGAAAAATTCAACCATTGTTAATATACCAAGGGTGGTTTTCATTACATCAATGTAACATGGCAGCCAAGGAGAGTGGACTGGAATGCATATGTGTGAACAATGATGACTTCACTGTACTAGTCTCTGGGGACAGTAGAGTCTGTTGAGTGAGCATGTGCACTGTGTGGCCATAGCATTAAAAAATGACTGAGCAAGTAGAGCAAAAGATCTGCATCAAATTTTGTGTTAAACCTAAATATTCCTCCACAGAAACTATTCAGATGATTCAGAAGGCCCCAGCTGCGGGCAACTGGTGATTGGCAATTTCATCACCACAATGTGCCCACTCATCCATCATGTCTCACGCAGCACTTTTTTGCAAAGCATAAAATCACCCAGGCGACTCAGTCCCCCTACAACCCAGATTTGGCACCCTGAGACTTCTGGTTCTTCCCAAAACTAAAATCACCTGTAGAAAAAAAAGGCAAAAGATTTAAATGATCTGAAGAGAAACTAGAGTATTAGGGAACCCTAGTGCACTGTTGGTGGGATTGCAGACTGCTGCAGCCACTGCAGAAAACAGTATGGAATTTTCTCAAAAAAACTAAAAATGGAACTGTCTTTTGATTCTACAATTCTACTACTGGGACTAAACCTTAAGAATCCCAAAACACCAATTCAAAAGAACCTATGCACCTCAATGTTCATAGCAGCACAATTTACAGTAGTCAAGTGCTGGAAGCAACCTAAGTGCCCATCAGTAAATGAGTGGATGAAAAACTATGATACATTTGCATGATGGAATACTACACAGCAAAAAGAAAAAAGGAGCTCCTACCTTTTGCAACAGTGTGGATGGAACCAGAGAGCATTATGATAAGTGAAATAAGCTAGGCAATGAAAGACAAATACCATAGGATCTCACCTATAAGTGGTACCTAATCAACTAAGCAAGCAAGCAAAATATAAGCAGAGACAGAATATAAAATTTGAGTTCAGATCTACTCATTCGCCAAAGACTGTTATTCACAACTGCATTTCACTGACTGTTACACACTAGTGTCCTGCCTCCTGTTACAATTAATACTGAATTTTACTATCAACCCTACAAGCCATAACCTAGAAGGCTCATTTATGTACTAGGGAACTGTTGGCAAACAGAATCTTAGGAGAATCTCTGTAATATGACACATCCCAGGCAGTATTTTAAGCCAAGCTTGACTCAGAGAGGCTTTCTCAAATTAAGCAGTATTGTCACAAATTTCCATCCCTCTCACATCCATTTTTATCTCATTTACCTAGTACTAAACCTGTTTTCAGTTACATAACAGGAAAAAAGTGACTTTCTAATGCCCTCTTGTCTGTTGAACCCCTTACCCATTTCTTCCCTTCTAAGTGCACTCATAAACATAGAGGAATCATCTCCAAAAGACATCTTGGCACATATTTTTTACCCTCACAGCTGATATTAAGAACTATATAGACAGATTTTATTTCACTTTTCACACTTATGTATTATTTATATCATAAGATTATGGTGTGTAATATATGCATAATATTTACAAGTATGTACACTTGCTTAATATAATTTTTTAATTAGAAAAACAGGCAAAAAGCAAAACAGATTTGAAGCAAGTATATGTCAAAGATTTTCTACCTCAAGGAACCTGGAACAAGTTTGCCATATTCTATTTTACTACTTGTGTCATTTATTATGTTCGCCTAATGCTAGTAATATTGAAACTCATCATATATCAAGAGGAAAGCTTGCCCCTAAGCTTTTTTATTTATTATAACTGTCTGCTTTCAAATGAAGTTATACCTTCTGAATTTTTAATAATTGAAGATTCACTTTGGGCAGAAACTCTGGTGTATAGAGATTTTTATTCTATATGCTTCGGTGAATGGTTTCATTCACTGCAAAAGAAAAATCTAGATTCGCTAACTTTTGGCCTATTGTAGCTAGATGTTCTAGAAAAAAGATGTACCATTACAACAGATTCCTTCTTACTATTTTTCCTTCCACTATAGCATGCACTCACGTCTACAAATACAAGGCATTATCACGATGTTCTCTGCTTCCTTCCCTTAAATTCCTTCACTATTGGGAGAATTTCAATACAGTCTTCAATGTTTTCTTATCAAGATCAAGATCTACTAAATCTCGATCTACTAGATCTACTAGATCTACTTGATCAAGATCTACTAAAATAGACTGCATCTTTAAAGAAAGCTATATTTCTACTGAGGTAAAGAAGAGCAGAACTGGGAAATAATGCATTTAACAATACAATGTTTTAAATAAACATAAAATTTGACCTTAATTACATAAACTGAAACTTAATACTTTTCTAGTATAAATGATTCTGAAATTGTTCGTGAAATATTTTGAGAACGCAGGAGAGACCTATGTATGCAATGTAGATAAAATTGTTCCGAGAGTTATAAAACTGGAATTGAAGTGTTCTGGGAAGTCAAATATAATTCCAGGTTTATACTTCAATGGATATCAAACACAGTTATGTATTTACTAAGAAAAAAAATGTTGTTAAAGTTTGAGAATACTTATTGAGACTTTTTACCTCCTGCTTAAATATGTTTTAAACATAGATCTAGTTTCAACAAAACTAACTTTACCCTCTCTCCCATCAGAGACTTATGGAACATTTATCTGTGAAGCCCCAAACAAATATGTATTCCACTTTTGCTTGGAAAATCCCCAGAGAAGCCATTAAGTGTTGTTAAATAGAATTCCTAACCAATGCTGTGCAATTTTCTGAGCAATGCCATCATAAATGGAAATTTTAAAACATCAGGCATCAGGATAAGTTTGGTGATGAGGAAAATAATATATAAGAGGCACAGAAAATTTGCAACTAAATAGTAGGAATTTGAGTCAGAGGGTGGTTGAATAAGGAAAACTGAGTTATGTGACTCTAGACTTCTTAAACCAAAGGGCATAGCAAACTGCCTTGAAAAGGGAGAAGGAAAAGGAGGGAAATATTAAATATAGTTTAGTCAATGAAGTAAAGAGACACCAATATGCTTATGTGACAAGGACAAAGAGATAATGTTACAGGCAAGCACATTTCTGTACAATAATAGAAACACTTCTCTTCTTTTTATAGATGAAGGAGTCTTCCATTGGAAGTGACAATGACAATGAATTCAGTGACCTTATAGCTAAACTTCTTGACAGCATACATGACACATGCCATTCTCCCCTTGCTGAAATACTTCTGATGATAGTAATCTTGCTATTTTACTGGAGATTTCTATCTGCATGAATCAACATTTCTTGAATAGGTTTCTATTACTTCTCTTAGTCATCATATGTATGCCCTTGGGTGTGAAAAGTAATAGAAGAGGCAATTATTTGCATCTAATCTGTGTGATCATCCTAATTCTAAATATCTCCAAATTCATTTTTTAAATCTTTAAGATTCCAGACATCTTGTAACCATGTTTGCCTTCCTCTGATGCACTCTCATTTTTCAATGTTCATGCTAGTTTGTTAATGTATTTATGTATAAGCAAGAAGACCAACCAAAAATATTTGAAATTTATTCATTTATTATACAACTTCTTTTCTTGTTCCAGTCATTATTTTAAGTCCGAGAGATATAGCAGTGAACAAAATAGACAAAAATCCCCAGGGAGACTACAGACAATACTAATTTCAGTGGAGTAAGGAAAAGCTGGGAAGAAAGATGTTATACCAAAATTGGCTCAGATCTGGGGCTTGCAATTTTAAATTGGGAAATAAGGAAAAGCCTTACTTGGAGGTTGACACTGAGTCTGACTGGAAACTGTTGAAGGTATGTGCCATTGTATTATCAGGGAAAGGACAATACACGCAGTGGAAATAGCAAGTGAAAATGCCCTGAACTGCGCACACACTTGCTGAGTTTGAGAAGCCTCCAGTAGTATGAATAGACTAAGAAGTTCAGAGTTTGATTGGTGGGAGACACACACAGAGATTTAAAAGGGTCCTAATTGTGTAGAATGTTGTGAATAAGAATAAGGATATGAATTTCGCTCTGAGTGAGATGTAAGAATACCAGAGATTTTAGGGATGGCTAGATGTGGTTTTACTTACATTATTTATCCTTACATTAATTAGATAGAGTATATTTGTGTGTGTGTACATGTGTATCTAAAAAATTAAAAGAAAAAAAGAGAAAACATTAGTATATTCTCATCCTCTATGGTTGGTTACATTATTGATTTTTCATTCTCTTCTCTGTGTTTTGCTCTATTTTATAAACTTCCTACAATAAGTATATGTAATTTTTATATGAAGGGAATGATATATTTGTAAATGGAAAAGAGAAAGAAGGAAGGATGGATTAGAGGGAGAGAGGGAAGAAAAAAGAATATCTTCACAATATAGCAGGAACAACCAGTAGTTTTCAATCATGAAATTATCTGTGTTAAAATATCAAGTAATGATTGGCACAAATCTACCAAAACAGAGAAAAATTGAGCATAAGGGTATGTATGTGAATACAGATGTTCAGGTCTGGCTTCATGAGATGTTATTTTCTTAAAAACATCTGGCCTAGTTTAGCATTAACTGTAGTTTGCTTCCTCTAATTCTCTGAGAAACTCTGACCGGCAAGAGACAAAACACATCTAGAGATGAACTGAGTAAGTGGGAAGATGGCATGTGATTGACGTTAGCCTAAGACAATCTGGGTTTTAGCAAGTTACTGGTTATAATTCCGATAAAATAGCATGAAAGAGATTTCCTTGTACATATATGAAGACAAGGACCATGTATCACATATGATGTATGTTTTCCACTTACAAAGAGTACATGGTACTTAAAAGACTTCTAAAGGACATTTGTAACACTTTTCAATGTTAATGAAATTACATAATTTTTAAATCTAAAGCACTTCTTTCAAACCTATTGGAATCTTACCAGCTCCTACCCCATCATGTTGAAAGTATGAACTATACAAATGTTATCTTTAGACACCAGAGAAAAGCAAAGTCTCAGGTTTGCATAAAAGTAGTCACTTCACAAGATAAGGATTTCAGAGATGCCCAGTAAAACCTTTCCAATGTCAAAGTGAGCTCTGCATCCGTGGGCCACAGTGCCCAGATAATCAACACTGAAGATTCATTCTTTCACTTAAAGTCATTTTTTTTGCAAGTGTGACCTATAGATAGATTATCTGCATCAGAATCGTGTTAAGTGTTTATAAATGTGCAAATCCTTGGAATTTACTCCAATCCTATTATTTACACTAAAGTTTGAGAAAATTAGGTAATGATAATATTCCCAAATCCACATTCTCAAACTAAGGATTATATGAGCTCCCTTACTCCCTGCCTCACCAAAATCACTGTCCCAGCTGGATTTTCATATGTGGCCGAGAGGATTAGCACTCTACAGTGGAACGATGATATGGAAGAAATTTAAATTAGTTAAATTAGGTAAGTGATCAGGAAAAATTTTAAGCTAGACAAGTGTATTGATTGATCAGTGGAATCACATGGAAAGTGTTTGTTTTCTTTTTTAAGCTTCATATTGAAATTTAACATATACAGAAAAGTACACAAATCTTAAGTGTACAGCTTGATGAGTTTTCACAAATCTAACACATTAAGTCATTCCATTATCAGATGCAGAATCAGAGCATTTCCAGCATTGAAGAACCCTCACCCCACAACCGCTGCTGTGACCCCCTTTCTGTCATAACCATTCCTGACCCAGGGGGACCACTGTCCTGATTTCTAACACAATAGATTGCTTTTGTATTTTTAAAACTTTATACAAATGAGATCAAACAGAATGAACTCTTCCTATACGACATAAATATGTCATGCATGGGTATGGAGGAGTATTTTAGTAGTTTTTCATATGAATGAACGTTCTCACACATATGTCTTTCAGTAGATACATATACACATTTTGGCTACATATATACTCTGATGTTGAATTATTGAGTTAGAGTATATGCATAAGATCAGTTGTAGCAGACACGGTAAAATAGTTTTCCAAAGTAATTGCATCATTGTCCCTCTATCAATACGTGAGTGTCCTCTTTGCTCCACATCCTTGTCAGCACACTTGTCGTTTTCTATCTCTTTCATTGAAACTACCTTGGTGGGTACATAGGTAACATGTAGTAGTTTTAATTTGTATTTCAGTTTGGGAACTTGCTGTTATTATTTTCTTGTTTGAAATATCTATTTACTATACTTCAACCTCGGAATTCTGATTCAGCAGAACTAGAAAGGGTCTTGGGACTCAGTCTATTTTAAAGCTCTTTAAAGTGATATTGCTGTCCATTCAGGTATTTGAACCGCTGATACTGCCTTTCAAGGACAGGAAAGGGAATGTGTTCAATATTGGATTCATTCAAAATATTCCCACTGGGATGTGAACATAAAAAAACTCACAGGTAATTGCCTGAATAAGGGGAGACTGGTTTTAAATTTGTATCAATTGTTTTAATGGTCAGAGATTATTAGGTATTCATCAAAGCAGGTTTATGGCCAAAAATGAACATTTCAATATTTTGAAGGTAGTTATTTCTAATGTGGCGTAGGGCTCTCTGTATTAATCAGAGTTCTCAAGAGAAAGAGACCAACAGGATATACAAGAGGCAATTTATTATAAAAGCTGGCTCCAAACATTACGAAGGGTGAGCAACCCCATGATCTGCTGTGTGCAGGTGGGGGAGATCCAGGACAGCTGATGGTTTGTTCCATGTCCGAGTGCCCGAGAACCAGGACCTCCAATGTGTGGCAAGCAGAAGACAGATATCCTAGCTCAAGCAAAAAGAGCAAGTTTGTCCTTCCTCTCCTGGGTGCTCTCTTTAGGCCCTCAAGGGACTGGATGATGCCAACCCACCTGGGTAAGGACACTCTTCTTCACCAATACAAATGCTAATCTCTTCTAGAAACAGCACCAGAAAGAGTATCTTACCTTAGTTCAGATATACTGTTTGACCTTAGCTTGAGCCATAAAATTACCATCACAACTCTGAATATGGTATCTAATTTCACCATTGTAAATCTGAGGACATAATCTTATCTATTACTTCAGGTAGTTACATTTAGTGAAGCTCCACAGGGGCCACCAAGATCCGATCAACAAAGGAGGAAAATAATGATATCCATAAGGTTTTCACAGTCTGCATGGTATCTGCATATTAACAACACATAAAGTGGTTAGGATTGGGCAATAGGAATCTAAACTTAGATACCAGAAACTACTGTGGAAACCCTGAATGGATAGCAGGTAATTTTAGCTTTTTGGTTTTAGAACTCAAGAGAGCAGTGTTCCAGATATCAAGTTATCTTTATATATGTCATCAGATCATGATGCTTTACCTGATAGAGAATCAACTTTAAAATCTCACTCGGGGCGTGAATGAGAGTATTGAGGTGGCTTTCAATTCTTCCTTTGTATCATTCTTTGATACATGCTGAGTGACATCATTGGGCTTTATTGGAGATATTTACTTTAGCTTTGGTTTCAGGCAGGGATTTTCAGCCTTCTACCTCTCCTGGCACACACAAACTAATTACTAAAATTCTGTAGCACACCAAAAATTTATTTTTTGCCGATCTGAGAAAAAAAAGGTGTGATTTTGATTCATTCACATTGACTGACTATTATTATGTTGGCTATTGTCTTTTTTTTTCTTTTTTTTACAGTCCAAGGGTAAAAAGGTCAGTGCCTCTGAGTAAATATTTAGGTATTGTATATTTTAAAAATTCTTGCGGCACACCATTGTGTCTCTTGCAGCATCCCAGCTGAAAATCGCTGGGCTAGGGCATTAAATGTGTGTGTTGCTTGTAGGAAAGCTCACCACGCTCATGTGACTGCAATGAAACAGCAGAGCTTGGCACCATCCGTCTTTTGTTGTGGATCGCCGAAATGATGTTGGAAAGTGTATTTGTAAGTAGTGCATACTAGTGTTGCCAAATATTGACTTTGCCTGCTAACTTCATCACATAAAACTTCTGACGACAACCTAAGTAAAGTTCAGTTGAAGATAAAATATTGCAAAATAAATGCCAAAAATGGAAGCCATTTTTCAAAACACTAAATTAGGAAGTTAAGGAATCAGGGCAATTAATCAATATTTCACAATGATGAATTTATTTTACACAATACCACTTACAATGAAAAACTCAAAAGGGAGGTGTTTCTGAATGTTTAAAGTAATGTTTATTTTGGGCTTCTGTGGTAGATTTCAGATAAGGGTTTTGGAAAACACTTTACCTAAAATATTTGGCTACAATTATACTCTTCATCAAAATTATCTGAAAACATTAGAAAATTACTTGGTATTTGGTGCTAATAATTATACCTGTCATTCATTGAGAACCTGTTTCCCAGGTCTTTTATCTAGAATTATTCTATTCTCTTTGCAAGCCCGGATTAGTATTATCTCAATTTTAGGAAAAACACTATTATAAAACAACATTACTTCAGTCATTCCACAAATATTTGTTTTGTGCTAGACAATTTCAGGATTTTAAAAGCAAGTCAAAGTTACCTAAGTTCATGGGCCTACATTCCTTCAGGGCAGATGAGATGGAAAGAAGACAACAAATACAGAAATAAAATTTTAAAATTGTGTTAAAATGACTCAAACAATAGGGCAGAGAGCTGTTGGTGGCAAAATGGCACAAAAATGTTCCCTGGTGATCGTTCAGGACCTCGGGTTCAGCCACCTTGGTACTTTAGTTCTGGCTAAGAAAGAATTCAGAGCCAAGACTGAAATACAAAGTTTATTTAGGAAGTCACAGAGATAAAAGAAGTGAGCAGTGCAAGAAGTGGCCTCCATGGACTGGTCAGCACCGGGCAGGGGGTCATTAGTCATCAGACTGTCCTGAAGTCAGCCTTCGCATCCTCCTGCCTGACCTCAATGCCTTTCTGGGCCTGGAGCCAAAACACAATGAACTGACTCCTAGCTGATATCTTTAGTTTGACCAATACTCTGTCTCCGCCCTAAGACAGCCACCCTAAGGCTACGTTCCAAAGATTGTCTGATGAGGGTGGGAACCTCATTGTTCTGGGGGCTTAATGCTTAAGGGAGTGGTCCGGCAAGGGTTTGTATAAGAGACTTATAGGGCTATTCTCTGGCCCCCTTGTTTCTCCTTTAAGGGGGTCTACCATGTGACTAACGGTATGCTAGGGGAGGAAAGGTCAGGGGAGAGTTCGAAGTGCATGACTAGCATATGAAAGGCCAGAGACTCTAAAGAACATGACCAGCCATCTTCTGGGGGAAGAAAGGTCACCTTGGGGGTGAGATCCCACCCTGCAATTGTCTTTTGCTAGGCACCTGGGGCTTTCTGTCCTGGTGACCTTGTACTTGCCCCTCTCCACCCCATCCATGCTCTGCTCATGCCTGTCTAACTGCCTGCTGCAGAATGTGTGGTGGCCTGGCAGGTACGGGATGTTAAGAAGGAAGGAGGTAAAGCACATGTAGGTGAACTTGCCATATCCTAAATAATGAAAGAAAACAAAGAACACAGTGTAGCCAGAGCTGAATTTAAAATACATTAATATGAAATATTTAGGTAAGGGTTCAACAGTGGCTTTAAATACCATCTATATGCTGATGACACCTGTATATCTATCTCCAGCCCAGTCTGATTTCTACATTTGGAATTCCAAGTGCCTGTTTGATGATTTGCTTAAATACCACCTAGCCATGGCAACCTTTGATATGCTAGCTTATGCATCTGTATTTTATCATTTTAATTAACATGAGTCATTTCTCCTTGATCTTGATTAGTTATAAAACCTTAGAGAAGACTCAACTGCTGGACTTACCAAAGGATGGGGACTGATCACATAAACAAGTACTACTAGTAATTATTTTGAGGAATTTATAGGAAGGTTCTGATTTCCATACCAATGCACCAAATCACTGATGACCAAGTAGGGCCAGTCCTGAGATTTCAGTGGGAGAAAAGAAACCAAATTCCTGTCTTCAAGGAGCTTCTGTTCTCGTGTGGAGTCTGGTGGAGCAGTGGCAATGAAGAGTAATCCCGCCCCCCCCCCCCACACACACACGCTGTGGTGATGAACGCTATAAAGGAAACAAGGGCAAGATAAATAAAGCATGTCCTTATCCCCGCCCAGGGAAGGTCATTGGAAATTGCTGTAGTCAGGAAGGACCTCATGAAGAAGGATGCCTGCATTAATTCTGTTGATTTGCAGACTTCTCCACACTTGCTGAGTTTGAGAAGCCTCCAGTAGTATGAATAGACTAAGAAGTTCAGAGTTTGATTGGTGGGAGACACACACAGAGATTTAAAAGTGTCCTAATTGTGTAGAATGTTGTGAATAAGAATAAGGATATGAATTTCGCTCTGAGTAAGATGTAAGAATACCAGAGATTTTAGGGATGGCTAGATGTGGTTTTACTTACATTTATGCTGTAAAGCAAAATGATGGTAATAATACTAACAATAATGGGAATGTAACATGTATTTTGTTTCTTTTGTTCCAGGCTGTAGTGAAAATCCCCATGGTTTACTCTACTTAGTGTTAAAAGCATTTTACAGTTGAGTTAAGTTGTTTTAAAAAGTCATTGCTAATCTTTTCTTGTTTTCTAGAAAAATTTGCTTTTATCTCTTTAAATGTTGATATTATTTATATAGCATCATTTGAAAAGTATGCTAGTGTTTAAAATTAGTGGTTTAAGAAAACACTTATATATTAAACCTAGGCCAAATCATGTTCCTCTCCTAAAAAATATAGAGAAAGAGAAGCAATTAGAATTAAAACTTTGGAAAGGCTATTACATGGAAGAGATTAAAATATAAGAGAATTTATAAAATAATTTTTAATTTTATAACGTGTAATATAATGCTATGGTAAAATGAATGACTCAAGTTGACGATCTCAAAGAAGTAATATCTAAGGAAAGACTTTTTAAAATATAGGATAAAGAAGAATTTTCTCAAAAATGAAATCTCCTGGAGTTTCATTATTTTAATCAAAGAGCTTTCAGGGTAGCTCCTTGCATCAGAATATAGAAGAAATGTAAAAAAGTAAGTGTTCTGAAAATTTAATTAATGAAAATTCCATCCTATCAATATAAATTTTCATAATTGAGGACTAAAAATAATACATCTAAAGAAGACATAAAAATTATGAACATTGAGAGATATATTCCATGCTTATCTATGTATAGATTTAAGAAAATTAATAGAAACTATGAGAATTAATTAGAGCTCAACAATATTATTTATTAAATACAAATATTAAAATCTTTCATGTTTACCAATAAGAAACAATTAGATATATTTTGGATATCAAACCCTTGTCTGAGGTATCATTGGCAAATATGTTTTCCCATATGGTTGGTTCCTTTTACAATTTGTTGATGTCTTCTTTAGCCATGCAGAAGGTTTTTAATTTGATGTGGTCCCATTTGTTTATACTTTCCTTTATATCCCTTGCCCTAGGGAATATATGGTGAAAATATTGCTGTGTGGGATATCTGAAATTTGCCTGTCTATGCTCTCCTCCAGGCCTTTTATGGTGTCATGGCTTATATTTAAGTCTTTTACCCATCTTGAGTTTATTTTGGTGTCTGGTATAAGTTGATGGTCTAGTTTCATTTTTTTTGCATGTACTTGTCCAGATCTCCCAACACCATTTGTTAAAGAGGCTAGTTTTACTCCATTTTATGGTCCTGCCCCTTTTGTCAAATATTAATTGACCATAGAGACTTGGGTTTGATTATGGGCTCTCTAGTCTGTTCCATTAGCCTATGTGTCCCGCACTCAGTCCCCCTCCATTGTGCCTGCCCATGAGTCCTTTCTTCATGTTCCTTGGTTTGCCCCTTCCCCTTCATTGCTTCATTTTCCCCCTACCCCTTCCCCTCTGGTCACTGTCAATTTGTTCTTTATTTACAAGTCTCTGGTTCTATTTTGCTCATTTATTTTTGTTTTGTTGATTAGGCTCCACTTAGGGGTGAGATCATATATTTGTCTTATTTCACTTAGCATATTCTCCAGCTTCAACTATGCTGTCATGAAGGGTAGGAGTTCCTTCTTTCTTTCTGCTGTGTAGAATTCCATGGTGTAAATGTACCACAGTTTTTGATCCATTCATTTACTGATGAGCACTTAGGTTGCTTCCAACACTTGACTATTGTAAATAGCACTGCTATGAACATTGGGGTGCATAAGTTCTTTTGAACTGATGTTTCAGCATTATTAGAATATAATCCCAGCAGTGGGATTGCTGGATCAAAAGGCAGTTCCATTTTTAGTTTTCTGAGGAAATTCCATAGTTTTGCACAGTGGCTGCACCAGTCTGCATTCCCACCAACAGTGCCCTAGGGTTCCCGTTTCTCTACAATCTTGCCAGCACTTGTCATATGTTGGTTTATTTATTTATTTATTTTATTTTTTTGATGGGTCACTTAATTTTTTTAAATTTTATTTTAATCATTGTTCAAGTACAGTTTTCTCCCTTTTACTCCCATTCCAGCCTTCCCACCCATCCCTCCTCATTTCCCTCCCATTACCACCCTCCTCCTAGTTTTTGTCCATGTGTCCTTTAAATTTGTTGGTTTATTAATGATGACCATTCTGACCAGTGTGAAGTGATATCTCGTGGTTTTAATTTGAAAGTCTTTAATGGTTAGTGATGTTGAAGATTTTTTCATGTGCCTATGGGTCCTCTGTATGTCTTTCTTGGAGAAGTGTCTGTTCAAGGTCTTTGACCATTTTTTAATAGGATTGTTGCAAGGGAGGGATTACTCTGGGACTGGGGAGGAATGGGGCAGAGGAGAGCAATGGAGAAAAAGGTGGGACAACTGTAACTAAACAACAGAAAAAAACACTTTTCTAAAGAAACAACTAGGGATATAATACAAAAAGCACATGGCCAAGTTTTGTTAAGTACTACTTAATATGTAAATTTTTGGCCTATCAAATCTTCTGTCTTTGATTATTCTGAATTGGAAAATACAGACTTGTCAGGTTTAGGCATGCATACAGATCATCCTCAGCCTCACAATACCTGTGTGGAATCAGTAGATGCTCACAAAATTTGATTGCCTCTGACCAAGTGGACACATTTAAAGGACTTCTTGGAAGAAGGAAAATTATGTGAGGAGTAAAGAGACTCAGTGTCATTTAAACAAGGCTCATAATTTGAAAATTTATCAAGGGGGCAAAAGCAAGTGGTAGCGACTGGCCTGAGAATTTAAGCAGGTACATGTAGACAGAGTTTATAGTACAGTATAAAAGTAAGGCCAGGGTTTTGTTACTATGTTTGCACTATGTTTACATTCTTTTTCTTTTTTTTATTGATGTTTGAATACAGTTGTCTCCATTTTCCCACCACCACTTTCCTCTGCCATACCCACCCCCACCTCCCACCCTCAATCCTACACCCCTTTGGTTTTGTCCATGGGTCCTTTATACATGTTCATTTATGACCTTTCCCCTTCTTTCCGATGTTATTTCCTTCTCCCTCCTCTCTGGTTACCATAAGCTTGTTGTTAATTTCAATGTGTCTGATTATATTTTGCTTGCTTGTTTGTTTTGTTGGTTAGGTTCTACTTATATATGAGATCAGTTGTCTTTCACCACCTGGCTTACTTCACTTAGCATAGTGCTCTCCAGTTGCATCCATGCTGTTGCAGAAGGTAGGAGTTCCTTCTTTCTTTCTGCTACATAGTATTCCATTGTGTAAATGTACCACAGTTTATTGATCCATTCATTTACTGGTGGGCAGCTAGGCTGCTTCCAGCACTTGAGGACAGTAAATTGTCCTGCTATGTTTACATCCTTTTGATTCAGTAACATGCTCAAGACCTCTAAGGAGGATCAAAGAACACAGTCTGGGTACAAAAAGATAATTTTCATCCTAAAATTATTTATGGCATACAAAAAATACTTGTTCATCTTTTCTCTTTGGCTGAAAATAAAACCAGTACTATCTTCTGGTATAGGACATGTTTCTTAGTAAATATGAATGGTAGCTTGCTTTGCAACTTACCATCATGCATGGAGCCAACAGTACCAATCTGACAGCAAGATACTTCATTCTCAGTGGGATTCCCGGGTTGGAAGCTGCACACATCTGGATCTCCCTGCCATTCTGCTTCATGTACATCATTGCTGTCATGGGGAACTGTGGGCTCATCTACCTCATAAGCCATGAGGAAGCCCTGCACCAGCCCATGCACTACTTCCTAGCCTTGCTGTTACTTACAGATGTTAGTGGGTGTACTTCATTTGTCCCTAATATGCTTTGTATCTTTTGGCTTAGCTTCAAAGAGATTGACTTTAATGCCTGTCTTGTGCATATGTTTTTCATCCACATGCTGACAGACATGGAATCTGGGGTGCCCATGCTTATGGCCCTGGATCACTATGTGGCCATTTGCTACCCTCTACGCTATTCCACCATCCTCACCAACACCACAATTACTAAGGTTGGGCTTGCCACCTTCTCTTGAAATGTATTAGTCATGATCCCATTTACTTTCATGATCAAGCATCCTTACTGCCGAGGTAACATCATTCACCATACCTACTGTGACCATATGTCTGTGGCCAAATTATCCTGTGGCAACACCAAGATTAATGCTATCTATGGTCTCATAGCTGCCATATTGATTGGGGGGGTTGATATGTTCTGTATCTCCATGTCTTACACCATGATTATTCTTACTGTGGCCAATCTGTCATCTGTTGATGCTCGACATAAAGCCTTCAGCACATGTACATCACACATATGTGCTATTGTCATCACCTATATCCCAGCCTTCTTCAATTTTTTCACTCACCGCTTTGGGGGACACACCATACCTCACCATATCCACATTTTAATAGCCAATCTCTACTTGTTGTTGCCTCCCACTTTGAATCCAATTATCTATGGAGTGAAGACCAAGCAGATCTGCAAAGAAGTTATCAAGCTGTTTTTTATAGAGAAAGATATTTTGAGTGTGAGATAAATCTATAAGAGCAAAATTCTGAATTTGGTATAACAGTAAAGGAAAAAGTTATAGTGGAAGAAGAGTAAATGCAAAATTCAGTCACCATGAGGTTGGAAGAAAACACATCAATATTTTGTTATAATATTTAATGATAGGTACAATTTTTAATCTAAAGCCTCTAAGTAGATAATGGAAAAAATAAGACAGCAAATAATTATATTTTTGTCACAGTTTGACATTGATTAAACCCTGTGAAATGGACAAAGAGTGGAATAGTTAGGATATTCAACTCTAGTAAACTTTTAATGATCCATGCACTTTGGTCTAGGCACTGTGGGGAGTATGTAGGAAGAACAAAGGTCATGCAGCCTAGGGAGTTACCAGAAGATTGAAGAAGGCACATAACTAAACTGTTCTGTTTTTTTTATGTAATAACTTTATTTTTTTCCTATATTTTTATTATTTACACTACTGCTGTTGTCTCCACTTTTTCTCCTTTTTCCTACCTCCACCCAGCCCCCACCCACCCCTCAGGCCATCTCTATACCATTGTTTGCATCCATGGATCATGTATATATGTTCTTTGGCTAATCCCTTCACCTTCTTTCATCCTGTCCTCCCCACCCTTCTCCTCTGACAACTGTCAGTCTGTTTCCTGAATCTTTGCTTCTGTTGCTATTTTGTTCATTAGTTTATTTTGGTTCATTAGATTCCACATATGAGATAATACAGTATTTATCTTTCACTGACTGACTTATTTAACTTAGCATTATTTTTTCCAGGTCCATTCATGCTGTAGCAAATGGTAAGATTTCCTTCTTTTTTATAACCAAGTAGTATTCCATTGTGTAAAGATATGGTACCACAGCTTTTTTATCCACTCATCCACTGATGGACACTTGGGCTGTTTCCAGATCTTGGCAATTATAGGCAACATTGCAATGAACATAGGAATGCTTATGTTTTTTTGAAGTAAACTGTTCTCATGTGTTACAGAAAAGCAAGAAACACTTCTCCAGAATGTCCATGCTGAATTCAAGAGATCCTTTTAATTCCACATTTATGTAAAACATATAACTTTAGAAAAAATCTTTGCTCCTTTATCTGTGGCATCTGCTACCTAGGTAATTATTTGAATTCCTATGAATGTACCAGTGTACATACAAATGAAGCTAAAGGAAATAAGATTATTGAAGTTTATCATAACCTGGGATGTACTCCATGGACTTAACATGAAGCAGAATTTTAAAAGACATAGTGGATACCATATGGCAGCTGCTTGAGAAAAGGATCTATAAATAGAGGAAAGGATACTTGCAGAAAATTGATATAATTTGTCAATCAAGGATGCATGGGCTTGTCTACTTTATTTGACTTTTAATATAAAGGGAGAAACAGTTGAGTGCTCAGGCTCAATGGAGAAAGGAGTATCTTATTTACATTTCTGGGAATAACAGAGAAAACAATGAAAGTGGAATGATAAATGTGGTATGCAAAAAATAGCCAGGTTTAGTGAATAGTAAGAAAGAATAAAAGTATACTCAAGAAGAAATTAGAGTAGTAGAATATGACCAGGTTTAGATACAAGTAGACATGTATGTGAAAATATTAGTAATATTAAGATCATGTTTTTATTTGCTAATATCAAAAATATATTTTAATATATTGTTACATATAGTCAAAAGATTGTGAAATATACTAATCATACCATGTATTTTCACAATATAACTTTCACATGTTTGGAAGCAAAACTCATGTTTAAAATATACTTACATGAGTGAATAACAAAGCTGTGTTACATTTATATAATGCAATACTACTCAGCCATAAAAATGAAAGAAATCTTACCTTTTGCAACAGCATTGATGGACTTTGAGAGTTTTATGCTGAGTGAAATAAGTCAGTCAAAGAAAGACAAATACCATATGATTTAACGTATACGTGGAATCTAACGAACAACATAAAATAACAAGCAAAAATAGAAACAGACTCATAGATACAGAAAGCAGACTGATAGCTGTCAGAGGGGTGGGGTTGGGAAATTGGGTGAAAATGTGATGGGATTAAGTAAAATAAAACTCGTAGACACAGATAACAGTATGGTGATCATAAGAGGGAAAGGAGGGATAAATGGTGGTAGAAAAAGTCTTGACTTTGGATGGTGGACACAGTGCAGTGCACAAGTGATGTAGTATAGGATTGTACACTTTAAGCCTATATAATTTTATTAATCAATGTTACCCAAATAAATTTAATAAAAATAAAAAATTAAATTAAATTAAAGTATTTAGATTATAAAAGTGCCTCTATGTGATGTAAATTATAAGCTTATAATCAGTAGAGTTGCTATGTCTTAGAGTTATATTTTGGATTTGGTAGATTTTCTTCATCAGAGATTCTCATTTAAACCACACCAAAATAGTAGCAAACAAATCGAGAAATTATTTTTCCTTAACTATTATTTTTAAACATATTTTGTCAGTATAATAATGTCTCATGTATAAAATATCCTTAAACTTTTGTCAGATATTATGTTTCATATATAACGTTTCATATATAATATGTTCTTAAACTTCTTCTTCCAAACAATGGGATAGCTGTGATTATCTTCGTTTCATAGATGATGAATGTGAGTTACAAAAATAGCAAGACTGTATTAATCTCAGAACATTAAAAGATTACCATTTAAATATCATATGTTAATAGGCTTATGCTGCATAGAGGGGGGAAATTATAACAGCATAAGCAACAAGGTAAAACTGGAACATAAACTTAAAAATCTGGAGAAATAAAATGTAATGAATAAAATTTATTTGATTAACAATCTCCAATTAATTTTGTCATCTTTCCTATTACAAACTCAAAAATAGATTTAATGGGGAAAATATGGAACTCCAAAAACTAAGAGTCAGAACTGATTTAGGGCCAACAGGGCAAATCATTGAGAAATTTAAAAATAAATATAAGGTACATGATGATGGAAGAAAATTCTACTCAGTATTCTTGGGAAAAGAAAGAGAATGAAAAGGGGAGAAAAGAAAAGGAGACGAGAAGTGGGAACTGAAAAAAAGTGATCGAAGACACCTCACTTCAAATTTCCCATCTTGACCTAGAAACTCATGCAGAGCTCAGGGGGTTGGGGTAACAAGGTCTAACCCTCCCACATCTGCCTCACACCATTTGATTAGAACTGACCAAGTTATCAGGTATAAAGAACTCATACTCAGATTTCAATTTAGTTAGATCATATTTTTTCAAACTATGAGATACTAATATCCCCAAAGGAAAGGGAGTGGAAGGAAATTACAGGGTAATAGCAAAGCTCCTGAAGAATTTTTAGAACCATTTGTACAACTATTTCACACAGGTCATATATGTAGATTTACAAAAGATAAAGAAAATGGGACAACAAAGCCAGTACAAATGGAAAGACAGAGTATAGGGAGCACTCCACATAAACCTCTCAGAAGTCTCTACTAACAGTTTTGTGTTATGCCTTAATGAATGGCAATATTAATTCAAAATATATAACTGGAATCTTATCTAACTTTTTTCCTGAGTTCTGTCTCATCAATGCATGGCAAATTTAATTTTCCTTCAAATTAAAAATACCATAGACATAGCTTGTTTTTCAAAAAACATAAAACTACTTCCAAGGTAGTTTTATAGAAAAACTAACAGGATTGCACAGGGATAGCTTTTTTGGGGTGAGAATTAGAGATAAGGATTTTAAATTTTTCTAGAGATTAGAAATCAAAGTATTTCAGCCAATAGAAAAGAGGTTTGCTGCAGTGGGGGGGGGGCAGCAGTGGGGGTAATGCAGACAACTGTAATTGAACAACAATAAATTTTTTAAAAAAGAAATGATTTCCCCCAAACTAAATAAAGGTAAAAAATGTAGTGGGAAAAAAAGAGGTTTGCTATTGGTCTGAGATTCTCCTTTGATTCTTTTAGAACAATTAATATCTGTAGAAACTAGACAATTTTGCATAGCTATCTATGCTTTTGGTATTTTTATGTTTCTAGTTCTTTATGTTTCATATATTTCTAGATATTATTGTCTAAGCCACTCCCTCTTATGTGGTCTCTAATCCCACTGCTCTTTTCTCTCCTACATAGAAAGCAATTGTTGATAAAGAAAGTAACATGTCCACTTCTGTTAGTCATTATGTGTGCACACAAAAGCTCCAGCCTGACCCCAGAATTCTATATCTATGGTATTCCTGGGCTGGAAGCTGCACACTTCAGGATCTTTGATGAATGTAGATACTAAAATCCTCAACAAAATATTAGCAAACTGGATCCAATAATACATTAAAATGATCATACACCATAATCAAGTTGGCTTTATACCAGGTATTCAAAATTGGTACAATTTTTCAACTTAATAAGCATAGTATATCATATAAATGAAATAAAGGATAAAAACCTCATGATCACATCAGTAGATGCAAAAATATTTGATAAGATTCAGCACTGATTTATGATAAAAAGAAACTCTCAGCAAAGTGGGAATAGAGGGAACATACCTCAAGATAATGAAGACCATATGTATACATATGACAAACCCATATGTATACAACATCATACCCAACATCATACTCAATGGAAAAAAATTAAAAGTGTTTCCCTTAGTATCAGGAACAAGACAGGGATGCCCACTTTCACCATTCATATTCAATATAGTGCTGGAAATCCTAGCCCCAGCAATCGAAAGAAAGAAAGAAAGAAAGAAAGAAAGAAAGAAAGAAAGAAAGAAAGAAAGAAAGAAAGAAAGAAAGAAAGAAAGAAAGAAAAGGCATCCAAATTGGAATTGAAGAAGTAAAACTGTCATCATTTGTAATGACATGATACTGTATATACAAGAGATACCATATATAAAACCCCCCAAAATTACTAGAACTTATAAATGAATTCAGTGAAGTAGCAAGATACAAAATAAATATCCAGAGGGAGGTGAGGAGGGGCTGGGGGGTGGACTGGGGTGGGAATAAAAGGCAGAAAACTGTACTTGAACAATTAAAATTAAAATAAATAAATAAATGTCCAGATATCTGTTATATTTTTATATATTAATAATGTACTATCAGAAAGGTAAATGAAGAAAACAATTTCATTCACAACTGCATCAAAAATAATAAAATACCAAGGTATAAATTTAAACAAGGATGTGAAATACCTAAACTTAGAAAAATCACATAACACTAATGAAAGAAACTGAAGAAGATTCAAGTAAGCGGAAGTATATACCATGTTCATGGACAGAAAGAATTAACATCATTGAAGTGTCCCTACTACCCAAAGGAATCTATAGATTCAATGCAATTCCTATGAAAATACCAATAGTATATTTCACAGAACTAGAACAAGTATTCCAAAAATTTATATGGAACCAATATAAATTTGTGGCAACCTGAGTAGCCACAGCAACCTTGAGAAAGAAAAAAAAGTAGGAGGAATCATGCTACCTAACATCAAACTACACTACGAGGTCATTGTAATCAAAAGAGCATGGTACTGGCATAAAAACAGACTTACAGATCAATGGAACAGAATAGAGGTCCTTCATCTTCATAGTCAATTAATTTTTTATAAAGGAGGCAAAACTATACAATAAGGTAAAGATAGTTTATTCAATAGTGTTGGGATATTGTACAGTTACATGAAAACCAATGAAACTAGACCACCTTCTAATACCACACATCAAAATAAACTAAAAAATGGATTAAAGACTTAAATGTCAGACTCAAAACCATAGAAATCCTAGAAGAAAACATAGGCCGTAATATCTGGGACATTTCTCATAGCAATATTTTCTCTGATATATCTCCTCGAGCAAAAGAAACAAAAAAAATAGTACTACATCAAACTATAAAGTTTTTTTCACTGCAAAGGAAGTCATCAACAAGATGAAAAGACAACCCACTAAATGGGAGAACATATTTGCCAATGATACATTCAGTAAGGGGTTAATATCCAAAATTTATAAAGAACTTATAAAACTCAACACTAAAAGAAATACAAACAATACAATTAAAAATGGGCAAGGACTTGAATAGACACTTCTACAAAGAGGACATACAAATGAACAACAGACACATGGAAAGATGCTCAATGTCACTAATCATCAGAGGAATGCAAATTAAACTACAATGAGATATCACCACACACCTGTCAGAATGACTATCACCAATAAGTCAACAAACAAGTGTTGGTGAATATGTAGAGAAAAGGGAACCCTCATGCACTGTTGTTGGGAACATAGATTGGTGCAGACAGTGTGGAAAGTAGTGTGAAGTTACCTCAAAAATTAAAAATGGAACTGCCCCATGACCCAGTGACTCCACTTCTGGGAATATATCTGAGGAAACACAAAACACTAATTTGAAAGAATATATGCACACCTATGTTCATTGCAGTGTTATTTACAATAGCCAACATTTGGAAGCAGCCCAAGTGCCCATCAATAGATGAGTGGATAAAAAAGCTGGAGTACATTTACACAGTGGAATACTACTGAGCCCTAAAAAATGAAGGAAATATTACCTTTTTTACAACCTGGATGAACCTGGAGGGTAAAATAAGCCAGTTGGGGAAAGACAAATACCATATGACTTCACTTATATGTAGAATGTAATAAATAAACTAACAAATAAAATAGAAACAGACTCATAGACACAGAGAACAAACTGACAGCTGTCAGGGCAGGGGGATTAGAATACTGAGTGAAAAAAAGGTGAAGGGATTAAGCAAAGAAAAAAAAACTCATAGACACAGACAACAGTGTGGTGATTACCAGATGAAAAGGGATTTGAGGGAGGTAGAAGAGGGTAAAGTGGGCTAAATGGCGATGTAAGGAGACAACTCAGGGTTGTGAACACGCAATGCAATATACAGATGATGGATTACAGAATTGTACACCTGAAGTTTGTATAATTTTATTAACCAATGTCACCCAACTAAATTCAATAAAAAATTTTAAAAGTAAACCTCATTTGTTCTAATGAAGGATAGCTCAGAATGTCTGGAACACAAACAATTCTCAATGTCACAGAGAAAAGAATGGATCTAAAGTTAATATTGATGCATGCATGCAACTTTGAAGTGTGCACCCCATATTAAAAAAAAACACTTCAAAAGACCTATCACAATATACAGTTTTAAAATATTTGAACTACAATAATGACAAAAGAAGAAAATCATATCTCCAGAATCTCCTCCATGAGTGATTGCCAAAATCAATGTTCTTTGTGGGTATGATGACAGAAAATTCCTGTTCTGCAGTCTTGCCAATGTCACTCTTTAGCTTCATATTTCTAAAAAATAAAAAATGAGTAATAATTGCTGAAGTCTGACATTTATTAAATTTATTAAATTTATTAAATTTGATTAAATTACCTCTGTACCATATGTATTTTTTATTGAATTTGGTTGAGTGACACGGGTTAATAAAATTATACACATTTCAGATGTACAATTCTATATCATCAGTATATTGCACTGTGTGTTTACCACCCTAACTCAAATCTTCTGTCATCATTTATTCCAACTTCACCCTCTTCTACGTGCCCCCACACCACTTTCCCTCTGGTCCTCACCATACTGTTGTCTTCTTCTATATTTAACCTTCCAATTTATGAACATAGTTTTTTCTTATAGCATTCAGTAGAGGTTTTCAATCATTGGTTAAATTAAATTCTAGGTATTTGAAACTACTGTAAAAGGTATCACTTTTTAACTTTCATTTTTCTAATGTGTTACTAGGTTATTGATAAAATTTATTTTTACTACCCCATTTTCAGTGGCATTCTTAATGTAATAAGACTAATAGTTCATTTGTAGCCTTAGATTTTTCATGTACATAATCTGCAAGAATCACAGTTTTAATTGTTTATTATACCATTTTTGGCCTTATTTCACTAGATGGAACCTTAATACAATGATGAATAGAAATTGTTGCTGTAACCCTAGGTTATTTCTAAACTCAGAAGGATGCCTTTAACATTTCACTCAGTGTGACACTTATTATATGTCTCATACTCTTTTCATTAGACCAGTTTTGGAGTGTTTTATGCAGGTAAGGTATAATTCACATATAAGAAAGTACACTTCATTTAAAATTTCAATTTGATATAAAAGTATCAAATTAGTAGCTCTAACAGTAATGTCACACAAAACAAAATAAAAGAGATGTCTATCATCTCAGAAATTTTCCTATGAGTCATTATCTCTCCCTAGAGGGAGGGACCCTCCCCAGGTCATTTCTATCACCTTAAATGAGTTCTGCCAGATTTTGCACTGCATACACCTGAAATCATACAATATTTTGTGCATATGTATGTGTAAATAAGGATGGAATTGCTGGATCATAGACTTTATACATGTATAACTTAATAAGAAAATGCAAAGTAGTTACAAAGTTTCACATTTTACCCAATGATGTGTTAGAGTTACAGTATCAAGAATTTTGTAATACACTTTCTTTTTTAAAATTTTAATTGTTGTTCAAGTACAATTTCCTATATTTTACTCCATCCCAGTCCACCCACCCAGCCATCCCCACCTCCCTCCTATTTCCATTTGCCCCTAGTTTTTGTCCATGTGTCCTTTATACTTGTTCCTGTAAACCCTTCCCCCTTTCCCCTGAAATTCCCTCCCCTTTCCCCTCTGAATATTGCCAGTCTGTTCTCTAGTTCAGTGTCTTTGGTTATATTTTGCTCATTTCTTTGTTTTGTTGTTTAGGTTCCTGTTAAAGGCGAGATCATATGATATTTGTCTTTCATTGCCTGGCTTATTTTACTTAGCATAATGCTTTCCAGTTCCATCCATGCTGTTGCAAAGGGTAGGAGCTCTTTCTTTCTTTCTGCTGCATAGAATTCCATTGTGTAAATGCCAGAAAACAAAGGCATTTTTGTATACCAACAATGAAACAGCAGAAGCAGAAATAAAAAACAATCCCATTTGATATAGCAAAAAGAAAAATAAAATACCTAGGAACAAATCTAACAAAGGAGGTAAAAGACCTGTATGCAGAAAACTATACAACACTGAAGAAAGAAATCAAGGAAGACACAAACAAATGGAAACCAAGGAGGTAAAAGACCTGTATGCACAAAACTATACAACACTGAAGAAAGAAATCAAGGAAGACACAAACAAATGGAAACATATACCGTATTCATGGATTGGAAGAATTAACATCATCAAAATGTCCATACTACCCAAAGCAATTTATAGATTCAATGAGATACCTATTGAAGTACCAATGGCATATTTCACAAACATAGAACAAACACTTCAAAAATGTATATGGAACCATAAACAACCCCAAATAGCTGCTGCAATTTTGAGAAAGAAAAGCAAAGTAGGAGGGGTCACAATACCTGATACAAAGCTGTATTACAAAGCGACTGTAATCAAAACAGCCTGGTACTAGCATAAAAACAGGCACATGGACCAATGGAACAGAACAGAGAGCCCAGAAGTGATATACTTTTGATGACTCACTTAAAGAGACTTTCAACATTTGCTCTGAGTTTACCAGGAATCTTTATATAGTCACCATCTGGAATGACAAAAGTTATTACAAATTGTTTTCTAATCCTTTTGGGTTCAGTCTTCTTCACAATAAAATATTAAGGGGAAAACTCAACTAATAAAGTATATGTAAAATATATACAAAACTCTTTTGCCACAATCTTCAAAAAACAAAGACACATACAAGAAATGTGCACATGTATATTTGTGTATTCATTAATTTATCCAATAAACTCAGGACATAGTATGAACTGGACACAGAACTGTTCTATTATTTTTATATGATACATATTTCCTCCTTTTTTCTGTCTGTCTCTCTACCTACTGTCACTTTCACTTTTTCTTTCTATATAGATAAATATATAGATATCAATATTTATATGGCTTCATAAAATTTATTACACATAAATATACATATACATAAATAGTTTCATGAAACTTTATGGAGATATATAGATATATAAATGTATGGACATATAGATGTGCATTGAACACATATATTTATGGAGGTGGGACATTTAAGATTGTCATTATAAGTGTCAATACATTTTGGGTATTTTATTATTATATTCTTAGGCCATTATTTTATAAATCAAGATTAATTAAAAATAATTTTTATGATTATCAGAACTCCATCAGAATACACACTCGAAGGAAGATATTTAACATTAATATTCTTATTGTTTGGTATTTTTACTACTGCTTAAAAAGCTGATAAGTGTAAAAATAATATCAAAAGTCCCAAGGGATTTTTACTGTTTTCAGAGACTTCTGAGACATTTACTGTGAAGATCCAATCAGGTGTAGACACTCAAGTCCAGAAAATCCTTAAAGGGCACAGAAATGCTATGCAGAGGAGGAACTGATTGTTGTAGAACTCCGATGCTCACTGAGCCATGCCCATGAATCTGGTCTTTGCCAACATTGAGGTGAGTGTGGATGATTAACAAAAACTAGTATTTTTCCCAAATGTAAATAAAGTTTGTAGTACAAGAAATACAAATGTTTGAGATGTGGTAGGTTGAAGACTCTGTATTTCTTGATTCAAGCTAGAATAAATAAACATTTGTTTTGGGATTAAGGAAAAAAGCAATGTGCCCTTAATTGTAAAATAAATTTTATTTTTTAATATTTTCTGTTCACATTTTAAACTACCTCATAATTTAATGAAGATAGAGAAGTCTAGGCAACAGTAGACTCCAACAAGAGGAAACAAAGAGGTTTTTCCTGAATTAATGGATACCTATATTCAGAAAAGCTTTTAATGGAAATAGTCTTGGTGGACAAGTAACTGAAGACTAGACTTGAACCCTAGAAGGCACTGAGAAAATTTCTGGGAGGGGCATCCCACCAAAAAAAGGAAGAAAGAAATCTTTCCATATAATTCTGTCTCTGTAAACAAGTCCAGCAATAGGACTGTGGCTATCTCACAGATAGGCTCTCTCTGTGTAGAGACCTCCCTTAGCTAAAGACTGACTTTCTGCAACCTTTTACATCTGCTCTGTCTCTTTATGAAGCTATTATTATTATTATTAAGAATTATCTTTCTCCTATGTCATCATGATTTGTTTAAGGTAGTTATGCTCATTTTAGGCAGTTATATTTCAGAATTAGAGTAAGTTAGGACAACAGATATAGATCGATGGCTTCAATGTCAAAATCACCTGGATCTGAATCATGGTTTTACCAGTTTTTAGTATTTGTGGACTTAGGCATGTCATTTACTCACCCTGAACTTATATTTCCTCATATATAAAATAAGGATAATAATTTATGTTCACGGCATTTTTGTAACTTTGAATACAGGATTCAACCCCCATAAAATATTAGCTCTGTGAGTGGAAAAGGTTTTGTCTGTTTGGTTCACTAATGCATCCCTAGAAACCAGAATGACACCTGGCATGTAAAAGGCAATTAACGAACATCTGTTAAATAAATATGTTTTAGCACATAGTGTGGCAGTTACCTGTTATAATACATAACATACATTGGTTACTTACTAGATGCCATGTACCACATGAAGGATTCTCACTAAGCCATTCTAACACCTCTATATGTACTATAATCACTCTCCCATCCCCTTTAAAAGTAATGAAAATTGTAAAAAGAAAGGTTGAGACTTGTTTAAGTCCATCCAGCTAGTTAGTATTGGAAACTCAAAGAGTCTGAGTGTCCATGTCTCTATAAGTAAGCCTGCAATAAAGCTCTGCTCTCAAATTTTCAGAGAATAGGCACTCATATATTTACTTTTCCTCCTTTTGAATATATTCTGCTAGCAGTATTCATGTGCACTTTTGAGAAAGAACTAGCAGGAAGGGTGTAAAGAGAAATTATTTACTAAGCAGAGGGGAAAAAAGAACTGACAGTTTATCTGTTTGTTTGCTTATCATTTGAGTTTGGATAAATCATTTAGTTATATGATGTTGATGCATGGAAGAGGCTGAGAGTTTTCCATGATGAATGATCAGTTTTGGTTTCCAAGCCAACCATGCAGAGACTCAGGTTCTTCCTCCACTGATACCCTAATAGTCAAGTCTTTTCTTTTTGTCTAGTGGTTCTGATGCCCTCTGGCTACCTTAGAAAGAGGTAGGCATTAGAGGTGGCATCTCATGCATACGAGTTCTCATTGCAGAAGTTGATTTGAAGTTGATCCACATGCTTAGTTACCTACACTAGCAGGAGCCTTTCAGAGATCTAACTGGACAAGATGCCCTGGATTTCAACATAGGGTTAAGACATTTATAATATTTTCTGCCTAAAACGTGAGAATATATTTTTGTCTCTTTATGCAGGCATTCTGGGAGTCCAGGGACCCAAGGATCTGTGATTCACTGTGGATTCTTGGCTTTTCACAGGAAAGAATTCAAACACAAGCCAACAAGGGGTTGAAAGTGAGAATAAGTTTATTAGTGAAGCAGTGAAGCAGACAGTGAAATATTCCACAGAGAGAGCAGTCCCAGAGTTTACCAGAATTTGCTTCCTTTACTGAGGTTCATCTAATTGGGGTAAGGTATTAAATAACAGGGAAGTATATTCAGGATGTTCCCAAGAAAAGGGTGGAGATTCCTCAGAAGAGCTCTGTGAGCCACTTTGTGTCTTTTTATGGGCTTTCCATTTCTCCTGAGTGTTTTGGAAGTGTGTCATTTAGCATGCTGATGTGTTATAATGAATGTTTAATGAGGCTAGGGGTTATTGTTAGGTGAAACTAGTCACCATGTTGGATCAAACTGGTCTCTACCAGTTTTAAGCCATAAATCCAGTGAGGTGTGGTCTTTCTTCTTGATAGTCTCTGCAGGTTTTATTGACTGCAGTTATTCTGCAACATACCCTATCTCATCTGGGAGATCCTAGAAACAAGTATTTGCTTTCTAAAGTTCATTTACCAATCACCCAATGTAACTGCAATTATCAAACTCTCATGCTACCTTTCCCATCTTAAAGTGCACAATGGCATTTGAATTACAGCAGTGTTGAATTATGTCATTTGAATTTCCTTAATATATTAATCAAGGTAAGTTTGATCACATGGGATGCTTTATACTGAGGTAGGAAATGATAGTAATAGTATTGTAATAACAATAGTAGTATTACTGCCAATAGTTATTGAGTATTCACTATGTACTACACAGTTTTAACAGATTACATAAACCGTCAATAAAACGTTCTGAGCTTGTACAATTATCACCCCCCATTTTAGACTGAGAAAACTGAGGCATAAAATGGCTAAACAATTTGCCACTATCACATACTAGGCATGGGATACAAACCTTGACAATGTGGCTTCAAGGAAATTTAATCACTTATCATTCAACATATAATTGGGATATTTGTTTGTTTCTTTTACATTTGGTTTCCAAACGCTTTACTCATTTGAATCATTTCCTTGTCCAGGAAACTAACACTTCTAAAGAAAGTAAAATGCCCTTCTGTTGTCAGCCATTATGTGTGGAGCCAACAGCTCCAGCCTGACCCCTAAATTCTTTGTCTTGAATGGTGTTCCCGGGCTGGAAAATGCACACATCTGGATCTCCCTGCCATTCTGCTTCATGTACGTTCTTGCTGTCCTGGGAAACTGTGGGCTCATCTACCTCATCGGCCATGAGGAGGCCCTGCATCGGCCCATGTACTACTTCCTGGCCCTGCTTTCTTTCACAGATGTCACCTTGTGTACAACCACTGTCACCAATATGCTGTGCATATTCTGGTTCAACCTCAAGGAGATTGATTTTAATGCCTGTTTGGCCCAGATGTTTTTTGTCCACACGCTGACCGCGACGGAGTCTGGGGTGCTCATGCTCATGGCCCTGGACCGTTATGTGGCCATCTGCTACCCTTTACGTTACTCCACCATCTTCACCAATGCTGTCATTGCGAAGGCTGGTCTTGCCACCTTTCTAAGGAGTGTGACATTTATCATCCCATTCACGTTTCTCACCAAGCGTCTGCCCTATTGCCATGGCAACTTCATTCCCCACACATACTGTGACCACATGTCTGTTGCCAAGGTGTCCTGTGGCAATTTCAAGATCAATGCTATTTATGGTCTGATGGTTGCTCTCCTTATTTGTGTGTTTGACATATGCTGTATTTCCGTGTCTTACACTATGATCTTGCGAGCTGTCGTGAGCCTGTCATCCGCAGATGCTCGTCATAAAGCCTTCAGCACCTGTACATCTCATATCTGTGCCATTGTGATCACCTATGTCCCAGCTCTTTTCACTTTTTTCACCCATCGTTTTGGAGGACACCATATCCCACAACACATACACATCATTGTGGCCAACCTTTACTTGCTATTGCCCCCTACGATGAACCCAATTGTTTATGGAGTCAAAACCAAACAGATTCGGGAAGGTGTAATCAAATTTTTACTTGGCGACAAGGTTGTCCTAAATCAAGACAAATAAATCATAAAATAAACATGTAGCTGGGTGGTTGGTGGTTAAAAAAATAAGGAAGAAGAAGTGGAGGATAAATTTCTAAAAGACGTGAAAAGGTGGTATTGAAAACATGAGTCCTCTAATGCAAGATTTCCTGAAGCATTTGCAAGTATATACAACGAAATGTTTCTTTTGTGTAAAAATCTGCCAAAGAAGAGAATGTAGAAGAAAGAAAGAACATATCTATTCCTCATAGATTTAATGTTTTACAAAAGGGTTTATGGACTCATATGTTCATTGAAAACAGACTGATAAGAAAATGAGGGTTAGGAGCCTGGTGTCAGTGTATGCACTGTGTAAGAAGAGGCTGTGGCCGTATGGGGCAAGCATGCCCTCACCATAAAGGGTAAATTCTTCAATTCAAGCATTCAAGCATGCTATTGCCATGGGATGGCATGGGCCCAGTGTTGCAAAATGTTTCAGTATCTTCTAAGACAAGCTAGATTTAGAGGTTTCATGAAATCTTCCAATTTTAATTATTGGCTAAATGTTTTTTGAAATACTCTACATTTCATTCAAGGCATGTCTGAGTTTGGTTTTTCCCATTTCATCAGTTGGGACTTTCATGATTTTATATCTAAAATTTATCATTATAATATTACCAGTCAGGCAGGCAAAATAATTGATTAATTTATTGGTATGGTTTATAATTTAATCACTCATTCACTCATCCATTCATTTCTGAGATATTTATTTAGGTTATATTACTCATACCTTGGGTTTAATGAGAGAGAGAGAGAGAGAGAGAGAGAGAAATGATACAATCCCTGGCCTCAGGTAGCTCAGATTCTGGACTCTGGCCAGGGACACACAAAAGGAAACATAAATGAAAGAAAGAGGAGGGATGATGAAAAATGGATGCAGTATGAAGGGAGCAGACAAAAGTAAATAAGCACTGGTAAGAGAGTCATTTAAAATAGCCAGGAGGCTGTTAAGGAGGCGGGGCCTGTGCACATCTTGTGCCTCAGTTCTCAGAGCTGCTATTAAGTTACTAACTCAACTCAAGGACCAACCATAAACATCCTGGATCCTTAAACATTCTGGAGCAACAATTGCTGCATGGACATATATGAACTTCTTTCCTTGTAGTTTTTACCTCCCTCATTTGCATATTGGGACTAACCAATTCCTGGTAACCAAACCAGCAATCTTTCATTTGCATGAAAAACATTATATTTTGTGGTTTTCACCTTTTTAAACCTAGCCTTTCCTCGTTTTATCTAAAGCAAAGTTTGGGTTGCTACTTGAATCTGCATCTTGGATTTAAGCCCTTTAAGATCCCAAATAAACTTTTAATTTGTTTTACAGCCTCAGATCTTTATTGGTTAGCCCATACTACCAAATTTTTTTCTTTATTTTTTTACTCTTTGTGCTTTTTGTGTTTATTTCTTTTTATTTAATTGTTTTATTGTTGTTCAAGCAGAAAGAGAGAAGGAGCCCCTTCTTTGCAACAGCATGGATGGAACTGGAGAGCATAATGCTAAGTGAAATAAGCCAGGTGGTGAAAGACAAATACCATATGGTCTCACCTTTAAGTGGAACCTAATCAACCACACTACCGACATTTTTTATGTCTGTTTGGAAGCTTAAAAATTATTTCTAGGAGGAATTTCTAGGTCATGGAGCATTGTCTCTGTATTAAGAGAGGTTAAGAGAGGTGATATTACCAATTTATAGTCCAATGAGTTAAGTAAAAGATCAACTTGTTCCCTACAACCACTAAATAATGTTTCAATAAGTTTTCAAGTATTTTGTCATTTAGAGAGGTAAACCAATATAACTTTGTAATTTACATGTTATCTGATTTTGAATTAAATTAACCATACTTCTTCTACATGCTTATAATTGATTCAGTTTTATGTGCACTAGCTATGTATAATCTTTGCTGATATTTTATTAGACATTGTCAATGATTTGTTAGATCTCTTTACTTATTTAGGTATTTTTTTCCTTTGCCCTGATATGAGTCACATCCTCCTATGCCCTTGAATCTCTCTCGATGTTGTTTATGGCTATTTTTGTCAAAAGGAATTTTTTTAAAGAGTCAAATGTATCAATCTTTTCTTTAATGACTACTAAGTTTTATCTCAAGTTTATAAAGTATTTGCTCATCTGAAATGATTAGAATAAAAATATGTTCCTGTATTTTCTTCTATACTGTTTCTTTCATTTCAATCTTTACTTTATAAAATAAATGAAATATAACACATTTGCAAAATATTACATAAAGCTCAATAAACTGTTGACATTCATGTGACCACAGCATAGGCCAAGAAGTAGAATATTGCCAGCCCCCAGAAGCCACTCTTCTGGCTGTTCTACTCACTACTCTTTCGGCCATGCCCCCTGCAAATAGTAACCACTATATTATTTTGTGTATGTGAATATATCCTTGCTCTTCTGTGTGCTTATCATGCATCCCTAAATGTTATAATTTAGCTTGATGTATTCTTTTATCTATTCTTATACAAATGGAATCATATGATATATATTCTCTTGGGCCTGGCTTCTGTTGTTGAACCTAAGAATAATCCATATTGCTGTACATATCTGTGGTTCAACCACATTTATTGCTGCATAGAAATCTATTATGTGAATATCCTACACATTTTTAATCTGTTCTATCATTAATGGACATTTAGTTCCTTCCAGGTTTATGTCATTATGAATAATATTCTTACACATATTTTTTATGCCCATATACATGTAATTCCCCTGGTCCAGACTGATCTAGCTACAGTTATTGCTGAATATCTAACAACTCAAAAGCAAAGGCCAGTACTAGAAATTCTGACATGAGACCATTTCTTTAAGGGAAGTGGCCAGCCAATTGCTGGTAGACTTCATCCTGATATGAACAGTAGTAGGAGTGGTGTTTCTTTATGTGACTGGATATTAATGTCAAACAAATTTGTCTACAATACACTCAAACAATCCTTACCTGTGGCTTACATATAATACTATGCTGAGAACAAATAACTCATTTTTTAAATAAATAGTTGTGAGGGGTGGGCCGGTTGGAGGAAAGCAAAAGGGGAAAATTTGGGACAACTGTAATAGAACAATGAAGTATTTAAATAAATAAATAAACAAACAAACAAAAATAGTTATAACTATGTGGTCATAACTATGAGATTCATGGAGTTTGCTATGTACTCCATCACCCAAAAAGAAATGGTCTTCGAGAATAATAAGAAAACTTATGCAAGATAAGTAATGCTGCCAGCTGGGAAAATACTTGCAAATGGGAGGTGTTATACTACATGATCTGTTGCATGCTTTAATAAACAATTCATGGTGCCATCTCCTCACTAGCCAATTATTTAGTCCTACTAGGGATGGGACTAGAAGTAAACCCTCTCACTATTATTACATGCCACAACTAAGAGGATTCAGAGCAGGCCACCCCAGCATGTCCTTGGTATGTAGATTATTTCAGTAGAAGACTGTCAAGGCCCAGCAAACTCAGGCAGAACTTTTAACATCTCTCTTAACTAACAGAATTTAGATAGGGGACCTGTACAAAGAACAGACTTATCACCAAAAATAACTTTTTAAATATAAAAGACTTATCTTCATGGCATAGCAAACATTTGTTTACCTAACATTTGTTCTCAACTTCCTGTGGATTATCTTCCTCCCCTTTGAAACTCCAGGCCCCTATTCCCTATCTCTTTCTCCTTAGCCCAGAATGATATATAAGCCTCAGTCACCTAACTGCTGGGGAATCTCTCATGTCTTTGTGGGGTTCTCATATGTACAAAATTAAACTAGTTTTTCTCCTGCTAGTCTGTTTTATGTTAATTACTAGGCCAGCCAAAAAACCTGAAAGGAAGGAAAACGTTTTCCTCCCAACATAACTAACTTCCACAATACTTTTTCCTATCTTCATACTTTGGCAGTTTGGAGACCCCAGTTCCCAAGAGAGACTCATTTCTAATGGAAAACACAGATGTAATCCTATTTAATTAAAATCTGAGGTTTTCCCCCAAACATTATGAATACCTCGTGCCATTTTCTCAACTAAGATCGTTATCCTGATTCTCAAGGGGAAATTGTGTTGCTTTCACATAATAAATGTTTTTGAAAGATGAAGTTAATTTATGACTGGGCTGGAAAACTTACATATTTATCTCTGGAGATACTGGATATATAGTTTTGATTTATGGGCAAGATAAGGGAAGTAGAGTTAACGGGGTGTCACTGCAAGTCTGAAATTGCCCTGGTGACCCACAAATACAGTTTGCAACAGGTTCCACAGGTTAATAGACATTTTTTGGAAGTAGAAATTTAAATGACCAGGAAATAAATAACAGGTTTTTAAACTTCATTAATAATGGAAATGCAAATTAATTTCACTGTCATAACATGGCAAATCTATAATTGTGCTAAAAAATCTTTCAATATGGACAGTTAGTGAGAAGACAGAACAATGAAAACTTCCATACCTTAAGTGAAGGGTGTAGATTGGTATCCTCCACTGTGGAAAATATTTTGAAATTTTCCACCTAGTTTAAAAATAAACATGACAGTGATTATACCCTCAGGAATGCATCCTAATGAAATTTATGATTCTGTCTAGGAGGCTCTGGCTCTGCTACAGAAGACCACATGCAGATGGCAACATAGTGACCTGTACAGCAATTTCTAAGCCAGTGAGTATATTGATGAAGATCATCGGTGAGGCAACCCTCAAAACTGATCACCCTCAAACTGAACTAGAATATTTCCAAACTCCCAGGAATATTGGATGTGACAAGCAAAGTCAATAGTGGCTACCATTACTGGGAAGTAGAACACATGCTGGTGGAGCTTGGCTCAACCTGGATCATATACAGAATGAGAATGCTCCATAAAGACAATCAATATACAGAACAAAAAGGAAAGTCAATTCAAATGTACATTGTTTCCAACTCTAGAGCTCCTACCAAGCAAAAAAAGGGAGAAAAGTTATGAAGCTGGGTGTTATTGAAGAAATATATTAGCTTTCCTCTTCTGGGATCAGGTTGGGGGGAAATAAATGACAAAGATTAATAATCAAATAAAACAATCATTATGAGTTAGGAATCAGCTAAAAATTAAGAAGATTATATGTCAATTTAAATGGTTTGGATTTATTCAATTTTAACAAATAATTATTGAATACCTACACATCTAAGAAACAAAACAGAAATGAGGACAACTTGAAGTTAGTAATATTTCAGTGGTCCAGGCAAGAAGTTTGGGGGCTTAAAACATGAAAAAAAATAAAAGAGATCACAAGAAACATTTTTAAAGGTTGAAATAAATATGGTTTCTTATTTGAATGTGTGAGATGTTATATTTAGAAAATAGTTAAATTTGTCAATTTTTAATTTTGTCAATCATTTTTTATCCAAAATTAGCCCCATTTTTCCTCTTTTTGTTTAATTAAAATTTCACTCTTTTATCTCCATAGACTTTGGATTTTAACTGGGTTATATGAGTAAAAGTTTTATTTTTTATTACCTCCTCCAACATTTCAAACAGATATTACCCAAAGGGGAGGAATTCATTGGCTCTTTATGCCTTGAAGGACAAAATGAACTGTACTTGTTTTAAATGAATTTTCTCACTGTTTAACATTACAATAGAGATTTCTCTCCTTGTGATGCTTGAAGGATTTCATTGTAATTTTGTAAGATTTCCTCTGGATTCCTTAGGATGCAGTAAGCAATTCCAATCTATTGAACATAATCACTCTTACAGTAATGATTTCTCACTTTTAATTTTTTGTAAGGTTGAGGATGAGTATATTCACTACCACCTCCTTAAGAAAGACATAGTGAATAAAAAAAAATAAAATAAACATAGAAGACAGGAATATAGACATCAAACTTATGGAAAAGGAGTAGCTTTTTGTGGGAAGTATAATGGGCAAGATCACTTTAATCTCTCTGTTCCTGTCAAGTCTGTTTATCCTCTCAAGTTTATGGTGTATTAAAGTGGGATTGGATTTCTTATACTTTGAAGCTGCACTGGGACATACCAAATAAAATGAGACACTATTGGGCTTAATTCCTATTAAGAGGAGGGAAATGCCTGCATTTATAAAGTATGCCCTAAAAATTTTGCCCTTCAGATAAAGAAAAAAGATGTATTTGAGCAGGTGTCCTTTACTCTACAAAGAGGATTCAAATGACACCTTATCATTGTGCTTTTGCTACACAGGCTGAATCCTCCATTCCTGCTTCCAAAGCTCCAATTCATTCCAACAAGAGTGTGAAGGTCAGAGGTTTAGCTCTTGGCTACCTGAGGCCAGGTGCCTTGCTCCCAAAGCATTCCATGAACAATAGTGGCTGCCTTGGCCATGACTCATGACTTCTCTCTTGATCACACTGCTGCCAGCTTCTTTTTTGAGTTTGTTCTAAAATTGAAATCCTTATGGGGGATTGTCCATACTTGTGCTTCAATTTTCCTTCCAATTCCTTTCTAACAAGATAATGATCAGTGTGAAATTAAGAGATGTGGTGAAAAAGCTGTGATAAGGAACTGCCAAGAAGATAGTAAGACTACATACCCCACCACCACCATCAGATTAATGGCTTAACACCAGAAGAAATAAATTTGATCCATTATGGTTACTAATTTCACTTAAATATATCCCCTAGCCTCATTATATGCTTATTATAATATATTAGCATGCTCAATGACACACCCCATGCAGCCCTGATTAGAAACAGAAGCCCATATAAGGACACAAAAAGGCCAAAAGAGCCTTTAAGTCCTTGGTCCAATATAACTTTATAAAAGTATTGTCCCAATTGAATCCTTTTCTTTTTTTGTTCCTTTCCCTTTTCTTTTCTTTTCTTTTCTTTTCTTTTCTTTTCTTTTCTTTTCTTTTCTTTTCTAAACAATGATATTTAGAGCACAATTTGATTTTATTTGGATGAATCAATTTTAATGGTTTATTTATTTTGGTTTTTATGGCATAATTTAAAAAAACGTTTTATTCTCATTCCCTGAAAACTGAGTGGCTGGAATGGGTGAGTGGTCAAGACTGTCACATGACACATTGTTGTAGCAGCAACATTTGGAGCCCAGTCCCTTAATCACTTTAATCATGATTCCTCTAAATAATGAACATGAGGTGGTATAATATAGTTAGAAGCCAATATTCTAGCCCATCTTATTGTCTTGGATACCAGTCTCTGCTTACTCCAGGGAAGGATTGGGTGATTTCAAATAAAGTCCAAAAGCCCAACAGTCAGGGCTTTTCTCATAGAGGCTGACATCTGGCCTCACAAAATATCTGTAAACAACCCCAGAATAAAATTGACAAAAAAAGAGTCTGCACTGCTGCTGCTATGTCTTTCTTTGTAAGTGTCTTCCAATACATTTTCTTGCTAAAGGCCTTGTCAGTATGCTGTCTGGCATAATTTGTTCAATGAGCTAAGCATCTGACAAAGAAAACAAAACAAAACAAAACAAAAACAGAAAAAAGGTATAATTTTTATTTATTTACACCAGATGGCTATTGTTACATTGGCTGTTGTCATTTGTAAATTTGACAGTGTAAGGCAAAAGAGGTCAGTGACACTGACTAAATAGTCAGGTATTCACGTTTTAAAAATTCTTGTGACACACCAGTTGAAAATCACTGTTCTGTGCTCTGGTGAAGTGAAACATAAAAGTGAATTCCTTGACTCATCGTGAGTTTGAGAGGCACACTCTTAGCACACTGTGGCTGGAATGATATCCACCCTCATTAAATGGAAACATGGACAGAGAGGCTCACAGTGTCTGATACATGTGACCACTTGATTGTGATATCCCATCTTCTTTCCCCATCATGAAGCTGATGAATTCAGTGAACTCACTTGGCCAAGCTTCCCTGATCAAGGAGACAAATATGATGAAATGTACTGTATTATGACAAAAACACTGGGATGTAGGGGCTTTCCCATGATTGCTAAGGGGTTTGTTGTTCATGCACCAATCAGTTCACAGCAAATAGAGGATATTAAAGGAGACTATGAACCATCTGGAAGATGAGGACAATGAATATTACAGTATTGCACTCTATCCTTTTGAGATTAGAATTGTTTAGTTATTCTACTGATGTGGCCCTGAGTGAATCACAGGCCAAGGGTCCCCCTGGGACCTTAGAGTTAGGACTTGAATGACAAATCAGAGATACTGACTTCCAACACAGACTCCACTGCATACCAATGAAAGCATTAGAAAGATAAATAATTGCCATTAGGATACCCAAACCTTTTGTAATTGTCATTTTATGCCTTCTGTCTTCCACAGGTCTGGGAGCAGCTGTCACAAAGACAAATTGTGTGCCCCCAGCGACTGCTACCCCTGGAAAATTAAATGAACCATTTTTGTAGTGATACAAACACTCTGAATAAAGTTGTTCCTTATAAAATTCACCTTGGCAGTGTTTACAAGTACATTCTTCACCTATGAGCAGTGTCATCTTCAAAAGTATCAAATTTCAGCCTTTTATGTTTAAATGGCCTGGGTTTTTGATGAAACTGAGTGTAACAAATAGAGATTATTCCTTGGGAATAAGTGGTTAGACTGATAAGCTTTCAGCACTCCTGCAGGTTGGTCACTCAGAGAGGCAGTTGGTTTCCTGTAGAACACCATGAAAACAGGATATGGATGGCTTATAAATTAAATACTGGAAGAATGTTGAGAAAGTGATCATGTTAACAGTTGATCATGTCATATATGGTAGTAAATTATTTAGTTCTCTGCTATTTCTTCCCCTTTTCTTATTCTCCCATTTCCCAATGACTTCTCAGATTTTTATGTTGCCTTTATTAACCTGTATCCACTTACGTATGTGAGGATTTCTAGCCTTTTTACATCAACTATTCTATTCTCCTACTTGAATCAGTCTGCTCATCAGAGGTGTAGCCTCAACCCTTGGGACCTAATATATGTTGGTCAGAAGAAAAGGACATTGAGCTTGGACAGCATGAGGAGAAATGTCTAATCTCAGAATTCTGACATGGTGTTGGATCCCAGGGAAAGAAATGCTGGATCTCTGTGTATGAGTCCAAAATGTAATGTGTAATGACCTAAAAATCTGCTACTGCTCCAATCTCCATGAAATTCCACTAATCAACACAATTCTAAAATATTTGGCATGTGAACTGTCTGGCCATTTTCCCTGATGTTGGGAACCGCCCTGACTGGTATCAGAAGCTGAAACCCCTGCCTAGGCTAAGGCTAAGGGAACGCCCTTGGAACCGTAAGCCAGCAAGGAGACAAAAGCCTATCTTCCTGGCAGGAATGCTGCTTCTGCTGCTTTATTCATGACTGAACCCCAAAAAGCTTGGTCGGTTAGCCAAAGACGGGTAAGATTCCCCATGGGGGGAACAACCTAAGACAGGCACAATCACTTTGGGAGGCCCCCCAAAAGAAGGACTTTGGGGGCTGCAGCAAAAGGGGGTGATGGACCCTCACTCCTCAGCTTTGACATAGCCTGAGTCCTCAACGTCTGAGAGAAAACCTCCTTGTCTCTCAGTTGCCTTAGTTCCCTTGCTCCACCTAAGCCTGAAACAATGACAGGGTGGTGCAGCTCTGTACTGAGAAGTGCGGATTCCCCGGGGTGATCAGACCTAAGAAAGAACATGTAAATTACTGTGAAATCTTCTTTGTTTAGAATGCTCTCAGTTGAATGAGAAGGGTCTTAGGAGGAAGTTATTTTGTTCCTCAGTCTTACAGCTCTTTGACCCCGACTCAATAGACTGGCAGAGTTCTTTGTTTTCTATGGTTCCTTACTTCCCCCTAATGAGTACTGTACTTTACCTGAATTATTATGCAGAATGAGCCCAATAAAAGCAGGTATGGATGGTAAATCAGCACGCTCCCCACTAGGCGGGGTGGCCATTCTGTCCCTACTTCCCCACAGAAACTAGTTTGTCTCTGTGCATGTTTTTTCTCGTGTGTTTATCGTCGAGCCATCCACAGCGTTCCATGGTCACTGCTGGCCGGTGACCCACGCGCAACACCCTTACTTAATCCAGAGTAGGAATATATCAGAAGGCCTTAGAGTCTACCCACACACTGCTATTCCAGACCACTTTTACATGCCATAGCATTAGCATTATTTTTACACTCACTATTTCTTCAGTATATACAATACATTTCCAATTATATTATCTTGCTTTTGTTACTGTAAATCAAAGCCAGCAACTTTTAAGAATTTAATGCTGCTAAACCAAAGGTGAAACTCAGGGATGGAGTCTGTGGGGATGGTCAGAGTGGAGGCTAATAATGGAAGGTGGTAGCCATAGATTTTATGGTTCAGAAATATAGTCACAGAGGGATTAACTATTTTCTTTCAGGAAGAGGAACCTTGCAAACCCTAGGGTTTAATGGTCCTGTGGGAGATGGTCTGGGGGAGGGGGGGTGAAAGCCCATTGCAGCATAACTGTAAAGGTTCCTCTGTAGGCATGACAAAATGAAATAAGGAGAGAGATTGCTGTAGTCTAAACCTAAGCAAATCATGGGCATGGCTAACGCAGGTGATGCTACTCAAGGCTGAGCTGTGGAAGTGAGACACCAGATATGAGAAATAAATGACAAACAGGAAACCCCTGAAACAGAAGCTGTGAGAAACACAGGAGTACAAAGTAGGTGTTGTTTGAATATCCCTGGTAGGGTAAAATTGTCCTAATCTCTCTGTAATTTCAAAATTTTTGAAGTATAGATGAAAGAGTTTTTTTTAAAGTACATTTTCTTTCTACCTAGAATTTTTAGAATAATTGCTATAGAAATTTCAATAGAAAATTTGAGAGAGCCCTTGGAAATAAGTTTGTCCTTGGTCTGTCCATCTTACCTGAGTCTCACTTAGCTAAGGGAACCTCTAATTCCAATTTACCCCTAATTCCAATTTACCACACTAGCCAAGGATCATGGCAGAAGAAAAATGAGGAACAGTTTGATTTTCCTTTTTTACTCCTCCTCACAAACCTGCCTTCTCTTCCCCCAGAAAGAGAGTTACTAACTCTCCTAAAGCACTTGTTTCACAGCTTATTTAAGAAGAGAAACTTTAACCACTTTTATTCATGCTCCAGAGAGCTAAAGAAATATTTCTTCTAGAATTCAAATTGAAGTGCCAACCCATGTCTTAAGGATATTTAGCGTTCATTATTAACTTACATTAAATCATCCCCATGTTGCATTTATGCATCTGCTTAGATGTCACTTTGTTAGCACTTGTATCTCCTATCACTATATCTATACTTATGTATCTACACACATATATACTGTATACATATTTTAAACAATATGTAATATTACAAAGTCAGAGATTTTTGTCTGATTTCTTTGTTACATTTAGCATAATTGTTAATATTTTTGAAGACTAAATGAATCCATACTTTGAAGGATGGCATATAATCTTCATAATGTTCTGCTGATTATTGCTCCAAATTTATTGTATTCTTTTAATTTAGTTTGGATTTTTAAATTGTTTGACAATTTGTTTGTTTTTCTATCTGATTCCAAAAGAACAGAGAGGGAATGCCCCCATCAAATGACACCAAGTTACACCCCTCCTCTTTCCTCCTGCTGGGAGTTCCAGGCCTGGAAGAGATGCACATTTGGATCGGGTTTCCCTTTTGTTCTGTGTACTTGATTGCCCTTTTGGGAAATGTCACTATCCTGTTTGTGATCAAGAATGAACACAGTCTTCATCAGCCCATGTTTATTTCCTGGCTATGCTAGCCTCCATTGATCTGGGCCTGTCCACATCTACTATCCCCAAGATGTTGGGCATATTCTGGTTTAGTTTAAAAGAGATTAGCTTTGGGGGTTGTGTCACCCAGATGTTCTTCATTCATATATTCACTGCTATGGAGACTGTAGTGTTGGTTGCCATGGCCTTTGATCGCTATGTTGCCATCTGCAACCCTCTGCGGTACAGTCTGATTCTCAATAACAGAACTATTGGCCTCATCTTTGTGGTGGTGTTTGGTGTCAATTTCATTTTGGTTATCCCTCTGGTGTTTCTCATCTTGAGGCTTCCCTTCTGTGGACATCATATAATCCCTCACACATATTGTGAGCACATGGGAATTGCTCGGCTGGCCTGTGCCAATATAAAAGTAAACACGATATTTGGATTAATTCTTATATCAATGGTATTTATTGATGTGGTTCTGATTGTCATCTCCTATGTGAGAATACTCCGAGCTGTCTTCCGCCTTCCTTCTCGTGATGCCAGACTCAAGGCACTTAATACATGTGGCTCCCATATCTGTGTTATTCTGGCCTTCTTCACTCCAGCTGTTTTCTCCTTCATGACCCACCAGTTTGGCAGCAATGTCCCCATATACATTCACATTCTCCTGGCCAATTTATATGTTGTTGTTCCACCAGCCCTTAATCCTGTCATCTATGGAGTGAGGACTAAACAGATTAGAGTGCGGGTTTCAAGTATCTTTTTGAAAAAAAGATAGACATAAACTGTCTCAGAGATATTCATTTTAAAGCAGGGAAAAGACAATGTCTTTCTCAATTATAGAATCTTGCCACAAAAAAAAGGCTCTGCCCTTAGTATTATTTTATTTACAATTTCCCTAGATAGCCCATCTGGAACATATAATGTGATTAATATCAAAACAATCACTGTGAAAGCTTATGGGATACCTAAAAGTTTTGAACAACGTAATTATAAGATTTTATCATGATTACTTTCTTATATACCCCTTGTAGAGCAGATTTTACAGATAGGATTGTGTGAAATAAAGTCCTTCTTTTTATTTGCAGAAAGTTAATTCTACTGGCCACATTACCAAATTTATACACATCCCTACATCAAGAACTACAGTTTTTTAATACTTGCAACAGATTCATCCATTCCTTTCTTACTTGCTTAGTTACTTTTATTCACAATGTTATTGATGCTTCATTACACACCAAAGTCTGTCATGTAAATATAAATATAAAAATGTACGTGACATTTTAATGGTTCTATAAAAAGAATTTGGAGAAATTTTGCATGAAATTTTTCCAGAGTCTTCATGTAAATGCAAATCTCCCCATAAGTAACTTACTGTTCAAAGAGAACTGGTCTGTTTGTAGGTGTGTATCTATGCAATACTGCAAAACATGGGTAAATAGCAATCTATTAGGTATTAGTCAATTTATCTCTATCTTTATTGAAGGGAAGAAATAAAGAGAAAGGGGAAGAGAAAGAGAGAGAGATAGAAAAATAGAAATTCCATAGAAGCATCAGTAGGGTAGGGAAATTAGGTTGCTCAATAATGAACACACCCCTAAGTGGGTGAAATCTTACATATGTTAATTACATTTTCAAAGGTCAAATTTAATGCTATAGATAGTAATTATTCTCAGATTCACAAACTCATCATTTATTATGCATCTTGTAATGTCAAGCCCTTTCAACTTGCATTTCTTCTTTGTGGCTTATTAGATGAGCCTTGGTATTTTACCCATGTTTTGCAGTTTTTGACCAATGATATACATTTAGTTCATGTTTACCTAATGGTATGTTGTTAAAATAGTAAATGCTTGATAATTAACTTTTTACTTAAAAATATTATCTTCCAAAGAAGACATACAGTTGGCTAGCCGGTACATGAAAAGGTGCTCAGCATCATTAATCATCAGGGATATATTAATGAAAACCACAATAAGATATTACCTCACACCAATTAGAATGGCTATTATAAAGAAAAATAAAGAAAAAGAGAGAGAAAGAAATAACAAATGTAGATAAGGATGAGGAAAAAAGGGAACACTTCTGCACTGTTCGTAAGAATGCAAATTGGTGCAGCCACTATGGAAAACAGTATAAATGTTCTTCAAAAAGTTAAAAATGAAACTACCACATGATCTAATAATTCTACTTCTGAGTAGTTATCCAAAGGAAATAAAAATACTAACTTGAAAAAATATCTGCACACCCCTATGTTTACTGCAGCATTATTTACAATAGAGAAGACACTGAAGCAACCTAAATGCCCCTTGGTGGATAAATCGATACATAAAATGTGGTATACATACAATAGAATATTATTCAACCATAAAAAAGGAAATTCTGCCATTTGCCATTACACTGATGCACCTTAAGGGCATTATGCTAGTTGAAATAAGTTAGATAAAGAAATACAAGTACTGTATGATCCCAGTACATGTAGAATCTTAAAAGAACTGAGCACATGGATACAGAAAATAGATTGGTGGTTGCTACAGGGGTGGGTGCTAAATGGGTGGAGGTGGTCAAAAGGTACAAACTTCCAGGTATAAAATAAAGAAGTCATGAGTACATAATGTAAAGCATAGTAAATATAGTTAATAACATTTAGTGTATATTTAAAAGTTGCTAAAAGAGTAATTCTTAAAAGTTCTCATCATAAGAAAAATTGTAATTATGTGGGTGAGGACTGTTAATTAGACTTTTTGTGGTGACTGTTTTACAATATTTACAAATATCAAGGCAATATACACAAGTATTGTGTTGCACACCTGAAACTCATATAATATTATACAATTCTAACTTGATAAAAAATACAAATATACTTTTTTATTGAATGCAGAATATCAGTTTTCTGTATTATAATAAACTACCCCAGACTCCATAACTTAAACCACCACAAATTTATTATCTTACAGTTCTAGTAGTTCAGAAGTCCAGCACAGGTCTCACTGGGCTAAAAATCAAGGTGTTGAGAAGGCTGCTTTCAATTCTGGAGCTCTGGAAGAGAACCTCTTTTTTATGTTTTGTAGCACTTGGACCCCCATTCTCCATCTTCAAAGCCAATAATATTATTTCTGTCTATCTTCTGTACTCACATTTCCCTCTGACTGTCATCTTCTGCCTTCCTCTTCCACTTTTGAGAACCCCTATGGTTACATATTTTTGTTTGTTTGTTTTGTTGATTAAGTTCCACTTATAGGTGAAATTATATGGTGTTTGTTTTTTACTGCCTGGCTTATTTCACTTAGCATAATGCTCTCCAGGTCCATACTTGAACAACAATAAAAATAAATAAGTAACTAACTAAATAAATAAGAGATATTCAATCTTATTGGCTAGAAAACTAATTTTAAAAAAAGACTACAAGTCTATGACATATGATGGAAAGTCAAAAGAAATACACATAAGAAAGCCTGAGAGAGAGAGAGAGAGAGAGCACTGAATTTTACATATAAATTCTGCCCACATCTTTGAAGTACACATGTTTGGGGCAAACTCCAAACAACCTAAGTAAAGCTACAAAAACTGAAGAGGTATTTTAGCTACTACCTATGGGAAGGAAGATAGATGAAACTTGAGATCAGCTAAGTTACCTGCCTGAAAAAATTAAATTAATTGAATTCAGAAAACTATGACAGAACCCAGAGTTTCTGCACCAGAATACTGTATTCTGGAAATCATTCACAATTTCCCAAATGCAGTATACAATCTAAAATCATTAGACACACAAAAATAGAAAAACATCACCTATGTCCCCTACAAAAAAGACAATTAATGGAAACTGATAGCAAGATAAGCCAGATAAAGAGTAGATATGGATTTTAAAGCATCGATAGAACTGTAGATTATTATGCTAGCTTAAATAAACCAGTCAAAGAAAGACAAATGCTATATGATATCACTTATAGGTGAAATCTAATGAAAAAAATAAACTGACAAACAAAATAGAGTCAGAGGCATAGATACATGAAACAACCTGATGGCTGTTAGAGGGAAAGGAGGATGGGTAACTAGATGAAAGAATGATTAATGAAGAGGGAACTAACTGTATGGGTAAAAATATTTGCAAACGATACATCTGATAAAGGGTTAGTTTCCAAAATATATAAAGAGCTTATACAACTCAACATCAGGAAGACAAACACTCTAATTTAAAATATGTGCAAAAGACCTAAACAGACTCATTTCCAAAGATGGCCAATAAATACATTAAAAAATAATCAACATCGTTAATTATCAGAGACATGCAAATTAAAATCATAATGCTATATCACCTCACATCTGCTAGAATGGCTATCTTCAATAAGTCAACAAATACAAATGATACCTCACACAAGGGTTTGATCTCCAAAATATATAAAGAACTCACACAGCTCCACTCCAGGAACACAAACAACCCAAATAAAAAATGGGCAAAGGACCTGAACACACACTTCTCCAAGGAGAACATACAGAGGACCCAGAGACATATGAGAGGATGCTTAGCATCACTAACAATCAGAGAGATGTAAATTAAAACCACAATGAGATACCACTTTACACCAGTCAAAATGGCCATCATAATCAAATCAACAAACAATTGCTGGTGAGGTTGTGGAGAAAAGGGAACCCTAGTACACTGTTGGTGGGAATGCAGACTCATACAGCCACTGTGGAAAACAGCATGGGTGTGGAATTTCCACAGAATACTGAAACTAGAACTGCCTTTTGACCCAGCAATTCCACTGCTGGGATTATACCCTGAGAACCCTGAAACACCAATTCCAAAGAACTTATACACCCAAATGTTCATGGCAGCCCAATTTATAATAGCCAAGTGCTGGAAGCAACCTAAGTGCCCATCAGTAAATGAGTGGATCAAAAACCTGTGGTACATTTACATAATGAAATACTATGCAGTAGAAAGAAAGGAGCTCCTACCCTTCATGAAAGCATGGATGGAACTGGAGAACATTATGCCAAGTAAAGTAAGCCAGGTGATGAAAGACAAATATCATATGATGTCACCTATAAGTGGAACTTAATCAACAAAACAAACAAGTGAACAAAATGTAGCCAGAGGCATGGAAATAAAGAACAAACTGACAGTAACTGACAGGGGAAGAGGATATAACAGGGGAAAGAAGGGTTAGGGTCAAGTCAAAGAACATGTATAAAGGGCCATGGACAAAGACAACAGTGAGGAGAGAGGAATACTGAATGTGGGAGGTGGGGGTGGGCAGGGAAGGGGAGAGAAGTAGGGGAAAATGGGGACAACTGTAATTGAACAATAATATTAAAAAAAAGAAAGTAGAGCATCTTTTCATGTTCACTGGAAATTTGGATATCCTCCTTTATGAAATGTCCACACAAGTCCTTTGCTAATTTTTCCATGTGGTGGTGTTCTTTTTTCTTATCAGATTATAGGAGTCTTTTAAATATTTCATAGTACAAGTCATTTGACTTGGCTATTCCTCTCTATGTTAATGGTATATTTGATTAAATATGGTGGACACACAATACAATATACAGCTGATGTGTTATAGAATTGTACACTTGAAACCTATAAAATTGTATGAACCAATGTCACCCCAATAAATTCAATAAAAATAAAAAATGTTCCTAGTTTTAATATACACTTACTAATCAATATGTTTCCAATAGTGTTAACATGTATACGTGCTTGTGCCTTATTTTAGAATCTTTTTTTACTAAACGGTTATAAAGATATTCTCTTCTTTTCCAGAAATTTTAATGTTTTCCCTTTCAATTTTTTTCTTTTATTTTTTAAAAATATTTTTTATTTTTATTGTATTTATTATGGTGACATTGGTTAATAAAATTACATAGGCTTCAGGTGTACAATTCTGTAATACATCAACTGGATATTGTATTGTGTGTTCTCCACCCCAAGTCAAGTCTCCTTCTATCACCATTTATTCCTCCTTTACCTTCTTTTACTTCCCCCCTCTTTCCTTCCGGTAATCACCACAGTGTTGTCTTTGTCTATGAGGGTTTTTATTCATTTGTTTTGCTTAATCTTTCCAATTTTTTACTCAGTCCTCCAACTTTTCTCCCCTCTAATAGCTGTCAGTCTGTCCTCTATATCTATGAGTCTATTTCTATTTTGTTACCTTATTTTTTTCATTAGATTCCACATATAAGTGAAATCATATGGTCCTTGTCTTTCTCACTGTGTTATTTCACTTTCCATTTATAATTTATTTGGGGAGGATTTTCCATATGAGGTAAGATAAACATCAAAATTCATTACTTTTTCATACAGCTTTCTAATTGATCCAACAATTTTTATTGAAACATCATGTTTCATCACTGTATTGCAATGTTATCTCTGCCATAATTCAGATAAGTGTACACTTGTGGCTATGTTTCTTGGCTCTGTATTCATTTTCACTAGACTGATTTTTTTCTGTATTTGAACCAAAACCATACTGTCCCAATTGCTATAGCTTTAGAATAAGTCTTATTTTCTGGCAGTGTGAGTGACTATTCAAACTTTGCTCTTCAAGAAAAACTTGGCTATTCCTGGAGATATGTATATTATGTGGTCGATGAGTATGATTTCATTCAAGATAGTCTAGATTGTGCTGAAGTAACACCTGCCTCCATCCTGAATTTTAGTGTATTAAAAAAATCAAAGGTTTAATTCTTGTTTATACTACATAAATAATGCAGTGTTTGGTGGTAAGGAAGAACTTTATTCTCGTCACTCTGGGATCTGTTCTGATGAAGGCACCAGAATGTAATACGGCATCATAGTAAAAGACTTAAGGTAGCCCTGGCTCAGTGACTCAGTTTGCTGGAGCATTGTCCTGTGCACCAAAATGTTGTGAGTTCAATTCCCAGTCAGAGCACATAACTAGGTTGTGGGTTCAACAACCAGTCTGTTGGCAGTAAGGGCAGCAACCCAACTATGTTTCACCCCTTCTCTCTCCCTCCCTTTCTCTTTTGAATCAATATGGGCAAGGATTTTAAAAAATTATAAGTAACAAATAAATCCTCAGGATACACAACAGCAGGAAGAAAGAAAATGGAGAAGCATACAATCACTCTTAAATGTTTCTTCTCAGAATTGACACTGGTCAGATTTCTTCTACAAATATTTCATTTGCCATAGCAAGTCCCATGGCCAAGTTTAATTGCCAGAGTCTGGACACATAATTCTGCCATGTTCCTGAAAGAAAGAGAAAACTGGAAATGACAGTAAGCACAAGTAATGTCTAATTTAAGTGTGCCAAACAAATATTTTTTTAATTTTCATTTTCTGATTACTAAAACATATATTTGCAAGTTGTATATTCTTTCTCAAAAGCCTTCAGAAAACTTTTCCTTACTGTGATTATTTTATCCAAGGCTCACATTGCTATAGATAATGATATTAATTTTTACATTTATTTATATATGAATATTATATTATTTTTATCTATAAACATAATGATAGCTAATCTTTGTTATCTATTATGATGAATAAAGCTTTCTTACCTTATCTAAAGTCAGGAGGCTTTGAATATACAGGAAATCTTCATTTAATTTGTCTGATGTCTCTTTATTGGATTTTGGTCTCTTAGATTTTCTCAATAGAAAAAAAACCCTGTAGTCTATAGATATTTTTAAGCAAATATGATATATAAATATCAATGCTGTCCTACTTACAATATTTTGCTAGATTTAACTACAAGATTTTACAGGTAATATCTCATATTTTTTATGACATTTTGTGACCATGCATTAGAATTTCCATGCTTATAAACAGATAAAAATCAAAAGTTTTAAGTGAAGTAAAAGAGATAGCATAACTCTGGCAGACTCCCTTGAACATGGTTTCAAATAACACATCCTTTATGAACTAGGTCCATAATTTTCCACATGATTATTTTAGAAAGTGAAAATAAGTCAAACACATTTCTAGTTTTGTATGGCCATCTTCAATATATTGGCCCAGTATTTGGAATATTTATTGAATGTTAATAAAAGGTTTCTAAAATGCTCTACCCAAATATATATTAATATGCAATCCTACAGCATAATGTGCTTAGCCTTAATAGCCTAATTCCCCCAAGTTTCTTTTTTCCCCTTTCTTTGTTTTTATTGTTGTTCAGTTACAGTTGTCCCAGTTTTCCCCCATTGCTCTTCCCTGCCCTGCCCATCCCCTTCTCCCTCAGTCAGTCCTTACCCTTTTGTCCATTTCCATGGGTCCTTTATACATGTTCTTTGATGACCCTTTCCCCCTTCTTTTCTCCAGTATCCTTCTTACAACATAGGATTCTCTCTTTTCATCAGCCTATCACCAAACAGCCAGGGTCAACTTAGCACATGTAGAATTAAATTACCACTTATTTAATTAATATAACTTTTATAATTTTGTATGATTATGCTTTGCTCTCCTTATTTAATTTTTAAATGTATACCATCTTCTGTTTTTCTAGGCACCAGAAACCAAAATTTGATAAATTGTTATGGAGATTTTTCTGACCCACAGCTTATGCAAATGAAAATGCAAATAGTAAGAGTAACCAAATTATAGAATTCACATAAAATACATATGTTAATATAAGTAAATTATTTAGATCAGTATATGCTAATGAGTTAAATAATGTTACTCTTATTATTTTGATAACCCTGTCATAAAAACTTTCTGCAATCCCTGAACAAATTTTATTCTCTTGCTTTGATATTTCCTCTGGTGATTTAGAAACTGGTCTAATTTAAAAACTACCCTACTTAGTAATCTACCTCTTACTACTAGCTGAATTTTCAGAAATGAGCAGACTCACTTAACAATCCAAAATGTCAATTTATCATCTGAAAATGTCTGACTATAGTAACTACACTATATGGCTATCTTGAGTATCGAACAATATAAATATAAGCATTTTATAAAAGATGCAAACCTTAAAATTATAATATTATAATCAATACATTTATTATTATTCTTAAAATTAAAGGATTATAGAAATTATATTATTCGCCCTGGCTGGCGTAGCTCAGTGGATTGAGCGCAGGCTGTGAATCAAAGTGTCGCAGGTTCGATTCCCAGTCAGGGTACATGCCTGGGTTGCAGGCCATGACCCCAAGCAACCGCACATTCATGTTTCTCTCTCTCTCCCCCCTCCCTTCCCTCTCTAAAAATAAATAAATAAAATCTTTAAAAAAAATTATAGTTTCACTCAAGGAAGTATTTGACTTTGCACCCTCTCTCCTTTTTAGCCCTTCTAATGAGCATATAGAAAAAATATGAATGTGAAGTCATTCTAACACCACCAATGTTTAACCATCTTTTAAAAAAATCCTCAAAACACTCTCCCTAATCTGCTTGGTCCTTACCCCATAGATTACAGGATTGAGGGCTGGTGGAACTACCACATATAGATTGGCCAAGACAATGTGGGCATATTGGGGAATAGTGTGGCCAAAACGGTGTGTCAAGAAAGAAAAAAATGCTGGTGTGAAAAAGGCTAAGATTACACCAATGTGAGAGCCACAGGTGTTGAGGGCTTTGAGCCGAGCCTCCCAAGAAGGCAGGCAAAAGACTGCATAGAGGATCCTGGCATAGGAGAGAATAATTAGGAGCACATCCAATAATAAAAGAGAAATGTTGCCAAGGCCAAACAATATATTCACTTTAATGCTATCACAGGCCAGACGGGCAATGCCCATGTGCTCACAGTAGGTATGAGGGATGATGTGATGCCCACAGAAGGGCAGCCTCAGGAGAAGAAACACCAGTGGGGCCACCATGCACAGGCTCCGCAGAATAGCGAAGCCTGCAATAATGCTAATGACTTTGCTGGTAAGTATCATGGTATAGCGAAGGGGGTTTACAAATGGCAATGTAGCGGTCAAATGCCATGGCCACCAACACAATGCTCTCCATAACAGTAAAGAAGTGGATGAAGAACATCTGGGAAAGACAGCTTTCAAAAGAGATCTTCCTGAGGCTGAACCAGAAGATACCCAGCATTTTGGGGATGGTGGCTGTGGACAGGCCCAGGTCAATGGAGTCCAACATGGCCAGGAAGTAGTACATGGGCTCATGGAGACTATGCTCAGTCTGGATCACAAACAGGACAGCAGCATTCCCCAGGAGTGCAACAAGATACAGGAATAGAAAGGGGAATCCAATCCAAACATGCACATCTTCTAGCCCTGGGATGCCCAGCAAAAGGAATGAAGAAGGATGGAGCTGGGTGTCATTAGGGATAGACATTCTTTCTGCCACAGGTGGCTGTCATGTGTATCAGAGACAGTTATTGACTTCCCTTAGTGATTCTTGCTCTAATTCTTTTTTTCTCAGTCTCCTGGAAAAAAGCAAAATAACTTTGTAATATTCATGTTCTCCCACTCAATGTCATCAAAACTTTCTGCAATCCTTACCTGAACATCAGAGGGCACTAGGAATCGAGTCAGTCTCACTCTTCCCCACATCATTACCATTCATAAAAGGTTGAACAAGAAGAGAGAGGTAAAGAATGTCAATCAAGCTGATACTCAAAGTAAAGAGTAGGAATAATAGAGGATTTGTTTTGTGTACCTTGTGGTTTTACACACATTGCACTTAAGGTACATGAAAAGTACTTTAGCATATGGAATCGGACCCATTTTCTATTGGAAAAATTGAGAACCATTCATATATGCATTATGTACATATATCTCTATACATAAATATGTATAGATTTGTGTGTATATATGTATATATATTTCACAATGCATATATTTCTATTTCATTCTAAAATCAGAGGTCACAAACCTACTTTTAATTATTCATGCACCTAAAACTACTTCACACATACAAATTCTCTGAAAATAATGTTTCAAAAATGAATGAGTCAGAGGAAAGTCATAACAACATCCAGGATACCCTAGATAATTATTACCATAGCTTCCGTCTTTACTAGATACTCAAAGTCTTCTTTATTTGAAATATTTTGGTTTGTGAATAAAGAGAAGAAAATAGAGACATTCTGCACAAAGACTTGAGTTAGAGTCAAGTTGGATTTGATTTATAAAATTTTATAAATTGAACTAGTTTCTTCTTTCATTCAATAAACAAAATTTTACATGCATCTAAAAAGCTATCTTGGGCCATTGGATGCCGCTGAGTAAGCATCGTTGAAGTTCCCTCTTCTGCAGTCATCGTGGCTAAGTCAGAGTCTCCCAAAGAGCTGGAACAGCTATGGAAAGTCTTTATCAGAAGTTTGAGATTTGAAGCAACAGATGAGAGTCTGAGGAGCCATTTTGAGCAGTGGAGAACGCTCATAGACTGTGTGGTGATGAGAGACCCAAACACCAAGTGCTCCAGAGGCTTCAGGTTTGTCACGTATGCCACTGTGGAGGAGGTGGATGCAGCCATGAATGCAAGGCCACACAAGGTGGATGGAAGAGTTGTGGAACCTAAGAGGGCTGTCTCAAGAGAACATTCTCAAACACTGAGTGTGCACTTAACTGTGAAAAAGATTTTTGTTAGTGGTATTAAAGAAGACACTGAAGAACATCACCTAAGAGATTATTTTGAACAGTATGGGAATATTGAAGTGATTGAAATCATGACTGATCGAGGTAGTGGCAAAAAGAGAGGCTTTTCTTTTGTAACCTTTGATGACCATGACTGTAGATAAGATTGTCATTGAGAAATACCATATTGTACATGGCCACAATTGTGAAGTAAGGAAAGCCCTATCTAAGCAAGAGATAGGGCTGGTGGCCCTAGGGATGGCTAGTGCTTCATCCAGTCAGAGTTTGAAGTGGTTCTGGAAACTTCTGAGGTGGTCATGGAGGTGGTTTTGGTGGGAATGACAATTTGGTCGTGGAGGAAACTTCAGAAGTCAATATGGCTTTGGTGGTAGCCGTGGTGGTGGTGGATATGGTGGCACTGGGAATGGCTATAATGGAATTCATAATGATGGTGGTTATGGAAGTTGTGGCCCTGGTTACTCTGGAGGAAGAAGAGGCTATGGAAGTGGTGGATGGGGTTATGGAAACCAGGGCAGTGCCTATGGCAAGAGTGGCAGCTACGGCAGCCATAACAACAGAGGAGGTGGAGGCAGCTTTAGCAGTGGTAGTAGAAGCAATTTTGGAGGTGGCAGAAGCTATGATGTTTTTGGCAATTACAACAATCAATTTTCAAATTTTGGACCCATGAAAGGAGGAAACTTTGGAGGCAGAAACTCTGGCCCTATGGTGGTGGAAGCCAATACTTTGCCAAACCACAAAACCAAGATGGCTATGGTGGTTCCAGTACCAGCAGTAGTTATGGCAGTTGCAGAGGGTTTTAATTACTACCAGGAAACAAAGCTTAGCAGGAGAGGAGAGCCAGACAAGTGATAGGAAAGCTACAAGTTAGAACAGACTTGTGAACTCAGCCAAACACAGTAGTGGCAGGACTAGCTGCTACAAAGAAGACATGTTTTAGACAATACTCATGTGAATGGACAAAAAACTCAAGTACTGTATTTGTGACTAATTCTATAACAGGTTATTTTAGTTTCTGTTCTGTGGAAAGTGTAAAGCATTCCAACAAAAGGTTTTTAATGTAGTTTTTTTTTCTTTTTGCACCCATACTGTTGATTGCTAAATGTAATAGTCTGATCATGACACTGAATAAATGTGTCTTTTTAAAAATAAAAAATTATAAAAAAAATAAAAAGCTATCTTGGTAAGTTTAATCAGAGATACCTAAAGAGTTCCTAATTTTTTTAGCTCTACTGTACTCAAGTCCTTCTAACCCTGCTTACACATGGAAAATGGAGTATATCCTTGAATACACTTAAGATTAGAGTTCTGTAAAGCTGTCCTCTATCCTATTCTTGATATATTTTTGAATGTCTCCTTTAAGTACCAATTGAAAAAGAATTTATTAAATGATTCACAATAGGGTAAATAGTTTGTATGACAAAATGCTGAATTTATTTTTCCTGAGCTAGTATTTTAAGACAATAAAGAAAGGAAAGGTGTTTTTAATTGATTATCTTTCTAAGTTGAAACAATTTTGAAAACAGTGTGGAAATGATAGTGTCTGGGGCCACATGCCTGGATATTGGGAGAGTTCGTACTAAGTAATACCCAACAGGCACAGATGAAGAGAAACAGCACTATAGCCTCCTTTAATCCAGGATAGGAACAGCCTGTAGCAAAGAATATGGCCCATCTGGGGCCTACTAGGTATAGCAGAAAAAAGAGATAATTTGAGATGTTAGATACAAATTTAGATAGAAAATTTAAATAATACTTGATGAACACTCTCACAATGCATTGTGGGAGACAGAAATAAAAATATGAGATCAGAATAAAATGTTGCATGATGGTAGAAAAATACAGAAAATACTATGGATATGGATTAGGACAAAAGGAACTTAATGTAGGGTATCTATGGATCAAAAACAAGTACATTTTTACAAAGAAGCACAGGAAGTTTATTGCAGGTAGACTCACATGTGTGTTTTGAGAACAGGAACCAAAATTACCATGGGCCTTACCTTGACGGGTGAGTTCCTGGGTTTAAAACTTAGACTCTGTGACCTGTACAACCTTCTATGGATTCTGGAGATCACTGGCTCTGTCTCTGAGTGAAAACTCTCTGAGGCCCTCAGTGACCTAGAGCATGCAGTGGCAGAATTACTATGGTTTTATCCACAGAGGAAAGCCCTTTCCTATTCTCAGCTCTGATTTTCCAGATGTGTCACCCAGAACTGGCACCCACCTAAGTTCTTAAACAGCCACACTTCCAAAGCAGTTACCAATGAGCAAACCAACCAGTTACTTACTCATTTCATAAGTATAAACCAATCTATCCCATTAACATATATTCATAGACCCTCAAAACTTTGCAGGTACAGTGATGAGACTGATCCCAGCATCTTCTCTTTGAGACCATGATTTCTAATGTCCAGGAAAGGTCTCATATCAGACAGCCATTTTCTCATGTATCATGTCTCATGTATCATGTATCATGTTACTTGTTACCTTACCATATTCCACACCACCACCTCACCTTGCCCTATGTTCTTTAACACCATGTCATGTCTTGTACCTGATAACGATTAACAAGATAAGATTCTTTATAACAGTGGTGGGCAATCAAGGGTAATTATTTTTCACCTAGGGTATATTTGGCAATGTGTAGAAATATTTTTGGTTATTACCATCTGAGGGAAGTATTACTGATGTCTAGTGGGAAGATGCCATGGATGCTGCTAAACTCCTGCAATGCACAGGAAACACCCCATATTACAAAGAATAATCTGACCCAAAATGTCAGTAATACCAATGTTGAAAAACCTGCTTTACTCCTTTTCATCTTATCTCTGCCTAATTTCACTTAAAGTAGTATAATGCCGTATACTACTAGGAAATGGCCTGAGCTATCCATTATCTTATTTCTCAGCTACCTTCTCACCTGCATCTTGGGCCCTATTAAAAGAAAACAAATGTAAAAATCTCTACTAGCATTTGCAGAAATACTTCATTATTTATTCATGCATGAATTTCTTGTTCAAAAACTTACTTGTTTTTCTCATTTACTAGGCCTGGGAATGTGTTTGGTATCAGGAAAGCGCAGTGTTTGATCTCTTGAAGTTCACATTTGATACCTAGTATAAAGGTGAAAAACTGTAGCTAATTTGATACAGAGTTTCTTTCTGCATCTTGTGGGACTATGGATGCAAAATGATAGGAAGAAAGATATACTGATAGATGGATAAGAAATAGGTAAATATAGATGATATAGATAGATGATTAGATAGATAGTGAATACATATGTACAGGAATGTAAGTATTCATGATTTGTAGTTCATGGATATAAAATTTATAATGCCCAAAGCTTGTCTATGTATTGTTTATCATTTCTCCAATGCTGTGTTATACATTCACTTTTCTTCCCTCACTCGATTCTAACTTAGCATGAACTGTTTCCCTATTTCCTATGCTATTTCAAACATCCCTAACCATGGATAACAGAGTTTTACCTTGCTTTCCAAATGTTTCTGAGAGGATGGACTTTGAAAACATCATCTGACATCTCTCCTGGTCCAAAATTTGCGGACAAGGAACAGGCATTTATACTTACGCAGTAGCCCTGCTTCCAATGGGATGGGGACTGTAGTCTCCCTGGGTCCTTGAGGCATAGACTAAGAGATATTCACTAGAGAGTTCTCCCTCCCTACACTGGCACTATAGGACAAGTGTCATCTGCTCTTTTTTTTTCCTCTTGAGACTGTATTTTTTCTGCTTTCCTAACTAAAATGCTAAGTTCATGATTAATGCCTGAGCTATTGAAATGATTATATGGCTTCTTCTTTAAGGAAATACCCCACCAGTCTCCTGTTTTTGTTCTATATCATCTCTGCTGTAGCTTAAATCTGATATGCATATAATTCCTTGCCTTACTCTTTAGATATGAACTATTTAGGTAAAAAACCAGTATGCAACAAAAAATGTGGTGTAATGACTCAAGAATCTGGAGAGAAAGAAGTTCAATAAGGTGAGCCTAACTTTTTACTCATTATTAACCCACCAGATGTTTAATGATTTGGGGGGAAAGAAAAGAGACTGATGACGAGAGAAGAGTGAGGCCACTCGGATACAGCAACACTGCAAAGTTTAGCTTCAGATAAGAGTCTTAGGTGACCCCAGGCCCCAGACATATAAGTGAAGAGACTAGGTTTGGATCATGTACCCTGCTTACTGCAGTTTCCAAGTTGTTTAAATCAATCTCATCCATTTGAGCCACCCCAACTGAGACACTGTGTTTTGTACAGAAAGTGAGAGCCTTCCTTGGTAAGCTTGTCCTAAATTCATGGCATATTTAATTTGTAAGCATGATAAGTATCTGATTTGTTGTTTTACTCTATTAAGTTTTGAAGTTTCTTATACACAAGTACAAAATAAAGAGAAAATTTTCTACCTTAAATTATGTTTCACCTTAATGAAAGGCAAAACATGTGTCATTGGTTTGAGAGCCATGCATAGAGATGACTTGTGGGTCTTAAGGAGACTGAAAGTGACAGCAGAAGAAAAGTGAGAAAGACAGAATTGAGCACTTAAGAAAAGGGGATGCTTTGTACAGAGACATAGAAAGTTTGGTCAAGCTGTTGCCTTCAATAACATGGAAAGCAGAAAAAAATTATAATGGATTGTGATTTAGCTAAAGTGATCAGCAGGCTGAATGTCAAAAGTGTCCAATAGTTTCTTCTATCTAGACATAATAAAAATTGGATAGAGACAAATGAGTGAAGATTGAATTACTTGGTTTTCAAAACATTTGAAGGTGTTTTTGTACACTAACAATGAAATATCAGAAACACAAATTAAGGGGGTAAATCCCATTTGCTACAGCAACAATAACAAAAAATAAATAAAGAAACTAAGAATAAACCTAACCAAGGAGGTAAAAGACCTGTAGTCAGAAGACTATACAACACTGAAGAAAGAAATTAAGGAAGACACAAATGGGAGCATATACCATGTTCATGGATTGGAAGAATTAACATCTTCAAAATGTCCATACTACTCAAAGCAATTTATAGATTCAACACAATCCATATTAAAATACAATGGCATATGTCACAGATATAGAACAAACATTTCAGAAGTTTATATACAAACATAAATGACCCTAAATTGCCTCAGCAACTTTGAGAAAGAAGGACAAAGTGGGAGAGATCATAATACCTGACATCAAACTATATTACAAAGTCACTGTAGTCAAAACAGTATGGTACTGGCTTAAGAACAGACACATGGATCAATGGAACAGAATAGAGAGCCCAGAAATAAACCCAAGTCTCTATGGCAACTTCATATTGGACAAAAGGAGCATAAGCATAAAATGGAGTCAAAATAGCCTCTTCAACAAATGCTGTTGGGAGATTTGGACAGCTACATGAAAAAAAGGAATCTTGACCACTAACTTAACACCATACACAAAAATAAACTCAAGATGGATAAGGACTTAAATATAAGTCATGATACCATAAAAATCCTAGAGGAGAACATAGGCAGGAAAATTTCAGTTATTCCACTCACGATATTTTCACCACTATGTCCCCTAGGGCATGGGATATAAAGGAGAGAATAAACAAACGAGACATCAACAAACTAAAAAGCTTCTGCACAATTAAAGAATACATCAGCAAAATGAAAAGGGAACCAAATATATGGGGAAATGTATTTGCCAATGATACCTCAGGCAAGGGTTTGATCTCCAAAATATATAAAGAATCCATATGACTCCACACCAAGAAGACAAAATATCCAATTAGAAAATGGGCAAAGGACCTGAACAGACACTTCTCCAAGGAGGACATACAGAGGGCCCAGATATATATGAAAGGATGCACAACATCACTAGCCATCAGAGACATGCAAATTAAAACCACAATGAGATACCACTTCACACCAGTCAGAATGTCCATCATATACGAGTCAACAAACAATAAGTGTTGGAGAGGTTGTGGAGAAAAGCAAACCCTGGTACACTGGTGGTGGGAATGCAGACAGGTGCAGCCACTGTGGAAAACAGTATGGAATTTTCTCAAAAAAACTGAAAGTAGTACTACCTTTTGACTTGGTAATTCTATTGCTGGGACTATTCCCTAAGAATCCTGAAACACCAGTTCAAAAGAACCTATGCACCCCAATGTTCATAACAGCACAATTTACAATAGCCATGTGCTGTAAACAGCCTAAGTGCCCATCAGTAAATGAGCGAGTCAGTGATCTCACCTATAGGTGGAACCTAATCAACAAAACAAAGAAGTAAGCAAAATATAACCAGGAACCTTGAAATAAAGAGCAAAGTGGTGGTAACCAGAGGGGAGCTGGGAGGGGATAACAGGAAAAGAAGGGGAAGGGTCATCAAGGAACAAGTATAAAGAACCCATGAGCAAAGCCAAAGTAGGGTAGGATTGAGGGTGGGAGGTGGGTGTGTAGGGCAGGGGAGAGTGGTGGGGAGAAACTGGATACAACTGTACTTGAACCACAATAATACTCCTCCCCAGAAATAAACTGGTATATTTACACAATGGAATACTACATAGCAGAAAGAAAGGAGGAGCTACTACCCTTTGCAATAGCATGGAGGGCACAGAAGAATATGATGCTAAGTGAAATAAGCCAGGAATTGAAGGACATATACCATATGATCTCACCTATAAGCAGAACCTAATCAAAAAAACAAGCAAGCAAAATAGAACCAGAGACATGGAAATAAAGAATAAACTGACAGTGACCAGAGGTGAGGGGGAAGGGATAATGGGGGAAAGAAGGGAAAGAGTCATCAAGGAACATATATAAAGGACCCATGGACAAAGACAACAAAAAGGGGAACATTGAATGTGTAAGGTGGTGAGTGGGTAGGGCAGGGAAAATGGAAATAAATGTGATTGAACAAGAGTAAAAACTTTTAAAGCCCTGGCTGGCGTAGCTCAGTGGATTGAGCACGGGCTGGGAACCAAAGTGTCCCAGGTTCGATTCCCAGCCAGGGTACATTCCTGGGTTGCAGGCCATAACCCCCAGCAACCGCACATTAGTGTCTCTCTCTCTCTCTCTCTCTCTCTCTCTCTCTCCCCCCCCCCATCCATTCCCTCCCCCCAAATAAATAAAATCTTTAAAAAAAAAGAATAAAAACTTTAAAAAAAATAAATAAATAAAAAATGAAAAGTTATGTAAAGTAGCCAGGATGCTTTTTAAAATTTATTTCTTTTTCTTTTTGATGCTTTTTAAAAGATTTTATTGATTTAGTTTTTAAACTTTTAAAATTATTTTACTGTTGTTCAAATACAGTTGTCCTCATTTACCCCCCACCACTCCCCACCACCCCAGACATCTCCACCTACCTCCCCAGCTTCCATCCCCCCCTTGTTTTTGTCCATGTGCCCCTTATAATTGTTCCTGAAAAACACTTCCCACCTTTCTCCCCATTATCCTCTCCCACCTTCCACCTGGTTATTGTCAAATTGTTCTTAATTTCAATGTCTCTGGTTATATTTTGCTTGCTTGTTTGTTTTGTTGATTAGGTTCCACTTAAAAGTGAAATCATATGGTATTTGTCCCTCACTGCCTGGCTTATTTCACTTAGCATAATGCTCTCCAGTTCCATTCATGCTGTCTCGAATGGTAGAAGCTCCTTGCTTTCTACTCAGTAGTATTCCATTGTGTAAATGTACCATTTTTTGATCCATTCATTTAATGATGGGCACTTAGGTTGCTTCTAGCATTTGGCTATTATAAATTGTGCTGCTATGAACATTGGGGTGCATAGGTTCTTTTGAATAGTTGTTTCAGGATTCTTAGGGTAAAATACCACCAGCAGTGGAATTGCTGGGTCAAAAGGTAGTTCCATTTTTAGTTTTCTGAGGAAATTCCATACTGTTTTCCACAGTGGCTGCACCTGTCTGCATTCCCACCACCAGTGTAATAGGGTTCCCTTTTCTCCACAACCTCTCCAGCACTTGCTGTTTGTTGATTTGTTTATTACGGACATTCTGATTGGTGTCAAGACCACTTGACACCAGATCCTATTCTGGTTTTAATTTGCATGTCTCTGATGGCTAGTGATGTTGCACATCCTTTCATATATATCTGGGCCCTCTGTATGTCCTCCATGGAGAAGTGTCTGCTCAGCTCCTTTACCTATTTTTTAATTGGGTTGTTTGTCTTCCTGCAGTGGAGCTGTGTGAGTTCTGTACATATTTTGGAAACAAAATCCTTGTCCAAGGTATCAGTGGCCAATATGTTTTCCCATATATTTGGTTTTCTTTTCATGTTGCTTATGTTTTCTTTAGCCATGCAGAAGCTTTTTAATTTGATGAAGTCCCATTTGTTTATTCTTTCCTTTATGCCCCTTCCCCTAGGGAATGTATTGGTGAAAATATTGCTGGGTGCAATATCTGACATCTTCCTGCCTATGTTTTCCTCTAGAACTTTTATGGTGTCAGAAATTGTATTTAAATCTTTTATCCATCTTGAGTTTATTTCTGTGTATGGTATGAGTTGGTGGTCGAGTTTCACAAGGAGCTACCCAGATCCCCCAACATCATTTGCTGAAGAGGCCATTTTTGCTCTATTTTATGCTTATGGACCTTTTGTCAAACATTAATTGACCAAAAAGGCATAAGTTTATTTCTGGGATCTCTATTCTGTTCCATTGGTCCATTGTGAATTCAACATGCAATGTTTATTGATGAATTATGAAGAAGACTTTTATGTACTTACTGACTGTTAATGTGTTTTAAAATACATATACAACATTTCTCTATTTTCAATTGAGTAATTTGACTCATTTTACAATTAAGTTATTGTTTATATATTTTGATGTAAATTCTTTATCATACACATGATATATAAATATTTTCTCCCAGACTGTAGCTTACTTTACCGTTTTATTATTAGTCTTTGGAATAAAATATTATTTTAATTTTAATAAAGTCCAATTAATCATTCAAAATATTTGTTTGCTATTGTAGTCTTATCTGTAAAATCTTGTGACCAATATTATAATTTATTTTTAAAATATACTTTTGGTTCTTTAATTCTTTGATCAATTGTAGGTTAATCGTCTCTATGGTTTAAAGTAATGGTCTAAATCCATCTTTTAGAATGAAGGTACAGAATGTCTCAATCCAATATTATCATTAATGTACATATTATTAACTTTAGATAATAAAACCTGCAACTCAAAGATAATTAATGTTATTGGTCTCAATATTTTTCTTTGTCTTCCTTCTTTTCTACTTGGTTAGTCATAAGCAATGTACTTTTTACACGGCAGGAAACAAGAGTTCTATTTAGAACTTCCAAGATCTCTGACTACTTAGCTATCTGTCTTGAGGAAAATCCTCAGAACTCTCTCTCTAATCTGCTTGGTTCTGACCCCATAGATTACAGGATTGAGGGCTGGTGGAACTACCACATATAGATTGGCCAAGACAATGTGGGCATATCGGGGAATAGTGTGGCCAAAACGGTGTGTCAAGAAAGAAAAAAAGGCAGGTACAAAAAATGCTGAGATAACACCAATGTGTGAGCCACAGGTGTTGAGGGCTTTGAGCCGAGCCTCCCAAGAAGGCAGGCAAAAGACTGCATAGAGGATCCTGGCATAGGAGAGAATAATTAGGAGCACATCCAATAATAAAAGAGAAATGTTGCCAAGGCCAAACAATATATTCACTTTAATGCTATCACAGGCCAGACGGGCAATGCCCATGTGCTCACAGTAGGTATGAGGGATGATGTGATGCCCACAGAAGGGCAGCCTCAGGAGAAGAAACACCAGTGGGGCCACCATGCACAGGCTCCGCAGAATAGCGAAGCCTGCAATAATGCTAATGACTTTGCTGGTAAGTATCATGGTATAGCGAAGGGGTTTACAAATGGCAATGTAGCGGTCAAATGCCATGGCCACCAACACAATGCTCTCCATAACAGTAAAGAAGTGGATGAAGAACATCTGGGAAAGACAGCTTTCAAAAGAGATCTTCCTGAGGCTGAACCAGAAGATACCCAGCATTTTGGGGATGGTGGCTGTGGACAGGCCCAGGTCAATGGAGTCCAACATGGCCAGGAAGTAGTACATGGGCTCATGGAGACTATGCTCAGTCTGGATCACAAACAGGACAGCAGCATTCCCCAGGAGTGCAACAAGATACAGGAATAGAAAGGGGAATCCAATCCAAACATGCACATCTTCTAGCCCTGGGATGCCCAGCAAAAGGAATGAAGAAGGATGGAGCTGGGTGTCATTAGGGATAGACATTCTTTCTGCCACAGGTGGCTGTCATGTGTATCAGAGACAGTTATTGACTTCCCTTAGTGATTCTTGCTCCAATTCTTTTTTTCTCAGTCTCCTGGAAAAAAGCAAAATAACTTTGTAATATTCATGTTCTCCCACTCAATGTCATCAAAACTTTCTGCAATCCTTACCTGAACATCAGAGGGCACTAGGAATTGAGTCAGTCTCACTCTTCTCCACATCATTACCATTCATAAAAGGTTGAACAAGAAGAGAGAGGTAAAGAATGTCAATCAAGCTGATACTCAAAGTAAAGAGTAGGAATAATAAAGGATTTGTTTTGTGTATCTTGTGATGTTATACATATTGCTTTTATTGCACAGAAAAAATACCTGAGCATATGGAATCGGACCCATTTTCTATTGGAAAAATTGAGGACCATTTATATATGCTCATGTACATATATATCTATACATAAGTATGTATAGATTTGTATGTATATATGTATATACATTTGACAGTATGTATACCTCTATATTATTCTAAAATCAGAAGCCCCAAACTTAGCTGTTGAGCTTATTGGAAACAATTATTGACTTCCCATTAGTGGTTCCTGCTCCTCTGTCCATTTGACCTGATTCCTGGCAGAACACAAAAAAGCATTTTAATCCCCTTTTGTTCCTATTCAGAAAGGAGGTTAAACAATGATTTTTTCAACAACACTGTTTTATACTTAAAATCTTTTGAGAGACTAATCTTAAATATTCTGATAAAAAAATGAATCTATAAATTGCTTTGGGTAGTATGGACACTGATGATATTAATTCTTCCAATACATAAACACAGGATATGCTTTCATTTATTTGTGTCCTCCTTAATTTCTTTCTTCAGTGTTGTGTAGTTTTCTGAGTAAAGGTTTTTACCTCCTTGGTTAGGTTTATTCCTATGTATTTTTCTTGTTGCTATGGCAAATGGGACTTTTTTCCTGATTTCTGTTTCTGATATTTTGTTGTTGATGTACAAAAATGCCTTCAATTTCTGAATACTGACTTTGTATCCTATTGTTTTGTCAAATCCACTTATTAGGTCAAGCAGTATTTTTGTGAAGTCTATAGAGTTTTCTATGTACACTAATCTGTCATCTGCAAATAGTGACAATTTTACTGCCTCCTTTTCAAGTTGGATGCCTTTTATTTCTTTTTCTTCTCTGATAGCTGTGGCTAGAACTTCCAATGCTATGTTGAATAGAAGTGGTAAAAGCAGTCATTCTTGTCTTGTTCCTGATTTTGGAAAACTTTTGGTGGGAATGCAGATTGTTGTAGCCAGTGTAGAAAACAGTATGGAATTTCCTCAGAAAAGTAAAAATGGAACTGCCTTTTGACCTGGCAATCCCTGCTTGGATTATATGCTAAGAATCCTGACACACCAATTCAAAAACACCTATCTACCTCAGTGTTCATAGCAGCACAATTTACAATAGGCAAGTGCTGGAAACAACATAAGTGCCCATCAGTAAATGAGTCGATCAAAAAGCAGTGCTACATTTACACTATGGAATACTACACAGCAGAAAGGAAAAAGGAGTTACTACCCTTTGCAACAGCATGGGTGGATCTGGAGAACATTATGCTAAGTGAAATAAGCCAGGTGGTGAAAAACAAATACTCATAATCTCACCTGTAAGTGGAACCTAATCAACAAAACAAACAAGCAAGCAAAGTATAACCAAAGTTATTGAAACAAAGAACAAACTGACAGTAACCAGAGGGGAGGGGAATAGGGGATTATTGGGGAAATAGGGGAAGGGCCACATGGACAAAGCTAAAAGGGGTAGGATTGAGGGTGGGAGGCATTGAGTGGTTGGGGGGGGGGAAATGGAGACAACTGTACTTGAACAAAAATAAAATATAAATAGATTAATAAATAAATAGGAAAAAGGAAATGATACTTATGTGATGTGACAGGAATGATAGCTAAAACTATGTTGGTAATCATTTTGTAATGTAGAAATTCATTAAATCAATATATTCTACACATTGAAGTTATATAAGATTAGGTGTCAATTATATCTCAATTCTTTTAAAAAATGAAGGAAAAAAGATTCAATGCACTCTTCACATTCTGCTAGCCTCTTCTGAACATCATGTGGAACCAAGAATACAGACAGGCTACCCTGATACCTCTTTCTTTGATAACATAACAATCTACATAAGGAAGAACAAACAGAAGAATAGTCTTCTCGCATTAATGGAGATTAAAACTCTGGAGCATAGCCATAAATAAATGGAAAGAATAAATTTGATATATGATAGTATTCCACATATTTTTTGCTTAATATCCATTAAGATTTCATTGGTATTAGTAATCTAAACTATTCTCCTATTAGGAAATCTAAAAACTCCAAAATGTAGAGTGCATATCACTGTGTGCATGAGTGCATGTGTGTGTGTATGTTTATGCATTTTTATGTGTGTCTGTGAATACTAGACAGCCTGATTCTTAGAGAAGAATAAATGATTTATCTTTGTTTATTCATATGCCTGAAAAATTTCTGCCACATAAAAGTTCTCAGTTTAAAAATGTATAAATGGATTGGTTGATTAAGAAGAGACAGAACAGGTAGCAATTTTATGAAATTAATAACAGTTTAAATCATAATTTGCTTCTGGAAAAATAGTTCCATCAGATTTAGAAGACCAGTAATAATAAGAAGAGATAAATGACAAATAATATTTGGTAGTTATGGTAAAATATGAATTGAGAGATCACCTTAATCTAGATAAGTGTGCCATTTAGAAAGTTCATAAGTAATCACATCCAGTAAAGAAATTGTCCAGATATAAGTCAGGTGGAAGAGGGAGACTAAATATTATGGGCTAGGCAACTTTCTAATGTATTTATGCTTTTTATTCATGGGGAGAGGGAAGAATCATTTAGGATATGCTAAAATTTAGTTCTCACCAAGATTCTATTTTAGTTGTCACATCTTTATGTATGAAAAGATGAGTTATCAAGTAATTTTGTGTTATAGCACTCATCCAGAATATGTGGAAATTCTGAACATATAGTAATTTAAACATCTGACGCAAATGGGGAGAAGCTTATTGCTGTATAATTTATTTGGGAAAATTAGTCATACCAAAGATGTTACAGTGGTAGAATGCAATGTGTACAATTATGCAGAAATCTTTGATTCAAATTTAGGAAAACTTGGGTGTTGGGGGAAGTCAGGGTTAAGAGCTTTCCATCAGATATAAAAGTAAGAACATCCTCCTTTAAACTCATGTCAAGGGAAATTCCTTTCTAACTGCACATTTGAAACCTGTGACGATCAGCAATAATGAGAGATAATTTCACAACTTGGAAAATTCTATCAGGAAATGTATATTGTGTATATGCCTTTGTATGTGTAGAGTTGGACTGCTAGGGTTGGGGAAGAAACAACTGAAAGTTCTCAATTTTGTAATTTGAAAATTATCGAAGACAGTATTGTGTCTTTAACTAGTGAAGAATATATAACTTAAGTGGAGAAGTGACTCCTCTATGTATCAGAATTTATTTAGCAATTTGAATAAAAATTTCCTCAGTCAAAGAGATGACTGAGTAGCAAGGGAGATAAAATTCTAAAGATGATATTTGAAAATTGCATTGTAAGTACTATGTAGAAGTATGCACACTGTTGTAGGTGAAGAGGTGGGTCAACAAAAATTCCAGGGAAGAGGTTAGGCTAATACTAAGACAAAGAAAAAAATAAATTTCATTCTAGGTGGAATGAAGAGCAAGAACAAAGTGAAAATAAAATCACAGTGACCAGTCAAGACATAAAAAGGAAATCTGTTATCCTCTCAATGACCTCATCCAGAAATTCAGTAGATTGATGACCAGACTCAACTGTCTGGTGTCTTGATCACTCTTGGTGTTTCATAACAGCAGAAACTTTTAAAATAAAACCTGGTTACACTGCAAGAATATCAACTTATTCCATTTCTTTATGTTCATTTTCTAGGAGGGCTTGAAAATTGGTACTTCCCTCCTCTCTGAGGGAACATTTCCAGTCGGTAAACATTTATAAAGTAACCAATCATGAATCATTCTATAATGTATACTGACCTATTTATTTCAACTTATATTCATATATCCAATCTCTACTGGGGTTATCAATAAGACTTGGTCCTTCGTACCTATCTGACCTCCTACCTGTTAGGTGCTACCTGGGATTAAGTATATACAGCTACCCAGCAGTCATTTCCTCAATGTGGTATCTTCTCACTCTATGCTATTCCGCCAACCCCTACCACACATCAAATACCCACATTCCCATTTCCTGCAACTGATGATCATAAGCGGGGGATATAATGTATGCTTTCTTTCTCATCCTTGCTTAATCTGAAGTCTCATGGCCATCCGTTCATCTTTTTATCAGATGGTTCAACATCTTAGACTTAGGTCTTATTTTCACAAAAGTCTATCCCTCAGGGCCATGTTTCATGATTTGCTTACTAATGACTTCATCTTTCAAAGCATTTTTATCACCTTTACTATGCTTAACACAGTTCTAGAAAATAGAGAAAATTAGTTCTTGTTTTCCATCTTTTTATTTACATCTGTGTGCCTACACACAAGGTTAGAAACGATACCTACATTGATACTGGGTATATTGGTGTATCTCCTTTCATATCAGCTTTCACCTTTTCATTTGTATGTAAGGTTATGCACAGTCATAGGTCTAATACAGGTAGATAAAAGTGTAGTTTCAGGAGCTGATGAGTGTGCATTTTCTCTTCATCTTGTTTGCCTTATTTTCACTTTTGCTCCATCTCTCCCTGCTATCTTGGTATAAGATTACAACCTTTTGCTATTTTTACAACCTAACCATAATATGACTTACCTTGGTCTCCAAATCTCTAAGAAAACTCCATTAACATTTTCTTGCCATGCCCTTTATTATGCCGAACAGAAGGTATTTATGTTTTTATTACAATTCTACTTCCCCCAGGGATGAAAACTACTAGTGTCTTAAAGATACAGTCTCAGAGAACTGTCTTTATCTAACCTATCTGGAAGTTCTCAGGAAATTCCCTCACAGGATGCATCTTTATTTGTTCTGACTCAAAACTCACTGACTGTGGACAGCCTTTTCCCTGGGCTATTAATCAAAACAATCAATAGAAATTGTTTAACATAGTAACTTTTTGAAGCGAGGATGAAAGTTGGAACTAGGAACAGACTGACCAAATAACTTTTTATTGTTGTTGAAGTACAGTTTCTCCATTTTACCCTCTCCACTCCCCCTGTCCTACCCATCCCTCCCTCCCACCCTTAATTCTACCCTCTTAGGCTTTGCCCATGGGTCCTTTATACATGTTCCTTGACTGACTAAAAATATAAAAGCATTGACTGGTGTGGCTGAGTTGGTTGGGTGTTGTTCCCTAAAGCAAAAGGTCATAAGTTCAATTCCCAGTCAGAGCACATGTTTGGGTAGCTTGTTCTATCCCCAGTTGGGGCATGTACAGTAGGCAACTGATTGATGTTTCTCTCTCACATAAATATTTCTCTCTCACATGAATGTTTCTCTCTCTCTTTCTCCCTCCCTTCTCCTCTCTCTAAAAACAAATAAATAAAAAATCTTTTAAAAAAACTTAAAAGACAAACTTGGGGAATAAATTGACCACACAGAATTAAGCGACACACACGTAAATGACTATACATGGGTCCAGTGAAGATGTGAGAAATCTCTAATCTGCCATCTCTGGTTGACTTTGAGGGAATAATATTAAAATATTGAATGTGGCTCATTCTACTAAAAAATATATGGTAAATTCAAAAAGTTGTTTCACACACACAGAGTGAGGTTTATTGTTTATGTTATAGAATGTACATTTTTGTTGAAAATTTTTGAGTGGCATTGGTTAATAAAATCATACAAGTTTCAGGTGTATAATTCTATAATACATCATCTGTATATAATATGTTCACCATCCCAAGTCAATACTCCTTCCATCACCATTTATCCCCTTTTTACTCTCGTCTACCTCCCATGCTGTCCATCTTATAATCATCATAGTGTTTTCTCTATGAGTTCTTTTCTTTGCTAATCCCTTCACATTTCCTACCCTGTACATATGTTTAATAAGAAAACTTCAGAAAAATCTCTCTAAGTCTATAGATAAAAATTCTCAACAAAATTTTAGCAAACCAAATCCAACATCATCTTAAAAAGGATTATATACCATGACCAAGTGTGACGGTCTCAGGAACACAAGGTTTGTTCAATATAACAGAATCAATTGATGCATTATATAACAGTAATAAGATGAAGGGTAAAAAAAAACATGATTCTCTCAACTGATGCAGAAAAATGAACAAAATCTAGCTCTGTTTTGTGATAAAAAAACATTAAACAAACTAGAAATATAAGAAAACTCATTTAACATGATAGAGGGTGTTTATGGATAAAAAAATCTACAGTTCATCTCATATTCAGTGATGAGATTGAAAACTTCCTAAATCACAGGCAGGAAAAGGTTGTCTGCTTTCACCTCTGCTATTTAACATTGTATTAGAAGTTCAAGCCAGAACAATTAGGCAAGAAAAAGTCACTCAAATTAAGAAAAAAAGAAGTAAACTATCCCTATTTGTGGATGACATAATCTTATACATTAAAAATTATATAGAATTCACAAAAAATATTAGAGCTAATAAACAAATTGAACAAAATTACACAAGATCAACATACAGAAATTAGTTGCATTTCTATATACCAGCTATAATCAATCTGAAAAAACAATGAAAAAACAATTTTATTTACAACAGCACCAAAAATAATAAATATTTTGGAATAAAGTTAACCAAGGAAGTGTAAGATTTATATACTAAGAGCTATGAAACACTGCTGAAGTAAATTTTAAAATACCTAAATAAGTGGAAAGTTATCCTGTGTTTGTGGATTAGAAGACTTAATGCTGTTGAAAATTCTTCCCAAAGTGACCTATGTACTCAATGTAATCCTTATTAAAATTTTAATGTCCTTCTTTGCAGAAAAGCAAAAGCTGATTCTAAAATTCATATGGAATAGCAAGGGGCCCTGAATAACCAAAACAATCTTTAAAATAAAAAAATAGAGTTAGAAGACTAACACTTTCTTACTTCAAAACTTATTACAAAACTATAGTGTTCAAAAAAAATACTGGCATAGCAATAGACTTTCAAAAGAATGTAATAAGATTGTGACTTGAGAAATAAATCCATATGTGTATGGTTAATGATTTTTGACAAGGGTGCCATGATCTTTCACTGGGGAAAACAATATTCTCAAAATGGTCATTTTATCCACATAAAAAAATAAAGCTGGAACCTTAACTCATACCATATACAAAAAATAACTCAAAATAGATCAAAGGCTTATTTATAAAAATTGAAAAAATAAAACTCTTAGAATAAAATATAGGAGTATATCTTCATGACACCAAAATCAGCAATGATTTCTTATATTGGACAACAAATGCAAAGCAATGAAAGAAAAATACATAAATTAACCTTCATCAGAATTAAAAATTTGTGTGAATCAAATGACACTATCAAGAGAGTGTTAAGGCATAGATAATGGGAGATAATCTGAGGATAATATATCTGATATTAGTCACCAGAATAAAGAAATCTTATAACTTAACAATATAAAGACAAACAATTCAATCTAAAAAAAATGAGCAAAGAATTGAGTAGACATTTATTTAAAGATGTATCAAAAGACTATCATGCCCATGAAAAAATGCTTAACATCATTAGTTATTAAAGAAATGCAAATCAAAAACTCAATTAAATACCATTTGGCACCCACTAGAATGAATTGGATTGGAAATAATGAAAATCAAAAAGTGTTAGGACATAGAGAAATGGGGACCCTCATACGTTGCTGGTGGAAACGTAAGTCAATGCAGGCACCATGGAAAACACTTCTTCAAAAAGTTAAGGATGGAATTACCATATGATCCAAAAATTCCACTTTGTGGTAAAAATACCTAAAAGAACTAAAAACTGATGTTCAAACAAACCTTGTACAATCATGTTCACAGCAGCACTATTGACAATAGCCAAAGTACGAAAACAACCCAAATGTCCACTAACTGATATGGCAGAAAAGTTAACTATCCTTACAATAAAATATATTGTTTGGCCATAAAAAGAAATGCAGTGCCGACATATGCTACAACAAGCAAACAACTTAGAAACAGTACGCTAAGCAAAAGAAGCTAAGTACAAAAGGCCATATGATTCCATTTATATGAAATATCCAGAATAAATTCATAGAGGCTGAAATAAGATTAGTAGTTTTCATGAACTAGATAGAGAAAAGATGAGGGATGATTGCTTAATGTGTATAGGGTTTTCTTTTGGAGCAATGAAAATATTTTAAAACTAGTGGTGATAATTGCACAATATTTTGAATGTATTAAGTGCCACTGAACTGTGAACTTTCAAATTGTTAAAATGGTCAGTTTTGTGTTATGCAAGGTCTGTGTGGGAAAAGTCTGACCATTGTTAATATAACAAGAATGGTTTGTGCAACATACATGTAACCTGGCAGTCAAGAGAGTGGACTGAAATGTGCTATGTGAACAATGACAACTTCACTGTGCTAGTCAGCAGGGGCAATAAATGCTGTTGAGTGAGCATGTATACTGTGTGACCATCACATTCAAAATGATTGAGCAAGTAGAGCAATGAATCTGCATCAAATTTTGAATTGAGCTTGAACATTCCTTCCTGGAAACTATTCAGCTGATTCAGAAGGCCGCAGCTATGGGCACCTGGTAATTGGCAGCTTCATCATGCCTACTCCTGCATCACATCTTGTGCAGAGTTTTTTGGTGAAACATAAAAGCACCCAGGTGACTCAACTCCCCTACAATCCAGATTTGGCACCTTGCAACTTCTGGCACCTTCCCAAAACTAAAATCACATTTGAAAGGCAATACATTTCAGACTGTGGATGAGATTCAGGGAAATACAACAGGATAGCCGATGGTGATTGGAATAACTATGTGAGGTCCCAAGGTGCCTCCTTTGAAGAGTACTGAGGTATCATTGTCCTATGTATAATGTTGCTTGTATCTTGTATCTTCTTCAACAAATGTCTCTATTTTTCATAGTGCATGGCTGGATACTTTCTGGACAGGCCGTGTATATATTTTATCACAATAAAAAAAGTTGATGGTTATATAAATGTCCGACAGAGTCCAAAGGGTTAGTGCAAGCAATTCATACACTAAAACAGAGATGGATAAGGAAGGAGAGAGAAAGATACAATGTGACCTGTCATAATATTATGTGAAATAAAAACTAAAAATTGACCAAGTAGCAGGCAGCAAGGTTCACTGAGATTTCCCTAGAGCTACTCCTTAGCTGGTTCTATGAGCAAAGGGAATTTCTATTCATTTCATTTTAATTTCAATACCTTAGACTCTGATACCTAGAGACTTCATTACAAATTCTCCCTCAACGCATACACACAAATACATTTTTTACCACCTCTTAGGGTGTGTTAAGGCTTTGTTATAAGATATATATATATATATGGTACAGCATGTTCTGTGTTAACATGATATATATATATCATGTTATATATATATATATATATATATATATATATATATATATATATATATATATATATATATATATATAAATTTTCAAGAACTGAATTCACAGCTGCTACATGACTTCCTAAGACAGAAGACAAGAAATTTGGTAAGTATTTTTGATCAGTGAGTCTATGCAAAGTGTGCTTAGGATTGGAATTTGGATTCACAGAAATTGAGTTAAAACCTAGAGTATTGGGGTAGGGAATAAAATGGCACAGATCATTAGTCTTGGGAGATACAGCAGAAAGACTAAGATGTGAAGAATTGGAGGAAAATATCTGCTGGGCACCTATGATATTTCACATATATAACCTCATTTATCCCACTCAATAACAATCTGAGGTAGATAGTACTATGCTTAGTCCTAAATGAAACTGAAACACAGAACATGATGTACCATATTTTGCCATGTATAACACACACATTTTTGCCCAAATTTTTGAGGGAAAAATAAGGCTGTGCGTTATACATAGGTATAATGCATACATACCATGGGTATATTAATGGGTATAATAATCCCATGAATAATGGAGTACAAAAACATGGATGCGCATTATACATGGCAAAATATGGTAACTTACCTAAGGTCAAGGCCAGGAAGAATAGGATCAGGACTCCATTCCATGCCACAATCCCAGTAATATTAAATACTGTATGCTTGTGATTCTTTTTCCTACACATGCTACTGCCTTCACAGTGAGAGACACAAATTGGAAAAAAAGCCATAGTAGGCAAATAAAGATAGATAATGCGTTGAGTCAGCACTCCCTTATACTTACTGAACACATTGCACAGATATTAAAAAAGGCACAATAGGGTGACCAGCTGTTGATATCTCTCCATGCTTCATACTTCAAAGGGATTAATCTGAATCCACATTTAATTATTGGAAGAGCTGAATTTATGGCCAATGCCATGGCCCAAGATGAGGCATGTGATGAAAAGCATAGTTATAGCAATATTAAAAAATTTCTTTAGAACTAAATGTGTACATCTGTTATAAAGAACTTGGCATTGCCCAGAAAGCATACTTGGCCTTTATTATAGGATTTTAGGTGGTATTGGCTACTCTAGGTCCTTTCATTCTTCCCATCCCTTATTTTTCTTTCTCCCTCCTTTCACTATTTCCACTGACAAGTTTACTAAAACAGGTCCTGATCAGTGTCACAAAGCCTAGTTTCAAACTAATTTTAAATTTTGTTTATTTTTTATTTGTTATTAAATTTATTGGGGTGACATTGGTTAATAAGATAATGATTCTGCTTATTAGCTTTGTAAGCAATGGGAAGTCAATTAACTTATCCAGACCTTTCTCTTCCACAAACCAGATACCAAGCAGAACTTGTGCCATGGATTAGTAGGGAGAAATACATAATATATGCAAATAATGGTTAAAAAAAGTCTGAAAAATAGTAGGTACCTAATTAATTAGAGCTATTATTAGTATTGTGCTAGTGGTTATTATTACTATCAATTTTATTTATCTCCTAATGGCATTTATATCTTGAGGAAGAGGAGAGTTAATGTATTTAGTTTGAACTAAATAATTTTCAGAGAGACAGTGTTAGCTTCTATGCTTCATTTGAGAAGCAATACTGGGATTATTTATGGAGAACTAGAAAAGGAAAAAGAATCCAAGACCTTCAGAGAAATAATCTTAATATCAGCTGTTTGGGGATGTTTAATATTTATTTCTATTGAATTTATCAGGGTAACATTAGTTAATAAAATTATATAAGTTTCAGTGGTACAATTCTATAATACACCATCTGTATAGTGTATTGTGTATTCACCACCACAAGTCAAGTCTCCTTCTAGCACTATTTATCCCCTCTTTACTGTCTTCTAACTCCCCTCACCCTGCTTTCCCTCTGATAATCACCATACTAGTGTCCTTGTCTATAGGTTTGCTTTGCTTAATCCCTTCACTTTTTCAATGAGGCTGCCAACATCTCTTCCTTCTAAGAGCTGTCAGTCTTTTCTCTGTATCTATGAGTCTGTTTCTATTTTGTTTGTTAGTTTATTTTGTTACTTAGATTCCACATATAAGTAAAATCATATGGTACTTGTCTTTCTCTGATAGTCTCATTTCACTTTGCATAATACTCTCTAGGTCCATCCATATTAACACAAGAAGTAAGATTTCCTTCCTTTTTATAGCTATGTAGTATTCCATTGTGTAACTGTACCAAAGCCTTTTTATTAACTTTTATTGATTTATTGTGGTGGCATTTTATTTTTAATTTTTATAGATCTAACAGTGGATAAATTGTCCAGTGGGGACCAGTAATCCTTTAATAAGGACATCTCAATCAGCCTGCAGAAGAATGTCTTCTTCCAATGTCACTGAATACCACCCTTCTTCCAATGTCACTGAATACCACCCTTCTTCATTCCTGTTGCTGGGGATTCCAGGGTTGGAAATTGCACAAATCTGGCTTGGCTTTCCCTTCTGTGTAGTGTATCTGATTGCTCTTGTTGGAAATATCATTATTCTCTTTGTTATCTGGACTGATCACAGCCTTCACCAACCCATGTTCTACTTTTTAGCCATGCTGTCAGTAATTGACCTGAGTCTCTCTACTGTTACCATCCCTAAAATGCTGGGTATCTTTTGGTTCAAGCTTCAGGAGCTGTGCTTTGGGTGCTGTGTTGCTCAAGTCTTTTTTATCCACTTTTTTACAGTCATGGAGAGCATTGTACTTCTTGCCATGGGTTTTGATCGCTATGTGGCTATTTGTAACCCACTCAGATACCGCATGATCCTCACCAACAGAGTCATTGGTATGATTGCTCTGGTGGTAGTTCTAAGAAGTTTATGCATGATTGCTCCCATTGTTTTTCTCCTTCTGAGGCTACCTTATTGTGGACATAGAATCATCCCTCACACCTATTGTGAGCACATGGGAGTGGCACGTCTAGCTTGTACCAGTATTAGAGCCAATATCTACTATGGTCTTGCTAATATTTCTATCTTGTTTCTGGATGTGCTTCTGATCATTACCTCCTATGCTAGGATTTTATATACTGTCTTCCACCTCCCTTCCCAGGATGCCCGCTTAAAGGCTCTAAATACTTGCAGCTCCCATATCTGTATCATCTTGGTGTTCTTTGGTCCAGCTCTCTTCTCCTTCCTCACTCATCGTTTTGGCCAGAATATTCCCCAGTATATCCATATCCTTCTAGCTAATCTCTATGTGGTCATCCCCCCTGCCCTCAACCCAGTCATTTATGGGATCAGGACCAAGCAGATCCAGAAGCAGGTACAGAGCCTTTTTCTTAGAAAAAAATGAGAAGTAACTGATTCCAGTTATGGAAGTATAAAGTCTGAGCAGACTTAAATTTGTAATAAAATTAATAAACTAGAACCTACCCAGTCTTCTCCCATACCTCCCCATAGAAGTTCTCAAAATGAGGGTCTGCTCTGGGCATCCCCCTTCTCCTAAGCCTCAGGTTTCAGACTTCAGCACATAATGTACACATATTTAAAAACTACTGTCTGCCTGTTTTGGTCTCTTGGGTGATAACTGGCCCAAGTTTGGCCGTTTTGGCAGTAGATGGTCAGGAGGAAAGGATTAAGAGAAATTACTTCCATAGCTACAAAGGGTGAAAGGCTGTTTGTTCCTAAGCTAGAGTTGCCTGGTCAGCCCAAGAAAAAGCCACAGCTTTCTGGTCATCTTAGGTCAGGATTGCCAGGTTCCTGCTCCTGCCTTCCACTCTTTAACCTTTCTCTTCTGTTCTGGGCAGTAGAATAGCAATCTCCCCACCTACCCTACCCTCTGTGTCCCACAGGCAGTAGTAGCATGGTGCAGCAAAGTCCAATTTGACACAGCACCACATGTTAAAGTTTTTCTTTTTCTAAATACCAACACAATTTTGCTGAAGTTACAATTTTAGAAAATTAGCTGGGCCTCAAAACTGCTCCCAGCTTTTTTCAGGTGCACCTGGATCTCCACAATCTCTCAGGGCTGCCTGTATTTCTCCCAGAACTTGGGCATGGGCAGAGGCCCCCTGGGGTACATAGAACCCAAGAGAGTCTGTGGTACAGTCCTGTACTCCTTGAATATTGTGTATAATAGCCTGTCTCTACCCTTGTCTCCAAACTCCCTTTTGCCTTCCTCAGGTTTGATATCTGGGAGCTTTGATTATCCAGAGGAAATTAAATATTTTTATATCAAATTATATTATAATAAATATCGCCAAAAGCTTTCTTTAAAAAATTTATTTTACCAGAATTAATTGTGAAAGATATATATTTCTTGTATTATATATATAATTGGCTATACTTGTTAGAGACGTGTGTTTTTGTGCATCTGAATGTATACCTGCAATGATATTCATTATTGACCTCTGGCATAAAATGTCATACAAGAGAAATTTTCAAAGAGAAGCACTTGATTCACTGAAGGAAGAATTTAACATTAATCAACAAAACAAACAAGTGAGCAAAATAGAACAAGAGACATGAAAATAAAGAACAAACTGACAGTGACAGGGGGAGGGGATAATGGGAGAAAGGAGAAGGGTCAAGTAAAAGAACATGTATAAAGGACCCATGGCCAAAGCCAAAGGCTGGGGAATTGAATATGGAAGGTGAGGGGTGGGTAGAGCAGGAGAGAGTAGTGGGGGGAAATGGGACAACTGTTACTGATAAGGAAGGAAGGAAGGAAGGAAGGAAGGAAGGAAGGAAGGAAGGAAGGAAGGAAGGAAGGAAGGAAGGAAGGAAAGAAGGAAGGAAGGAAGGAAGGAAAAAAGGAAGAAGTAGGTAGGTAGGTAAAGGGAGAAAGAAAGACTGTATGATGTTCTAGATTTCTTACATACAGAGGTTCAACTAGAAGTCACATAGCCAATGACAACTATGAAGAAAAATGCAGCCCTGGTTGGCATGGCTCAGTTGGTTGAGCATCATCCCACAGAGTGAAAGGTTGCCAATTTGATTCCTGGTTAAGGCACATGCCTGGTTGTGGGCTGGGTCCTGGGTTGGGTACATGTGGTAGGCAACTAATTTATGTTTCTCTCACACATCAACATTTCTCTCCCTCCAATTCCCCTCTCTAAAAATATAAATAAATAAAATCTTTTTAAAAATGCAAAAAGTTTCTATAAATAATACAAATAATAAACTACTGCCTAAAAATGAATAGTATGATTTTTACTGAAGTGTATACAAGCAAAAGATGGGAATTAGACTAGTTTGGGGGTTTTTTCTTTCTATGCTCTCAAGTTTCTGATTCTAGGAAGTTTTTCATAAGCCTGCCTCTCATTTTATACACTCTCATTCTTGAACTAGTAAATTTAATATTGTGTCTTCTGTGATGGCCATTTTTTTCTTGGAGTTTAAAAAATGCTTGTGGAACAAATGAAAATTATATGTGAAATTAAATTGATTATTATAAAAACTTGTGAACATGTTAGTTCTTATTGTTTCTCTAGCCCATGTCCCCCCACAGAAACAAATATTTGGCAACCATTCAAGGACAACAATGCCTGTTGGAGCTTTGAAATCCAGGTGGGAGATTGTAAACCCCATGTAGAGCCCATGGTGGAGAATGACTGCTTTGAAAAGGGAGCCAATAGCAAATTAGTTGACAGTGGTCCTGCCTACACACTGGACACAGCCCTGTCCCCTGTGAACTCAGCTCCAGTCCCACTTGTATGTGGCCCTGTCAATAGCTGCTGCTACCAAGGATCCCAGGAGGTGTTATGCCCATCTGTGCCCCCTATAACAGGCAACAACCTGAAACCTGACAGTGATCCCTAAAACAGTCTTATGACCTGATTCCAGTCTCACTCTACCACACACCAGAGGCAGTTCTGCCCAAATAGAGACCATCCCAAAGACTCAATGGGAGCATGCTAAGAGACCTATCTGCACCCATCTGCAGCCCTGGTAACAAGTCTGCCAGCTGTGGAATGACTGCAAACCAGATGATAGTCTTAATACCTTGTTCCAGCTCTACCCAATCTTGATCTCAGAGGTAGTCCCATCAGTTCAGGAACCCAGCAGGAAAAGGACTTTACCTGTCAATACCAGGCTAAGAACCAGAAGTGGGATGTCTGTTCCTTCAAATACACATACCAACCCAAAGCTACATGGATCACAAAGAATCAGACACACATGACACCAGCAAAGGAAACTAATAAAGCTCCAATAACTGATCTTAAAGAAGGGGACATCCATCAACTATTTGACAAGGAATCCAAAATAATCATCTTAAAGCTCAGTACACTACAAGAAGAAAAAAAAACAGTCAACTAAACACAATCAGTGAAACAATATATAGGTATGAAATGAGAAGTCTGACAAAGGAATAGATATAAAAATAAGCCAAACAGAAATCCTGAAGCTTAACAATATCCTGACTAAACAGAAAAATTCAATAAAGATAAAGAATGTGGTCTATATGTGCAATGGAATATTATTCAGCCTTTAAGAAAAAGAAAATCCTGCTATTGCAACAACATGAATGAACTTGAGGACATTATACTAAGTGAAATGTCAGTCAAATAAAGACAAATTGCATAATCACTCATACAGAGAACAAACTATTGTTGCCAGAGGGGAGAGGGGTTAGAGGGTTGGGTGAAAAGAGTGAATGGATAATGAAGTACAAATTTTCAGTTAAAAATAGTAATAGAGATGTAAAGTACAGCATAGGGAATATAGTCAATAATATTATAATAACTATATATGGTGTCAGGTAGATACTAGACTAACCGGGGAGTTACTTTATAAATTAGATAATGTCTAACCACCATGCTGTATACCTGAAACTAATATAGGGGTTGAGAAAAGTGGGTTTACAGTTCAGTATATGGAAAATAATACAATAATTAATAAGTAATAATACAAGAATAAACTCTGTATTTCAATTACTCACAACTGTAAAACTACTTTTGCCCTCTGTTGTCAATTGTAATTTACATTTTTTAGTTAAAATATATATACTGCATAATCTTGGTTTTATTTGGATTCTTTAAAAAAAAAACTCAACTTACAGTAACAGAAAGTAGAATGACAGTTATCAGAGGCTGTGGCATGAAGAGAAAGGGGAGGTGGTGTCAAGGGCCAGGGGAGAGGGATCATGGGGAGTTTACTGGGTGGGTACAGAGTTTCAGTTTCTGCAAAATAAAAGAAGTTCTGGAGATGGATGGTGGCCATGGTTGTACAAAAATAAGTACACTTATTACTACTGAACTATACACTTAAAAATGGTTAAGATAGTAAATTATATGTTAAATGTACTCTACCAAATAAAAAATTGAGAAAAATGGTAAAGACAGAAACACTAAGCCAACGGGGGAAATGTGCATGTCATAATTGCAGTCCACACAGATATGAGGATACATGAGACACAGACATCAGATCCAGCTGACTTGTACAGAATACCACCATGGAGGCCATGGTAACTGAGTCCAAGTTGAAGGAAAGTGGAAAGGAGCAGCAGTTATTTCATACATAGGATCTTTGATCAACAAAGACAGGGTAGTATTTTAAAGAGGAATGAAATAGAATTAAAATTTAAAAGGTTGATTGGGTATTAACTAGGAGACTTTGATAAGAATGGTGTTTATATTTCATTACATAAAACCTATTGTGTACAATGGAGAAATGAAGGTCATAGGAAAGAATTTTAAGAGATTAGATCATATGAGTCTTGATTTGTGAAGGTAAATGTTGGCACAGTGGGGAGGAGGTATACCATGAGGGAGTGACCAGAAACCAGGGAATAGATTTCTCATTAATTGAAGAGAGAAATAATTAAAATGAGAACATATCAGATGTAACCAGACTCTCTTTTGGACCATAGATCACATTATCTTCTCTCTCATGACAACTTGAAATTGTCTGAACTTATAAGTAAAAAATAACTGGAAAAGAAAAGGGGATTAAGAGGTAGAACTTTCAGTTAAAAAACAAGTCACAGCATAAGGAATATAGTCAATAATGTTGCAGTAACTATGCACAGTGACAGATGGTTACTAGACTTATTGTGGTGATCACTTCATGAGGTATATATATAAATGTTGAATCACTATGTTATATATCTGAAACTAACATAATATTGTATGTCAACTATATTTAAAAATAAAAATTAAAAAAAAACCTGATTGTCTCATGCATTCAATTGTCCCTTGGTCTTTTTCTATTTGTATTTAGGAAAACCACAATTTATGGCATATCCTGTTACTAGCAGGTCTACTCCATCATTATCCAGGAAGAGAGACTCTAGGAAAGCTCTAGGCTTTGAGCTCTACCTGAATTTTGTTTTCTCATGAGGATGTGGAGTTTTCATTACTGTCTGCCAAAGGAGCTAAAGCACAGGAAAGCTCTTCTCCAAAGAATTTATCTGTTTATTATTAGTTATAGATTGGAGAGGAGAATTGTGCTGAGTTGGAAGAAAATTGATGCTATTATCTACAGGTACAAACTCTGTAAAAAAAAGTATTGTCACAGGGTCTAATTGTGTCTATTTCAGGGGTCTTCTTCAACTTTTGAAACTATAGTTGTTACAATGATAAACTGCATCAGGATTCACTTCTTTATATTAAACAAAGCAGAAGAGTTGCTAAGGAGTTTCCTAAAAAGTCACACTTTGAAGACTTAGTGGTATAAACTTAATAGTTTTATGACTTCTAAAGGAGAGATAATTTATACCATCCCCCATACAGGTTCCTTTCCCTTTGGGAAATTTCTCTTCCTAACAGCTCATGAGATGTCCCCTCCCCTGAGCTACAAAGTTACATCTAGTATGCTGACATTTTTCTGCAGATGCAATAGAGAGGAACAATGAGTTAGATGAACTTAATGACCAATGAGCCCATGCATATGCCCAGAGGACTCTGAAGGTTAAGCTCAGGGATTCTGGGATATGCTTAGACTTAGGGATACCATCATTTCACTATAAAGGTTTCCTCCATGTAGCAGGACAAATTTGGGACCCAGAGGCTTGAATGGGCTTGGGTCACCATGTTGAGCACCTGAACTTATGCTGTGATATTGCTGTAAGTGAGCACTGGGAGAGGAAATATTGGAAAGGTAAAGATGCATGGGCAGAGGAGATGAGACACTGCAGAGAAGAGGATAAGTAAATGAGGATAGAGGGGAGAGTGGCTCCCCTTTGCTGAGAAGTGATCCACAGCACTACTCTCCATTCTCTTCACAAATACGCAGAGCACATGGGATTGGAACAGACATCAGCAGGTGAGCACAGTGATGTACCACAAGTAATTCCCTCTCTCTCTCTCTCTCTCTCTCTCTCTCTCTCTCTCTCTCTCTCTCTCTCTCTCTCTCTCTCTCTCTCTCTCTCTCTCTCTCTCATACACATACATACACACTAACACACAGCTCACTTAGCATATTCTTCGTGGCTTTCCCACAAATTGTAGGAGCATAGCCACCTCTGCTGTCACTAAAGAATAGAGATTGTTCTGGCTAGCAAATAGTTGGCAGTGAACCAGACCCAGTAACTAGGCTTGCTGGGGTTCATCTGAGAAAGTAGACTAGTGCAGGTCACTGTCATATGTTTGAGATTGGGAGTGGAGGTGTGACTTATCCAAAAAAAATGACGTACATATACTACATTTAGTCTGCATTACTATTTTATTTTTTTCCCACATAATGCTGGTAAATCTAGAGATTGTCAGTTCTAAGTTGGCCCACTGTGTATCTACTACTTTATGGAAACATACTCAAGAATTTTTGTTGGAATCCCAATACACCAGCTAGATCAGACTTATCCAGTGGCCCAGTCATGACAGTGCCTGAAAGAAGGTACCCATTCCTATCAATGGCCCAATCCTATCAAGCTTGAGAAGTCTATAAGAATGAGAGAAGAACATAATATACTTTTGAACTGAGCTGCACTGATTTATTTATGCATCCAGAAAACCCTAGAAGTAAGTCCAAATGTGAAGCCCTGGCTACTCATTTACTTGGGAATATTCTGTTGTCACCCACCGCTCCATACCTTCTTCATCTCACCTTGTAGCCCCCATGAGTTATTTATAAATAATGGATTCTTTACAAAGTTATTAGTAAGTTATTTGTGAGATTTTTAATTATTTTGGGATAACAGAAAAATAAAATTTGGGGAAGGACTAATAATGCAAATAACTATTATTTATTGAGTACATATGATGAGCTAGTCCTTTACACGCATTGGTTTTATATGTCATTAAAATGGGTCATTTAGGTAAAATTTATTAGCCCAATTTTATAGAAAAAAAAGTGACTGAGAAAAGTAAGGAATTTGTCCAAAGGTCTTCAGCTGGTAGATGGTATAGCAAGATTTTTAGACTTTTTCAAATGGTTTCAAAGTCCATATAAATACTCAGACTATTAGAGTCAGTGGGGACAAGAGCTAGTAGGTAAATGAAAAATCACAACTAATGAATTGAACGTTGGTGGGTACTAAAGGGGAAAGACACCTATTATCAACTGAGCTTTTGAAATGAACCCTGGGGCTGAGCTCTTTGTCAATGTGCATATCTAGAGAAAGGTAAACTATTCCATGCCCTCCAGGAAGGATCCTCCAACTTATTCGCCCCACATTCTCTGTCATTGTCTGTGGCACTGAGGTGCCCACAGCAAGAAATTAAGCATTCTAACCAAAACTGTGGAAGGGTGGGTGTCCTGTTGGATTTGAACTCTACTGTCAGAAAAGAGTGCCCTCAGCCACCACACTGGAAACATTCTCCTCAGCTAATGAAGTGTCATGTATTGATAAAACAGCCACATTAAGGATGAGGCTGACTTTGTACTGTATACCTCATGATATGTCACTCTATTTTCTTAGACTCTTTCAAGTAAATTTCTACACTCTGTATTCTCATCCTTGGCATCCTCCCTTCAACACTAGCAAACACAGTCTTCTTCCTACATGTTGACAATTTTCTCTTCAGCTTCTTTGGGAGCAAGAGATGCTCCTTTGCTTCTTGTGTAGAACAAGGGATTATTAACTCCCTTGCCTGGGTCTTTTTATTATGTAATAACTACCTGGCAAAATTACATGCAACCACATACATAATAAAATCTTTCTCCCTCTCTTCCTCCCTCTTTACCTCACTTCTTCTTTTTCTACACACACATACACACACACACTTATAGAGACATACATGCATAAACACACACTTATACAAATCCTGATTCTGTTCAACAATTAAATTCTAAAAAAATTGGGGATCATATATTTATATGTCACTGTTGAGGGTATTGAAATGAATATCCCCTGATTTCTTCCTCTCAATAGCAACATTTCTATTAGTAGACAATAGGCAAATGAATAAATAAAGTCATGTCATGTTAGATGTTGCAGAGTAGTACAACGCCCCAGGAACACAAAAAATTAAAATAATTTTCTTTATTATTTCAGTGATTAGGGAAAATTCATTAAAAAATTTTAATTTCAGTGTCACCTAAATTTGCTAAATATCTACTTGTACCTGAAGACAGGGGCAATTTCAGAACATAGGTGTGCTTTTTGTATGTTAACTATTGGTATTATAGGTTGTAATAAAGATGAACATGATTAAGCAGATAGATAAGCCAAGGGCAATTTACTGGAAGAACATCAGAAAGTCACAGAATAAACAGAAGTCTTAAGATATGCGACTAAAAGCCAACCCATTTTATAAGATTAGAAGCATCAAAAATGGCATCCTCCCTTATATCATGTGTCTGTATCAGATCTTTGAGTAAGATCCCTACATTTATATTATATCAAAACACAGAATGGAATAAGTCAAATACTTTTATCAGACCAGGGGTGTCAAACTCATTTTCACTGGGGGGCCACATCAGCCTTGAGGTTGCCTTCAAAGGACCAAATGTAACTTTAAGACTATATAAATGTAACTACCCCTGAATAGTTAAGTGAGAGCTCAGCACTGCCACCAGGTAGAAACAAGGTACCAGGCCAGATAAAACAAGGTGAAGGGCTGGATTCAGCCCTCGGGCCTTGTGTTTGCCACCTGTGATATAGACTCAGGATTCCTTTAATACCAGAGTACACTTTGAGAACAACTGTGTATAGTACATCCCCAAAATTAATGAAGTGGATGCTTGGAAAAGGAATGAAAGGAAGTGCTGGAACATGTAAATATATCCTACTTTTTAAAATATTCTCAGTTCCTTCAAATATCTCATATCACAAAAAGTAAAGTCATGAGCAATATTGCCTATGATGAGGCTCACAACAATAATATATATTGAGAAAGTTGGTCAATTATCCTATAAAAGAAAAGAATATCTAATGTTTTTAAATTAATTGCTTCTTCCATCATCTCCAGAATACTGATCTGTGGTCTTTCTATCTTTCCAGAACCTTGATAAGAAAATATCTGAAAGTAAGATCCTATTTCTTAACAGGAATTTAATAACACTTGCTAAGAGAATGCCTTCTATCAATGATACCCAGTTCCATCCCCTCTTCTTTCTCCTACTAGGAATACCAGGACTAGAAACTATACATATATGGATTGCTTTCCCATTCTGTATTGTGTACCTGGTTGCCCTTGTGGGAAACATCACCATTCTCTTTGTGATCAAGACTGAACACAGTCTTCATCAACCTATGTTCTATTTCTTGGTCATGTTGTCTGTGATTGACCTGGGTCTCTCCACATCCACAATCCCCAAAATGTTGGGCATCTTCTGGTTCAACCTCCAAGAAATCAGCTTTGGAAGCTGCCTAGCTCAGATGTTCTTTATCCACATGTTTACAGGCATGGAGACTGTTCTGTTGGTGGCCATGGCTTATGACCGTTTTGTTGCCATCTGCAACCCTCTCCAGTACACAGTGATCCTCACCAATAAAACCATCAGCGTCCTACTCTCTGTTGTTGTTGGGAGAAATTTACTTCTTGTGACTCCATTTGTGTTTCTCATTCTGAGGTTGCCCTTCTGTGGACATTACATCATCCCTCACACATACTGTGAGCACATGGGTCTTGCCAAGTTGGCCTGTGCCCCCATCAAGGTCAACATTATCTATGGGCTTATGGTTATTTCTAATATTATTGTAGATGTGATCCTGATTGCATCTTCTTATGTGCTTATCCTTCAAGCTGTTTTCCGCCTTCCCTCTCAGGAAGCCCGGCTAAAGGCTCTCAATACCTGTGGTTCACATGCCTGTGTCATGCTGTGCTTTTACACACCAGCATTTTTTTTTTTTATGACACACCGCTTTGGTCAGAACATTCCCCATTATGTCCACATTCTTTTGGCTAATGTGTATGTGGTTGTTCCACCTGCCCTTAACCCTGTCATCTATGGAGTCAGGACAAAGCAGATCCGAGAGCGGGTTATAAAAATATTTGTGAAGAAATAATAATTCAGTGTTAAGACTGAGAAAATTTATTCACAAACTACTCATATTTAATGGGAGCTCTCTTAAATTTTCTATTATATTGGATAGTACTGGCCAGATTTTGCATTTATATTGAAAGTGGTTAGTGTTGACCGATAAAGCAAAGTTATCTTTGCTGCCCAGCCTGCTCACCCACCCCCATGAAACTGGACAAATGGAAAAGACTAATAGAAAAGAAAGATATTCTACAGGCAGCAGTGTTTGGGGAATAGAATAACTGGTGGGAAAGGGTATAAACTCCCCCCATTTCTCCATATGTCTTCTCTTTAGGCCAGTTTTGACCCTGATGGAACACTGACCTAATAAATAAATGGAATTTGGAAATGCTAGAGGCAAGATGATCTATATTGTTCTGAAAATTGGCAGCACTGAGAGTAGTAACAGTGCAAGTACCTTCTATTGTACCAGAAGAATTGAAATGTCCAGAAATGGCCTATTTTGACAATAAAAAAACATAAATAGATACTTCATGAAACTAAACAGAAAAGAAGAAAATGCTAAACACTAGAAAGAATCTTTATGTGTAGTGATTAAATAACAGTCAAATATATAGTTAATTGTTTTCTACCCATTATCCTAAGTCTTCCTTAATAAATTATTATACATCACATAGGTCCATAAATTTTGTAATACATTTTTTAGTCAAATAGTCAATGATCCCACAAAAATACTTGTCCCAGGCACAATACACAGTGGTAGGGCTGGTTCTGCAAATGTTTTTACGTTTGGTTTCTGAATGCCCAATTTCTAACTTCCTATTTTTGTCTTGTGGCATGAGTCAAAGTAATGCTTTCCTGAATCTGAAGCATGGCCACAAAGTTCTAGAAATAATCTGTATGCAATTTGAGTACTGATTTATGTATAAAGCTGTGTGTATGTGTAACACAAACATGCTAAATATTATGGTAAATAGGGCATGAATTTACTGTGTATGAGAATATTAAATGCATTTACATACATGCTTAATAGCAAATATATATAGGAAGAAAATACATATATGCAAAAGATAAAAATAATTGAGGAAATGGTGACAAGATAAAAAAACAATGACTCCAGAGTTAATTATATTTTATTAGATTATGTGTTCCAAAACAATGTCGTTCTCCATAAACTTCTCCCACTCTCCCAGATACTTCTCGTTGGTATCCCTTTGTGAGTCACAGGGTACTTTACAAAACGTGAAAACCAGGCTAGCTCATTGGATACTAGTGCTGTTTACCTCTAATTTTATGTTACCCACTCACACATACTTAGTATAACTTAAAGAAATAAATTTTCATGAAGTTTAATCCAGATATAATATTTTCTTGATTTTGTTCCAATGTTGACCCACTCAGTTGGTTAATTGATCCATAACTCATAGTATTTAGTTAGAACCTTAATATTATCCTGGTAAAACTTATAAAAATTCCAGATGCTTAGTCCTTGCATTTTCCAGGTGCCAAGTTTAAAGTTAAAAAATTTTCAACACTTTTCCAAAGTGGTTTCATTATTTTATAGCCTATGACCAAAATATGAAGGTTCTAATTTTTCCATTCTCAATTTCAGCTACTCTTGTGCATAAGAATCAGTATCTCATTATAGTTTTAATTTTCATTTTTCTACTGACTAATACTATTGATTTGGGTTTCAGTACTTATTAGCCCTTTTTAAATCTTTTGCAAAGTGCATATGTCTTTCCTAATACTACAAAATTAGCCATTTTGAGATATATTTGAATGTAGCTCAAAAGCCATTGAAAAATGGAAGTTCAAGGATAAAACTGCCTATAGCAAAAGTAAGCACTAACACCAATAAAATTATATATAAATTGTATATATTAACGTGCATATATATATATATACACACACATATGTGTACACATGATGTATCATTTATGGTATATTATATAAATTATAATTAAGTTTAAATAGAAGAATCTTCAGGAAAAAGTAAAGCTTCTTTTTTTTGAACTGCTGAATTATTTATTAATCAATATTATTAAACAGATGTTAATATTAATGATAGTAATTTTTTATTATTGTTCAATATAGTTGTCCCCATTTTCCCCCCACAACACCCCCCAACCCACTCATCCTTGTCTCCCACCCTCATACCTACACCCTTTGACTTTGTCAAAGAACATGTATAAATTGGGACACATGGACAAAAGTAAATCTTCTTATTAGTTATATTAGTCAAAGTTTTGGAAAAATAGTGACAAAGAAGGTAAATCCCTTAAGTTATGAAAAATTATAGGCACAGTGTAGAGAAGCCACAGTGAGAGATATTTACAACTCCTTGGCCTAAAGAGAAGGGACTCGATACTTAGCATTGTGAAGACTCTTACATGCAGGAGTTGGGACTTATTTTGAAAGACTGACCCAGCCAATGGTGCCCAGAAGGCCATCTGTAAGCACAGGGCAAGTGGAAACAAGAATAAATATCCTGACTTTTTTTCGTTCCTACCCCTTTCCTACCCTCCTACCCTACCCTTGGCTCCAGAAAATGGTAGTTTCCATTTTCTGGAGCCAAGTGAATGACAAAGGGCAAGGGAGACTACCCATGCACACTGTGAGCCCTCCAGGACACAGAGTGTGGAGTGGTCCTGGAAGGGCAAACAGGAGGTAGCCAGCACATTGTCCCATGTAAATGAAGAACTGGAGGAAAATTCTAAACATATACTTGAAGGCCAGGACTTTTATGTGTTCTCTTTCAATTACTATTCTCTATTATTTCTTCAGGATTATATCTGTAGTATTAGGTACTGCCTCTCCTTTTGTTCTCAGAGTTCCCTTAGAAGAAATTTGGATTTCTTTTCATCCTTTTAGACAGCTCAAGAATTACCCAAAATAATACTGATACTTAAAAAAAGTCATGTGGAGAAATACACCTTGAAATCAATTCTAGTATATTTTCCTTGAAGAGAAAAAAATTTTCAATGAGAATGAAAATAATCATGTGATTGCTGCCCATGTTCTATGTTTGTACTCCTATATACTCTTACATAATTTTTTAGCATTTTCTCTCTAAGGCCACAAGTGGCGTGAAGGAAAAATCTGATATGCCAGGAGTATTCTCTCATATGTTTTATAAGGATTAAGGTTACTAAGGAAAACACTGAGCTTTCTAAAGCTTTAACTAAAGGATAATAGGGGAAGGGCTGTCAAGGAACATGTATAAAGGACACACCGACAAAGCTGAAGGGGGTAGGTTTGAGGGTGGGAGGTGTGGTGGGGTGAAAATGGAGACAACTGTACTTGAACAACAATAAAAAGAATAAAAAATAAAGTTTTAACTAATATCAAATTCTAAAACATTAATATAAAAATGTATATCCAGATATATCAAATTTTGTATAAAATATTACAAATAAGAAGAGGAACTTTTTATTTTTATACTCATTTGTCATAAAACAAATTAAAGCTCCCTGAAGTGAAAATGATTATTAACTTTGGAGCTATACAAATAAAATATGTGTGTAAAATAGCTTGAAAACTTACAGTTAGCTAACCTGGTAGCGCATGAGAGCTTTCATTATCTGTTCAAGAAATGTAGTAGATTTGACCATTACTACATAAAATGCTAAAATGACAAGCAAATTTTTATTATTTTGACTTACACATATTGAACACTTAATTAGTGTGTTGTCTAACTTATGGCAGAAACTTAGTAAATGTATATTGAATTAAGGAATGTTTGCTTGTGATATTAGCATTACTGACATCTAGTGGTAAAGTTAAATACATTTCTTGAACAATTGAACAACAGTAAAAATCAAAAGTATTTAAAATAAATGAAATAAAAATGAGTAATCTAGTAAACTAAAAAGTAACTGTTTTTCTATTTAAATTCAACATTAAAAGAAGAACATCTATTAATATTTCAAATAAGTGATAAAGGTAATACCCATTTTAATAATAGCTTGAATCTATTTTCAATTGTTGCTAATTTAGTTAAATGCATTGTGTCACTTAATCTGAAGAAAAAAAAACATGTGAAATGTGAATTGTCATTTTCATTACCCTTGTGAATTTATAGGGGTAACATGAGCCTTAGAAAAGTTAAGAAATATGTTTAACATCTCTCAGCTTTTGAATCACAGGAAAGGAATTTAAATTTAAGTTATCTGACCCCAAAATATTGACTTCAGGGATAATGTTATACAATAATTATAATAATAATCAGTGTTTATTTATTAATAAATTAATAATAAACAGTTGCTGAGCACTTTCCAGGCATTACCCCCTAGTATCATTAAAACAATCCTGTAAGTCAGTATAATTTTTCCTCATTTTGCCTGTGAGAAAACCAAGGCTCAGAATAACAAATTAAATCAGCCAAGGTCACAGAACAAATAGGTGGACAAAATGGTTATGTTCTAAGTATGTATGATTAGCTGCTTTCCTTTGTGTAAATATATATTTATTTTTATGTTTCTATTAATATTATATATAGTATTCAAAGCACTATATTCTTATCCAAAAAAATCATCTAATGTAATTCTTAGAACAGATATAAGTCAGGGTTTGGAAACTTATGTTAGAATTCTGGCTCTGCTATTCACTGAATGTACATATATTTCTGAGCTGACTCTGAGGAAATACTGGTGTTTTGGTTTTTTTTGCCTATAGTGCTCTTTCCCTATATTCACTGTTTGCCTTTTCGAAGTTACTGCTCTCCTGTTACCATAGAGAGGTTTAAAGCATTGGCCATTGTGCCTCTGACTGACTAGACTCCTGGGACCTATATGGAGAGGATACTTGTTGGAGGATGCAAATTCTAAATTGTCTATAACCAGAAGGCATCTCTAATCAGAAATCATAGAGCTTGATCATCAGGGATATGGAAATTTTCTGTCCCATTCCTCCAGGCTCAGGAACAAAACCCACTCACTGTGGGTGGAGGCTCTTCCCAAGGGACTAGAGTGAGTTTGTATAGCTCCTTGGCCCTGACTATTGAGAACTCAGTCACATGCAGGTTGCAGTCTGTGGTATCCAATTCTTCACAAACGATTTCTCAGATGCCTGGCAGAGGTAAGTGAGTCAGCTCCTGGTTATACTGGAAGAGAGTGCATAGTGACCGCAGCTAAAGTGATTCATGGGGGAGATGCAGCTCCTGTGACTCAGCCAGAGTCTTTAGATGGGGCCCTCTCCAAGTAATGCAGCAAAATAGAGAGATTGGAGTTGTACTGACAATAACTGGCTTCATAGCCATACATCAATTACAATAACACAGAAGCACACAACACAATGCTCACTAAATGAATATATAAACAAACCCAGGAACCTATATGTAAATACAACATACGAATAAAGAATGTTGTTTGCAAATACCAGGGAAAATACTGATGGTAACTTTTCTTCACTGGTACAAAGAGGGTCTTTTCTTCCCTACTTCCTTCTTTTTTGACAATTCAGAGGGGAACTTCTTACATGGGGTACAGTCATCCTAGTGAGAGAAAGTTATAGTATATTTTGAAATGGGACACAGAGGGTTTGAGAGATAGGAAGCCTGGGAACCTGGGTAAGAGCTTATCCAATTCTGCTGCACAAGATAAAAGCCAGTCCCAGGGAGAAGTTCAGTTTACCTCAGGGGATTGAGTGTCTGAAAGGGAAGAGAAAAGATCAGAAAGAGAGAGGAAGAGAGAATCTCAGAGAGTTATGCTGAAGATAAACTTAGAAAATGCACATGGAAGTGTGGTTAAACAGACAAAAGGTGAGGATGACTGTATCAGCGGTGGTCACAGTGAAGACAGGGGCTGCTGCAGAGGCCGTGATCTAGACAATGTCTTTTGCTAATGACAATAAGAGTATTTATTAGGATCATTCTGAATTTGTAATATGTTCAGAATACTGAAGCACCTTTTTAAAAGCTTCCTTATGAAGACTGTTAAAAATAGAAGATTATGACAGTGGAAGCCTTGTGTGAGGCCAAGAAGCAAAATATTGGCATGACTGGCTAAACTTTAAGCTTCACAAATTTGACTCAATCTGTGCTGCTTGCCCACATTTGTAGCAGTACCTGGCAGATATAAATATTTGTTAAGTAAATTAAAGATTAATAACTGGAAACTTCTATAAATAACAGATGAGGGCAGAGAGTGGTGGCGGTGGTAAAGTTTGCAGGTGATCCTGAATAGAGAAGGAGGAAAACTTAAGCCGTCCGGAGCAGTTATTAGAATATGTAAAAATCTATATGATTTTAGGTCCTTGATAGATGGACTTAATTGTTTTTTGCAGGAACAAAATAACAAATCCCACCAGGTAAATAACCTCTACCTCCCTGCCCATCCTAAATGCCACCCTGAGGAGTGAACAGAGGACTTTTCAAATTATGCATAAGTCCCCCATTCTTCAACCCTAAGTCTGCACAGAGTCCCTTACCCCCTTTTCTAAGGGTGTGAATCACTGCTTCTCAATCATGTTTTATTAATAATATTACACAAGGTGGGGCACAAGTAGGTTTATAGGTGTTCATATGGAAAATAATACAATGATTAATAAATAATAATATAAGACTAAACTCTCTGTGTTTTGTGTACTCACAACTGTAAGCCTACTTTTGCCCCATCCTATATTGATCAGTCACATGATTTGAAAAGGAAAACCACTAAGGGCCATTGGTGAAGAGGAAAGAATTTTAGAAAAAGTTCAGATAAAAGGTTATATGCAACTTAATTAACTCAGTATTTGTGAAGGGGAAAACAATAGATTTGATGGCTCTTTCTGAAGACTAATACTATCAAACACTTAGAAAGCTGACCTGCTCTGATCAGTCGCTAACAACATGGTACAAGATAATGTTGTCTTCAATCTGGACCCCCGTGATAACCTAACTGATCCAACTACACATGCACTTGCTGCCTTCAATACATTTTTTGACAGTGCAGCCAGAGTGGCATTTTTGAAATGCAAATTCAATTGTGCTACTTACTACACTGCAGCATAAAATCCTACAGTTTCTTCCCCTTGTTTCTAGGATGAAGATAAAACCCCTTAAAATTAGCCACAAGGGCCTACATGATCCCATCACTATCTTTGCACCCCTGTTCATGTTAACTAGAAATATTTTGTCTGCTCAATTCCCTCTTCCACCTCTTAGTGGATTCTCATCCTTCAGACATCAACTTAGTTAACTCTTCCTTAAGAAAGCATCCTCGAGGAACATGTCAGACTTTGTAGTTCTAGCAGAGACCACTGTTGAAATTATATCGTAGTCTCTTGATGTGTCTAAATGTCTTAATTCCATTGCTTAGTTAGGATTCAAATACCAGCTATCCAATCTTTTACCTTTGCTGGGTTATCTCCCACATAGAATTGGTTTTTGTTTTAAATTTTTTCAGGTCTACTTTGCAAAAATGTATCATTACCTTGAACCATCAGACCAACTGATGAGACTAGTTGAGTCATCATCTTCACCTCAATTCCACTTCAGTCATATTTTATACATGCTAACACATACATACATACATACATACACACAACCTTGTTTGTGCTTAACATCCTGATTAACAGATGTAATGAACAACAGATATTTGCTAATTTAATGTAATAAGCAGGTTCTTCCTTAGAGACTGAAGAGTGGAAAGACATGCAAAGTACAGAATTATTGTATTTGGAAATTTTCTGCATGGTTTTCTACATAGGTGAAACAAATATTTTGAAGTGAGAGTGTCTTTATTTTAATGAAACATAGGTAGAATGTGAACTTTAGGGTAAGGAAATGCAATACTCCTGAAATCTCTGTAGACTTTTTCTAACTCCTAGTGTTATGATTAACTTTCTCTGGGAGGCAGCCGGCACTGACATTATACTGACGTTTAGAGATGTTCTTTTGATGGAGAATATCCGGTGATGCCAGCCTGAAGAGCTGTACAAATGATGATGGCCATGGCCTTTCTTAAACTGGGCATGTTTGATGAATTGAAAGAAATTTTAGAGCTATGTATAAGTGGGACCCAGAGTAGAATTTGTGTATGTGTGTGAATGTATTGTTTTTCCAACTTTTGAGTTGATGTAAATTTGGAGGACAAACTTATTATTCTCCACATGTACAACAATGGCCAGTAAAATATCATGAAAAGAATATGAGTGTCTTTTTAACTGTGCCTCTTATTTCCTCTCTAGGTCTCCTCTGCTGTATTATGGAATTGAAGAATGACTTTTCTGTTTCTCCAGAAAGAAGGCGACATGCTATGAAGGAGGTTAGTTTCTCTCACTGGAAGCAAGAAAACTCCTGCAAGAAATGTGTCTATAACCAACTTTCACTGATATGCTGCATCCCAACAATACCCAGTTCCACCCTCCTTCCTTCCTTCCTTCTGATAGGCATTCCAGGGCTGGAAGATGTACATATCTGGATCGGCTTCCCCTTCTTTGCAGTGTATCTAATAGCCCTCCTGGGGAACATCACTATCCTCTTTGTGATCAAGACTGAACGCAGCCTCCACCAACCCATGTTTTACTTCCTGGCCATGTTGGCCTGCACCGACCTTGGCCTATCCACAGCTACCATCCCCAAGATGTTAGGCATTTTCTGGTTCAATCTCAGGGACATTGTATTTGGTGCTTGCATAACACAAATGTACACTATCCATATATGCACTGGCATGGAGTCTGTGGTGCTAACAGTCATGGCCATTGATCGCTATATTGCCATCTGCAACCCCCTGAGATACAGCATGATCCTTACCAATAAGGTAATAGCCATCCTAGGCATAGTCATCATAGTCAGGACTTTGGTGTTTGTGACTCCATTCATATTTCTCATCCTGAGGTTGCCTTTCTGTGGTGTGCGGATTATCCCCCACACTTATTGTGAACACATGGGCTTAGCAAAATTGGCTTGTGCCAGTATTAGGGTCAATGTTATATATGGCTTAATTGCTTTCTCAGTGGGATACATTGATCTTTCTGTGATTGGATTTTCTTATGTTCAAATCCTTCGAGCAGTCTTCCACCTCCCATCCTGGGATGCCCGGCTCAAGGCTCTGAGCACATGTAGCTCCCATGCTTGTGTCATGTTAGCTTTCTACCTACCAGCCCTCTTCTCCTTCATGACACACCGATTTGGTCACAACATCCCTCATTACATCCACATACTTCTGGCCAATCTGTATGTGATTGTTCCCCCTGCCCTTAACCCTATAATTTATGGGGTCAGAACAAAACAAATAAGAGAGTGTGTACTAAGGATTCTTAACCCCAAAAGTAATTGACATTTAATCCCAGAAGGATCTTCCACAAAAGTTCATTAAAATAATAATGAGATAAAACAGAAGAAAACACTAAAAATATTTTTATTAAACCTTGGCATTCCCATATAAGCCAATCACATGATACTCCCCCATTTCTAATAATTTGTATACCCCATTGCAAGTTGAGACATAGCTCAAAAATTCCAAAACAATCTCTCTACTTTGCCCCAAGAAAAGTACAAAAAATATCTCACATTTAAACTCCACCCATAATACAAAATTTCTAAAGGGAGAAAAAGTTTTCCAAAAAGTTGTGCCTTGAACAGCTGCTTCTCTTCATTCACATGTCAGAAGCTAAAGTTCATGCCTTAAAAATGATGTGGAACTTTGTGAAAACCAAGCAGGATACAGTGGTAAAAGAAATTAACCAGGAATCATAAGATCCAGGTCTAAATTCAAACTTTGGCCTTAACTAGAACATTTACCTGAGAATTTCACTTAGAATTCTTTGAGCTTCGGTATCCTTGCCAATAAAATGCTATAAATCAATATTAATTTGGCACTGTGAACTCAAAAAAAACTTTCAGGAAAATCTTTGCATTCTGTACAACATTAGAAGATTTGGAAATAAACAAATGTATCTTTAGTGTGGTGGTTACTTCTAGGGTATGTAGATTTAGTCTACCAAATCCAATTCTAGCGTACAGTCACTGGTACAAAGTGAGGTCTCTAGCTCCAGATTATGCCAGCTCTGGGGGCTCTTCAGAGACTCTCAGACCTTACCTTGGTCAGAGGGTCTTTCTGTCAGGAGACTATAAGGCATGAAGTGTTAAGAGAGCTCTACATAAGCTTCAGGATTCCATGAAACCCCATCTTTTTGTTACAGTGGGCTTTAGGGAGGACTATGAAAAGAGTCGCTGCTGACATTATATAAAGTCATTCTCATTAGAGTATGAAAGCTAGATAAGACTTGATTTGGGGAGCATGGTTCTAAGAACTGAAAAAATAAGAAATTGTCTTCTAATTAGAAATGGGACCCTGGTTGACACTCAGGGTAGGATGAGGAAGGAATATGCAGAGAATAGGGCTAAGGTGACAGTGATGTAAACTGAGAAGAAGTGAACAGAAGAAATGATGCTAAATATAAATTATAACATTGATGCCAACAAGATTTACAAAATCTAAGGAGATCAAAACTATAAAGATGATGAAAAAATCTTTGCAGATCATCTTCCAAGTAAGATGTTAAGCCATGATAGCTTTTTATGTTTCTTTTGCTATAGTAACTCTTTCATAATACTAAATAATTTACAAAGCTTTTAAAATCATTTTAGAAAATTGACATTATTCTGGAGGCAAAATCAGAAAATAGAAAAGAAAGAAGATACACAAGAAAAAAATCATAAGAAAGAAAAATACAGGTCAACCACACATACAAATGTACATACAAAATTATAAATAAATTTGACAGCTAGATTTGGTTATATATTTTTAAAATAATGTATATTATTAGAAGAGTGCTTACTGAGTGCCAAATGCTATATTTCCATTACCTCATTTAATTTTCAAAATAATCCTATAAGAGAAAAAATTACTAAAAAAGTTTTAATATTAGAAAATACATAAATTAATTCCACTACATCAATAATTTAATGCATAAATATTATGTAGTAAGCTCCATAAATTTTCAGGCTAGTGAAAAAGTTCAAAAAACAAATTATTTATTAAAATGTGTGGAACAAAAATAAAAATTCTGTTTATAGACATGGAAGAACAATTCTTTTTGAAGTATGTAATTGCTGTTAAAATAATAAATAAGTTAAGCTTTTTCCAATCAGCTTTTGAAATTATTTACTAAAACATTTCTTATAATATCAACTTGATACAATAAAATTCAACTAGTAAATGAAGAAATGATGTATATAAAATAATTAAAATTCATCACTACTTGCAAATAATACAATTTCCTTCCTAAAATATTGACAGAGTAGTCTGAAAAAAATTGTTCAAAACAAAGTCTTTAGTGTGGTCAACTATAAAGTATATAAAAAACTAGATATATCTTATGCAAATGAAAACCAGTTAAGGACATCTTCCCCAAAGTACACAGAGTAACAACTGCAAGCAACTAAATCCACACATTGTTAACGTTCATCAAGGGAACACAATCAAAGGTTGACCAGCAACCTGGACCCAGGCAAGCAGAGGGTCCTCATTCCCTGCCCTATCCTTGACATGTACATTCCCCTCACCATTTACACACTGACAGCTGCTTCATGGACACAGCCTTAAGAGAATAGTGTTGTTGAGACCATCTGGACAGTATTTGGCACTAAACCAGCTAAGAACTTTATATAAACATTTTAAGATTCTGCCAGTTGGATGTGAAGATCTACTTGCTGCCCAAGGCAAGACTTGGACTTAAGTTCCCTTGTTTATTAAACCTGCCATGTACAAATCTGGAGTGGTCTGCCTCTTTCTTCATTCTCTTCTTGTCCTCCATATATGGGACTAGTTTCAGATATCACCTGGAGAACTTCTGAGGTTTCACACCAATACATGTGTGTGTTGTGCACATACAACACACACATGTATGCACACACACACAAACATATATACATATACATATAGATGTAGGGGTGTGTGTGTGTATATATTCTTATTGTCCCTAGGAAAATAGTGGGTGTCTGATTCTGAATTTCACGATACATCCTCCCAAAGAAGCCACAACATCAGGAGTCTAAATAAAATGACAGTGGAACTCTCTTTCAACATTAATAGACAGAGACTGGCACAATTTCAAATTATTTTAAGAAGATAAAAGAGTTACAATTATTACTAACTTTAGGTTCAGAGCGTAGGTAAAGGAGAGTTTTAAAAATTAAGTGGAAAAGAGGGGGGGCTGTGGAAGAAATATACATAGCACCAATAGAATCTCCAGAAATAAAAAAACCTGCACTAAACTCTAAACTATTAATCCAAGATCAAGGATGTCATTGAAACAACACTGGCTCCAAGAAAGTGGCTTGAAAGTGAGTAGGCCAGAGGTGACAGCCTCAGAAATGCATTGTTTCTGGGGAAGTACTAGAAAACTAAAGGAAAAAGTTGCCTCTATAGATGTCATAATAAAAAGAAAAAAGGAAATAAATGGGGAATCAAGATCTAGAGAAAGAATGAATATTACCTCCCTGTTCTCCCATCAATGTTATTATTCTTTAAATAAACTGATCTTCATGATAATGATAGGAGAAGGATGCTCTTGAACTAGGAGCTCTATCATAAAAAATGAGATGGAAAAATCAGTTCAAATCTGTAAAATATCACAATAAGAAATAAATAAAGTCACACCATAGGCAAAAAATAATTCAAGATGTATCAAATAACACTCTGGTGATTCCCACAGGGAAAGGAGGGTGGGGGGATGTGGAAGAGGGCAAAGAGGGGATAAATGATGGAGAAAAGAGACTTTGTTTTAGGTGGTGAGACCACAGTAAGTTTGCAGATGATATCTTATAGAGTTGTGCACTTGAAAACTGCATGGTTTTATTAACTAATGTTTCCCCTATAAATTCAATAAAAAGATGTATCAAAAAACCCAAATGTAAAAGAAAAATATGAAACTATTAAGAGAAAAGATAGGGGTAATTTTTTCTTTAATTTTTATTAAATTATTTTTTATTGTTATTCTATTACAGTAGTCCCAATTTTTCCCCCTTTGCCCTCCTCCACCCATCCCAATACTTCCTCCCACAGCCTATTCTCACACTGTTGTCCATGTTCATGGGTCATTCATACATATTCTTTGTCTAGTCCCTTCCCTTTCTTTCTACCATTATTCCCTTCTTCCCTCCCCTCTGGTCACTTTCAGACTCTTCAATGTTTCCATGCCTGTGTTTCTATTTTGTTCATTAGTTTATTTTATTCATTAGCTTCCTCTTACAGATGAGATCATATGGTATTTGTCTTTCACAGACTGGCGTATTTCACTTAGCATAATAGTGCCTTCTTTATGACCCTGTATTAGACAATGATTTCTTAGTTACAAAAAATGGATATAAAGAAAAGAATAGCATATTACAAAAGACTGGCAAAGTTGAGTTGAGAATTGGCCAAATGCAGATAAAGTTGAAGAGGTTAATCTATGATCTCACCTTTAACTGGAACCTAATCAACAAAAGAAAAAAATAAGCAAAATATAACCAGAGACATTGAAATTAAGAACAATCTGACAGTAACAAGAGGGGAAGTGGGAGGGAATAATGGGGGGGAAGGGTTTTCAGGAACAACTGTAAAGGACACATAGACAAAACCAAGAGGTGGGGTGGAAACAAGGGAGGGAGGTGGGTTTGGCTGGGGTGAGGGGCAGTGGTGGGGGGGTAAACACAGACAACTGTAATTGAGCAATAAAATAATTTTTAAAAAATAAATAAAAATAGGACAAGAGGAAAAGATAAAATAAAAGAAGTATAATTTGAAAGACAATAAAATGTGAAATAGAAGTGAGAAGATAAAGACAATTGAATAAGAAGGCTCAATATGCTACATATTAGAATACAGAAAACAGGGTAAGAGGAATATTCAAAGAAATAATAGCTGAATTATATTCAGATTCAAGAAGCTTGAATCATAAGCCAAATAGATGTTTTAAAAATCTATACACATTTGCTAATATTCTAAAACTGCAAAGAAAAAAATTCCCAAATCAACCCAGAGAGGTGATACATTACTTACAAAGGAACAGCAGTTTTACTGACAATATATTCTCAATAACAACAATAAATATCATAAAGTTGTAAAGATCAGGTATATACACAGACACATACACACACATATACACACATACACATGTATATGTATATATTTATATATTACAAATATATATTACATAGTATATGCAGTAGGTCCTCAAACAATGTTGCTTTATTCAATGTTGTTTCATTGTAATGTTGATGAGGAAAAGAATTTACTCTGGCCTCGGCCACTGTCTGTATGGAGTTTGTATGTTCTCCCATGTCTGCATGGGTTTTCTGCAAGCACTCCAGTTTTCTCCCACATCCACAAGAGGTGCATGTCAGATAAAGTGAGGTGCCTAAACTGTCCCGATCTGACTGTGTGTGCCTTCTGTGCCCTGTGATGGATGTGTGTTCTGAGCCACTTGGGTAGGCACCAGCTACCCCAAACCCTGAAATGGAATAAGTGAGTTGAAAATTGATTTTTCTACTTATTTCTATTAATTTTTATCAAATGTTGCATAGTTTACATTTATTTCAATGTTTAATATAGCAAGTGTGTTCAGTCTTTATTCAGAAGTTTGGTGATATTTTTGTGGCCAGAAATATGCAGTAGGAACTTAACTCTTGTTTATATTAATTAGCTAGTGATAAAATTAGTTTCATTATATGTCATTTTGCTTGAAGTCAGTTTCTAAGAATCTATCAATGATGTCAAGTGAGGACTTATTGTATATTTTATATTATTATATTATTTAATTTATGCATACAAAATACTTGTCAACATTCAAATTTTTACCCACCTAAATGTCACTAAAAAGTTTCTTGAATTAATAATATGACAATATATTTTTAAATACAGTAATGAGTTAAGAAGGAAAAAGGAACACATTTGTATGGGAAAACATGTTTGCAAATGATACATCTGATAAATGCATTTAAATTCCAAAATATATAAAGAATTTATACAATTCCATACTGGTAAGACAAACAATCCAATTAAAAAATAGGCAAAGAACTTGGATAGACACTTCTCCAAAGAGGACGTACAGATGGCCCATAAAAATATGAAAAAATGTTCCACATCACTAATCATCAGAGAAATGTATATTAAAATCACATTGAGATATCACCCCACACCTGCCAGGATGACTACCATCAATAAATCAACAACAAATAAGTGCTAGCAAGAATGTGGAGAAAAGGGAAACAGTGCACTGTATAGGAATGCAGTGTGGAATTTCTTAAAAAAATTAAAAATGAAACTGCCTTATGACCCAGTGATTCCACTTCTGGGAATATATTCTAAGAATCCCAAAATACCAATTCAAAAAAATATATGTACCCTGTGTTCACAGCAGCATTATTTACAATAGCCAAAATCTGGAAATAGTCTAAGTGTCCATGAGTATATAAAAAGCTCTAGTACACTTACACAATTGAATACTATGCAGCAGTGAAAAAGAGGGAATTCTTACCTTTTGGACAGCATTGATGAACCTGGAGACTATCATGCTAAGTGAAATAAGCCAGTCAGTAAAAGATAAATATCATATAGCCTCACTTATATGTGGAAACTAATGAACAAAATAAACTAACCAGCAAAATAAAAACAGAAACATAGTACTTTGAACAGACTGACAGCTGCTGGAGGGGAAGAAGAAGGGAATGGATTAAAGCTGGTGAAGGGATTAACCAAAGAACATACATACATGACCCATAGATACAGACAATGGTATGGACATTGCCTGGGGGGGGGGCACTAGGTGGAGGTGGGCAAAAGGAGAAAAGTGGGGACAACTATAATAGCATAAACAATAAAACATTATTTAATAAAAGGAAAGATAAAAATCTTGGAGAAAATGAAAATTGACCTATAATCCAGGATTTAAATCCAGAGCTACTTCTGTTCTGAGGTCTTCACCAATCATGAAAAAATCAGTATAAAATTGAACAAAATTTTGGCAATTTCCAAGGATGATGAGACAAAAAATCAAGCTCAGAACCCACTAGGAATAGAGTCTGCTAATCATGCTCCAACATACACATTTTAAACTTGAACCCTGGAATATACAGTCAGAGTGTGGTTGAAATGAAGTCCATCAATCTTTTTGTTAACTGGTAACTGCTAACTTGCTTATATCAGCAAAGAACTTATTTGTAAATATGGCCACATTTACAGGTATCTGGAGGTTAGGACTTTAACATATATTTTGGGGAACACATTTCAACCCATAACATGTATACTTTTTATTCTTCATTAGGAATTGTTAACTATAGTTGTTGACTGTAATAATATATATCTCATTAGACTGATATGAGAATTAATAAAATGTCAAATAACAATTAAAATAACATGACACATTAAGAACCCAATGAAGATGCATTTATTATTATTATTATTATTATCATTATCATTACCAACGTAATTCTTGGTGTGATTTAAGTTTTACAAACAACATTCTTTGTTGTACAATATGTCTAATTTGAAGTATAGTGCTTTGTAAAAATAGGGTCATAATGTTTGTTCAATGAAATAGTAAAAGCAATTTTATTGTATAAATAACCCTCTGCCAAAAGTTCAACATTCCCACATTTAAGATGAAAAAAAGAGTTTATGAAGTTATCCAAGGAAACTATCTGGAAAAGTTAGGACAAGAGTTTAAATTTAAGCCTCCAGTTGTCTCTTTTCCACATCCTCATAATCTGAGAGTGGAGAGGGATTATTTACTTATAAGAAACCCTGAGGATCAGTGTATTTTTCCCAGTGTAAACTGCATACTGTAACAACATGCTTTTATTGAATGATGATGACTCACTAATAATTTTCTTCATTGAGCATATTGATCAACTTTATTTGATGCTGCCAAGGTTTTTGATGCTTCACACAGGAACTCTAGGTAGCAAGGCAGAGGTAAAGCAGGACAAGAGTTAGTGCATAAAGGGAAGGAAATTACATTCTGTCTACATCTCTGCCCTGCAGTTGTAGGTAAGAAAGTGTAAAACCTAAAACCAGACTCCACTTTCTCTTCTCTTTTCAGGATTTCTGTGGCCAAAACCCAAAATAATCCTAACTTCAGCCAGAATATCCCTCCTAACAATCATCTAGAGACCTTTGCAAGAGAGGCTATTTTCCAGGTCCCCATTGTGCATCAATGCACAATGCCCCTGTGCATTGATTCAGAGTGGTGGCTGCACTGGCGACAATCTCACTGTTTTCCAAAAGAATCAAGCCAACTGTGGTTTCATGGAAGATGAGTATTGTTTACATTTGCATTTTCTGTAACCATGTTTAGGAAACAGTTTAAGCAAAATACAGCCATGAAAATACAACTTAGACATGAGACCATGGGTATAATAAAGTCACTCCCACAAACTTGCTTGGGAGCAGGCCTCCAATGTTCCCATTGAAAGAAAAGGACTCAAAGGAAAAGTGCTCCTTGTCCCCCTCAGTTGTGCACGGTCCATGCTCCTTCAAGGTATATGTTCCTTTGATTGGCTGGGAATGTTCTTCTATCATCTCCTGCTACAGTTAGAGTGCCAAAGATAGTTTATTCAGTTCTTACCCACAGGTCTATCCATAAAAACTCTTCCTGAGGAGAACCTCATCACTCAATTTCCCCCCTTCTTTTCCCAAAGTTTCTATTTCTTTACTTAGACAGCCCCCCAAGAGCCTTTGATATCTTTTGCCCACACTCTATTCACAATGCTAAATTAAGCTGTTTATAACATACTCTCTTGAGAAATAGACCACAGAGATTCAGGTGCCTCTCCAGGAAACATGCACTTGAGCAATGGAGAGAGAAAGTCCACAGTGGAGCCAGGGCCCATAAAAACATCCTCTAGAGCCCTTGAAGGGACCAGTTTTTTCCCAACAGACAGAAGCAGCAGTAGTACAGCCTTCTGAAGACGGTAAGTCTCAAGTCAGGTCCAGGAAAATTATGAGGAAGAAGATAACACTGACAGAAGGGGCATTTGGGAACCTGGTATGTACAGGAGATAGAACCCTTTCAATAGGGCATAGATGCCAAAGCTGCCAAGATGCTTAGATCCTGGAATAAAGGTGAGTGGCACAGACTGAACTACAGCTTCTATTTCATTCAGAGCTGAGGCTGAGTCACATGTGGCCACACAAGTGTTGTGGGTCCAAAGCTTCTGTGGGCTCAAAGACTCCCACCCATTTCATAGCTGGGAGGTCAAGACTGTGCCTGGTTGGGTCAGAATCTTCCTTTCTGCACTAGTCTCAATTTATCTATGAGCCAAGGTGATCACCCCTTTCCTAGGCAATCATAGCTGGGCGTGGATCTTCTGTTGTTATTTGGTTAATTCAATACTTGTCTGACCTTCCCAGACTGTCAATATTTTACCATCAAAGACTATGTTTTGTTCATTAGCTCTTATAACAAGGAACCACTACAACTTCCTTGTGAATATCAGTCTGTGAATGCAAACTAATAGCATTGGAGTATTGTAGCTCGAAATAATGCCAAGATAGCCAATAAATCTTCATTTGTCAGATCAGGAGGAGAATGCAGACAGAGAGGAAAAATGATCCCAGAAATTTAGCTATTAAGAAACTTAAGAGGAACTATGAAACAGATATGAAAGTGTATTCCTGCCTGGGAGAATACATCCGTGCTGTAGGAGGTCTGAAAGGGGCATTTGTTCTGTCTCAATGAAAAGATCCTCTTTTAAAGATATTGTACATATGCTTTAAAGATCTTCAGTGGCATTCATTACTCCATGCCCCCTCAAACATTCTTATACTAAATTCTACAGTCCTCCCACCCCTCAAATACATGCTTTTTTTTATCCATGTTCATGGCCTTTAATCAGCTTTTAATCACTTCTTCTGTGGACCATCCAGGACGCTTTACCTTCTGTTTATTACTCTTTGTTCCATAGAACATCACCCCCACTCTGTTTCAAATTTTTTGTGGTTCCTTATAGTGTAAAAAACAGGCCTGCTACCAGGTAAACCTCACATGGGTGCAGATGCCACTGCATACCTTTGGTCATTTTCTTCCAACACTCTGCTCTCCTACCTCTTCCCTCCAAAGAACTCAGATCTGCAAGTCTCTACACCTCATCACTAATCATTACTGAGCATCCACCCAGACAGGCCTCTCTTCTTTTACCATTCCCTGCAGGTGCATCCACCAGGTGAATGTGGCCTCTTGTTTATATTCTTGTCTGATGCTCTCAGCTTGCTTAATGGGACCTCAAGAAATAAAAGCCACTTTCCCTCCCCACAACAGCACCTTAAATTTAAATATTATTTATTTATGTCACCAATAAGAAAACTTGATACCATAGAGTTTAAATAGATATCAAGGTCATGGGATTAGTTTAAGAGCAAGATTTGGGACTTATCTAAGGCCAACTATTTAACCATAGCACACTGCATTATTCATCTGCTTTTCTGACCCTTTTCTACTGTTTCTAAGATCATCTTTATTAAAGTCACAACTATACTGCATTACAAGTGCTTTCTCTCAATTTCCTTGTATTTGTTTAGTTCTCAGAAAAGTTTTTCCAAACCCATGCTGCAAATTAATATATCTAACATTAAGACCAGATATTGAGAAGGCACCAAACATTTCCTGTCTTATTTAAAAAGATGGAGTGACTCTGAAGAATCAGAACTGAGGTTATTGGAAAGGAGATTTCTTTTCAGAAAACGTGGTTATGTTGTCTATTCTTATTTCTCTGACCCACACTGAGGGTCAATTGCTTAATCTGTCATGAAACTACAGGAAAGAGTTGATACATAATTATCCCTATCTCAGTTTGAACTCATGAGCCCTTGGTTTTTTAAAGCACTGTGTTTGTGTGTGTGTTTGTACTGTATTTTAAAAGTTTGGGACATTCAAAATGAAAGCCCTTGGATATTATGTTCTCTGGCAGCTCAAGTCTGATATCTTCTCATTTACACTTCACTCTACTGGAGAAGATTATCAGATGGAATGGCTGAACAGGATCAGTAATCCTAACTCTACTGGTTTTATGGCTCCTGGGCTCCTTCTCTCCTCCTGCCAACATTCCCTGGCTTTTACCTGCTCCTTTGCTATTACAGCCATTACTGTTAACCAACCTAGAACTTGGCTACCCTGCTCTTTGTTTCACAGTGAGAAAGATAACACAGTACCAACTAGGGAAACAACTGGAGTCAAAGCACATGAGTTTACAGAACATAGATTCCATATGCTGAAAAAATTGGACCTTGGCCCCAAAGAATTACAGATAATTTTTCTTACCAGATAAATGGATTCCTATGTAGGTTTATATGCCTACACTCACACACTAGCTAGCTTCCATTCTGCATTTGGTGAACCCCTTGCTGAATCTCTCAGTACTGACTGTCTCTGTCACCACAATAGGAAATTCAGAGTCCTTTCTAAAATATTCAATAAAAGTAGACACCCTTGAACCTTTGCAGACAAACAACAGCAAAAATTCCAGTAAGAGAATGACAAACACTATGCCTTTAAACTGAAATCCTCTTTGGGGATGAAAGAAATCACTGCCTTTGGGTTGGGTCAAGGGCTGCTCTACCTCTAACCCAGTATGGTCTGAGGAGTGAAAATATAGAATCTCAATGTCAGTCTCTGCCCAAATATATGGAGTTAGGTAGCAGAGCTCTCCACATAGCTAAGTAACTGTTCTGGTTGAGTCTAAATCTTGTGTGGTGGCTGGAAGCACAGATACTCAGATTACCTGGTCCTTCACTACTTACTGGCTCTCTGATTCTGTTCAAACTACTCTGCTCCCTTTTACCTGTACCCTTAGTGACCTGTGAAATTAGTATAACAGTATTCATTACTCTGAAGTGTTTTTTTAAAAGGATAAAGTGATATTGGGAATGTAAATATTCTGCATAATGCCTAGCGTAATGCAAGTGTTCAGTTAAATGTCAGTGATTATTGATGATGACGATAATTTGAAAACTCCATTGGAACAGTTGAAGAACCCCAATGGAAACTGAGTTCCACTGCATCTAGAACATATCCTTTCAATGGTGATATATTCTGTTGTACATTTTAAGGGACTCTGAATTTCTAGTTTGTACAGATTTCTTTACATGGCCTCACCCAGCAACTACTCCACTGCTCCAGTCTCCGAATTCCTCCTCATCTGCTTCCCTAACTACCAGGGTTGGCAGCACTGGCTGTCCCTGCCTCTCAGCCTCCTCTTCCTCCTGGCCATGGGGGCCAATGCCACCCTTCTGATCACCATCCGGCTGGAGGCATCTCTGCATGAGCCCATGTACTACCTGCTCAGCCTCCTCTCTCTGTTGGACATCGTGCTCTGCCTCACTGTCATCCCCAAGGTCCTGGCCATCTTCTGGTTTGACCTCAGGTCTATCAGCTTCTCTACCTGCTTCCTCCAAATGTTTATCATGAATTGCTTCCTTGCCATGGAGTCCTGCACATTCATGGTCATGGCCTATGACCGCTATGTGGCCATCTGCCACCCACTACGATACTCATCCATCATCACTGATCAATTTGTGGCTAGAGCTACTATGTTTGTTGTAGCCCGGAATGCCTTATTTTTTCTTCCTGTTCCAATCCTTTCTTCCCGACTCAGATATTGTGCAGAGAACATCATCAAGAACTGCATCTGCACTAACTTGTCTGTGTCCAAACTCTCCTGTGATGACATCACCTTCAACCGGCTCTACCAGTTTGTGACAGGCTGGACCCTACTGGGCTCTGACCTCATCCTTATTGTTCTCTCCTACTCCTTCATCCTGAAAGCTGTGCTAAGGATCAAGGCTGAGGGAGCTGCAGCCAAGGCCCTGAGCACATGTGGTTCTCATTTCATCCTCATCCTCTTCTTCAGCACAGTTCTGCTGGTTCTGGTCATCACCAACCTGGCCAGGAAGAGAATCCCCCCAGATGTCCCCATCCTGCTCAACATCCTGCACCACCTGATCCCCCCAGCTCTGAATCCCATTGTTTATGGTGTGAGAACCAAGGAGATCAAGCAGGGGATCCTGAAACTACTGAGAGGTTTGTAATAAGTAGAAAGGATCAGGTCCATCTTTGACTTTTATTACCATCTTTGATTGGTAATAAAAATCAGGAATTATATTTATGTTGGATAGGAAATTTTACTTGTAATGATGGACTGACTTATGATTCTCCTTTTTTCTTACTATCTCAGAAAACAATGTATACCTTACACTGTGAACCTTTGTTTTTTATTGCTTCAAAGGAAATCTCCCTTTCTTGGATTTTATGGTTACTTAGGAATTTTGCTTTACCAAATTGTTAAGCACAGCCTTCCAACCTTAGCAAACCAGAGCTGAATTAGAGAGGTAGTTTTTGTCAGTAAAGAAACTAACTTACTACAATGACTTTTAAAGATCTGTCTGTCCCCTGGCTTGCAAAGGGCATAGATGTCTTCAGTATCTCCTGTTTCAGCCTGACAGAGCCCTACATAGCTTTTGCTGTAAAGGGTTGCTTGGTTTAAGTATAGATGTTTACATCAGAATTTGTCCCTTAGGGTATATATTTCTTTATCTTGACCACCCCGATCTCTTCTTTGGCATCTATGACAGACATATGTCTTCCAGGTCCTCAATCCTTTCAGACTCTGTAAAGATATTCCATCTAACCCTGGCTGGGGTGGCTCAATTGATTGAGCAATGGCCTGTGAACCAAAGAGTTCCTGGCTTGATTCCCATTCAAGGCACATGCATGGGTTCAGGGCCAGGTCCCCAGTAGGGGGTGCCTGAGAAGCAACCATACATTGATGTTTCTCTCCATCTCTTCCTTGTTCCATTTTCCTCTCTCTAAAAATAAAGATAAAGAAACAGATTAGAGATCCCAGAAATAAACCCACTGTGTATGGTCAATTAATATTCAACAAAGGGGGCAGAAGCACAAAATGGAGTAAAAATAGCCTCTTCAACAAATGGTGTTGGGAGAGCTGGACAGTTACATGCAAAAAAATATATGAAACTTGATCACCAACTTACACCAAAAATAACAACTTAAACAAATAGCAACTTGATCACAACTTAAACAAAAATAAATTCAAGATGGATAAAAGATTTATTTTTTAAAGTTTATTTATTTATTTATTTTAATCATTGTTCAAATACAGTTTTCTCCTTTTTACTTCCAATCCAGTCCCCCCTCCCACCCCTCCCACTTCCCTCCTATCACCACCCTCCCCTTATTTTATGACCATGTGTCCTTTAAGTTTGTTCCTGTGAACCCTTCCCACTGTCCCCTTAAATTCCCTCTACTCTCTTCTGTGGGCACTGTCAGCCTGGCCTCTATTTCAGTGTCTTTGGTTACATTTTGTTTGTTTCTTTGTTTTGTTATTTAGGTTCCTGTTAAAGGTGAGATCATATGGTATTTGTCTTTCACTGCCTGGCTTGTTTCGCTTAGCATAATGTTTTCCAGCTCCATCTACGCTGTTGCAAAGGGTAGGAGCTCCTTCTTTCTTTCTGCTGCATAGAATTCTATTGTGTAAATGTACCATAGTTTTTTGATCCATTCATTTACTGATGGGCATCTTGGTTGCTTCCAGCATCTAGCTATTGTAAATTGTGCTGCTATGAACATTGGGATGCATAGGTTCTTTTGAATTGGTGTTTTAGTATTCTTAGGATAGAGTCCCAGCAGTGGAATTGCTGGGTCAAAAGGCAGATCCATTTTTAGTTTTCTGAGGAAGTTCCATACTGCTTTCTATAGTGGTTGCACCAGTCTGCAGTCCCACCAGCAGTGCACTAGGGATCCCTTTTCTCCACAACCTCTCCAACACTTGTTGTTTGTTGCTTTGTTTATGATGGCCATTCTGTCTGGTGTGAAGTAGTATCTCATTGTGGTTTTAATTTGCATCTCTCTGATAGCTAGCGATATTGAACATCGTTTCATGTGTCTTTGGATTTTATGTATGTCCTCCTTGGAGAAGTGTCTGTTCAAGTCCTTTGCCCACTTTTTAATTGGATTCCTTGTCTTAGAGTGCAGTCTTGTAAGTTCTTTATATATTTTGGAGATTAAACCCTTGTCTGAGGTATCATTGGCAAATATGTTTTCCCATACAATTGGTTCTCTTTTAATTTTGATACTGTTTTCTTTATCTGTGCAGAAGCTTTTAATTTTGATGAGGTCCCATTTGTTTATTCTTTCCTTCATGTCCCTTGCTCTAGGGGACAAGTCAGTAAAAAAGTTTCTTCATGAAATATCTGAGATTTTCCTACCTACGTTCTCCTCTAAGACTTTAATGGTGTCACATTTTATATTTAAGTCTTTAAGATGCATAAAAGATTTAAATATAAATTACAACACCATAAAAGTCCTAGGAGAGAATGTAGGCAGGAAAATCTCAGATATTCCACACAACAATGTTTTCACCAATATGTCCCCTAGAGCAAGGGACATAAAGGAAAGAATAAACAAATGGGACCTCATCAAAATAAAAAGCTTCTGCAAAGCTAGCATTAAAATGAAAAGAGAACCAACCATATGGGAAAATATATTTGCACATGATACCTGGGACAAGGGTTTGGTCTCCAAATATATAAAGAACTCACATGACTTCACTCCAGGAAAACAAAATATCCAATTAAAAAATGGGCAAAGGACTTGAACAGACACTTCTCCAAGGAGCATACAGATGGCCCAGAGACACATGGAAGGAAATTCAGCTTCACTATCCATCAAAGAGGTGCAAATTAAAACCACAATGAGATACCACTTCACACCAGTCAGAATGGCCATCATAAACAAATCAACAAACAACAAGTGTTGGAGAGGTTGTGAAGAAAAGGGAACTGTAGTGCACTGTTGGTGGGAATAAGATGGGTGCAGCCACTGTGGAAAACAGTATGGAATTTCCTCAGAAAACTAAAAATGGAACTGCGTTTTGACTTGGGCAATACCACTGCTGGGATTATACTCTAAGCATCCTGAAACACCAATTTAAAAAACCTATGCACCCCAATATTTCAATGCTGCATTATTTACAGTAGTGAAATGTGAGAACAGCATAAGTATCCATCAGTAAATGAGTGGGTCAAAAAACTATGGTACATTTACAAAATGGAATACTATGCAGCAGAAATAAAGAGGGAGATCCTACTCTTCACAACAACATGGGTGGAACAGGAAAGCATTATGTTAAATGAAATAAGCCAGGCAGTAAAATACAAATACCACACAATATCACCTATAATTGGAATCTAATCAACAGAACAAGTAAGCAAAATACAATCAGAGACATTGAAATAAAGAACAAACTGACAGTAACCAGAGAGGAGTGGGGAGAGTGATAATAGGGGAAGGGCCATCAAGGTACATGTATAAAGGACACATGGACAAAGCCAAAAGGGGTAGGTTCAAGGGTGGGAAGTGAGGGTAGGGAGATTTGGTGGGGTGAAAATGAAGACCATTGTACTTGAACAACAATAAAAATAATAATAATAGGGACTTCAGGCCAAGATGGAGGCATAGGTAGACACACTGTGCCTCCTCACACAACCAAAATAAGGACAACAAAAATTTAGGAACAAAAAAACAAACAGTACTGACAGAAAATTGAACTGTATGGAAGTCCAACAACCAAGGAATTAAAGTAGACATATGTATCCAGACCAATAGGAGGGGCAGAGTCAGACGGCCAGGCGGAGAGGGGTCACGGCAAAAAAAAGTGGTGGCTGACAGCCCCTGGGTGCGCAAGATGGCAGCAGGCAGACCCATCAAGGCAGCAGATTGTGGAGGGGCACAGAGCACAAAGGACTGGCAAACTGGGTGGTTCCACATTTGCACACAGATAAATCAGGTGAAACTGGAGAGTGAGATAGACCATGCAACCCAGGGTCCCAGCATGAGGAAATAAAGCCTCAAAACACCAATTGAAAACCACCTGTGGGTGCTGAGATGCTGGGAGAGACTCCAAGTCTCACAGGAGAGTTCACTGGGGAGACCCACAGGATCCTAGAACATACACAAAACCTCTCACATGGGAATCAGCACCAGAAGGGCCCAGTTTGCTTGGGGGAAACAGCAGAAGTGACTGAGATACAGCAGAGAGCAGAGCAAGTGCCATTGTTCCCTCTTGGACCCCAGCCCCACATACAACATCACAGCACAGTGACTGGGTTGACTCACCTGAGCAAACACCTAAGGCTCTGCCCCTCACTACATAACAGGGTTTCAAGACAAAAAATGGTCCAAACGGAAGAACAGATCAAAGCTCCAGAAAAAATACAACTAAACGATGAACAGATAGCCAACCTATCAGATGCACAGTTCAAAGCACTGGTGATCAGGATGCCCACAGAACTGGTTGAATTTGGTCACAAATTAGAGGGAAAAATGAAGGCTATGCTAAGTGAAATAAAGGAAAATGTATAGGGAACCAATAGTGATGGGAAGGAAACTGGGACTCAAATCAAAGCAGGGGACCAGAAGGAAGAAACAACCAAACAGAAAACAAGGAAGAAACAAGAATTCAAAAAAAATAAGGAGAGGCTTAGGAACCTCCAAGACATCTTGAAACATTCCAACATCGGAAATATAGGGGTACCAGAAGGGGAAGAGGAAGAGCAACAAGTGGAAAAGTTATTCGAACAAATAATAAAGAACTTCCCCAATCTGACAAAGGAAATAGACTTCCAGGAAGTCCAGAAAGCTCAGAGAGTCCCAAACAATTTGGACCCAAGGAGGAGGAACACACCAAGGCACATCATGATTACATTATCCAAGATTAAAATGAAGGAGAGAATCCTAGGAGCAGCAAGAGATAAGGAAACAGTTACAAACAAAGGTGTTCCCATCAGACTGTCAATTGATTTCTCAAAAGACACCTTATAGGCAAGAAGGGGCTGGAAAGAAGTATTCCAAGTCATGAAAGGCAAGGACCCACATCCAGGATTGCTCTATCCAACAAAGCTTTCATTTAGAATGGAAAGGCAGATAAAGTGCTTCCCAGATGAGGTCAAGTTCAAGGAGTTTATCATCACCAAGCCCTTATTATACGAAGTGTTAAAGGGACTTATCTAAGAAAAGGAAGATAAAAAATATGAACAGTAAAATGACAACAAACTCACAACTATTAACAACCACACCTAAAACAAAAACAAAAACAGCCTAAGCAAACAACTAAAACAGGAACAGAACCACAGAAATGGAGATCACAGGGAGGGATAGCAATAGGGGAGTGGGAGGAGGAAAGAGGGGGAAAGGTACAGAAAATAAGTAGCATAGATGGTAGGTAGAAAATAGACAGGGGAAGGGCAAGAATTGTATGGTAAATGTAGAAGCTAAAGAACTTATGACACAGGGACAGGAAGGAAAGGAGGGGAATGTGGGTGGGAGAGGGTGTGCAGGGTGAAGGGGAATGAAGGGGGGAGAAATTGGACAACTGTAATAGCATAATCAATAAAATATATAAAATAATAAATAAATAAATAAATAAAAAGAACCAGAAGGACATCTTAAGATTTGTCACTACTGAATTAAGTGTTATAGTAAACACTTAAAAATAAAATAAAAATAAAAATAAATTTAAAATCATTTAAAAAATGGCATGAACCCTTAAAAAAGATTTTCCATCTGTACAATTGCTCTTTATTACTTTTCATTGTTTTCAAGAATAAACAGTATAAAAAATGTTTGTTCAGTATATTGAATGTATACACATTAAATTACATAGACATAAATGAGTTCTTCATCTTCTTTCCCACCCCGTCCTCTTCCTCCTCCTTCCTCTCTTCTTGTTTTCTCCTCCAATTACATATCAATTATAAATGAAAAATATTTAACATCAAAAAAGTAAATCAATAAATGTTTCACTTGTCCATTCCTGTTTCCAATTAAACCACTGCACTATGGATAATAAGGGAAAATAATATATCCATAGTATGTTACACTTCATAGCCCATTTTGTAAGCTGACCATAATTAAATAACCCCACTTTAAAGATACTAAATCCCCACTTAAACATAAATTTTTCAAGAGTACATTTAATGTCTAAAATAAATTTCTGTTTGTCCCAAATGCAGAAGTAGACGTTTATTCAAGCATGTATGCTCTTTATGTAGATCACTTCATGCTGCCCCAGCTCCCATCTTCTTGGTTTCCCTCAACTCTCTCCCTCTACATCAACATTCCCATATTAAATTTTGTCTTCTTTGTTTTCTCTGCTCTTGCTGCTCTCTCACCTCTTTTGCCCCATTCTCCTATATTCCCCAGGAGGGAGGCTCATAGTCTAGGATCAGATGCCTAAAGTGGTTTTAGCCCCCATGGGCTATGGGGAAGAAAGGGACAGAGTAGAGCTTAGGGCCCTGAAAATAGCTTCTGGTGCCTCTGAGGAGCTGGTCCACATGGTATGGTAAGCAGTTATAAGTAGCAGCAGTACAGTACATCCTGCTCAAGCTAGTATGTCTGCTTTAGAGCTAGGAAACTCATGACAATGGGAATTATGAGGCATATAGCACTCCAAGTATGCAATATAAGCTGGGAGGGGAAATTATTCTGATAGGACTAAAACACATATGGTGCTGCAGATTCAGAGGCTACCAATACCTCAAATCTGGTGGGTCACTGCTTTCACATGAGAACAACCTTTTCTAGTATAAGCTGTATAGTACCCTTTTGGAGAAGCCAAGATTTTCAAGGTGAGTGTTCTTAAATTAAAACTATACCTTCATTATTAATAGCCTGTGGCAAATGGAGACCAAGAGTTTATATTCTCAACTGCAATTCAGTCACCCCTAGAGAACACTGCCCTAGAAGCACCATGTATGATAGGTGCCTGATTTTCCTTCCTGGTTTTCCAGATCATCCTGCCTTGTCTCCCAGTGTTCTTTCCTGCTTCTCCAAGTGGGATAAAAAAAGATTTTCCATTGCTCAAACAACCATGCTTTCCAGAAGACTCCAGACTAGGTGTGGAGTCGATAGTATATTTGTGATGTATTGATCCAGGAAAAAAAAAAAGAACACTATAACCAACCGAGGACAAAGCAGATGAGTTTATAGAAATAGATTTACATCTTTAAGGTCACTGGAATCTGGGAACAGATACAGTCTGACTAACAGGATGGTTTTTTATCTGGATTATGTCTGAAGCTATAGTTATTCTACTTCTAATTCTACTTCTATATTTTGAACCTCAGATCTTTGGCCACCCTTTGTTAATAAAACCTAGTTCCAGTAGCCAAATATATGTTGTATAAAAGAATAGTGTTTTTGTGAATACATTTGAAAATATCTGGATATTTTGACATTCTTTACTAAACAGTGACATTGATTCTTTAAAAAAATAAATAAATAACTCCATTGGCTTAATGTAGAAGTAAGGGAGGAGTGGTATCTAGCCTGAGTCAAGGAGTTTTGTGTTGCTGGAGAGTCCTGGATTCTGGTACAGGCATCTGTGTCACCTAAACTGGGAGCTCTGAATGTGTTGATTGTCTCTGTCCTTAATAAGGTATTTCCATCCTGAATTTGAAAGTTTAGTTTGCTAAGAAATCTCTAAAGAAACATTGGTGAAAAGCATTGAAAAAGAAAATACAAACTGTAATTTTGAGATGACCCAGAAATAGAACTGTATGAAAGGAGTTCCCCTATATAACCCAAGAGTCGCAGATACTATTTGGCTAACACCAAGGGCAAACTCATATGTCAAGCAAAATAGAAAGAGAGGTGTTTAGTTTTCCAAAAGTCTGGACCTGTACTGTCCAATAGAATAGCCAGTAGCCTATTGAGCACATGTGACTATTGAGCACTTGAAAAATGAGGCTTGCAGAATTGAGGTGTATTGTGAGTGTCAAACACACACAAAGATAAAAACTAAGAATGTAAGTTAGTTCTTGTTTTATTGTTGTTCCAGTACAGTTGTCTCCATTTTCCTCCCACCATTCTCCCTCAGCTCACCCACCCCCACCTCCCACCCTCAATCCTACTCCCCCATTAGATTTGTCCATGGGTCTTTTATACATGTTCCTTGTTGAACCTTTCCCTTCTTTCCCCATTATGCCTCTCCTCTCCCCCACTGGTTACTGTCAGTTCTTTATTTCAATGTCTCTGGTTATATTTTGCTTGCTTGTTTGTTTTGTTGATTAGGTTCCACTTACAGTTGAGATCATGTGGTGTTTGTCTTTCACCACCTGGCTTACTTCACTTAGCATAATGCTCTCCAGTTCCATCCAAACTGTTGCTAAGGGTAAGAGTTCCTTCTTTCTGTTGTGCAATATTCCATGGTGCAACTGTACCATAGTTTTTTGATCCACTCACTTACTGATGGGCACTTAGGTTGCTTCCAGCACTTGGCTATTGTAACTTATGCTGCTATGAACATTGAGGTGCATAGGTTAGCTCATTAACAGTTTTTTTTATATTGATTACATGTTAAAGTGATAATATTTTGGATATATTGAGTGAAATATGTAACTATAACTAATTTTGCATGTTTTCTTTTAATTTTTTCCTGATGGTTTTTTATTGTATTTTTTCCATTACCATTTATCCCCCTTACACCATCTTCCACCTCCACCCACTCACCATCCCTACAATCACCTCTCTGTTGTCCATGTCCATGAGTCCTTTTTTTCCCCTCCCTCCACTCCCCTGTCATCCCACCCCAGGGCTGTCAGCCTTCTCAAAATCTTTTGTATGTGGCTCACATTATGTTTTTATTGGAAGTGCTGCTCTAGGTTATATGGAAACTGATAATATATTAGGCAAAATGGAAGGGCAAATTTGTTTTTTCCAACTTCCAAAACTGCCTTCAAATATTCACCCTTCTTGTCTTTGAGGAACAGGCTTAAACTTTCTCAGAAAATATAAAGAAGCTGACTCGTAAGATCACTGCCACTGTTGACAAAAACTGGTTAAGGTTGGACTTCCCCAGAGCATTAGAAACAATATCACTGGGTTATATCAACCAATGTTATGAGATAGGCCTTCTCATGGAAACAATATAAAAGGTTACCTCATAGGTGTCTTGATTTTGTTCATAACTGCTTGTGGTATCCCAGGCCAGGAACCCATGAAAACTGTTTAGTCAGGTCAGGGTTTGTGACTCACCAAGAACCCACATGTAATCAATCAGATGAAGACAGCAGGTGCTTCTATCCCTCACTCTTGGAATAGTGCTATAGGACAAAAATCAATGACTTCTGAAGTTTTTGTCCCAGGACATTAAGAAACTTTGAATATCTTGTCTAAGGTGCTATTTCCTATAAGTTGATAGTCATAATGCTAATAATGTCTTCAGATATTTTCCGGTAATACACTCAGCCCTGATTTCTCCTTTGCCTGTGATGTCTTCTTTTGGAGAAAGGACAAGGGCAGGCATTTGTTTGGGGCCTATGCTTATCTGCTCTAGAAGCAGAGCCTGCATGAGGGCTTTCATTTATAGAGGCAGAAAAGGTAGTAAGAGCTGTGATTCAGACTTCTTGGTCACATGTCATGGCTTCATTATTATGATTTTAGTAAAAATGACTTTAATTACCTTTGCCTTTGTTTCCTCACCTGCAAAATTCAGAAAACAATGGTGTTTTCTTGTAAAAAGCATATTCATACCCTGGCTGGAGTGGCTCAGTGGATCAAATGTCAGCCTGTGAGCCAAAGGGTCATCTGTTTGATTCCCACTCCTGGCACATGCCTGGTTTGCAGGCCAGGTCCCCAGTTGCGGGTGTGCGAGAGGCAACTGATCAATGTATCTCTCACACACCAATGTTTCTCTCCCTCTGTTTCTCCCTCCTTTTCCCTCTTTCTAAAAATAAATAAATAAAATCTTTTTTTAAAAAGGATGATCATGTAACTTATCAAACAAGTTAAGAAATTATTAAAAGTGAAAAAGGGTATAAATGGGAATTATGCCAGGCAAAAAAAAAAAATACATGGTCATCCTATCATTCTACTTGTAGGACTTTTTACAGACTGGATTGGTTTATATTTACCAAGCACTTAGATAGTATCAGACATTTAACTATGATTATCTTTCACTGGTTCTTTGGAAAATGAGTCACTTCTCCATGAGCATTTGTTATATCTGGATAGATTTATTTTTATCTTACCTTTAAAGTTTTCTGAACTGTCAGTTGTGATGAAGAATCTTTACATGGCATCACCCTGCAACTGCTCCACTGCTCCAGTCTCCGAATTCCACCTCATCTGCTTCCCTAACTACCAGGGTTGGCAGCATTGGCTGTCCCTGCCTCTCAGCCTCCTCTTCCTCCTGGCCATGGGGGCCAATGCCACCCTTCTGATCACCATCCGGCTGGAGGCATCTCTGCATGAGCCCATGTACTACCTGCTCAGCCTCCTCTCTCTGTTGGACATCGTGCTCTGCCTCACTGTCATCCCCAAGGTCCTGGCCATCTTCTGGTTTGACTGCAGGTCCATCAGCTTCTCTGCCTGCTTCTTTCAAATGTTTGTCATGAATAGTTTCCTGACCATGGAGTCCTGCACATTCATGGTCATGGCCTATGACCGCTATGTGGCCATCTGCCACCCACTACGATACTCATCCATCATCACTGATCAATTTGTGGCTAGGGCTGCCACATTTGTTGTGGCCCGGAATGGCATTCTTACTATGCCTATCCCCATCCTTTCTTCCCGACTCAGATATTGTGCAGAGAACATCATCAAGAACTGCATCTGCACTAACTTGTCTGTGTCCAAACTCTCCTGTGATGACATCACCTTCAACCGGCTCTACCAGTTTGTGACAGGCTGGACCCTACTGGGCTCTGACCTCATCCTTATTGTTCTCTCCTACTCCTTCATCCTGAAAGCTGTGCTAAGGATCAAGGCTGAGGGAGCTGCAGCCAAGGCCCTGAGCACATGTGGTTCTCATTTCATCCTCATCCTCTTCTTCAGCACAGTTCTGCTGGTTCTGGTCATCACCAACCTGGCCAGGAAGAGAATCCCCCCAGATGTCCCCATCCTGCTCAACATCCTGCACCACCTGATCCCCCCAGCTCTGAATCCCATTGTTTATGGTGTGAGAACCAAGGAGATAAAGCAAGGAATTCAGAAATTGCTGAGGAGTTTGTAAGAACTAAAATATGTGAGATTTGACTTTGGGAACAGAAGCTGATAATGGAGAATAATTTTAATGATGCATAGAAAATTTTATATAGTTACTGCAGGAATAAGTATGGATTTTTCTCTCCCCAATGTTTCAGGTGATTATGGTAAAACCCATATTTTGGCTCCTGTTTTCTATTGCACTGCCTTTTTTGCATTCTGGAGTTACCTGGGTTTCTCCTAGCTTCATCTCTGTGAAAGGGACTTGTCAAGCCATAATCACAGGAGCTTAATTAGAGTACTATTGTTTTTAAAATAAGGAATAAATGGTAGTCTAATCATTTCTCATACCTCTCAATTTACTCAATTAATATTTAGATATGTATTAGATCTCTTGGTTCTACTTGAGATCTACAGATCAAATTGGTTTTGTGCCATGAATAGGTCTCTTATGGACATACAGAAAGTTGGCTCCAGAACCTGAATTCTTATAGTTGAGTGAATACCATATACCATCCATTGTCTCCTGTAGTCTGCCAGATCCTGTTAATACCTTTTTCTCATGATACTTCTCTGTGATATAAATTTCCTGTAGCTCTTTTCTTTTTTGAGAATAATTTTAAATAAATTTTAAGATGACTCGATGGTGTATATGTTTTTTGTCATCCCCATTCCGCCTACACTTTGCCCACCTCTACCCAGCCCTCACCCCTCTTCCTTCTGACCACTATCACACTGTTGTCTGTGTGTGTTATGTATATATGTTTTCTGGCTAATCCCTTCATCTTCCTTTATCCAGTCCTGCCTTCCCACTTCTCCTCTGACACTTGTCAGTCTGTTTCATGTACACATGCTTCTGTTTCTATTTTGTTTGTTAGTTTATTTTGTTCATTGGGCTCCATATATGAGATCATGTAATATTTTATTTCTTTAAGTGGCTTATTTCACTTAGCATAATAATATCAAGGTCCATCCATGCTTTCACAAAGAGTAAGATCCCCTTCTTTTTCACAGCTCTGTAGCATTCTATTGTGTAAATGTACCACAGTTTTTTCAATCTACCCATCTACTGATGGGCACTTCAGCTGTTTCCAGATCTTAGCACTGTAAATAGTGCTGCTATGAATGTAGGGGTGCATATATTCCTTTGAAATAGAATTTTGGGATTTAAATAAAAGGGTTTTTTTTTATTTTTTTCAGATGGTCTTTACCAACTTCTGACTTCATATGATCCTACCCAAATTTTCCATTACATTTCAGACATGGCCTGCATCCCCACTCTGTCCTGCTTATTTTAGATATACTTAAATTTACTTTTTTAGCTTATTTTCATTCCTCTTGCATAATCCTTATATCCTATACTGATGACAATGTAGTTTCCTATGGCATCCAGGCCTTTGGATTGGTGTGTTATGTGAACAAAGATAAATCCATTCTCTTTGTAGTTCCCACCCTGATCATTCCCTGAAAATGGTGGAGACTCGGATATTTACCAATTATTTTTCCTGAGATTAATTTTCATGGGTAACTGTGACCCTATTTCATTTTTTTTAAATTGGAACAGCTCAATTCTCTACAATTTACTTCTTGAAGCACACGAAAATACTTGGTGAATTGTCCACATTGCCATACTTTTATTATTTCTGGACACCTAGAATTCCATATCAATAAGGATTTTGAGTCTTCAAATCTTTTGTCCTTGGGATTCCCACTAAAGAACATTGGGTAAAAGGTGAAAGATTTATATGATTGGAAGAGAAACCAGAGCATGGAATATTGGGTAAATAGACATCCAAGATTTATTTAAATTCTACCAATGACAAAGAAGTACCATCTAGGACCTGGAAGAGAAAACCTCTGCTCCTGTTTGGGATTTTTTAAAAGTTTTTCTTACTCATCTGCAGTTTTGTTCTGGGGCCTATGGGGAAGCACTTTCTGGTGAATTAAAATTCCAGTATTAGCTTTAATAATTTTTACCATGTTTCATTTAAAGGCATGCCAACTTAATAGCCCTAAAGTTTTTATGATCATATACCATTATGAAGTATCTCTCTTTATCTTGAGACAAGTTTCATGCCTTCAAGTTTGCATTAATTAAACTAGAGTAGCTACCTGATATTTCCCTGGTTAGTCTTTCCATCATATATTTTTTCTTCTCTTTCATTTTCAGTCATTCTGGGTGTTTATATTTAAAGTGTGTCTTTTGTAAGCAACATGGATATATTCAATCTGGTAGTCTTTGTCTCTTACTTGGAACACTTGGCTTATTTACATAATACAACTACTGATTGCTTTATAGATACCATCTTATGATTTGTACTTTTAATTCATCTGTTTTACCTCCCCTTTACCTAGTTTCTTATCTTATTTTTGATTAATCGAATTTTTATGCAAACATTTTTTCTTATTATTTTGGTGATAACCAGAGAATAAAAACTTGTAACCTTGACTTACTGCAGTCTAATTAAATGTATGTACTTTAAAAAATGTTTGTAATTATGTTATTATAGATGCAAGCAAGTTTGTCTTAGTATAATAAATCATTAGATAAGCCTTCACCATTTGCACAAATCAGTTTAATAAATAATTCTGTAACAAAGCAAATTATTCTGAATAAAACTATTAAAAACAAAGTATTGAAATATAAAATTGCCCTGGCTGGTGTGACTCAGTGTATTAAAACTGGCCTGTGAATTGAAAGCTGTTGGTTCAATTCCCAGTCAAGGCACATGCCTGGGTTGCAGGCCAGGTCCCCAGTTGGGAGCATGAAAGAGGCAGCTTATCAATGTATCTCTCACACATCAATGTTTCTCTCCCTCTTTTTCTCCCTCCCTTCCCCTCTCTCTAAAAATAAATAAACAAAATCTTCTTAAAAATATAAAATAGACTTATTAATCTTTTTAAGTAGCTTGTTTGAAATTATTTTCAAGAAATTTGGTATCATTATAACATGTATTGTTTCTTCTTTTGCTAAAAAATTATTGGGATAACAGTGGTTAGTAACATTATATAAATTTCATGTGTACAGCTTTAAAACATTACATCTGTATATTCTGTTGTGTGTTTACCACCCAAAGTCCCATCTCCTCATGTCACCTTCTATTTGACCCCCTTTAAATATGTGCACTTTAAATTATTATTCAGGATTTGATATAATTGTTTTCCTTAAGTGACATATTTTCCCTGTGTGAATATATTTCTAAAACTTAAAAATTAATAATGAATGATTATAAAGTACCTATTTTAAAAACAATTGTTCTAGAATGCAGCTAATTGGTAAGTTGAAGTCATGGCATAAGTCTAATGATGTTTGTCTTCTTAGGGGATCACTTAGACACATCTTCCAAGTCCCTAGGTGATATTTTTTTTATCACAAATAATACATCTGTTTGCATAACTCTCAGATATTTGAAGAGAAACAACTCTCTTTCACTTCACCTCAGTTTAGATGCAGAAATCTCTCTTTTTACTTTAGAAATGTGTATCTACCTACAGGGAGATCAGAGCTCATGGGAGCAGGATTCCCAAACCAATTTTTCATGTTTTAAGCCACAAGAGAGTGGCTTTCATAGATACAGCATCTTCATGAAGTTGTCCAGGGGCTAAAGCCATAAATATGAGAGAAGGCCTGTAAGAAATTGAGGAGTCACGCTGCCTAAAAGCAACTGAATGATCAAACTGTTGTTTGGAGCAGACTTTCTCTGTAAGTATTTTTGGGAACAATACAGTGGAAAGCCAAGCCTCAGTAACACTTTAAATTTGGTTCTTGACTTAATTCTTTGTTTACTTTAGAGAGTATTATTGCACCCTCAGATGTGAGTTTTTGAAGACCCTGAAGATCACTGACATCAAAAGAGCCCATTAGCGTGTGGGTCAGGGGAGCTCACAGTAGGTCAGCTCAGGTCTGTCTCTGGCAGGAAGGTTGACAGAGAGTATTCCTATTTTGATCAATAAAGACTTATTGTAAGTGTTTGGATTTGTGCCAACTGTCAAAAAAACAAATGAATGAAACCCTTTCCTTGACCTTAATGAGGTTTGGTCCTCCTAGAAGAGGTGGCTAAGAACTATGGATGCAGGCAGAGAGATAAAAGCATAAAAAAAAGGAACCTACAGAATTTCCAGAGTCCATGTGAAGAAGGTAATTTTCAAATTGGGACACCAGAGATTGGCCATAATTTTGTTTAAATAACTATAGATCATGGGAGAAGCTACTGATTTGATGTCTGAAGCTGAATGGTTCTGTGGCTAGGCCTGGCTGCAATGTGGGAGCAGTCTTGATCCTGGAAAAGCAATATCAGCGTAACTAGGAATTTGATAGAAAAGCAAATTCGTGGGCTTCCCCCTGAGATGTACAAAATTGACAACCAGGGATTGTGTTCGGCAATCTGAATTTAGGGATCTGAACAACCTAGACAAGAAGTCTAGGTGATTTGATGCATACTCACACTGGAAAACCACTGGTCTACATTAAAGAAAATCTTGATAAGACCATACTATATATTTGAGGAAAAAATAAAACCACTCTAAACCTTGATTGGTACATATTTTTGTGTCCTGGGTGCCCCCAAAACATATGTCCAAAACATCCATCTGTAAAAGATGATCTTCCCTCTACTTCAGAGCACAGCACAGCAGAACCTGACAACTTCTTCACCAACAGGATCCTGGATTGTTAAGATACTCAAAGAGAACTGAAGTTCCTGTCTGAGTAGCATCATATCCTGGGGCATGCTTAAGTATTCCTTCAGTTCTTCCCTTATTTTAGACCTTCACTTTCTTCTTTTTTTTCCTTTTCCACAGACATACAAAAAGGATTTTACTTTTTAAGCAGTTACTTAATAAATACATATACAAATGCAATAAGATACTACACAGATATTTTTTGCATTTATTGTTCTGCCACAAGATTACTTTTTTCTCATCACCAAATTATTTTTTATCCTATTCTTTGTTCATATTTTTACAAAATATTAAGCAAGAATGCTGAAGTTTCATAGTAGAGCAAGATATTAAGATGTTAAATTAGTCAAGGACATCATGACACTTTCAACAATCTGTAAGTCCATGTATCTGAACTATACTGAATGCCTACTTTGTTACTAGAAGCATTGAGTTTTTCTCCATGGCTGGTAGATGGAGCACAGACTTTTTGAAAAACAATTAGGAAACATCAAAGAGTATAGGAAAAGTTTTATTAATGTTTTGATAACAGCATGATCAGGATATTTAAGGATCATAGAGAAATGATCGAAAGAAGAGGTATGTAACTATGTATGTGAAAAGAGTAAGAATAAACAAACATTTGTAAGAGGTGTAACTTTTTGTACAGATAGACTAGGACAAGCAGAAGTTAGTTATTCGAGGGCAAGAAAGTTGATTCTATAAGAAGCATATGACACATGCAAGAAATACAGAGATGAGATGAACAAAAGCATGCTCAGTAGGTAGCTGGGCCTGTGTGTATGCAGTCAGAACATATTCATGTGAAGGGAGTTATTCTTTATTCATTAAGTTATGGATGCTAAGGAAATTGTTCTAAAAAGGAGTGGTGTGGTCCAGTTTATACTTTAGACAGGCTTTATGACAACAGAATTGTGGAGAAACTTTACAAAGAATGGAGGCAGATAAATTAGGTAAGAGATTCTTAATGAAACAGTCAATCCCTAAATTCATGTTTCTTTTCTTTCTGTCAGTCCCAGGCCCACCTGCCAGTCATGGCATTATCTCTCAACAGCACAGGGACCCAGGTGACTGAATTCCTGATAATCTGCTTTCCAGGCATGCAGGACACACAGCACTGGCTCTCTGTAGTCCTGGCTCCCCTCCTGGTTTTAGCCCTTGGGGCCAACTTTGTGCTATTGTTTGCCATCTGGCAGGTGGCATCTCTACATAAGCCCATGTACTACCTGCTTGCCATCCTCTCCTTGCTGGATGTCATCCTCTGCCTCACAGTCATCCCCAAGGTCAGTACCTCCCTGATTTCTGAATTCACTCTCAGGCAGCCAATCATTTTTCTCTAACCAGTACTTATTTCTGCTATAAATTCTCCTACCCCTGAAGGAAAATCCTCAGTGAGTAGCCTGCACAATCACATTAGGTCCATACTAAGACATGTCCCCTCTCGTTCTCAATATCCATGTTTCTTTTAAGGATTGTATTCTTTCCCAAATGACAGGCCCTCTCTCAATGTCTGAATCAGTGATATTCCAATATTTGCCCTTCTGTTTACTTCTAAGGTGATTCTCCTTGACTATAAATGACCCCACTCTTACATCCAGGCCTTTAGAATTTACTTTCTAAGATGTAACAGGATGTAAGCTTATGTCATACAGTGAGATAGAAAACTTAATTAGAAAATGTTTCTCATGAGTATAAAGAGGTTTGGAGTGTTTAAATATAAATATTAGATTACATTTAATTTTTTTACTTTTATTTAGTTATTTTTTATTACCATTTAGTCCCCTTATACCCTCCTTCCCACCCCAGGCAGATGTGTCAGCTGGAGTTTGGGTAAAAACTCTAGAGACTAAGAGAAGACAGGCTACATAAACATTTTTAAACAAACAAAAAAAAACGTGCTCTGTAGATGGAGAGAAAAGGGTATAATTACACTTTGGAGATTGGGATGCACAAAGAAGTTACTTGAAAACAGGATACTGTGTCAGCTGGGATTATGGGGCTGCAGGTTGAGGATATGGATGGGTGAAGCCATCTGAGGATTTTTCACGGTTAGTTACACTAAGGTGGAAATAGGTGGACAGTTTTTGAGAGTAATGATTCTGGCAGGTCCTGCTTATCTTCTGGTTCAACATGAAGTCCATCAGCTTTTCTGGCTGCTTCCTGCAGATGTTCATCATGAATACCTTCCTTCCTATGGAGTCCTCCACCTTTCTGGTCATGGCTTATGACCGCTATGTAGCCATCTGCCACCCATTGCACTACCCATCTGTCATCACTGAACAGTTTGTCATTAATGCAGCCATTTTCATTGTCTTACGAAATTTTCTGGCCACACTGCCCACACCACTTCTGGCTTCCAGGCTCAACTACTGTGCCAGCAACGTGATAGAGAACTGTATCTGTGCCAACATTTCTGTGGCAAAGCTCTCCTGTGGGAATATTTACCTAAATAAACTCTACCAGTTTGTGAGTGTTTGGTGCCTACTGGGTTCTGATCTGGTACTCATCTTGCTATCCTACTGTTTCATCCTGCGGGCTGTTATACATCAGCCATCAGGAGGTGCAGCCACCAAGGCCTTGAGTACTTGTGGTTCCCATCTCATCCTTGTACTATTCTTCTACACATTGCTGTTAGTCTTCATTTTTACAAACAAGAAAGGAAAGAAGGTGCCTTCAGAAGTGCCCATTCTTCTCAATGTCTTGCATCACCTTATCCCACCAGCCCTGAACCCCATTGTTTATGGAGTACGAACCAAGGAAATCAAGCAAGGAATTATCAAGCTACTCAGGTACCGCTATTGAGAGAAGTGAGTCAAAGATTAGGGATTATGGAAGTCTGTGCATGTAGTAGTGATGGTTTTATCTGAATGCCACAAGAAATACAATATGACATCCATGCTGTTACCCTCATCTTGAACTTAAACCTTTCTCAACCACTGTCACAATATTTACTTTCACTTCCCCAATGCATTATTCTTCAACCATATAAAAGAAGGAAATCTTGCCATTTGCAACAACACTGAAGGACCTTGCAGGCATTTTAAGTAAAATAAGTCAATGTGTTATATCTATATATGTTTTTTGGCCAAGTAGAGGTGAGGCAAATGCCATTTTAGCAAATGGGGGTGGGAAATGGAGATGGAAAGAGACTTTGTTTAGGATGATAGGCACATGATGCAGTGTACAGGTGATATTTTATTGACTTATACACTTGAAACCTGTATGGTTTTGTTAACCAATCTCACCCCAATAAATTCAATTAAAAAGAAGTGAAATAAGTCACATAAAGACAAATACCATACAATCTCACTTACATGTGGAATCTAAAAAGCAAAAGAAAACAAAAACTGAGCTCACAGATACAGAGAACAAATTAGATTGATGGTTGCCAGAAGTACGGGGGGTGAGGGGAGGTGGGCAAAATGAGTAAAAATGGTCAAAAGATACAAATTTTCAATTATTAAAAAAAATAAAACATGGGGCTGTAATGTACAGTATGGTGACTATTGTTAATAATACTGCACTGCCTATTTGATAGTTGTCAGGAGAGTAGATCTTAAAAGTTCTCATAAGAAAAACAGTATGCTGTTTTGTAACCATGTATGCTGATAGATGTTAACTAGTCTTATTGTGGTGATTATTTCACAATATATATAATTATGTAATCATTTTGTTGCCACACCTAAAACTAATACAATTTTATGTTAATTATACCTCAATAAAAATGAAAAGGCGAATACATGAAGGTGTTGTTAAATATTTAGGCAATAGAAAGAAAACTTGAAACCCCTCATTGACTATGCTGAACTTGCCCCACTCCACCCCTGCTTTATCCCAGATCTTTGAATCCCTGGTAAAGTATCTCAAGAAGGGTGATTGTTTTAGTTCTTCTTGATTTACAGCTACCCCAATCAGCTTCAATGATCTTCTGCCATTTGGCTCAAATCTGCTCCCAGTCTAGCAGTAATGCAGATGCAATTATGCAATTATTCAATATATGAAGACAATGCTTTAGTGATGAGCATCATTCCAATTAAACTTAGCAAAGATATAACATCTCTGTGTCGTATCATTTCTTCTCTAGTAACATTATGATGATAGGTTCTGGGTTTTAAGCTCCAGCCTTTTCTTTTGTAACTCTACTTTGTAGGATTGGGTCCCTACGTTGGTTCTGACCTGAGTTTCCCTTCTATTACTCTTTATTAACTTCCAGTCCTCTGTGAGTTCTAGGATGATAGCCAGTTCTTTGCCTGTTTGGAAACTGAGGTTCTTCTACCCGCAGTCAGATCTCCCCAGCAGCCACTGCCCTGGACTTCTGCCTTAGTCTCCCCATGGCTGTTTCCCACCCACCACAGAAATGTCCACTACTTCTTGAACTTCTGTTTGTTCTTAACTTAGGCCTCTGTGCTTATTGCTCCATCTGATTGAAAAGTCTTACCCTGTATGCTCAAATGATTAACTTCTCAGCATTCATAATAGCAATTCACAAATTATGCCTATAAAGAGTACCTCCCCAATAATTACATCCAAAAATTGACTTTTTCTCCTGTTTTAGATCAAACACATTATGTGATTTTTTTCTATTTATTTTCCTATTTAATAACTAAATTTCCTTTAAATTGAATTCCCTTGAAAAGGTACCAGAGTTACAAGCATCTTTTCTTTTTTTGCTCACAACCATATCCTCAATTCCTAGATCCTGATATATCTAGCACATATCAGGTATTGAATAAATAGTAGATAAATGAAGAAATGGTCCCAAAATTAAGTGTACAGGGCCACTGCCACACCCGGTGAAAATATTGAAGTATATTCTTAGGTCAAGCTCCAGTGTCAGTTGAAATGTCCTTTTAAACATTTGTCTGATGCACTAACAGTGATAGGGGATGAGCCTTTAATTTCTGGTAATGTTAAAATTACCAATAAATCCTTCATTTTAACTACATCTGGATAATCACTCCATAGTTTCAGGGACCAGATTTCCTGTGTTTCTCTTTGAATGATAGATTATAGGGCATTCTATATATCTTATGCTTTTTCTAAATTGTTTTAAACATTAAAAACAGGAATTTTAAGTACTGATGTATAAAATTGTAAAATCTGTTTAAGATTTACACTTAATCCCTTAACATGAATGACCATTACTCACTGTAATGTTACCATTATTTATTAGCCACTAATAACATGTTTTGGGATATATAGCTCATCATCACCCTCAGTCCTGTTACTGCAGGACTTTGGGTCTTCTTGACATGCATAAAGCTAACCAACAAGATTTTTGCCATTTTGATCTTTTCACTCTGTTTTCTAATATTTTATATTCTCCTTTCTCATTATTTTAATGCAAAGAAGTCATATTTCACCCTGGTACAGAAACTTTGTTAGAATGTAAGGTATAAAGATACAGAACAAATTTTCAGTCATCAGGAAACTCATATGCTGTTTAGATAGAACATAAAGCGATCTAGACCCTTTAATGTTGAAGGAATGTTTTCTTTTTTTATTTTTATTTTAATCATTGTTCAAGTACAGTTTTCTCCCTTTTACTCCCATTCCAGCCCACCCACCTAATCCTCCCCACTTCCCTCCCATTACCATGTTCCCCTTAGTTTTTGTCCGTGTGTCCTTTAAATTTGTTCCTGTAAACCCTTCCCATTCTCCCCTGAAATTCCCTCTTCTCTCCCCTCTGGTCACTGTCAGCCTGTCCTCTATTTCAGTGTCTTTGGTTATATTTTGCTTGTTTCTTTGTTTTGTTATTTAGGTTCCTGTTAAAGGTGAGATCATATGGTATTTGCCTTTCACTGCCTGGCTTATTTCACTTAGCATAATGATTTCTAGCTCCATCCAAGCTGTTGCAAAGGGTAAGAGCTCCTTCTGCTGCATAGAATTTCATTGTGTAAATGTACCATAGTTTTTTGATCCGTTCATGTACTGATGGGTATCTAGGTTGCTTCCAGCATTTAGCTATTGTAAATTGTGCTGCTATGAACATCGGGGTGCAAAGGTTCTTTTGGATTGGTGTTTTAGTGTTCTTAGGATATAGTCCCAGCAGTGGAATTGCTGGGTCAAAAGGCATATCCAGTTTTAGTTTTCTGAGGAAGTTCCATACTGCTTTCTATAGTGGTTGTATCAGTCTGCAGTCCCACCAACAGTGCACTAGGGTTCTCTTTTCTCCACAACCTCTCCAACACTTGTTGTTTGTTGCTTTGTTTATGATGGCCATTCTGACTGGTGTGAAGTGGTATCTCATGGTGGTTTTAATTTGCATCTCTCTGATAACTAGCAATATTGAACATCGTTTCATGTGTCTTTGGATTTTCTGTATGTCCTCCTTGGAGAAGTGTCTGTTCAAGTCCTTTGCCCATTTTTTAATTGGGTTGCTTGTCTTCTTAGAGTGGAGTTGTGTAAGTTCTTTGTGTATTTTGGAGATTAAACTCTTGTCTGAGGTATCATTGGCAAATATGTTTTCCCATATAGTTGGTTCTCTTTTTATTTTGATACTGTTTTCTTTAGCCATGCAGAAGCTTTTTATTTTGATGAGGTCCCATTTGTTTATTCTTTCCTTTATGTCCCTTGCTCTAGGGGACATGCCAGTAAAAAAGTTTCTTCATGAAATATCTGATATTTTCCTACCTACGTTCTCCTCTAGGGCTTTAATGGTGTCATGGTTTATATTTAAGTCTTTTATCCACCTTGAATTTATTTTTGTGTAAGGTGTAAATTGGTGCTCTAATTTCATTTTTTTGCATGTAGCTGTCTAGTTCTCCTAACACCATTTGTTGAAGAGGCTATTTTTACTCCATTTTATGTTGCTGCCTCCTTTGTCAAATATTAGTTGACCATAGAGACTTGGGTTTATTTCTGGGCTCTGTGTTCTGTTCCATTGGTCCATGTGCCTGTTTTTATACCAGTACCAGGCTGTTTTGATTACAGTGGCCTTATAATATAGTTTGCTATCAGGTATTGTGATCCCTCTTACTTTACTCTTCTTTCTCAAAATTGCAGCAGCTATTCGGGGTCATTTATGGTTCCATATACATTTTTGAAGTGTTTGTTCTATGTCTGTGAAATAAGCCATTGTACTTTAATGGGTATTGCATTGAATGTGTAAACTGCTTTGGGTAGTATGGACATTTTGATGATATTAATTCTTCCAATCCATGAACACAGTATATTTTTCCATTTGTTTTTGTCTTCCTTGATTTCTTTCCTAAGTGTTATGTAGTTTTCTGAATACAGGTCTTTTACCTCTTTGGTTAGGTTTATTCCTAGGTATTTTATTTTTCTTTTTGCTATTTCAAATGGAATTTTTTTCTTGATTTCTGCTTCTGCTGTTTCATTGTTGGTGTACAGAAATGCCTTTGGTTTCTGGATGTTGACTTTGTATCCCACTGTTTTGCCAAATTCATTTATTAGGTCAAACAGTTTTTTGGTGGAGTCTATAGGAAGGAATGTTTTCTTCTACATAAAATGTGTCAGGATGGGCAGGGTAGGACAAGTGGGAATCTAGTTACAATTAGCATTTTGGACTACAAATATGGCCACCATTTGGACTACAAGTAATATGGCAACTGAACTCTGGCCCAGAAGAGGTGACTGACGTCAGACCAGGAGCCATCAATGCTAAGTTGCTTCTTTGTTCACCAAGAACCAATCCTTGGCTCCCGCATGAAGTCCAGCCATATAAAACTCCCAGCCTTTCCCTTCTCCCACGTGGTCTTTTCTTAGCCCCTTCTCTGGGCAGGGAAAACATTGCCCAGGAGCACAAACTTCCAAAATAAAGCTCATCTGCCTGTTTCCATGGCTAATTGGCTGTTTGTGGGGAACCAAGCCCCCAGGAAGGGGTCAAGAGTTAGGGTCTTGCATTGTGAGAATGATGCTTGGGCCTGTTCCTTGGCCTCGGGGGAGGTGACCTGACACTACCCCGGCCTTGTGTGTTATCGGATTGTTCCCAAGAGAAGGACGGGGGAGGTGCCGGAGCCTTGGGGCGATGCGTCGTGTCCTTGGAGTTAATCTAAACCAGGATGTTCTGTACGTGACCTGAAGGGGTGTGTAAGCTTTCTTGAACAAAGACTCTCTTCGTGTAGCAAGCATTCTATTTTTAAAACATCTCACTATATAATGACAGGAGTTTTCAATAAACTTGCCTTTTGCCACCAGAGCAACTGGTCGCTCTCTCTTTTCAGTCCGTCACTGCGCGTCTCGAACCCACTGCCTCGCTGGCCGCGGCAAGTGGCGCCCGAACAAGGGACCGGAACCAGAGGTCTTCGGGGGGACCACCAGAGTCCTGAGATTGACGACAGCAGAGCCTGACAGGACCGCTGCTACAGGGGCCCAGTAAGTATACGAAAGAAAAGAAAAAAGCGAAAGTAGCAGGGAGCAGACGAAGAGAGCTAATAAAAATGGGGGGTTTCACTTTCTACTGAGAGAGAACTTTTTGAGCAGGTATTATGTTCCCTATTGAGGGGACGGGGAATTTCCACGTCGAAAGGGCAAATCCATCACTTTGTAGATTTCATTCAGCAGATCTGCCCGTGGTTCCCGGAAGAAGGGACTATAAATATAGATACGTGGAAGAAAGTGGGGGAGCGCATCAGAGAGCATTATCAGACTAATGGTCCTGAGAAGACACCTGTAGATGCGTTCTCTCTTTGGTCTCTTGTTCGAGACTGCTTAAGGGGGGATTCTGAGCTTGCCAAGTGGGAGTGCAGCACGCGGGGCAGTCTCCGTGCTGCTCGCTCGGCGGAGAATCTATATTCCCCACCACCTCCGCCGACCGCATCCCCCCTAAAATGGGAACCGCCGAACTATGATCAGTCAGAAGTGAACTTATCGGAGAAATCGCGGGTTCCCGGTCCAGCAGAAGCTGATTGGGGGGACCTTGCTGAGCAGACAGCATCGTATCACCCCCCTCAGGAGGTGTTCCTCGCCTCGGCTGAGGATAAGAAGCCGGCTGGCGAGGCGGATCCAACCCTGAAAGAATTATTGTCTGTGCTTAAAGAATTAAGGGATGAGCGAGTTCAAGAGGGCGTGAAACCGTTAAGAAGTAAACGGGTGCGGTCCGCGCAGTCCGCACGGAGGATTCAACCCGGCGGCGGGTCCGGCCGTGCCGGCGGCCCGGCGGATCTTTCCCGCTTCCCCGTGCCTCCCGGTCCCTCCCCCCGCCCTTCCCCCTCCCCCGCCACCCGGGCGGGTGCGTGGGAGGCCGGGCAGGCGGGGGCGGGGGTGGGGGTCGCCGAGGGACCGCCCCCGGCCGGCGACCCGGCCGCCGCAGGGCGCATTTCCGCCGCGGCGGTGCGCCGCGACCGGCTCCCGGGATGGCTAGGGAAGGCCGGGCGGGGAAGGTGGCTCGGGGGGCCCGTCTCGTTCCCCCCTCGCGGGGGGGTCGGGCGGGGGCCCGCCCTCCCGAGTGTTACAGCCCCCCGGCAGCAGCGCTCGCCGCATCCCGGGGCCGAGGAAGCCGAGACCGTCGCCGCGCTCGGCCCTGGCAGTTAATTATCATTCCCACCTCGCTGACACCAACAGGCATTCTCTACCAACAGGATATTTTGCAATGGCTCCATGGCTCTGCCACCCCGCGGAAAGCCCTTCTTTCCTACCCTACCCTGATGGCGGAGCGCGTTCAGCAAGGCCGTAAATTATCTATACAAGTCCTAGGCAGAGATCCTCCCACAATTATTATCCCCTATACTGCAGATCAATATTCTTGGTTGATAAATTTTAATGACTCCTTTGCTCTTGCCTTTGAAGGGTTTGCAGGTGAAATAGCTCATCACCTCCCGCATGACAAGATTCTACAGTTCGCGCACGTTGCCTCTTTCATTTTTCCTAAGGTTGTTGTCAGTGACCCCATCGCAGGAGCCATTTCTCTCTTCACTGACGGCTCCTCTAATGGCAGAACATCTTTAGTTACTCCTGATAAAACTTTTGTATAGTCCACCTCCTTTTCATCTGCACAGGAAGTTGAGCTCTATGCAGTATCCCACGCGTTAGAGCTTTTTCAGCAGGCAATCAATCTTTACACTGACAGTCAATATATTGTTCGTACCTTATCTGTCCTTGAAACAGTCCCTCTGATCCATACTCACAACCCTACTATTTTCCAATTATTTCTTACAATTCAATCCCTCCTTCAATCTCGTTCTTCCCCTTGTTTTGTCGGACATATTCGAGGTCACTCCCGGCTCCCTGGTCCTCTTACGCAAGGTAATCATTTTGCTGATCTTCATACACAAGTCTATCTGTCACAAGTACAGCAAGCTACGGATTCTCATGCCCTTCACCATCAGTCAGCCCGCTTGTTACAATATCAATTCCGCTTGACCAAGGATGCCGCACGACAGATTGTCAAGTCATGCTCTTCCTGTGCTCCCTTATCCCCTGTTCCTCATTTTGGCGTCAACCCTAGGGGCCTTCGCCCTAACGATCTCTGGCAGATGGATGTAACCCACCTTCCCTCCTTCGGAAAACTTCAATATTTGCATGTTACAATTGACACCTGTTCTCATTTTTTATGCGCTACACCCCTTCCCGGCGAAAATACCCGTAACGTTATTCTTCACCTCCTTTCCTGTTTTGCCATTTTAGGAACCCCTCGTGTACTGAAAACTAATAATGCTCCCGCCTATACCAGCCGTACTTTTCACAATTTTTGTCTCTCTTTTCGAATTATTCACAAAACTAATATCCCTTATAATCCACAGGGCCAAGGGCTTGTTGAACGTGCCCATCTTACTTTAAAACACCAGCTTACTAAATTAAAAGGGGGGAGATGGTATGATCCTCGGTCCCCGAAGTTACTGTTAGCCCATTCTCTTTTCGTTTTAAATTTCCTCACTCTAGATACCGAGGGCGCTCTGCAGCTGACCGTCATTGGAGCCCACGTATGAGTCAATACCCACAAGTTTATTGGAGAGATCCCATTGACGGGTCACGCCATGGCCCAGACCCAGTATTAGTATGGGGAAGAGGGTATGTGTGTGTTTTTTCCCACAGACGCTGAGACTCCTCGTTGGCTGCCTGAACGCTGTGTTCGTCATGCCCAGGAGCAAAATTCGCAAGCTGACGAGAAGGATGGAGAAGATGTCGCTGACGACACAGCCTCGGATCAGGAGGCCGGAGAAGAAGCTGCGCCGGCTGGCGCTGTTACTTAGCCTTATCTGGCTCTTGAGGCTGTCGGTGAGCGCTGAGGTGTATTGGGCTTTCGTCCCGAACCCCCCCTGTCATGCACCCAGTCACTTGGGAAGACAACGAGTTCATTCCAGTTTATGTCAACAACACCCAGGTACTGGGCACCCCTTCCGTCAGACACGTGATACCAGTGAGTGCGATGGTCAATTATTCAGGCATATCTATGACGCAGCCGCTTTGCTTCTCCACCTCTCTGGCAAACTGTACTCTTATTCAGAGGTATGAAGACTGGGACAGTGACTTTAGTAATGGGACTCACTGGGGTGTTGATATGCTGTATTTGAAACGCAACAATACCTCCGCCACGATTGGCATAAGAACTCCCCCTGCCAACATTCCAACTTGCAGAAGTCGGACCCCATCGCCCAGCCAATGGGGACCGGCCTGAAGGATTTGCCATCTCAATCAAACAGTTTGCGACCAAGAGGTTTGTGACTAGAGTGACTTTCGCAACGGCTCGTTGCGGCCTCAAAATCTTCTCTACGGAATTTGGACCAAAAACAATAGAACCTATCAGACTATGTTATGGAAAGCTGTGGCCTCTCTTCAGTATATTACCGTAGCAAAGAAAGCGGTCCAGTGGATGCACATAGGAGCTCAAGACGCCATCTCTTGGTCTGGAAATCAGAAGAATGTTTCTGTGATAGCTTGTGTACCCGACCCTTTCGCGTTCATCACTGGAGACTTGCAGGTCTCTCATAATACTGTATATAACCTAACCTGTGATCAGTGCTATCTAACTAACTGCCTTAATTTATCTATGAATGTTAGTTCATTTGCTGTATTAAAACAACCTTCTTTTGCCTTTGTACCTGTTAACCTTTCCACCCCTTGGTATGAGGACCCTAGTTTTGCTATCATCCAAAAAGTTAATGACTTAATGTTGGCCCGCACAAAAGCGGTTCGTAAGAATGCTCATTGCAGGAATATCTGCCTTAATTGTCCTAAACAAGAAAGGGGGAGATGTGGGGAACCAAGCCCCCAGGAAGGGGTCAAGAGTTAGGGTCCTGCATTGTGAGAATGATGCTTGGGCCTGTTCCTTGGCCTCGGGGGAGGTGACCTGACACTACCCCGGCCTTGTGTGTTATCGGATTGTTCCCAAGAGAAGGACGGGGAGGTGCCGGAGCCTTGGGGCGATGCGTCGTGTCCTTGGAGTTAATCTAAACCAGGATGTTCTGTACGTGACCTGAAGGGGTGTGTAAGCTTTCTTGAACAAAGACTCTCTTCGTGTAGCAAGCATTCTATTTTTAAAACATCTCACTATATAATGACAAGAGTTTTCAATAAACTTGCCTTTTGCCACCAGAGCAACTGGTCGCTCTCTCTTTTCAGTCCGTCACTGCGCGTCTCGAACCCACTGCCTCGCTGGCCGCGGCAGCTGTTTATTTCCTCGGCGGTGTCTAAGAAAACCTTACAAAATGAAATATAAAGAAATGAGGTACAAGTAATATAAGGAGTGACTTGTAAGAAAGAGCAGAAGCCTGAGATGGTGAGTTAGAATTTCTGCAGTCTGGGCCTTGCACAACCACAAATAAGATGCATGACATGGAACAAATCAGCATCCTCAATGAATTTCAAAGTCCTCATCTGTTACTTGAAGATAGTGAACAAGTTATTTTTAAATATATATATTAGTTTTAAATTTCATAAATCCTTGTCTTGAGTCAAGGCACCACTCACATTAAGTGTCTTTTTCATTTATTTTTTTAAATAAATTTTTGTTTTTCAACTACAGTTCAAATATAACATTTTATGAGTTTCATGTGTACAACAACATAGCATTTGGACATTTATATAACCTATGACATAGTCACTCCAATAAATATAGTACCCATCTGATACTATGCATCATTATTGCAATATATTGACTATATATTACATAACCATGATTATTCTGTAACTAGTAATTTGTACTTGTTAATCCCTTCCCCCTTTACACCTAGCCTTTAATCCTCCTCCCATCTGGCAACTGTCAAAATATTCTGTTCTGCTTGTTCATTTATTTACTTTTCTAAATTCCATTAAAAAGTGAAATGATATGTCTTTGTATGTCTGACTTATTTAACTTAGCATAATACCTTCTAAGTCCATCCATGTTGTTATACATAGCAAGATTTCATTATTTTCTATGGCCAAGTCATATTCCTTGTATAAATGTACCACTTCTTTATCCACTCATCTATTGATGGAAATTTGTATTTCTTCCATATCTTAATTATTGCAAATAATGCTGCAATGAACATATGGATGCATATATGTACTCAAATTAGTGTTTTGGTTTTCTTTGGGTAAAGAACCAGAAGTGGAATTGCATACTTGGTCCTTCTTTGTTTCACTGTAGCCTTTGTTTTAAAGTCTGTTTTGTCTAGGTATTACTACCCAAGATTTTTTTTCATTTCCATTTTCATGAAACATCTTTTTCTATCCTTTTTGAATCTGTTTGTTTCATTTGATCTGAATCATACGTTTTCACTTTAAGCACAGGCATAGATACTTCCCATGTTCTCTCATTACAGGTGAAACTAAGTGGGAAATTTGAACATTTTATCAAAGTTAACTTCCAAATACTACAATTTATTATTTTGTGTTGGGGACTGCCCTGCCTGGTCTCAGGAAGCTGTAACCCCCCATGACTTAGGCTGAATGAAAGACCTCCGGACCAGGAGCCACTAAGGAGACAAAACTTATTTCCCTGGAATGAATGCTGCCTATTCTAATGCCTGGCTTCCCTTTTGCTTGATCGGCAGTCAATGACAGGAACAATTCTCTAAGAAAGAGAATGAACCTAAGACAGATGTGATCACTTGGGAATGCCATAAGGGAAGAGAGTCGGGGCTGTGGAAATGAAGGGGTGATGGACATCAACCCCTGCCCCCTCGGCTTTGTCAAAGCCTGAGTCCTTGTTCTTAGATGTGAGAAATCCAAGTCTCCTGGCTGCCTTTGTCTTCTCTATTAACTCAGGCCTGCTGAAAAAGCAGGGGCGGTGCAGCCCAGACCAGAAATGGCGGACCCCCGGGGTAATCAGGCCTGGGACATAGAATATGCAAGATACTGTGAGATCTGTTTGCTGGAGGATGTTATTAGATTAGAATTTGAAGGCACAGACAGGAAACGAAAACTACCCTTTGAGCTCTGTTAGATAAAACCCCAGTCTCTGCCCAGAATCACAGCAGGGGTTCTGTCTGCATCTTTGTAAGTTACCTACTTCTTTTAATTTTTTCTGCCAGACTGTGAATCCACAAACTAAGTCTGTGTTCTCAATAAAAATCTGCTTGGGAATGGAGATGAGGCACTCTCTACTAGAGAGAGTGGCCATGCTGCTTCTATTCCCCCACAGAACCATGGTTGTTTCTGTGTATGTTTTTCTCATGTTTTGATGAGCATCTGCAGCAGGGATGGATACTGCTGGCCAGTATCCACCACAATTTTGTTCGCAGGACAAAATCCAAGCACACTGGAAAGATCATTTACACATTCTCATCATGTACAGGTTCAAGTCCAAATTTGCATTCCCAGAATAAGCTCTGGTCTTTCTTAATGGGACAGCTCCATGTATGTTTACTTCTTGGTCTGCCTCGGCCCGCGAGGCAGTCAACGGGGTCCGCCGATATACCTGCAACGGATGAAAAGGGATGGGACAGGAGGCGCGAAAGAACGACAGCAAGTCAAAGGATTCTGATCAAGCTGCAAGTTTTATTTTAAAATGGAGGGAGTTATATAGAGGAGGGTAGAGGAAGGCAGATAGGGAAGTAGCTCTGGTTGGTAGCTTTGGGGCGTGCTCTTAACTGGGATAGGCTAGGGGGCGCATGATAGGCTCGTGATCAAGGCACTGATTGGTGTGCCGCCCGTGTGCTCAGGCTAGGCACCTACAATGTTTCTAATCGCAGATATCCTGTTGTGCAGGAAACTTCTGACCACAGATGTCCTGTAATGTACGCGCAATTTCCATCTCTGGCTGCATCAGCCTGCTTTAGGCTTATCCCTGCCCCCAACATTGGTCGAATAGCCAGTAGGCCCCAATAGACAAAACATGTCCCTCAGAAAAATCTAAGTTATTCTATTTGAGTCTTCATCTTATATTTAGGATGGACATGTTCCTGAGAATTACTGATGTAGAAAATATCAATTCCATTCAGGGAAAGTCTTACTAGACCCAAAGTTATGTGTTCCTGCCTTCTGACACCAAAATGAAATTCATCAAAATACACTATCAGTATAGTTCCCAAAGTCTGGGCCATTTAGCTTGAGATAAAATATTAGATAAATCACTGGTCTGTCTAAAGTATACTCTTCTATGCTTTGGTCAATGGTTATGAAACTAAAGACTATCAAAATATCAAAATTGATTTCTTTTCATTACTAGTGTATTTCAGTGTCATTGCTGGAACATCTTCTAATACTGTAACATGTTAACACACCAAAGCAGAGACCTACATACACATTATAAACTGAGTCATCATAAATTCCAAAGGTGAGGATTCAAACACAGAAAATGGTGTGACGACATTATGGATCAGACTTTATATGATAATTCCTTCCCCTAAACCCAGCAAAGCTCATTTTCTCACATGTTAGCAATTCTTGCAAGAGCTCTACCCTTTTCAGAGTTGCACCTGACAAGACACAGGCTTTGTTTGATCAAGAATAGGAGAAAAAAATATCCAAGATGGTGGAGGAGTGAGTGGAAGCTACACTAACCTCCTCCCAAGACCAATCCAGAATTACAACTAAATTGTGGGTAAATCATCTTGAATAACCAACTGAACACTAACTGGAGAGAAGCCTTACAAACAAGGCCAAACAGAAGAAAAACTTCAACACAACATGACCGGTAAGGAGTGTGGAGGAGATGCCAGAGGGCTGGCCAGGATCCCAAAGGTGGCAGCTGAAGTGCCAGAGAGATATTTCAGCTGACAGCTTCCCCCTGAGAAGTGTGGGGTCTAAACCCCAAGCAGAACTCCCTAGCTTACAGCACCAGAGCCAAAAATGAACCCAGATAATGTACAGCTGTAAAAAGTACCAGGCACCTGTCAGTCAGGGAAAGACAACTGGAGATACAGAGAGCCTTTTAAAGGGATAAACGACATTTTGTTTGCAACCATTTACCCTAGGTATGAGCAAAGGGAAGGCAAAGTGAACTAGAGATGCTTGAATAGAATCTGGAGTTGGTGACTCTAGAAAGAGAACTGAGGGAACAGCCATCAGGATCCATATGCTGAGTCATTCCCTAAACTACAGGAGCCATCTCTGTCAGGCAGAGCACTCCTCTCTGAATGGCATCAACCTGAGGAGAAGCAATAGTCCCACCCACAGGATTTACTCTGCCCTGCCCTTTGGTGCTTAAGCCTGACTGCTGATTATAGATTGGTAAGATTAACAACTGATTAGATTGATGATTGGTTAGTCTAACATCTAAGGTGGAAAATACAAAAAAGCAGCCAAATGGAAAAACAAAGACATAGACCCCAAATGAAAGAACAAGAGAATTTTCCAGAACTAAATGAAACGTAAATAAGCAATTTACCAGATAGAGAATTTAGAGTAATGATCATAAGGATACTCAAAAGCATGAAAAAAGACATTAAAACCTTGAAAAAGGATCATTCAGAAATAAAGAGTGCAATATCTGAGATAAATAATACATTGGAAGGAATAAACAGTACATTAGATGAAGAAGAGAATTGAATCAGTGTTTTGGAAGACAAGGTAGAAAAAATAATCAGGCAGAGCAGCAAGAAGAAAAAAGAATTAAAAAACAATAATCAGGCAGAGCAGCAAGAAGAAAAAAAAATTTAAAAAAAAATAGGCACTCAAAATGAAACATAACAATATTCACATCATGGGAATACCAGAAGGAAAAGAGTGAGAACCTATTTGAAGAAATAATAACCCAAAACTTCCCTCATCTGGTAAAGGAAGGTCAGATAGTCTCAAACAAGTTGAACCCAAAGAGGCCTACACTGGAGCACATCATAATTAAAACTGCAAGGCTTAAAGATAAGGAGAGAATCCTAATAGCCTCAGGAGAAAAGCAGATAGTTACCTACAAGGGAGCACCAATTAGACTTTCACCTGATTGCTCATCAGAAACATTTTAGGCCAGAAAGGAGTAACATGAAATATTCAAGGTGATGAAAAGCAAGGACCTACCGCCAAGGCTAGTTTACAGAGCAAGACTACTATTTTAAGTTGAAGAAGGAATAAGGAGCTTCCAAGGCAAGAAAAAGCTAAAGGAGTTTGTTAATACCAAACCAATACAGGAATAAATGTTAAAGGGCTTGCTTTAAGAAGAAAGAGAAGTAAAAGAGAAAGGAGGGAAAAAAAAACAGAGGAAAACAGTTTAACAATAAAACGGCACTACATACATATCTATCAGTAATCACCTTAAATGTAAATGACTTAAATGCTCCAAAAAAAAGACATAGGGTAGCTGAATGGATAAGAAAACAAGACCATATATATGTATGCTTCCACCCAGTGACCCATCTCAGATCGAAAGATACACACAGACTAAAAATAAGGGGATGGGAAAATAAATTTAATGTGAATGGAGAGAAAGAAAAGCTACTGTAGTGGAACTTATATCTGACAAAATATACTATAAAACAAAGGCTACAGTAAGAGGCAAAGAAGGACACTACATAATGATAAAGGGAACAACACAACTAGAGGATATAACCCTAGTAAACATTTACGCATCCAACATAGGAGCACCTAAATATGTAAAGCAAATCTTAATGGACATAAAAGGAGAGAGCAACAGAAATACAGTCATAGCTGAGATTTGAACAACCCACTGACTTCAATGGATAATCTTCCAGGCAGAAAATCAACAAGGAGATAGAGGCCTTAAACAACACACTGGATCAAATGGCTTTAATTGATATCTTCAGAGCATTTCACCCCAGGCAGCAGAATATACATGCCTTTCAAGTGCACATTAAATGCCTTCTAGGATAAACCACATGTTGAGACACAAAATAAGTCTCAAATTTAAGAAGACTGAAATCATATCAAGCATCTTCTCTGACCACAATGCTATGAAACTAGAAATCAATCACAAGATGAACACAGAAAAGCATGCAATGACATAGAAGCTAACATATTATTAAACGATGAATGGGTCAACAACAAGATCAAGGAAGAAATCAAAATATACTTTGAAACAAATGAAAATGAGGACACAACAATCCAAAATCTGTGAGACTAAGAAAACAATCCAAAGAGGGAAATTCATAGCATTACAGGCCTATCTTTAACAAAAAAAAAAAAAAAGAAAAAAAGAAAAAGCTCAAATAAACAATCTAACTTCACACTTAAAGGAACTTGAAAAAGAACAACAAAAAAGCTCAGTTTGAGTAGATGAAAGGAAATAATCAAGATCAGAGCAGAAACAAGTGAAACAGAGTCTAATGAAATGATGCAAAAGATCAATGAATCCAAGAGTTGCTTATTTGAAAAGATAAAACATATTGACAAAACTTTAACCAGACTCATCAAAAAAAAGAGAAAGGACCCAAATAAATAAAATCAGAAATGAAAGAGGATATCTAACAACTGACACCAAAGAAATACAAGGGATTGTAAAAAATATTATGAACAATTATATGCCAATAAACTGGAAAACCTGGATGAAATGGATAAATTCCTAGAAACATATAATCTTCCAAAAATAAAAAGGAAGAATAAGAGAAGCTGAATAAACAGATTACACTTAATGAAATCAAAGCAATAATAAAAAATTCCCAACAAACAAAAGCCTTGGACCAGAAGGCTTCACAAGTGAATTTTACCAAACATTCCAAAAGGCCTAACGCTTCTTCTTCTCAAATTATTTTATAAAATTCAAGAGGAGAGAAGGCTCCCAACCTCATCTATGAGTCCAGCATTATCCTAGTTCTAAAACCAGACAAAGACACTGCAAAGAAAAAAGTATAGGCCAATATCACAGATGAACATAGATGTTAAAATCCTCAACAAAATATTAGCAAACCAAATACAGTAATGTATAAAAAAGATCATACACCATAATCAAGTGGTATTTATTCTAGGATTACAAGGATGGTACAACATTGGCAAATCAATAAATATGATTCACCACATAAACAATAAGAAGGACAAAAACCACATGATCATATCAATAGATGCAGAAAAAGATTTTGACAAAATCCAACACCCACTTATGATAAAAATTCTCAGCCCAGTGGGAATAGAGGGGACATGCATAAACATAATAAAGACTACATATGACAAACCCACTACTAGCTTCAGCCTCAATGGGCAAAAATACAAATGTTCCCCTTAAGATCAGGAACAGGACAGGGATGTTTACTTTCACTTCTTTTATTCAACATAGTACTGGAAGTCCTGGCCACAACAATCAGACAAGAAGAAGAAATAAAAGGCATCCAAACTGGAAAGGAAGAAGTAAAACTGTATTTGCGGATGACATGATACTGCACATAGACAATCCTAAAGATTCCACCAAGTTACTGCTAGAACTGACAAATGAATTCAGCAAAATAGCAGCATACAAAATTAATATTCATAAATTAGTTGCATTTTACATGCAAAAAATGAACTACCAGAAAGGTAAATTAAGAAAACAATCCCATTCACAATTACTTCAAAAAGAATAAAATACCTAAAAATAAAACTAACCAAGGATGCAAAAGACCTGTATTTGTAAAATTCTAAGAAGCTGAAGAAAGAAATTAAAGAAAATACAAATAAGAGAAAGCACATACTGTGTTCATGGGTAGGATGAATTAACATCATTAAAATGTCCATACTACCCAAAGCAATCTATACATTCAATGCAATTCCTATCAAGATTTCAATGGCATATTTCTCTATATTTCTCATATTTGTTCTAGAATAAATATTTCCAAAATTTATATGGAACTACAAAAGGTCCCACATAGTAATAGTGATTCTGAAAAAGAAACAAAGTTTCTTTTTACACCACCTAACATCAAACTATACTACAACGCCATAGTAATCAAAACAGCCTGGTACTGGTATAAAAAGAGATCATTATTAGTGGAACAGAATAGAGACCTCGGAAATAAACCCATGCCTTTAGACTCAATAAATATTCGACAGAGGAAACAAGCATATGCAATGGGCTAAAGACAGTCTATTCAACAAATGGTGTTAGGGAAACTGAACAAATACATGCAGAAAAATAAAACTAGACCACCTTCTTACACCACACAAAAGAAAACATTCAAAATGGATCAAATGCTTACATGTTAGACCTGAAACCATAAAAATTCTAGAAGAAAACATAGGCAGTAAAATCTTGAACATTGCCCATAGAAATTTTTTTATCAGATATATCTCCACAGACAAGGGAAACAAAAGAGAAAATAAACAAATGGGACTTCATCACACTAAAAAATTTTACAGCAAAGGAAATTATCAGCAAAATAAAAGACAACCCACAGAATAGGAGAACATATTTGTCAATACATCTGATAAGGGGTTAATATCCAAAATTTATGAAGAACATATAAAACTCAACTCCAAAAAAAAACCCAATTTAAAAAAAATGGACAAAGGATCTAAATAGACACTTCTCAAAAGAGGACATACAAATAGCCATTAGACATATGAAAAGATGTTCAACATTACTAATCATCAGAGAAATGCAAATAAAAACCGCAATGGGATATCATCTCACACCTGTCAGAATAGCTATCATCAATAAATCAAAAAAAAACAAAAACAAAAACAAGTACTGGCCAGGATGGAAGAAAGAGGAATTCTTTTGCACTGATGCTGGGAGGGAAGACAGGTGCAGCCACTGTGGAAAGTAGTACAGAGATACCTCAAAAAATTAAAAATTTATCTGCCTTTTGACCCAGCAATCCTACTTCTGGGAATACATCCAAAGGAACCCAAAACACTAATTAAAAAAAATAAGTATTTTTATCTTCATTGCAGTGTTATTTACAATTGACAAGATATGGAAGCAACCCAAGTGTCCATCAGCAGTTGAATGAGTGAAACAAATATGGGACATTTACACAATGGAAGTCGACTCAGCCATATAAAAAAAGAAAATTTTACCCTTTGCAACAGTATGGATGGACTTGTAGAACACTACACTGAGTGAAATAAGCCCATTAGAGAAAGAAAAATACCATATGATTTCATGCACATGTGAAATCTAAGGAACAAACTGAATTAACAAGCAAAATAGAGACAGACTCATAGATGGAGAGCAGATGATAGCCAGTTGGGGTGGGGAGAATTAAGGGTTGCAGTGACTGAGCAAAAAGGAAAAAGGAGGACTTCCTGCAAGATGGAGGCAGAGGTGTACGCACCGTACCTCCAAGCACAACCAAGATTAGAACAACAACAATTTAGAGGCAGAATAACACCCAGAACTGGCAGAGAATTTATCTGAATGGAAGTCGGACAGCCAAGAAGTTGAAGTAGAGCCATTCATCCAGACTGGTAGGAGGGGCTGGGTCTGGGTTGAGCAAGGGTCCTGGTGCGAAGAGCAGTGGGCTCATAGGGCAACCAGGAGCGCTTAGGACTTCCGGGGCATGCAGGATTGCAGAAAGCGGCAGGTGGCGGACCCAGTGAGGTGGCGATTGTGGACCAGGACAGAGCGTGCAGCCCAGGGTCCCAGGGAAGGGGAGGAGGTCCCAGGGGAGTGGCACTACCACCATTGTTCCCTCCCTCCCCCACCCCCACCCTGACCCCCACCCCCACCCCCACCCCCACCCCTACATACAACGTCACAATCTTGCGACTGGGGTGCCTGGCCCCACTGAACACCTAAGGCTCTGCCCCTCACCGTAACAGGAGCGACCAGACAAAAAAAAAAAAAAGGAGACCAGACCCCCCCCAAAAAGAAGGAGAGAGAGAGAAAGACATGTCTCAAACAGAAAAACAGATCAATGCCCCAGGGCTCATCCTTTTGAGTGACCAAGAGATTGCCAATCTATCAGATGTGCAGTTCAAAACAATGGTGATCAGGAAGCTCACAGAATTGGTTGATTTGGGGCACAAATTACATGAAAAATGCAGGTTACCATAAAAGAGATGAAGGAAGATGCACAGAGAACCAGTAGTGATGGGAAAGAAAATGGGACTCAAAACAATAGAGGGGACTAGAAGGAAGAAAAAAAAAAACCAAACCGGAAAGAATGAAGAAATAAGAATTCAAAAAATGAGAAGAAGCTTAGGAACCTCCAGGACATCTTTAAACATTCCAACATTTGAATTATAGGGGAACCAGAAGGGGAAGAGGAAAAGCAACAGATTGAACACGTATTTGAACAAATAATAAAGGAGAACTTCCCCAGTCTGGCAAAGGAAATAGACTTCCAGGAAGTCCAGGAAGCTCAGAGAGCCCCAAAGAAGTTGGACCCAAGAAGAAACACACCAAGGCACATCATAATTACATTAGCCAAGGTAAAAATGAAGGAGAGAATCTTAGAAGCAGCAAGAGATAAGCAGACAGTAACCTACAAAGGAGTTCCCATCAAACTGTCAGCTGATTTCTCAAAAAAGACCTTACAGGCAAGAAGGGGCTGGAAAAAAGTATTCCAAGTCATGAAAGACAAGGACCTATATCCCAGATTACTCTATCCAGCAAAGCTTTCATTTAAAATGGAAGGGCAGATAAAGTACTTCTCAAATAAGGTCAAGTTAAATAGTTCATCATCACCAAGCCCTTATTTTATGAAATGTTAAAGGGACTTATCTAAGAAAGGAAGATAAAGAAAAAACATGTATAGTAAAAGGACAGCAAACTCTCAATTATTAACAACCACACCTAAAGCAAAACCAAAAGAAACTAAGCAAACAACTAGAACAGGAACAGAACCACAGAAATGGAGATCACATGGAGGGTTAGCAACAGGAGAGTGGGAGGAGGAGAGAGGGGGAAAAGGTACAGAGAATAAGTAGCATAGATTGTAGGTTGAAAATAGATAGGGGGAGGGTAAGAATAGTATGGGAAACTGTTGCGCGTGGGTCACCGGCCAGCAGTGACCACGGAACGCTGTGGATGGCTCGACGATAAACACGCGAGAAAAAACAACACATGCACAGAGACAGACTAGTTTCTGTGGGGAAGTAGGGACGAAATGGCCACCCCCCCCAGTGGGGAGCATGCTGATTTACCGTCCATACCTGCTTTTATTAGGCTCATTTTGCATAATAATTCAGGTAAAGTACAGTACTCATTAGGGGGAAGTAAGGAACTATAGAAAACAAAGAACTCTGCCGGTCTATTGAGTTGGGGGTCAAAGAGCTGTAAGACTGAGGAACAAACTAACTTCCTCCTAAGACCCTTCTCATTCAACTGAGAGCATTCTAAACAAAGGAGGTTTCACAGTAATTTACATGTTCTTTCTTAGGCCTGATCACCTGGGGAATCCGCACTTCTCAGTACCGAGCTGCACCACCCTGTCATTGTTTCAGGCTTAGGTGGAGCAAGGGAACTAAGGCAACCAAGAGATAAGGAGATTTTCTTCCAGACACTGAGAACTCAGGCTATGTCAAAGCCGAGGAGCGAGGGTCCATCACTCCCTTTTGCTGCAGCCCCCCAAGTCCTTCTTTTGGGGGGCCTCCCAAAGTGATCATGCCTGTCTTAGGTCGTTCCCCCGTGGGGAATCTTACCCGTCTTTGGCTAACCGACCAAGCTTTTTGGGGTTCAGTTATGAATAAAGCAGCAGAAGCAGCATTCCTGCCAGGAAGATAAGCTTTTGTCTCCTTGCTGGCTTATGGTTCCAAGGGCGTTCCCTTAGCCTTAGCTAGGTGGGGGTTTCAGCCTCTGATACCAGTCAGGGCAGTTCCCAACAGGAAATGTAGAAGCTAAAGAACTTATAAGTATGACACGTGGACATGACTAAAGGGGGGATATGGGTGGGAGATGGTGTACAGGGTGGAGAGGAGTGAAGGGGGGAAAATGGGACAACTGTAATAGCATAATCAATAAAATATATTTAAAAAAAGGAAAAAGAACTCATGTACATGGACAATAGTGAGATGATTGCTGCAGGGAGGGGGATATAAGGAGACTAAATGGTAATGGAAAAAATATAATAAAGATTATATTTTTAAAAGAAGGTAGTCAATGTCCCTGGAAAAGAAATAATATTGGGTTGGGGTGGGCGGGATCTGATAGGGAACATAGATTGGAGAGTTAGTAGCAGACCAGGTCATGTAGTCTTATAGTAAAGAGTTTGAGTTTAAGTCTAGTGGTGGTAAAAAAAGCCAATAGAAAATTTTGGTTTTCTGCCCTGGCTGGTGTAGCTCAGTGGATTGAGCGCAGACTGTAAACCAAAGCATCGCAGGTTCGATTCCCAGTCAGGGCACAAGCCTGGGTTGCGGGCCAGGTCCCCAGTGGGGGCCACATGAGAGGCAACCACACATTGATGTTTCTCTCTCTCTTTCTGCCTCCCTTCCCCTCTCTAAAAATAAATAAATAAAATCTTTAAAAAAAATTTTTTGAGTTTTATTTAAAAAAAAATTTAAGAAGAAAATTTTAGTTTTCCATGAGAATGACCTAATCTGCTTTGAATTTAAAAAAGATTGCTCTTCCTGTTCCCAGAATAATAGACTTCAGGAGAGTATGAGTGGAGGCAGGAAAATCAATGTTAACTACAACATCTATTTTTAAAGGTCCAAGATAGTTTGGTTTTAATTATTTGTTTTATTTGATTTATCATTTAATTGCACTATGTTCAGAAAATGTATTGTTTGATCCTGGTTGTTTGAAATTACTTTGTGAACTAGCATAACATCAATATTTGCAAATGCTTTTGCATGTTTGAAAGTAATGTAGATCCTCAATTTGCTGGTTGAAGAGTTCCACAGATTCATTACACCAAACTAGTTAAATATTGTCATTCAGATTATTTGCATGCTTGCTACTATTTAGCCAGCAGTCTATAATTTTCTAGGATATTTTTGTTAAAATCTTAAGCTAGTGTTTGTCAAGTTTGTCTCATGCTTCTGACTTTTATTTTTTTAATCCTCACCCAAAGACATTTTTTCATGGCTTTTAGAGAGAGGGGAAGGGAGAGAGAGAAACATCAATGAGAGAAAGAGAAGCATCAATTGGTGGCCTCCCCATACTCACCCAAACTGGAGATCATACGTGCCCAGAGCAGGGATCAAACCTACAAACTGGATATGTACCCAGACCAATAACTGAACCTGCAACTGTTCTCTTACAGGACGACCTTCCAAACAACTAAGCCACACCAGCCAAGGCCTGATAACTTTTAATTAATGTTTTAAAGTTACATTGATATTTAAGTATCTAATTGTGATTTGTATAGCTTCATGTTAGATTTTTTATTTTTTATATAGTTTTTACTTACATATTACTACTTTTGCCACAAATACTATTTTTCTGATATTAAAAAAAAGAATAAGAGAAAAAATATTGGCCTGATTGGGGAAAAGTGAGCAAAATTTATTCATGGACTTTAGAAACTTTTCATTATTCAGGACTGACACTTAAAATACTGTGGTCTCTTCAGAACTGCACTATGGAACTAGGTTAACACCACCAACAACAATATTAATTGCAGACATGGACATGTATATCTATGTGCAGAAATGGTAAATACGATATTAACTGGAATTTATTTCTCCACTATAAAATACATTCTCCTGAGTTCTCACATTTTAGATTTGTAAAACTGGAAAAAAAAATAAGTTACACAAATGACAGACTTTAGGGGGAAGCATTGGAATTTAAAGAAAAGAACAGAGTCAAGAAGTTTGTAAAGAATTAAAATTACATTTTCCATGAACTTATATCTCTGAACTATGAGTTTCACCCAGTTTTCCATTACCTGATTTTTAAGTCATTCTCTTTTAATAGTACAGAGATCCAGTTGTCATTACCATCCCTTCTTCAGTAACCTCTGGATTCCTTGCTTGATCTCCTGGGTTCTCACTCCATAAACAATGGGGTTGAGGGCTGCAGGGATGACATGGTGAAGGACATTGAGCAATACTGGCACATCAGGGGAGACCTTCTTCTTAGCCACATGAGTGAGGACAAAGACCAAAAGGATGGTATTGAAGAAGAGAATAAGGATGAAGTGGGAGCTACATGTGCTTAGGGCCTTAGCCATAGCACCCTCTGCCTTGAGTCTCAGCACGGCTCGTAGTATGAAGGTGTAGGAGAGGAAGATGAGGATGAGGTCAGATCCTAGCAGAGTCCAGCCTCCAGCAAATTGGTAGAGACGATTGATGGTGGTGTCATCACAGGAGAGCCCAGAGACTGACATATTGGCACAGATACAGTTCTCGATGACATTTTTCCCACAATAATAGAGTCGTGCTGAGAGAATGGGGATGGGCACTGTGAAAAGAACATTCCTGGCCAAAATAAAAATGGCAGCCTTAGCTACAAATTGATCATTAATAATGGATGGATACCTCAGTGGATAGCAGATAGCTATATAACGGTCATAGGCCATGACCATGAATGTGCAAGACTCCATGGCCAAAAAACTATTCATGATGTACATCTGAAGGAAGCAGGCATAGAAGCTGATGGGCCTGAGATCAAACCAGAAGATAAGCAGGACCTTGGGGATGACGGTGAGACAGAGCACCATGTCTAGCAAGGAAAGAAGGCCAAGCAGGTAGTACAAGGGCTCGTGCAGAGAGGCATCCAGCCAGATGGTGATCAGGAGAATACTATTGGCCCCCATGGCTAGGAGGAAAAGGAGGCTGAGGGGCATAGATAGCCAGAACTGCAACCAAGGTGACCTCACAAAACAATTCAGGAGGAACTCGGAAACTTCAACAGAGAAGGAGCTATTGCCATCAAGCAGCATTGGCAGTAACTTTAGTAAGGTAGAAGCCTTTGCGTAGCTGAAGAAGAAAGAAGGAGTTAATGCTATCACAGACTCTGATAACTATATGCTTAGCTTGTAAGATCCATGAGGATAAGGACATAACCTATCTCACCTCCTTCACATCCCTGTACCTACCACATTTTTTAACACATAAGAGGTGACTAAAAAATATTTGTTGAATATGTAAAATAATATTTTCCTGTTGTTCTTTCATCTCTGTATTATATTTTTCTCCTGTGTGAATAAATCTTTTTAGTGTTTGCTTGGTTGATATTTAATGAGTTAAAAATCATTTAAGCATCAAATGTTATTTTAATGAAGCATGTAAAATCAAAGAAAATATTTCAGTTTAAATTCAGTTTAAAATGTATAGATATACATTTTTAAAACTAAGGTATCTACAATTAAGTTTTCAAGGAAATGAAAGATAAAAAGCATCTAGGGGCATGATGGATTTGGTACATAGAGCAAGTCTCCTGATGAAAATGAATAACAATCATATCTATGGTTTTCTATGTCTCTGTTTATACTAATAGCCTTACCTATATGTATATGTATGTTTGAATGCCTTGAATGCATCCACAAACAGGCTAAAAGAAAAGATTATATCAGGCTAAGGATAGAATGTAATCCAGACATTAAAATCAAACATTATTGATGTTGGCTTTCAACCCAAGGATATTTGTAGCATTATATGAACTTAAGCACCGGGTTTTGTTTTGGTTTGGTTTGGTTTTTTGTGTGTGATTTGGTCCTTTATTTTATTTTATTTTATTTTATTTTATTTTATTATTTTATTTTTTAACATTTTTGTTGTTATTCAAGTACAGTTTTCTCCCAACCCCTCCCCACCACCCTCCCGACCTCCTTCCCCTATTTCCACCCCTCCTTGTCATTGTCCATGCGTCCTTTATCTTTGTTCTTGTAAACCCTTCACCCTTTCCCCCCATTATCCCCTCCTCTCTCCAATTAAGCCCCAGTTTTTATTGCTTACTAGAGCTCAGGAACAGAAAATAAAATCCAGGCTTAAGGAGGTGGCAAATCTATTAGGTGATCTCCCACATAGATGGGACTTTACAGCACTACATCATGAATGAAGGTGCTAGAGATAAATCCACTTTTTCATCTTTATCCCTCATCCCCACCTGAATTCAAAGAAAACTGCTTCAAAATTTGTTACATAGGAGTAAAATCTTTCCTGTAAAACCTGAACAACAATCTGGTCCTTATGCAACCTTGCAGCCTGAGTTTACATCAACTCTTGTCTCAAAGAGGAATTGACTTTTGTTCTCAATCAAAGGCACAAAGATTTACTTCTATGTTTTTTTTTCTAAGAATTTTATTGATTTGGCTGTTAGCATTTATACTTCTGATCCATGACAAAGGGCAGAAATCCATTTTATTCATTTAAATGTGGGTATCCAGTAGTCCCAGTACAATTTGTTGAAAAGACTACTCTTTCCCCATTGAATTGCCTTGTCAAAAATTGACACAATTTTTAAATTTTTGTATATTACTTGAAAATTCTGGTCCATATTTATTTTTGTTGTTTATATTATTATTTTATCAAAGAGGAATTTAAATTTATCCTAAGCCATAGTGGCCCCAGAAAATATAAGATGAAACACAGCTAAAAGAAATAAGCCCCAATCCTTTTTTGAGGAACCAACTTTTATCTCAGGCCTCAAAAAACTTCAACACATATACTTCTGGAGAACTAGGGTTACTCTCAGTTAAAAAAAAGTCATAAGTAAAAGCCCATAAAAATGATAACAGAATTTCAATTTACAAAAACCTAAGGCATTCAAGTTATTAATAAAGAACATTGAGCAAATTTCCTTACTGGATTTTAAGAAGTGAAAGATAAGCTTGAAAATATAACCCCAGAGGGGAGGTGGGAGGGGATAATGGGGGAAAGGGAGGAAGGGTTTTCAGGAATAACTATAAAGAACTCATGGACAAAACCAAGGAAGTATAGAATCAGGGAGGTGGGGATGGCTGGGGTGGAGAGGAGACAAGGGGGATAAATTCAGACAACTGTACTTGAACAACAATAAAACAATTCAAATGAATAAATAAATAAATAAAAGCAACAGATAAGCATACTTAGAAGAAGAATCAGTCATGTTTCTTAAAAATAAAAATATAATAATTAAAATTTTAAGAAATAAGCTTAAAAGTATATTAGCCACAAGAAGGTGAAATAAAAGATAGAACTGGAAAATTTTTAACAATGATGCTCCTGTGGATACATAGAAAATGTAAAAGTGTAGTTAAGAGCAAGGACATTGGACTCTAGACAAAGCCACTCTATTTTTGTTTTGCTGAAGCCAAGAATTAATATTTTGCTTGGGGCACTGGAAGCTATAAAATGTAACAAACCATATTTTAAAAAAAACATATATTTGAGAAAAACAATAAGAACTTAATTGAATTTAACAGCCATTTAGAGGTCACTAAAGAGAAAGTTAGTCAGCTGTCTAGAGAGAGGTCAAAAGGATTTACTTAGAATGAAGGTGAAGAGAAATTTTAAAAATAGAAAATAATGAAAAAAGTATAACAGAAATAGAGGAGAGAGTGCAAATGTCTAAGTTACATATGGTCAGAGTTCCAGATTGAAGGGCAGAGAGAATGGGGTAGAGACTTATGAACTTTTCAGAAGAGATAAAATACATAGATAACTAAAGTAAGAATTTTACCCCCAGCAACCGCACATTGATGTTTCTCTCTCTCTCTATCTCTCTCCCTTCCCTTTCTAAAAATAAATAAATAAAATCTTTTAAAAAAGAAAGAATTTTAATGAATTGCAGTTAAATAAATAAAAATAAATGCATAATTAGATGTATCTAAGTGTGTAAACCTTAATTTTATGGTCTGACTTCAAACATCAAAGACAAAGAGAAGAGCATAAAGATCAGTATGACTATTACAATCAGAAAATCCATGTGTGCCAGGACACAGGTACTGAATTCCAGGATAAGAATTACACAGTAGCCATAGGGTTCTTGGCCTCTTTTTGAAGAGTACCTTTACTCTCACAGTATGCCCTCATGCTTCTCCTTCTAACTCCCTGTATATATATCATTCTGCCCTCTTAGTTGTTAGGTTTCTTTATCCAGCTTAGTAAGATGTCACTGCCCATTTTACTGTTCCAATTAATCTGCAGAGAGCCTTCTTGGGGAAAAAATTATCTCTAAGGCACCATTGCTCAAACAATCCTTCACAGTGATCCAGCCTGTACAGTCGCTGCTTTTGGTGTACAGTTCTGTTATGCACAGGAGCCACATCTGTGCATAGACATTTCTCAATAACCTTTTTGAGTACTCAATTAAGATCATAGGTAATGTGATAGAAATTTGTGTTAATTATGAAGTATTATTGGGTCTGATGTCAAACTTATTCAATAGGAGGTGAGAGGGGGTGAAGAATGGTAAATGATGAAGTGAGTAGAGGAATTTGCGAGTGGAAATCAGTGCCCTAAGCTTGCTTCCTCCAGAGATCTTTGTTTGTCTGGAGAAAGCTGTGCACAGTGGAGTGAATCTAGACCTAATAGGTGGATGATAGACTGACAGAGAGCATGGAAAGGATGGAGAGGACAGAAGCATGCATGCCCAGAAAATAGATGGTGGAGAGAAGATGGAAAAAGAGAAAACTTAAATCAAATCAGGAGAGCTTAAACATAAATAGAGATGACAAGGGAAGTAAAGGAAAGAGCATAAAGGGAATCGGGCACTTTTAGGAAATAAAAGTAGTAAAATGCAGACTAATGAAGATTTCTAAGTAATGATAATCAAGGGAGTATGACTGGGAATCCTCTTTTCCTTCCAAGTCTGCATTCTCCCTTAGGTTCCTGTAACATTTCCATGAAGGCTTTTCAAGAAATCTCTCACATGATACTATGCTACAGATCCTTGGACCTCCATCTAGATCTAACCTCTTCCAGAGCAAGAAGCCTGGGCTCAGCTTTGGCACAGTCATCTCCATCTGGTGCTGTGCCATTTCTCTCCCTCACTTTCCCTTCAAGCTCATCTTCAACCCTACAGCTTTTCCAGTTGCAAGCCCAGCTTTAGTCTCACCACAATCCCTGCTCTAGCCAGGTGTCCAATATCATAGCAGTAGATTAGTGCCTTCCTCTTCTGGTAGAGCCAAACTTACTGGATGGAGAAAGAGATCTCTACCAGGAATGGCTTCTGTGCTGTCTTAATGTTACATTCTGGCTTTCAGAAAAAATAGTTTATGCTTGAGTTTCAGCTGCCTTGGGGAAAGACTGCCTTGTTGGCCCTGAAGGGGCCAGAGACTCAAAAGCCAAGCATTTTCTAATCCCTGAGGGAGAAATCTTTCCTCTCAGCTTTTCCCATTCTGTGACCCCTAAGCAGTCAGTATTACCCCTGAAGGCATAGGGACAGTCTCAGAGTTAATCACCCTGTACCAGCTGAATGACTAGAGCGTGATAGTTAGGAAATAAAAGTATTAATTATTAATGACTAATTATGTAAGAGCAAAGCTCTAGGGCAAGAGGGTCTAAACAAAATATCAATGAGTATCAAGTTCTGATTTTCTAGAAATGTATTGATAAAAAATATACATAAAACCAATTATGTACATTTCTATACTGATAGTTTCTAGTTACAATAAACACTCAGATCAGCTCCCTAATTTTTTAATGTCTATGACCAATAGTTCTACTTGAACAAAATGTTTTCAAGAAGCCCTATTCTTGTGATACTGTTAATATAAAAATCCAAGATGATTAGCCCTGGCTGGCGTAGCTCAGTGGATTGAGCGCAGGCTGGGAACCAAAGTATCCCAGGTTCGATTCCCAGCCAGGGTACATTCCTGGGTTGCAGGCCATGACCTCCAGCAATCGCACATTGATGTTTCTCTCTCTCTCTCTCTCTATCTCCCTCCATTCCCTCTCTAAAAATAAATAAAATATTAAAAAAAAATCCAAGATGATTGTTTATGTCTGATTGCTGACTACATAATACACACCTTTTGCTGTGTAGCATTCCTAATAGTATTAATGTCTGTACAGATTTTCAAACAATACACTGGGCTCTATTTTGTTGTTTTTGGTTACACATTCATTTACTAGGTCAAAAATATTATAGCCCCAATAACAACTGCTGTGCCAGGTGGGACATCTTTACTAAAATGAACAAGGTGTCTAGCATTTACTATGTGAACATTGTTCTCACTAATGTGTTCTTTTCTGCTAATCACTATCAAGAAAACAGTTTTCAGGCAACTAGAGTAGGCAGCCGTGCACATACAGGGAATTTTCATTGGCTACATTTACTTTTTTGCTCTTTGTCACCATATACACTGAAACAACCTGGATCATTTTGACACTTCCTACCACAGTAATCCAGTACCTGGATGCTAGCATATAATCAGAGGAATTAAGCAGAAAATGTCAAATACTGTGGATTCTTTGATAAGGCACATGTACATGGCAGGGTGGAAGATAAATATCACAATGATTCAGGATTTTGCCACATTAGGAATGTTTTTACATTTCAAGTAGTAGGGAGAATGTTCAGACATCACTCCCATGTTAAGTGACAAATTATTGTAACTTGCACCTCCTACTACTAAGAAAGAAACCACTCTGGATTTTAGAGATAACATGTAAACACCCTTGAGAATTTTGATCTAATGCATGATTTATTTATCTGGTGACATTGAAGGTTGACAGTTTTGAATAGGTCCAAGAGCAAGGGAGCAGGTTCTGTAGCAGGTTTAGGCTAGGTTCAAGTAGCCTGCTTCTCAGACTATAGGATGTGGTAGATCCAGTGGTGCTGCTGGTATTAGTGATAAAGAAACTGTGGGGAGGGAATCACTGGAAAGTCATAATATGAGCTCCAGAATAAACCCATAGAGTCTGTAACAAAGAATGCAGCAGAGAACTACCCACCACAGCTCCAATTGTCTGAAGCCAGAAGCAATAAAGTTCTACGAGCATAACAGCAACCCATTCGATCAAAAGAATAGTATTTGGAGTGTTGCCTAAAGTTACCTAATTGATTTTCTCAGACCTCATTTTGCCTACTTCACTTGCACAAAAACCTTTTCTTCTCCACAGATTTATGGCCCAGGGAGGCTTCCTGTAACCAAATGAAAAGGGAGGAAAAAGCTGGGTCCTGGTAATGAATGAATCAGCTCACCATGCAAAAGCTAAAAAATGCAGTTTCCACATTATATCCTTAATTATGGGCAAACCACAAAGATGGAGAAAGAGCTCTGAACAGTGTGTTAGGCCATTAACTTGGCATAAAGAGAATTAGCAAGACTTGAACATCAGAGACAAAGAAGCCTGGGGAGAAAGCGCATAAATTCCCCTCTGGCATTTGGCACATGCAGACCTTAACGGTTAAGGGAAGAGGAAGCAGCTGGAAGTAATGACTTCTAAAAGAGCTGATGGCCTGTGAGCAAAATCTAGAATGGGTGATAAAAGAGAGAGGGAAAGAGCATTATTCTGGACAAAGTGCAGTGGTAGGAAGTATCTTTCTATCTCAAATCTTTCCTTAGAAACTATGGCAGGCCACATCTTGAAGAACTAGTGACAGGACAGAACTAACAAACATAGAGAATGAGAAGATCTGACCAGCACAGGGGTAGGCAGTAGCAGACATGGTCCGTGCCGTTTCTGTCCCTTCTGCACTTTGATTACACACCCACATATTTCTACTGCCAGCACCTGGGGGTGTGCAGTAGAAATATGACGCACCCTCTGGCTGTGAGGCATGCTAGACTTGTGGTTGTGGCAGGGGCGAAGTGTCAGGGGGTAAAAGACTTGAGGAACAGTTTTCAAGCAAGGATGGACAGAAGTTATGGCAATATCTTTCTAATCATTTTGATTATCACTTGGATCTGTCTACTACCACAATTCCCTCCTGATTTGATCCAGTGGCCATTTTAATAACGGTGCCAGAAGCAGATTACATTACATGAAATCCCTGCCATATATATTGGAAAGATATCTGAGATAGTATTGTGGTCTCTTTTGATTCAAAATCTACCTCTATGTCTATTGAGCTATGCGGATCACTAGGGAGTACTAGGGAGTACTCCAGGAGCACTAGAGGCCAGACCTAAAAGAATAATATTAATGTAAGACATCCTCACTAAGGGAATGATGTTACCTTTTTAGTTATTTTCTTTTACAATGTTGCACAGAAACCTGTTGGTCCCCTCAATGGAACATTTTTTTGTACATAAATCTCATGTATACATGACAAGTCTTCTGGCACTAAAGTTTCTGTTAAACTTTTTATCATCATTAATTAACTCATTCATTCTCTTAGATTTCAAATTTCAAATGGCCTTATTGTAACTGAAAGATCCAGCCAATCCTGTTAAAACAAGCCAACCTGTAGCAACCTTTGGTGAGCTTAGTCAGATGTGGAAACCCAAGTTGAATCATACATACACGACACATCTGTATATAGGCAGTGACTATGGACATGTGATGAGGGCAGAAAGATAATAACTAATGTCTCTCGTAAACCTTTTTCAAATTGATTCAGAAAGTCAGTAGAGCTAATGCAACAGTTTAATGCAATAGTGTTTGAGTGTTTAGAATTCAAGCATTGCACTGGGCCTTGGTTTCTCCTTGTAGTTGAATCCAAATGCAAACACATACATCTATGATATATATATCACACATACATCTATGATTATATATATATAAATATTATATTATATAATATATACGTGTGTGTGTGTGTGTGTGTGTGTGTATATATAATATCATACATATCATCTTGACTGGGTCAGCTGAGGATCAAACACCTTTAGGGCTGAGAATCAGTGGGACTTGCTCCTGGATCTGCTTTGTCCTAACCCTGTATATAATAGGATTGAATGCAGGTGGAACAACCATATACAGATTGGCCAGAAATATATGAACATAGCCAAGGATGCTATGACCAAAGCAGTGGGTCAGAAAAAAGATGTTGGGATGTAGAAGATGAGCTTGATGGAGACATGAGAGCCACAGATGTTGAGAGTCTTGAATAGGGCATTCCATGATGGTAAATGGAACACTGTGTAGAGTATCTTCACATAGGAGAAACCAATTACAATCAGGTCAATGAATCCCAAGGAAAAAGCAACAATCCCAGACAAATTGTTGGCCCTGAATACTGGCACAGGAAAGATGGGCAATGCCCACATGCTCACAGTAAGGGTGGAATGATTTGGGCACCACAGAATGATGACAGCGAGAAACACAAAAGGGATGGCAAAGATTAAAGATCTCACTGTCACGAGAACACCTAGAATGGCCACCACCTTGCTGGTGAGGATCATGGTATATCACAAGGGTTTGCATATAGCAATGTAGTGGTCTATGGCCATTGCTGTCAGTACTCCAGACTCCAGGCTAGTGCACAGATGAATCATAAACATTTGTGCAAGACAGGCACCAAAAAGAATTTCCCTTAAATTGAACCATAAGATGCCCAATATCTTGGGAATAGTGGTAGTGGACAGGTTTAGGTCAGTGCAGGCCAATAGGGCCAAGAAGTAAAACATGGTCTGATGGAGCCTAGGCTCAGCCTGAGTTATAAACAAGATTATAATGTTCCCCAAGAGGGCAATCAGATATACAGCACAAAAAGGAAAAACCAATCCAGGTTTGAAAATTTTCCAGGCCTAGAATCCCCAAAAAGACAAAGGAGGAAGGATGAAATTGGGTGTGTTGTGATGGGCTACCTTCAGGGCTGCTGGCCAATTTTTTTATTCAGTGCAAGCCTCCAATTCCATTTGTGTCATTTTTTCAGGTACAGAGACACACAGCATCTATCTTCCAACTTAACACTCAGCAAAAGATCATGGAGGGAAAAATGATAAAAGGTTTAAAAAAAAACCCCAAGTACAGAACTCAACAGATTCCTGACATTTTGTTTTTCTGTCTAAGATACAGCCCAAATTTGATGTTCTACTACAGTCCCAGCAATGATGTAATGTTAGTTATATTTTAGAAGAACTTCTGTAATGTTACAATGGAGAATGGTTTGAATGGGCAAATCAGAATTTGAAGTAAGCTGAGAGAAATACTACTAACCTGATCTAAATAAATGGTAATGGAGATGGCAAGGCAATGGTATATAAAGTAAATTGGCAGGGAACGTTGTTTGATGTGATTTGGGGGATAAAAGAGAGTACTGAGTCATTTTTAATTTCCAGGATTTGGTCTTTGGCAAATTAGTGAATATTGGTGTTGTTCACTGAGATATGGGACATGGTAGGAGAGAGTTTCATTTGTTTATTTTAACTGACGAGTCAAGTTGTTGACATCGGTTCTGCAATGAATAGATATGAAGTTCATGTTGAATCAAGCACAGAGTCTCAGCAGGGAGAGTATGAGTTAAGCTCCTTTTTTCACCAAAGCCCAATTTTTGGACATCAGTGGGTTTGTAAAACACTAAAAAGTTTATGCCTGTGACTCTAGAAATAATAAGATCCCTATTGTCATTAAGATAATATCACATTTTTTTCCATGTTAAAAATATTTACAGTCTCTGGAAAGCTACATTGACATAAATACCACAACAGTGAATGAATCTCTGTGTTCTCAAAGCTTTCTCAGGTCACTAAAGAAGCAAGAGGTAGAGAAAAGAGCCTGTCACAGAGAGAACAAATCAAATGCCTTTAGGCAAAAAAAATTTCATTAATATGAAATACATGAGTCATAGATTCTCTATGTATTGATGCTTTTATATTCTTTATACTTATATACAACTACCTTAAAATTTATTATGAAATTGAGTAGTTAAAACAAAATAATTAAGCAGTTTGAGTGTTCAGTGGGACTAACGCATGAACATACTTTAGGGTAGACATTATTCTGTTTAACGAATCTGTTATATTTCTTTCTTCTATAAGTTACCATTATATGCTGAGATCTAAGTAAGCACTAAATATTGGGCTTGTAAAAGAGCCCAATTTTATTGCTCCTTTACAGGTACAAAGAAAACCATTGTGACCCCTTTCAAATCCCTCCTTTGATCTCAATGTCTTGTTTTTCCTTGAGATCAATGTCCTTGTATGGAAATTATGGTTGTGTTTTCTTCTTAGATCATGCCTCAGAAGTTCAATTGCCTGTCCGATATAAAATCTGAGAAGTCAAACTCAGCTCCAAAGTGTCATATAAATAAGCAGGACACAAGATGACAATAGTGTCAAACTTCTTAGAGTATTTTTCCTGCTTTCCTACCACCACAAATGGGCATTTGTTTCTCACAAGCTTATCTCTCCCCAGATTTTGATATCAGAAGCAGGAGTTTACTTCTCATTGACATACATATTCCTAAAAGCAATTAATTTCAAAGAGGATCTAATTTTTGTGGGTTTAAATGTTGTGTTTGTATGTTAAAGTAACATTTAATCACACTGGGACTCAAAACATTAGGTTTGGTTGTTAACACAATCAAATAAAAAATCCAATTTTGACTGTTAAAACAACTGTAATGATTATCCATGGCAAGTCTATTCATTTCACTTTCTTTTTTTTTTCAGTTTATTTGCTACCTAAAAATAGTGATAGTTGCTCTTATTTTCTCACTTTTGGTATGAAAGACACCCATAATTAACTTTTAATCTCTTTTTTCCACATTAGCCACTTTCACCCAAGTACAACATCTGAAATGGGGAATGATGTTGCCATCTGAATAACAAACATTTGATAAATGCCATGGTTAGAACAGAAGTATCTAAGGAAACCTAAAAGGGGTAAAATAGCCCTCAGGGAAGCAGGATTTGAGTGTTACTTAATGATACCTACCTACTAAAATAACAAAAGAAAGTCACATAGCTGAAGAAGGGTTGTTTAATCATATAAAAAAGGAATGAAAACAATAGCTTATATATTAGCCTATAACTGAGTATTGAGAGTATACTAAATAGTGCTAAAGAGACATCCCATTTCATGCAGGTATGCTGATGTGGATTCTGCTTGTTTAGCTGTATTCTAAAATGGAATTGTTAAGACTCTTATTCTTATACAAATAAATGCTCAATGAACATCAGAGTTGCTCTTGATGAAAACATTCAGCTGGCAAAATTGGTGATTTTGTGCAGAGACCCAGTTTTCAGTTGCCCAGAATTTTAAGATGATAGCTAAGTTGAGTCCTTTTAGATAGGCTTGAAGTATGCTAATGCTTCATAGATGTGGAACTCAACCAAGATGACCAATATCCAACATTTGACATGGCACTTGGCATACAGTAGCAGAGCTACTTGTCCTGAGCCTTACAGTGTTGATGACTTTGTTCAAATCAATTATATAAAAAACTCTAGAGATTGATGATATTCCTGAGCAAATTTGACTTCTTGGGCCATCTGTCAGCACACCCTGCTGTTTCCAAGCATGCCCTGCATGTTACAGCCCCTGGAACATGCACTTGGTAACTAACGGGGTTTTTATCTTAATGTATTTTCTTCTCTGCTTCTTAGAAATTACAGTCTTACTGACCTCACTGTCACTCATTTCCATTTAGATTACTTAGTCTGGGCCAAGTGACATTTAGCAAAGTCTCATAAATGGAAATCATTAATGCATCAGAAAAGCTCTCAAATGGTAGAAGATCTTAATGAATGATAATAAACTTGAGGGTTCTGGATGTTAAACACATTTGGAAACAATAGAGTAAACAAAGTTGAAAAGATGTTTTTCTATAGGTTTTATTATGGCTTTTAAATATGAAAATTCAGGCTCTAAGAAATAAGATTTTTGTAATTAAAATATTAAATAATAAATTATAATTAAATATTAAAATAAGTTTGCAGCATATTCTTAAGTTATGATAGCAAGAAATCCATTTAATTAAACAGCTAAGATTTAGTTCTTAGGAGAACATAATGCTATTCTAATGCAAAGTCTGGGTGTCCTGGGTTCTCTAAGACTTTCTGAGACATAAAAGTTTCAAGTGTTTATTGATTTAATATTTGTTATTTACTTTATAGCTGGTGTTTGTTAGATGTGAGAGTACCTAAGATACATGATGATGATAAACAGTCTTTTTTCCCCGTAACTCTTACATTCTAAATTAACAGGAAAGACAATAAGCTTGCAAAAATAATTAAATTAATCTAGATAATATGTCATGAGAATAGAAGTAAAAACACACAATAAGAATACAAATGAACCAATTAAAAAGGAAAAAAGATGAACAGGCACTTTTATAGAAAATATACAAGTGGTCAATAGCAAATGAGCAGAGAAATGAGAATTAATATCCCAAAATGAATCCCTTTTATTCTCCTCAAACAGCTAATGGGAAAATGAGTGACATTATAATAAAAAAGATGTTGAATAACTGAAACTCTCACACATTGGTAGTTGGTTTGTGAAGTGTATAACTACTTTGGAAAACTCTTTGGTATATTTCTTGGGAAGTGAAAAATACATCTTCACTATTATTCAACAACTCCACTCTGCTACGCTTACCAAAGGAAATTAATACCCACGTGGACATGTCAGATAGACAATTAGATATATATGCCTGAAACTCAGGGAAGATCATGGCTACATATAAATATTTGAGAGTCATCACTATATAATGTGTTTGATACATATTATCATGGTATATATGGATGGCAGAATGAAGAGGAAAAACAATAAAACAAAAAGCAGCCATAAATATTCTTATTTATTGTTCTTCTGATCAATATTTTGTGATCCACCACTGATAATAAGAAACAATATAGGAATATGGTTGGTAATTCAACTCTTATTTGAATTGTACAGGCATGTGTCTGTGTGTGAGAGAGATGGAAAGGGAGAGAGACAGATCACTGGTCACTGGCTATAGAGTATAACAAAATCACACATGGATTTCACAAAAGTTAGATGTTCCATGACACTCTTTCTCCCTCTATTATGAAGATTAATTAGGAATTGCTTCCTTTGTTCCATTTTTTCAAGGACTTTATGACTAATGCTTCTAAGTCATCTTACTCTTTCTATTATCTTTTCCTCTGCCCTGATTTCTTTGCCTTTAGTTTCAATCTGGACTCCATTATTTAAAAGAGAACCAATTTACAAAATCTTATATTAGCTCATCCACATTCTAGCAGTCTTCTGTTTGAATGATAAAACCTCCAGGCTTTATGAAGTGATACTTTATAGTGAATAAGAATTTATAGTGATGGTTCATGCTTCCTGGATGCATTTTGCCCTTTGGGGATCCCAAGGGCCTGAAGGATGGAAAACAATGAGTTGCCACAATAAAGCTGATTCTTTCCTCAATGTTAGTTCAGGTCAGTAGTCCAGCCATACTTTTACATTGTATGTGGACTTTGTACTGCCCCAGATGCTGTTAGAAGTGGTCACTCCACAGGAGCACCAACCCATAGTGGTCAGAATGGAATAAGGAGAGATAAGTTCTCACTTTTTAAAATTATTCCATAATTTTTACAAGGGACTCTGGGATATCAAGAATAGAAACTACTTACTATTTTATTTAATAGGAAGTGAGACCTAGAAGGATCAAGAGACATGATTAGGTCATAGTCGATCAGTGCCAAAGAAGCTAAAATCGAAGTCTATTAAATTCTTAACCCAGTACTCTTTCTAGTGAATGCTTCTGAGTATCCTTCTTTATTCATAGGTTATTTATACAGATTTAACCTCAACATTTCTGCTATAAACTATGATAATAATAATGAGGCAGAGGCTGCTAGTTAGGCAGTTTCCTACAATGTCATGGCTTAAACATCTTTGATAAGTCCTAGCCTAATGCTACTACTAATTGTATTCAGAAAGGCAGTGGTGAGATTCCCAGTCTAAGTCTGAAGGCTTGAGAACCAGCACTCTGGTGGTGTATGTCCTAGTCTTAGGGTAGGTAAAGACAGATGTCCCAGCTCATCATGTGGGCAGAGAGAATGAGAGGAGAGAGAGAGAGAGAGAATCCTCCTTTCTTTCACCTTTTTGTTCTATCGGGGTCCTCAATGGATTATGATCCCCACACACACTGGGGAGAACAATCTGCTTTATTCAGTCTATTAATTCAAATACTAATCTCTTTCATAAACACCCTCACATAAACACCCAGAAATAGTATTTAACCAAATATCCTGTGGCCCAATCAAGTTGACACACAATCATCATACTGGAAGGAATGCAGATACTGAGGAAAGGCCTTCAAAATCTAATTTTATAGCAAATTCTAATTTTTGCTGCAGCACCATACATTAAAAAGGAAATCCCTTGCAATTTCACATTTGCCATAAATCAGATCACAATATGATTATGTGTCTTTTCTTGTATTCCCCATTCTGATCAGTTGGTCTATTTGCCAATACCACACTATCTTAATTATGCAGTTTTATAAAAATTCTTAAAGTGTGTAGTATTATTTCTTATTTGGTTTTTAGATTCTTTGAATTACCATGTGCATTTGAAAATCAGCTTGTCAATTTCCACAAAAATATTTGTTGATATTTTTATTGGAATTGCATTGAATCTGTATGTCAATTTGGAAAGAATTAATACCATTACATTACTGAATCTTCAGTCAACAAATATGATATATCTCTCGATTTACTTAAGTCTTCCTTAATTTTTCTCATCAATGTGTTCTCATCTAGTTTAAATATAGATAATTTGGACATCTTTATTCCCAGGTATTTACTATTTTTGATGCAATAGTAAATTGTACTGACTTACGGATTTTAGTTTTTATTTTTTTGTTTCTAGAGCATAAACATACAAGTGATTTTTGTGTTTGAGTTCCTACGTAGCAATCTTACTAAATTTACTTATAAACTTTAATATTTTAGGTATTGTTGTTTTTGGATTTTCCATCCACAGAATGAAATTATTTGACAATAATGACGTTTACTGATGCATGGGTCACCGGCCAGCAGTGACCATGGAACGCTGCGTGCGGATGGCTTGCCGAAAAACACGCGAGAAAAAACATGCACAGAGACAGACCAGTTTCTGTGGGGAAGTAGGGATGGAATGGCCACCCTCCCTAGTGGGGAGCGCACTGATTTACCATCCACACCTGCTTTTATTGGGCTCATTTTGCATAATAATTCAGGTAAAGTACAGTACTCATTAGGGGAAGTAAGGAACCACAGAAAACAAGGAACTCTGCCGGTCTATTGAGTCGGGGTCAAAGAGCTGTAAGACTTTGAGGAACAAACTAACTTCCTCCTTGGACGCCTCTCATTCAACTGAGAGCATTCTAAACAAAGAAGGTTTCACAGTAATTTACATATTCTTTCTTAGGTCTGATCACCTGGGGAATCTGCCCTTTTCAACACAGAGCTGTACCACCCTGTCATTGTTTCAGGCTTAGAAGGAGCAAGGGAACTAAGGCAACCAAGAGATAAGGAGATTTTTCTCCCAGACGATGAGAACTCAGGCTCTGTCATAGCCAAGGAGCGAGGGTCCATCACCGCCTTTTGCTGCAGCCCCCCAAGTCCTTCTTTTGGGGGGGCCCCCAAAGTGATCGTGCCTGTCTTAGGTTGTTCCCCCCTTGGGGAATCTTACCCATCTTTGGCTAACCGACCAAGCTTTTTGGGGTTCAGTTATGAATAAAGCAGCAGAAGCAGCATTCCTGCCAGGGAGATAAGCTTTTGTCTCCTTGCTGGCTTACAGTTCCAAGGGCGTTCCCTTAGCCTTAGCCTAGGCGGGGGTTTCAGCTTCTGATACCAGTCAGGGCGGTTCCCAACAGTTTACCTCTTCCTTTCCAATCAAATACATTTTTCCTTTTTTCTCAGTATTTACTATTTCAACACTGAGGATTATATTGGCTGTAGACTTTGGGAAGACAACCTTTAACAGATAAGGCAGCTCCCCTCTATTTCTAAATTTCTGAAATTATTTTTATTTCCATAAATAGTGAATTTTGTTGCATGACTTTCCCAAATCTATTGAGAAATTTGTGTTTCTTCTTTATTTTTGTATTTTTGTAAATCTGTATTTCTTCTTCTTGTTATTTATGTTCATGTTAATCAGGTGAATTAAGCGTAGGTCAATTATCAAATGTTAAAGTAACATTCCCAAAATAGACCTCACTTGTGCATAATGTATTAACTTTTTCTGCTTTTCTATTTAATTTTAAATATTTTATCTAGAATTTATATCTATGTTCATAAAATATGTTGGGTTGAAATTTTTTCTTATAATATTCTTGTCAGTGTTTGATGCCAATTATGATAACCTCAGAAAATGAATTAGAAAATATTCCCTCTTTTTCTATTTTCTTTTTTTTTTCTTTTTATTTAATTTACTGAGGTGACACTAGTTAACAAAATTACACAGGCCTCAGGTACACAATTCTACAATACATCATCTGTCACTGTATCGTTTGTTCACCACCCCAAGTCAAGTCTTCATTTCTATTCTCTGAAAGAGTTTATCTTCTTTAGTTCTGGAAGATTTTATCATTAAGGTACCTAAGCTGAAAGTTTTTTTTGTGAAAAACTGTTTCATTATGATTTCATCATCTTTAACAGATATATAACAATGCAGATTTTTACTGTTTATCTTTTGCCATTTTTGGAAGGTTTTTTGCCAAGAAATGTTTACATTATACTATTATCAAATTAATTATCATAGTATTTCAAAGTATAGTTTTATCATCTTTTAAAATATCTTTAATTTCAATAGTTTTTTAAAAATTATAGATAATTTAAATTTGGGTATTTTTATTTCTCATAAATATTTATCCCTTTTATTCTTATCTTTCAAAACAACTTTTTAAAAGATTTTATTTATTTATTTAGAGGGGAAGGGAAGGAGAAAAAGAGGGAAAGAAACATCAATGTGTGGTTGTCCCTCACGTGTCCCCAACTGGGGACCTGGCCCACAACCCAAGGCATGTGCTCTGACTGGGAATCAAACTAGAAATCCTTTGATTCACAGGCCAGTGCTCAATTCACTGAGCTACACCAGCCAGGGCAATCAAAACAACTTTTGACTTTGTTGGTGTTTTTTATTATATGAGACACATATCCTCTTGTTTTATTTTTCTCTGTATTTGTGTTATTTCTTCTAATTTATTTCAGAGTTGTTAATGGTGCTTGTTTTGTTTTTTTAATTTTTTAAATTGGAAATTTAACTCTGTACATCAGAAGCAGAGGCATGCTTTAGTTTAGTATTCTGCTTCAAGGTCTCCTAAAACGGCAATCAGGATTTGGGGAAAAACTCTAATTCCATCTAAGTCTTTCTCTATTTATCTATCTATCTTCTATATGATGTAGTTATGATACAGTCTTTTCAATAAATAATGATGGGAAAACTAGACAGCAACATGCAAAACAATTAAACTGAACCCCTGTCTTATGCCATGCACAAACACCAAAACAGAATGTATTAACAATTTGAACATAAGACCTGAAGCTATAAAACTCCTTGAAGAAAACATAGGAAGTAAGCTATTATTGGTTTAGGTAATGATATTTTGGATTTTACACCAAAAGCAGAGACAACAAAAGCAATAATAAACAAGTGGGAGTACATAAAACTGAAAAGCTTCTGCACGGCAAAGAAAACCATTAACAAAATGAAAAGGCAACCTGCTGGGAAAATATTTGCAAATCTTATATCTGATAAGACATTAATATCCCAAATATGTAATAATATTATACAACACAATAACAAAGAATCCCATTAAAAATAGCCAAAGAATTTGAATACACATTTTAGCAAAGAATACAGACAAATTGCCAACAGGTACATGTAAAAATGATCCATATTATTAATCATTGAGGAATAACAAATCATAGTCAATAATATTGTGATAAATTTTCATGGTGACAGATTATTACCAGAATCAGTGAGGCTATTACATTGTGAGTTATAAAATTGTTGAATCACTATATTGTATACCTAATAAAAGGAAATCTTCTTGCACTGTTTGTGTAATAGAAATATATATTGGTTCGGCCTCTATGAAAAACAATAAGAATATTCCTCAAACATTAAAAATAAAACTAACGTATGATCAGGGAATTTCACTTCTGGGTATATATCCAAAGGAAATGAAAACAGAATATTGACGAGACATATATTTGTTCTCCCATGCAGCATTATTCACAATAGCCAAAATGATGTGGTATGTACGTGCAATGGAATATTATCCAGCCATGAGAAAGAAGGACATCCTGCCATTTCCAAACAACACTAGAGGGCCTAGAGGGTATTATGCTAAGCAGACTAAGTTAGATGGAGAAAACAAATACTGTATGATCACTTATATGTGGATCCTAAAATCCAAACTCATAGAAACAGAAAACAGATATGTTGTTGCCATAGGTGAGGATGATGGAAAAGTGGTCAAAATGTACAAAGTTCTAGTTATATGATGAATAAGTTCTAGGTATGTAATGTATACATAGTTGCTATAACTAACAATACCACCATTTTGTGTATTTGAAAGTTGCTAAGAGTTTCGATCTTAAAAGTTGTCATCACAAGAAAAGAATTGTAACTATATGGGGTAAGGGATGTTAACTACACTTATTGTGGTAATCACTTCACAGTATACATATATCTAATATTGTATTGTACACTTTAACATGTTATGTCTATTATATTTTAATAAAATTTAAAATATATGAAATAAATACATAATAAAATTAGTAAATGATTCTTAAAACATGTTGTGGTACTACATGAAGCAAGGACATACCTTCTTTCAACAACCATATTGGGACTTGTTTATAAGTGTGTAATTGTTCGATAAATCAATCATTATAGATTGCTTCCTACCTGCTAGAAACTACTGAGCAGCAAATGAATATTTATAATGTGTCTACTAAGTGTCAGATACCAAGCTTGCTGGGGATGTAAGAAGCTTGGGATGTAACTCAAGGGTATTTTGTAACTCAGCAGGTTATGTTGTTGCCAAGGTTGAGACCAGCACTTTTGGGTAAAGTGTTCAGGTTTTAGGAACCCCAGTGACATGGATTTATCTTGGCCCAATTGCTGCAACCTTGACAGTCATTTTAGTTCTCTTAGCTTCAGTTTCTTCATCTAGGGTCAACATAACAACCTCTCAGGGCAAATGTAGAGGTAAAATAAGAATGTATATAAAGTGTCTGGCACATGGTAGGTATTCAGTTCATAGTAACTTTATAGAAAGAAGAGATTAGTGGGGATGAAAGAAAAAGACAAGGAGATCAGCTAAATCAGTCCCTTCATACCTTCATGAGACCAATGTTATGAAATGTGATGTAACAGACCCTAAAGAAGCCTCTTTCAAAACCCAGCACTTCAAAAATACATACATGCAGTGCAATTTAACCCTCTCAAATGTAGAGTAGGACCAGGTGTCTCAGGATGCCAAAGAGAGACATCCTGAAGAACAAAAATGTTTCCATCACACACACACAAAACACTATCAGTATGTGAGGTAATGGATGCTAACAAGGTATTGTGATAATCATTTTGCAATATATACATATATCAAATCATTATGTTGTGTATCTTAAATTAAACCAAAAGTACATGTGATTATATTCAATAAAACTAGAAAAAATAAAATAATACACAAAAGGAAAAATACTGCAAAATATTAAATTTCAATTAAACTCCTTAAGCAAACATAAAGTTTGCTGAATATAAACAAGCTAAATATAAAAACAAGTAGGATAGCCCCACTGGGAAATCAATCAAAAGATATTTGAAAAATGCTAAACTTGAAACACTTAATTGTCATCCTCAAAAGATATGGGTTGCTACTGCAAAATATTTCTTGGAAATATTGGATTAATGTCTGGCATCATTAAGAAAGAGAATGAAAATAGTCAAACACACTTATCTATGAAAATCCAGTCCTAGAGCTTCCATACCTGAAACACTGTCGACAGCAACCCCAGCCACAGCTTGGGATGGAGGCTGAAGCAAATAGGACAATCAAGGGAATAAATAGAACAGTTGATTGGCATATAGAAAACAGGTCAGAGTGTGATAGGGATATTATCTGAAATTTGATAAAAAGTTCTAAGGTCCTTACAGGCCAATGAAGTGGAACAAAGTAAAGACTTCCAAGTCATAATGATTAAGATAATAAAGAAAAGAATATATAACATCAAATACAACGGCTTCACCAGAAAAACTGAACAGTTGTAAATATCCTTTACAGACAAAAAAACAAACAAACAAACAAAAAACCCTGAAGAAAGAAGATCCTAATAGAAAGAAAGAAAAAAATAAGAAATGCTATACCCAGACAGTTTGTACAGATGGAAAATCTTAGCAGGATCTAGGAGTCTCTGAGAAGCCAAAAGGTGGCATGTCTGCCATACATGCCAGGGAAGAGTCAGGGATGTTCAGGGTAAAACACTCAACCCCAAGAACCTAAGTTATACTTCAGCTCAAGAAGCAATTCACAACACAAAAGCCATGACGGAATCAGTAGACACGAGAGGCATCTATTTCCTTTGCAATAGAGGAGACAGGCAGATCTTTCTAAAGTGATTGTATCAAGTTTGTTTCCTTAGTGACCAAACACTCTCATTTCCAACCCATTTTGCTAAAGCTTGGCAAGTCCTTGGTTAGGAATTCTGTCTAGGATATTTCCTAAGTAACCAGAAAATCCAGGAAATGGAGGTTTCCTTTGAAGCAATAAAAAACAAAGATATACAAAGGAATGTTTCCATTGTTGTCTGAGATACTACAAAAGAGGAGAATCAGAACTTATTCCATGATTAAAAGTGAAATTTTCTTTCCAACATAAAAATAATTCTACACTTTTTTAACAATGCCAAAGATGGACTTGATCTTTTCTACCTATTACAAATTCCTCAGTAGTTTCAGGATTCCCTGCTTGATCTCCTTGGTTCTCACACCATAAACAATGGGGTTCAGAGCTGGGGGGATCAGGTGGTGCAGGATGTTGAGCAGGATGGGGACATCTGGGGGGATTCTCTTCCTGGCCAGGTTGGTGATGACCAGAACCAGCAGAACTGTGCTGAAGAAGAGGATGAGGATGAAATGAGAACCACATGTGCTCAGGGCCTTGGCTGCAGCTCCCTCAGCCTTGATCCTTAGCACAGCTTTCAGGATGAAGGAGTAGGAGAGAACAATAAGGATGAGGTCAGAGCCCAGTAGGGTCCAGCCTGTCACAAACTGGTAGAGCCGGTTGAAGGTGATGTCATCACAGGAGAGTTTGGA